>NC_089588.1:107771666-108371666 GCF_019320115.1 Miscanthus floridulus | reverse complement strand
AGTTCCTCCGGGCAGCCCACTCCTCCTCTTTCAGTAGCAGCTTGCCACTGTCCTTCGTTGCTGTAGCCTGCTCCATGCGCTCATCCACCACCCGCAGACAGCCTATCACATCCTCAATGGTGAGGGTGGACAAGTTCTGCATCGTCTCTATAGAGAGAGCGATCTGGATGTACTTTGTGGCACGGAGTGGAGGTACTTGGGGACCGCCTCCTCTTTGTCGAAGGTGACACTATGGCTCTTCAGCTTGCTGATGAGCGTCTGCAGGTGAAGGGAGAAGTCCTCCACCGATTCACCATCCTTGAACTTGAGGTTGGCGTTCTCCTGCTTTAGAAGCTGGGCTGTCGCCTTCTTTGCGCGGTCAGAACCGACGCGCATCGCCACATTGGCCTGCCACGCCTCCTTAGCAGAGCTCTTCACCCCCAATGGCTCCCTGTACTCCACCAGTACAGCAGCGATGATAGCCTCCAACGCTGACATGTCATCTTCTTCATTGTCGGTGCCCTTATCAACAGCATTCCGAAGCCATCGGTCTCTGAGCTTGACCTTTATGGTCACCGCCCACTTGCCATAGTTGGTGCGAGTTAGCGTCGGCCAACTGGTGCCATTGACCTCCCACACCATCGAACAACGACCTCCTATCATGGCTGGGCAGCCACAGCAGTGCCATTGCTGTCGCCCAACTCCAAACCGTCCGTCATCGCTAGCGGTTAGTCCGGCGACGATGCTTGTACGGCTCCAATACCACTTGTTGGCCCACTGGATCACCGGCATGGGTGAGTCGACCACTCACCAGCGTTGCTGACCATGACTATCGTTGTCCAACCACACACTCTGGCTAGAGGTAGAAGAAGAGAGGGAGAACAGAGCACACACAGCACAAAGCACCAGCGTTGGTCGGAGCTCTATAGAGGAGATGGTAAAACTGAACTCGCCCTGTTTACTGAGTTGCAGTGAGAAACTATATATACAACTCTACTGATCTAGTCCTAGTACAGTTGCCATGCTGCAACAGTGACTAGATATGACAGTAGGGCTGACTTTTGTGCCTGCCCCCACTGTGGCTACAGTGCGGCAGGTGAGCCGTTCGACGCCTGCCCCTACAGTGGCTACAGTACCACAGCAGGGAGCCTTTTCGGCGCCGTCTTCCCCGGCCGTGTGTTCACACAGGGATGCAGCAGATTATCTAATAATATGTGCCACCATCAGCAGTAGTGGACTCTGACATTTCCATTCTGAGCTTTGATCAAGATCATCAACCAGGTCACATTCTAGAATCTAGACTGATCAGTAGAGGGTCCAAGACAATTCGGCAACTCAAGGTACAATGGTCAAATTTTCCAGAACACTACAGTACTTGGGAGGAGGCTTTTTCCTTGAGACGGCAGTACCCAGGCGCTCTAGCTTGGGGTCAAGCTAGATTTCAAGGAGTGGGTATTGTTATGGGACGGCTTCAGAGTAAGAAGCACCAGTAGGAAGAGGAAGAAGAGGGCGCGAGAGTAAATGGCTTCGTTTGATTGTAGTGGGCCTAGTATGTGGGCTTGGCCTAGGAAACAAGGCCAGCGTGCTGAGTCGGCGCATTATAAGGCGCATCCGTGTAACGGAAGGGACATCAAACTGAATTCCTCTGTAACCGTCTCCTTCCTGTTCCTCTAGCTATCTTCCTCCCTCCGAACGCCTTCTAGAACTCTGTATCTGTTCTTGGTTCTTGAGGTTACTCAGCTCTTGCTTGCCAATCGCCTTCTGTGAGATCTTTGAAAAGAAGTAGCACATGCAGGTGATGGCCATTTTCAAGAACTCTGGCTTTATAGCCCTGATTGCAATATGTAGAAACACTGTCAGCATCACATGGCAATCATGAACCTTGCAGTGTGTTATTGACAAGTCCTTCATCGACACTAGCTTTTTAACATTTGCTGAAAACCCAGTCGGGACTTTGATCCCCCTTAGGAAAGTGCATATAGCTCTCTTCTCGTCTGGTGTTAGGTTGAAGCACGCCACGGGCAGAGTGTATTTTCCATTAGCCTCAGGTACCGGGTGAAGCTGTGGCATCACGTTTAGCTGCACCATGTCTTTCCGTGCTTTCAGACCATCCTTTGACTTGCCTGTGTCCATCAAGGTAGCAATGAGACTCTCAAAGACATTCTTCTGCACGTGCATAGCATCAATGGAATGGGGGACCTCCAAGTATGGCCAATAAGGCAGATACTGAAAGAAGATCAATTATTTCTTGAAAGGTACGCCTTCGACAGGAGGTGTGCTTCTATCTCTGCTCGTCGCATCCGGATTCTTCTTTCCATAGACGACGCATATGTTTTTCACCATTCTGTACACGTGTTCTCCGTTATGACGTCTCTTCGGAGGGGGTTCAATCTCCGGGGCGTTGTCATAAAATCTAAAGAACAATTTGCTGTGGTACTTGTGACTTGTCTTTAAGAAGCGTCGGTTCCTTAGGTAAACTATCTTCTCGGATGCATCTAGGTACACCCATGTAGTACCATCCAAGCAAACCAAGCATCCCGTCTTTCCTTTGATCTGTCCAGACAAAGCAAACCGCGCGGGATAATCATTGGTAGTAACAAATATTATTGCTCTACATATGAAGTCCTCCTTTCGGAACGCATCATACATCTGCTCCCCATGCCTGCATAGCCTCTCCATTTCTTGCATCAAAGGCTCGAGGAACACGTCTATATAAATGCCTGGTTGTTTAGGGCCAGAAATAAGAATAGTGAGGAGAAGGTACTTCCTCTTTTGACATAACCATGTTGGGATGTTGTACATGGTCAAGCTCACTAGCCATGTGCTGTGGTCGCTCATCCTCTCATTGAAGGAATTCATTCCATCGGTGCTCAAGCCAAACCGCACATTCCTTGGGTCATCGCTGAATTCTTTGTGCTTCTCATCAAACCTTTGCCACTGACTACAATCAGCCGGGTGTGCAATCTTATCATCATCCACCTTGCGCTCATCATCCCACCATGTCAAGAGTGCGGCTTCTTTAGGGTTTAGGAAGATCGTCTCAAGTGGTCGGTCACTGGCAGGTACCACATTACCAAGGCAGGAATTCTTCTCTGCTTTGCATCATTGCCTAATGGAGTGTCCTCTGGGGGCTGAGATTCTTGTACCACCTTTTTTGTACCCTTCTTATTCCTCTTTTTCCTCGTGGAGGGTTCGTCCCCACCGTAAAGGTCATTGTTCTTGTACCGGCTGGCCCCACACCGGGGACATTTATCCAGTGACTTGAACGTTTCGCCACGAAAAAGTATACAATGGTTGGGGCATGCATGGATTTTTTCAACCCCCATTGTCAATGGACTCATGACCTTCTTCGCTTGGTATGTGTTGACGGGAACTGAGTTTGGTTGTGGCAGCACCCATGACAGGAGATGCAATAGATCATTGAAACTACAGTCTGACCAGCTATACTTAGCCTTCAGGATGAGCAGCTCAAGCACAAAACGTAGCAATGTCCAATGTGTCAGACAACCCTTTTCAACACCATACACAGTCTCCTTCGATGCTTTTGTCACCCTTTCCAAATTTTCTAGACCTTTTGGACTATTTAGTAAAATCTCTTTTCCAAGGGCTCGAATCATGTCCTCCAAATCACCTTCATCCCCGACACGTGCTCCACAATCATTATTGGCACCATCTTTGTCGTTACCATCCCAACCACCAGCATCACCACCTTGTTCATTACTAAACTCGAAATCCATTCGTGCATCAAGCTCTGCTGAATATTGGGACAGGGATTCTATGGTTTCATCGTCGTATTCCTCCTCATCCTCGTCATTAACAATAACTGTTTCACCATGATGAATCCACACTGTGTAGTCCTCAACAAATTCTCGCATAATCAAATGTGATCCGATGATAGTCACATCTATCCATGCCATACGGTTCTTGCAATCTTTACAGGGGCAAATAGTTGCATCCTTATTCTCTTTCAATGTCGTTGCATGCTTCTTTGCGGCTTCAATAAATTTATCAACATCTTCACGGAAACCTGCCTTGAACCTTAACGAACCATACATCCAAGAGTTCCTGTACTCCATCTTTTATAACAATAACAAAACAAACATTGAAGGACTACTTATTCAGATATATATAAAAATGAATCAAATTAGTAATTACTTGAGAATAATTGTATATACTTCAGATATATATGAATATAAATCTAATATAATTACATGAAGCATACAAACACACCATGGTAGAGGAAAATTAATTAATGGCCCATTTATCCATAAATAATTAAAATACATATTTATTGATTACAATAAATAATTTCAAAGACAACAATTAGCAACAATTATACTTTACCCAATATCTTTTATACAAACCCTAGTCCAATTTCATCAAACATAAATTTACAAAAACGAAATTAATAAAAAAAACCAAACCCTAGATCTAGATCCACATGCACATGAAACATCCATAAAACTAACTAATTGTTCACTAAAATCAAAAAACATGGACCAAATAAGGTACTGATCTTATTCTCCTCCCTAATTTACCCTAGTACTTTTAAAACTTGGGTCTAATTTGCTTCATAAGTAGCTCAAGCACCATAAGAGAGAAAAACAAAACTCTAATTACTCACTAACCAACCATTAAAACTTCAAAAAAAAAGTGTGGAATAGTATTTTCTTACCTTCTACAACCTCTCCACCAAAGGATTTGAGACCAAAACCTTCCCCCTTAATAGAGCAATTTTTGGGAGGTGCCCAAGGCCTCCCACCTTTCTTTCACGAGTTGGAGTGAGTGACCCGAGGAGGAAGAAGGTGATGCAACTGTTTTATATGTGGGTCATTTGTAGGGGCGGCTGGTGATTGAGCCGCCCCTATAAATCTGAGCTATATATACGTGGGCATTTATAGGGACGGCTCAATCACCAGCCGTCCCTACAAATAGAAACTCCAGGGGCGGCTGGTGATTGAGCCGCCCATACAAATCAGACCCCATTTATAGGAGCGGCTCGTATCACCAGCTGCCCCTGCTGTTCCATTTGTAGGGGCGGCTGGTGTCTGGGCACCCGAGCACGCCACTGTAGGGGCGGCTCCATCACCAGCCGCCCCTATAAAAAAATCGAACCGTTGCTAAAAATCGTTTTTTATGTAGTGTGAGTATCGGATTGAGCTTGTACAATCTGGGATTGTTACAGCAGTGGATACGATCTCCAAAGGGACGGTCGAACTGAATGCACCAACCAATACTTAGAGACATACCGTTGCTGTTATGTCAATGATTTCCTAGGTTTTTTAGCTGAATTCCGGTTTAACACCTGCCATCATTCTGCATTGGGTTGCTCCCAGTTGTGGCACTTGGTGGACATGAACCATGACATTTTGCCTTCACATATGATGATGCCTGCAAGACAAGATCTTCCGTCATGGCATATGATGAATAGACTGTGGTACAATAGTTATCTCGACAACACTTACAATGTGCCCAAAACTGTATGGACTCAAGATGACAAACACCAAACTGAATGCCATTTCACCACTGGGGATTATGTCTTTTTGAAGATTCAGACATATTTGTTCAAACCTCTGTCACTCCTCATGATCATAGTACTATGCATATGTAGCCATAGTTCTACATCTACTTGAGTTTGATCAAGAATTATGGTCAATAATAGGATTATCGCCTTTAGAACAAAATATCGGTGATGAATTGTTGTTAATTATCACAATTAGACTATTTTTTTAGTATGGAAGCTTTACTAAGAAAACTAGGGGACATATATTCGCACGTAAATTTGGCTATTCTCGGCTGTTCTGGGAAAATTGACATGGCCAGTTTCCCAAACTAGCCAGACCAGTTTTGGAAACTTTGTGAAATTGCAAATTGGACTTCACCGTTGCCTTCTTCTTGTTGAGACAATCTAAATGCATATATAGAACATCTAATTGGAGTCCGAAAACGGTTTTAGAAAGCTCGACACCTCCAAAATAGGCCACAGCAGTTTTAGCGGCTTGAAACCAAGTTGCAGCTATATTTTGACAAGATTTTTTTTTGTAAGTTTCGACTTAATGGGATAAGTCCAACCCACATTATAAATATAAAGGGACACGGCCAATTAAGTGCATCCAGTCAATCAAAAACACAATCAATTAACTTTTTACCCTTTTCCAAACTCCACACGTGTCGGGTATCGATATTTGGGATACCTAAAGCAAGGAAGTTAGTGCCCACACTGACTTCCCTGGATAGAACAAGACGTATTAAAAGGTCTCGCCTGACCCCACAGCCGTGGGCTCCGTCTCGCCCGACCTCGAGGCCGCGGGGGTCTTGCCCAAGGCCGCGGGCTTCGTCTCGCCTGACACCAAGGTCGCGGGCTCCGTCTCGCCCGACCCCAAGGTTGCGGGCTCCGTCTCGCCCGACCCCAAGGTCGCGGGCTCCGTCCAAGGCCGTGGGCTCCGTCTCGCCCGACCCCTTGGGTATGGGCTCCGTCTCGCCCGACCCCAAGGCCGCGGGCTCCGTCTCGCTCCACCCCTTGGGTACGGGCTCCGTCTCGCCCGACCCCAAGGCCGTGGGCTCCGTCTCGCCCGAGGCCGCGGGGGCTCCGTCTGGCCCCACCCCTTGGGTGCGGGCTCCATCTCGCCCGATGCGGTTTTCGTCTCGTCTGACAGGGACCCATACCGCCGCCAACCACTCCAGGTCCAAGCGTATGGGCCTGGGTCAAAACTCTGACACCAGGGAAGAGACTGGCACGCCTCAATGTAACCCGTGGCCATGACGGGCCATACCTGAGGATTCATATCAAGAACAGTGCTGGACGTGCCGGTGCTGTTCTGCCTAACCCTCGTACGAACGCTGACAGGCATGTCAGTTCACCATGACGTCCGCCGGGACGGAGTGGAACGCCATGACCGGCAGATGACGCTTGCGCATGGCGCCAGTGACGAACAGGGCCGCGACGTGGAGCCGTCCCTATTGACATCTACAGGATTGGTGGGACCCGCATAATGGAGAAGAAGGACCCGGCGACCCTGGAAGCCTTCTTCTCTCTCGTTCTTCTCCTCTTCCTCCGCTGTAACCCGTGCTTTCCCTTCGCCTATAAAATGGGAAGCAGGGCGCCCCATGGAGGGGGATCAGGACCCTAACAAATCGGAACACAAGCATACGAAACGAGCACGTAGCTGAGCAGCAATTGAGCTCTCAACACCCGTTCACTCCTTCCACCACAGACTTGGGATCTTCTCCCTCTCTCGCCAAGTGCCGGTAACACGAGCAGCAGCGAACAGGACGTAGGGACGTTCCGCCCAAACCAGTATAAACCCTTGTGTCCTCCGAGCATACCATCCGAGCCAGACGTGCAAATACAAATTTACTCGTCGGTGGTCCGAAAACACCGACAACATGCATCTTGATGACATTTGCTCACATTCTTGGATGTCAGCTGACCTTAAAACAACCCTAGACGTTCTCCTCCATAGGTTTCTTCCCTGAAGGCATCTGTAGCAAGTTTTATCGTGGTGAGTATATGTCGAGCCATCTTGGCATGTTTGGAAAACCGGCTAAGCCGGGTTTTCAGGCTTTGCTTATATTCGATCTTCGAGCGATCCTTGTGCGATCCGAGCATGCTAAGTCTTTAAGAACGTGGAACCATATATGCAGTCACAATTTCCAACACCTACACGTAGCATCCACTCTTTACGATCAGGAAAGTGTAGGCGACGAGACGTTACCAAAGATCATTCATCCATGAGAATCTCTTTAGATAGAGTAGCGTAGACGAACATTGGTCATCATGTCAGCGTGCACTCAGTGGACACCATGGAAGTGGTACATATTGAACCACTACGTTATTGCACGCAAAACACACCACTGAGAGGTAGATCAGAGGCGGGTATTTAATAAATGGAAATGAACATCGCATTCGGACATCCATGATCCATCACAGAGGCCACTGAAAGTGGCACTAATCAGGCGGGCAGGGGCATAGCAAATGTCCGACTGCGCTGTCGCTTCTGTTTCTTGTTATCCACGGCGTACACAGTTTGTTTTGCAAATTGGTCGACATAGCACAGTGGTGGGGTCATGACCTAATTACCAAAACCTCCCGCGCCTGGTGCTGAAAAAAGGGAAGAAGTATATATCTCGCTGGATGTGGCCTTTTCTAAGTGGTGACGCTCGATAGGCCTGGCAGGTGCACAACGAAGTGTCAGGCTGTACCCACTGGAGGAAGAACGCTAGGAAGATCGTGTCACTATTACAAAACTAATTTTAGCAGACAGCCTCATCTATTTACGCATGTGGTCCAAGATTATCCCTCTCCCCTAAAATACCCTGTGAACTTCGAAGGCTGTTATCTGCATTTCTCCTGGACCCTAGGGCTAAGATGAGAGGTTTGTATAATTTTTCTTGAACTGCTTGCTTAGTCCAACAATATTAGTTACAATAACTATTTTGCTAATGTTAAGACTAGGTTATATAAGCTGTATAACAAGTATGAATCCAAGTTTGGTGTAGCTAGGCCAGCCAGGACCACACATCCATCGACAGGTAAGATAAAGTAGACATGGGGCAAAATTTTTTGGAGGATCAGGATTAGGTGTTTCTGGTCCTTCACCTGTCACTTCTTCATCTAACAAAACTGTGACTCCTGGACCTGGTAATGGTCTCTGTGAGCTCACAGTTTACCTTGACAGTGAAATATTGTGGCCTATGAGGATGAGTGTGATATCCTCAATTATTGGTGGCATGAGCATAAACTAACCTATCTACTTCTCTCTATAATGGCTAAAGATATTATATCAGTTCCTGTCTCAACTTCTTCGGAGTCTTGCTCAGGATTCTTGAGGAGCGGCGGCGACGCTTGAACTCAGAGACAGTGGAGATGTTCATCTGCATCAAAGATTGGGAGTTAGGCCAACAAAGAGCACAACATGGTGTGGAGGACCAGGAGTTAGAAGAATCCTTCAAAAACTTATGGCTTGATGAAGATCACGAAGCTGCTGATTAAAGTGTGACTGTAAGTGTGACTGAGTCTTGAGTTAGAGTGTTACTCAGTGAGAATGTGAGATTGAGTGTGACAGTGTGTCTGTGACTATGAGATCAAAACTATGGTTTGTACTAACTTTGAACATTTGAATTTGAAAATGAGCTGGCAGTACTCTTTTTTTCTTTCTAGGGTTTGTCACAAGGTATGAGTTTTACCTAGAAAGGTTTTTAATGAGGCGGCATTGCACGAACAACTCAAAATTTGAACTATGATTTGCTGTGTTTACTTCTTTTCATAACTTGGCAGTTTGGCACTTGGCTACTTGGGCTTTTAATGGTTTCTAGTTGTCTCTTGTAGTCTTGTCTGTTGAACACTTGTTGAACTTGAACTCAGTCTGAGACTTGTATTCATTTGTCTATTGAACACTTGAACTGAGACATGTATTTGAATGAACTGAGACTTGTATTTGAATGAACTGAGACTTGTATATTGTATTTGTCTGTTGAACACTTGTGGTTGTAGAAGTAGTTGCTTCTGAATGTGTTTTTTGTGATTGCGGGCTTCAGGCTGGCCCGGCACGTTGTTTTGGCTGGGCTTTTCGGGCCAGCACGGCAGGAAAAACATCCCGTAGTGCCGTGCCTAGGCCATCGGCCAGGCACGAACCCTAGCTCGGCACGGCCCGGTCGGGCTGTGTCTGGCCCGGGCCCGTGCTGCGCCAGGCCAGGCGGCCCATTTGCTCATCTACAATGCATATAGAGAAAACTATGGATATGGATGGTAAACACATATAGAATAATAAGAGAAATTTTGTTATGGTTGGAAAATTGAGAACCTTTGGTGAGGAGAGATCGAGAGGCTAGAAAAATAGAGGTACCAAAGGAAAAAGTACCCAAAGTTACTGTCGACGAAATATGGTCGGCAGTCTACCTAGGGGTATGTCCAAGGTAGTAGATTCTCGGCAGACAGATGCGCAAGCCACAAACAAGATGGTGACGCAAGACAGACACGAGGTTTTATCTAGGTTCGGCCTCCATGAAGGCGTAATACCTACGTCCTGCGTCTGGTTGTATTGCTATATGTCAATGAGAGATGTTTTTTAGAGGGGTCCCCTGCCCGCCTTATATAGTCCGGGGGGCAGGGTTACAGATCTGGAAACTAATCCTAGCCAGTTATAATTGCCATAGGTGGCCGTGTGGTCTGGAGGCTTGTCGACCATGGGATCTTCCTCTTCGATGGAAGGTGTAAGCAGGTCTTGAACGAATACGCCATGTGGGACTTTGGCTCGAGATGATCCTAACTTTGACAACGCATCTGCTGCTTGATTTTTGTCCCGGACCACGTGTGTGTACTCGATGCCGTAGAACTTGCCTTTCAACTTTCTAATCTATTTGCAGTATGCATCCATCTTTTCGCTGGTTGTGTCCCAGTCCTTGTTGAGCTGGTTGATGACCAGAGCCGAGTCTCCATAGACATAGAGACGTTTGACACCGAGCTCGACCGCAATGCGCAAACCATGTAGGCATGCTTCGTACTCAGCGGCGTTATTAGATGCTGGGAAATGAATCTTGAGGATATACCGGAGCTGCTCCTTGGATGGTGACACGAAAAGGACTTCTGCTCCTGCACCATCGATGTTGAGAGAGCCATCGAAGTACATCTTCCAATACTCATCGGGCCCCTAAGAGGCAGGTGTGCTTAAGTCTGTCCACTCAACGATGAAACCGACGAGTGCCTGAGACTTGATTGTAGTACGACTTGGAAATTCTAAAGAGAAAGGGCATAGCTCCATTGCCCATTTGACGATGCGCCTGTTCGCATCCTTGTTACGAATGATGTCTCCTAGAGGGTACTCGATCATGACCACCACACGATATCCATCGAAGTAATGTTTCAACTTTCGGGATGTTATCAGTATGGCGTAGATCAGTTTCTGAATCTATGGGTACCTGGTCTTGGATTCATTGAGTACCTCACTAATGAAATAAATTGGCCGTTGTACCTTGTAGGCGTGGCCAGGCTCGTCGCGCTCAACCACCACGACAGTGGAGACCACCCGATTAGTTACCGCAATGTAAAGTAGGAGAGTTTCATCTTCTCTGGGAGCAGTGAGGACCGGAGGTGATGTAAGGTATTGTTTCAGCTGTGTGAAGGCAGCGTCTGCTTCCACCGACCACTCAAACTTCTCGGATGCTTTGAGCAGCTTGAAAAATGATAGTCCTTTTTCTCCTAATCTTGATATGAAACGACTGAGAGCAGCCATGCATCTGGTAAGCTTCTGGACATCATTCACCTTTTTGGGTGGCTTCATGTCTAAGATAGCTTTGACTTTCTCTAGGTTAGGGCGTATGCCGTCGTAACTGACGACGTTACCAAGCAATATACCAGAAGGAACACCAAAGATGCACTTCTTTGGGTTTAATTTCCATTGGAATGTATTAAGGGCTGCAAAGGTGCGTTCCAGGTTGTCAACAAGGGTATGTGCTTCCTTGATTTTGACAACTACATCATCAACATAAGCCTCGACGAGGTCGTCTTTTATCTCGCCTTTGAGGCAGGCCTGTATAGTGCGTTGGTAGGTAGCCCCGGCGTTCTTGAGCCCGAACGACATGGTCGTGTAGCAGTAGGCGCCGAAAGGCGTGATAAAAGATGTCTTGATCTGGTCGTCCTTTTTAGAGCGATCTGGTGATAACCAGAGTAGCAATCGAGAAAGGAAAGCAGCTCGCAACCAGCGGTTGAATCTACGACCTTGTCTATGCGAGGTAAGCCGAAGGGTCCTTAGGGTAGTGTTTGTTGAGATCAGTGTAATCAACGCACATTCTCCATTCATTATTCTTTTTGCGTACAAGAACCGGGTTGGCTAACCACTCTGGATGATACACTTCTTTGATAAATCCAGCTGCCAAAAGCCGTGTAAGTTCTACCCTAATTGCGTCCTTCTTGTAGCGAGCGAACCATCGTAGCTTCTGCTTGATAGGTTTGGCCTTGCCGTTGACATTCAAGGAGTGCTCGATCAAGTTCCGAGGTACACCAGGCATGTCAGCAGGTTTCCATGCAAACACATCCACGTTGCTCCTCAAGAACCTGGCGAGCGCGTCTTCCTATTTGGGATCCAGGTTGGCCCCGATAAGGGCCGTTTTGCTGGGATCACCATCGACCAGCTGGATCACCTTGTGCTCCTTGGACTTTATGTTCTTGCGTGGAGCCTCGAGCTCTGGGATCTCCAGGTGGTCGGCTGAGGTCTTCTTGGTGTCGAGCATGGTCTCAGCCATGCGAATAGAGAGGTCGTGAGCCTCTGCTATATTGAAGCTGTCGTCCTCGTAGGTATAAGCAGCGTATACGTTGCCTCTGAGAGTTAGAACCCCTTTCTCGGTAGGCATCTTGAGCACCAAATACCTGTAGTGAGGTATGGCCATGAACTTGGTGAGCGATGGTCGACCAAGGATAGCATGGTAGGTGCTGTCGAAGTCAGCGACCACGAAGTTGATGTAGTCGATGCGGAAGTGGTCTGGGGTACCAAACTGCACAGGTAGCGTGATCTGCCCGAGAGGTGTAGAGCTCTGACCGGGGAGAACACCCTAGAACGGTGCCTTGTATGGTTTGAGATCCGCCTGGGTTATCTTTAGGGCTGGCAGACTGTTCTTGAACAGTATATCAATGGAATTGCCGCAATCAATCAGCACTCTGTCGAACTGAACCTTGTTGATACAAGGATCGAGGACTAGGGGAAAACGTCCTGGCTCAGGTATTGCCGCCCATTGGTCCTTTCTACTGAAGGAGATCTCACGGTGAGACCAAAGAGGGAGTCGTGGATCGGCGACGAGGTTGTCGGTGTTGGCCACATTCAAGCAGGCGCGGGCGAGCAGCTTGTGTTCTCGTTTGGTCTCGATGGACACTTTGCCTCCAATGATGGTGTGGACGCGATCGGTTGGCTTGACGTACTTGTGACGGGGATCTGCGTCTTCATCATCGTTGTCTTCGTTGCGCTGTTCCCCTGCATCATTAGGCTTGTTGGACGTATCCGGAGCCTGTTGACGCGTGTAGATAGACTTGAGAACGCGGCAATTCTCCATGGTATGGTTTGACTTGGGGTGGAGTTGGCAGGGCCCTTTCAATGCTTTGGCATAATCTTCTTCGTAGTTACAACGTCCGCCACCTTTTTTGACGGTGTTGACCTCGCCGTCGTCTTCCTGAGCACGCTTGCCCTTGTAATCGTCACGGCGGTTACGCCGTTGGTCGCGGTGGTCGCGGGAGTCGTTGCGCTGGTTGCGGCAGTCAAAATTGTCGTTCCGACCACGATTGCCGCGGTAGTCGTCGTGGTGTGGGGGGTGGTCGGAGCGTGGAACCCTTGTTGCTTCTTCAATAATTATCTTTTTAGCATCGTCGGCGTCCGCATATTTCTTAGAAGTGGCTAGGAGCGCTGTGACTGATTCAGGTCTCTTGCGGAGGAGCTTGTCCCTTAGGGCGTCATGGAAGCGGAGGCCAGTGATGAAAGCCTCGATTGCCTCATTGTCGGAGATTGACGGGACCTTGATGCGCATCTCCGAGAAACGCCGGACGTACTCGCGCAGTGGCTTATCTTTCCAATCTCGAATCCGCTGTAGATCATATTTGTTTCCCGGTTGCTCGCAAGTAGCAATGAAGTTGTCGATGAAAGCTTGCTTGAGCTGCTGCCAAGAATCGAAGTAGTTTGCCGGCAAGCTGACCAGCCATTGGTGGCCTGCATGGCCGACGGCGACTAGGAAGTAATTAGACATGATGTGCTCATCTGCCATGGCTGATCTGCACGCGGTTTCGTAGAGCATAACCCATAATTTGGGATTCTCCTTGCTGTCGTACTTCTGAAGCTTCTCGAGCTTGAAGTTCTTGGGCCATATGACTTGGCGAAGGTGAGAAGTAAACTGCTTCAAACCCGGAGGGCCGTGGGTAGTATCGTATTCCATACGGCGATGGCTTTCATGGGACGCACGATCGTGGGCTCTCTGGTTGATGCGATCGCGCAGATCGCGTTCTCCGAGGTAATGGCGGAGATCGTTATTGCCATCACGGCGATCCCGGTTGCCACCCTGGTTAACTCTGTGACCTCGGATGTCACGGTGATTGTCACGGTTGTCTCGGCGGTTGTCGTCCCGGTAGTTGCGGCGGTTGTCGTCCCGACCACCATCATGGCCACCGTTTCCGCCTTAACGGTTGTCTGAGGGGTCATCGTTGCGCGAGCCACGTTGGTTGAGTGGCTGTGAGCGACTTGAGTACTGGCGGCTGTGGCTTGACTCGACTGAGACGGATGGAGCCCGGGCTTGATTTACAATCTCTGCGGTCTGAGCCATAGCAGCCGTCAGATAAGCTTGTATATCATCGCGAACTGCCTGGGTTTCCGGGGTATTGGGTAGTCGTTGCATGGTTGCCATAGCAACAGCTACGTTGGCGCTTGGAGTCCTGAAGACCTGTTTGTCCCCCACCCTGTCAAAGGCATTGTTAAGGTCACGTGGCTAGACCCTTATGCGTCGTGCCTCCTCTTCTGCCTCGGCCTCGATTTATCGGCGATTAAACTGGTCAATATTGCGTGCTTCGCGTGCAAGCCTTTCTTGTTCTGTTTCGCCAACTGCCTGTGGTTCGTCATTACTGACAACATTGATCAAGTCCCCTCGCCTTGGTGGGAAAGGCGGGAATTGTGGGAACCCCGGGGCGTGGTCTGGGATATCCAGATCGTATTCAACGCCTTCATCGTGATGATGCTGGAGCTCGGTGGGACGGAGGCATTGGATGCGATGCCAGACGAAGAGCTGGAGCCACCCTCTTGAATTGTGTGGACGGATCCTTCTCGATAATCCTCAATCCGGACCATGTTGACAAAGTTGCGCAGGTCGTAGGGCTGGGCCTGGTAGTTCTCCGTCGAGGCTTCGTACTCGGAGAGCCGAAGACCCGTCGTGGAGGCTGGCCGGCGACGGGCGGAGCGCCCTTCAGGAGTAGATGTGACCACGAGATCCGTACCGAGTCGTGCAGGACGACTGGCCCAAGCTGGTCGGGTAGATCTGTTGTGGGTAGAGGTTACCTGCTCATTAGGTTGACTTTGAATTGAATTTACCAGAGCTAGGGTTTCATCAAGTTTGGTGCCGACCCGATCGATGGAGTCGAGGAGGTCGGTGTTGTCGATCTACTTCCCTTTGTAGCGAGGAAGCGGACGACGGGTTGTCGGCGTGGCTGAAGATGATGCGGGCATGGTCGGAGCCAGATCCATCGTGGTCGGAGCCAGATCCACCGTGGTCAGAGCCAGATCCACTGTGGTCGGAGCCAAATCCACCGTGGTCGGAGCCGTAGCCGATGCAGGTGATGCAGTGGTCGACGCAGATTGAATCCATGCCTCCTCCGTGGTCATGGCGACGAAGTCGTCGGAGCTAGTGGTCCAGGTGATCTGGCCGACGGTGAACATGAGGCCGTTCGGCGTAGCCATGGAGCCGGAGATGATGACCATCTTGTTCGCTAGGAGAGCAGTACGCACACCCCATATCTGGCGCGCCACTATCGACGAAATATGGTCGGCAGTCTACCTAGGGGTATGCCCAAGGTAGTAGATTGTCGGCAGACAGATGCGCAAGCCACAAACAAGATGGTGACGCAAGAAAGATACGAGGTTTTATCCAGGTTCGACCGCCGTGAAGGCGTAATACCTACGTCCTGCGTCTGGTTGTATTGCTATATGTCAATGAGAGATGTTTTTTAGAGGGGTCCCCTGCCCGCCTTATATAGTCCGGGGGCAGGGTTACAGATCTGGAAACTAATCCTAGCCAGTTACAATTGTCATAGGTGGCCGGATAAGGATTCCTATTCTAACCGACCAGGATCTTGCTTGATGTCCAAATCTGCCTTGACTCCTTGAGCGGGATTCCGAACAGGTTGGCCGAGCCACGCGTCGTCTCCTAGTAGACCGGACCCCCTAATCCGGGCCGGCCAAGCCTAACCGTAAGGGTACAGGGGTTAATACCCCCACAGTTACCAAATGCATATTAAATTGGTGGAGCCAGTACCAAAATATAGGTCTATTATTATCAGCGTTTTCTATAATTTTTATTATTTATGTAAGGGTAAGTTAGTAAATTTATATTGCACACATAATCAATTGACGGCGTGGCACCGACGAGCGCAAGTGCGGGCAACCGCTCGGCTTCCACGCCAACTAGCTTGGGCGCTTCCACCGGCACGACAAGCTAGCTGCTCTAGGATTTCCGGGTCCATCAGCTCCTCTGCACGCACGCCCGCCTGCATCCTGGAGGTCGAAGAAGTTGTGCTGCAAGAAGCAGACGAAGGAGAGGCGTGCATCTTGGCGTACCCACCAAACACGGTAAAAGAGCTCATAGGATAATTGAAAATCTCATTACAATAGGATAGATAATACATAGTATTTATTTGAATATACTGTTATAAAATAGAGAGAAAGTGAGAATACAAAGTAGTAACTTTTATTAGTTTCACGCACCAAATACGAGCTTCTAATACTTACGTTTTTCAAGATTTTATCCGTGGAGGTGGAGAGGTACGGTTGATGGACTAGTACCACTACTAAACAGAGACTTTGCCAAGTGCAAAATTCTTTGCCGAGTGTAAAAAATCGGGCACTCGGCAAAGACCTTCTTTGCCGAGTGCTGCACTCGGCAAAGAATTGCACTCGGCAAAGAGTTCTTTGCCGAGTACCGGGCACTCGGCAAACAAGGACACTCGGCAAAGGACTTCTATGCCGAGTGCCAGACTCTTGGCAAAATATCTACACTCAGCACAGGCTGCCCGCGAAACGACGTTCGGTCACGGCCTTCTTTGCCGAGTGCCTGCTGTTAGGCACTCGGCAAAGATTTGATTTTTTTTTAAAAAAATTCTTTGCCGAGTGCCCCAGATCTAGCACTCGGCAAAGATTTAATTTTTTTTTAAATTCTTTGCCGAGTGTCTCAGATCTGGCACTCGGCAAAGAAAAAAAAATTAAAATACTTTGCCGAGTGCCCCTGGCACTCGGCAAAGATTTAATTTTTTTTATATAATTTTTTTGCCGAGTGCTCCTGTGAATACACTCGGCAAAGAGGAAATTTTTTTAAAAAAAATTAAAACACTCTTTGCCGAGTGCCTTATGTCTGGCACTCGGCAAAGACACCATTTGCCGAGTGCCATGCCCCAGCACTCGGCAAAGTTTTTTTTGTTTTTTTTTTGTTTTTGGCCTCCAATTTTTTTGTGCAGCCCTTTTAAAGCTCCAGGAACTCCTAGTTACAATTTGGGGATTTTTTGTGACTTTTTGATATATTTAGTTACTTTATTTCGTTTACTTGAATTTTTCCGAAAAATATAAATTTGAACTGCATGTGGTACGAATAATGGAGTTTAATGATTCAAAAATTGATAGTCATGTTAGTGAGTGTTGTGAGAGGCCGTATCCAGGAACGGACCCGAAATTTCAGACATCTTGTTCACGAACCATGTCCGCGAAATTGCGTGTGAAGTGTTTTTAAATTCTATAAAAAGCAAACAAAGTCCGAAAATCATGAAACTTGTTGAGATGTCGTGATATCATATGTGGAGGCTATGATAAAATTTTAGAAGATTTCATGCAGGTTGTCACGTACGATGCTTACAAACCAGGACATCTCTACATGTGAGATCTGATATCACATGTAGAGATGTCCTGGTTTGTAAGCATCGTACGTGACAACGTGCATGAAATCTTCTGAAATTTTTATCATAGCCTCCACATATGATATCACGACATCTCAAAAAGTTTCATGATTTTTGGACTTCGTTTGCTTTTTATAGAATTTAAAAACACTTCACACGCAATTTCGCGGACATGTTTCGTGAACAAGATGTACGAAATTTCGGGTCCGTTCCTGGATACGGCCTCTCACAACACTCACTAACATGACTATCAATTTTTGAATCATTAAACTCCATTATTCGTACCACGTGCATTTCAAATTTCTATTTTTTGGAAAAATTCAAGTAAACGAAATAAAATAACTAAATATATCAAAAAGCCAGAAAAAATCTCCAAATTGTAACTAGGAGTTCCTGGTGCTTTAAAAGGGCTGCACAAAAAAATTGGAGGCCAAAAACAAAAAAAAACAAAAAAACTTTGCCGAGTGCTGGGACATGGCACTCGGCAAAGGGTGTCTTTGCCGAGTGTCAAGCATAAGGCACTCGGTAAAGATGGTTTTAAATTTTTTTAAAAAATTTCCTCTTTGCCGAGTGCATCCACAGGAGGACTCGGCAAAGAGGAAATTTTTAAAAAAAATTTAAAACCATCTTTGCCGAGTGCCTTATGCTTGACACTCGGCAAAGACACCCACAGGAGCACTCGGCAAAGAAATTATAAAAAAATTTAAATCTTTGCCGAGTGCCGTGCCAGGGGCACTCGGCAAAGTATTTTTTTTTAAAAAAATTCTTTGCTGAGTGCTAGATCTGAGACACTCGGCAAAGATTTTTTTTTAAAAAAACATTAAATCTTTGCCGAGTGCCAGATCTGGGACACTCGGCAAAGAATTTTTTTTAAAAAAAATCAAATCTTTGCCGAGTGCTGCCTGATCCGGCACTCGGCAAAGGAGCGGTTGGGACTTAAACGCTTTCGGCCAGCCGGGCAAGCAGACAGCCGCAGCCAGCCACCTCACCCACACCGGCCCGCCCCCGCGCCGCCCGCCGCAACCGCCCGCGCCAGCGCCGCCGCTGCCCGCGCGCCCGTGCCAACGGCCAGTTCATTCACCGCAACGTAGCAAGCAGCAGCCAGCAGGACGGAGCAGGAGGCAGGAGCAGAGAGGCCAAGCCACTGAGACGGGCAGACGGCGACTCGAGCACTCGGCGAGACTCCACCGCGAGCACGAAAGACCGTGGAGCTGGGCTACAAGACGGCAGCGAGCGCCTTCAGCTTCGGATCATCCGCCTCCATCAAGGTGAGTGGCCTTCTGCTTGAGGACTCGGACCCTATAGAGTTCCAATGCCTGTTGGATTGGTAGCTAGTACCATAAATATCAACACCAGGGCATTGCTTATTAATGCGGTTCTTTGATAGCATAAAATGTAGTTAGTTTGATGCATATATCAGCTGATTGGATCGAAACGAATTAAAATAGCATGTTGAATTGCTGATGCATATGGCCCTGCTAATTTTGACTGTCAAATCAAAAGTTCATTACTGCATAGCGTCGTCAGGTCAGGGCTAGCTTTACCATCCAGCAGCATATCTGTTTGTGCTGAACAAGGAGCCTTAGTTCTCCTACCTTCGGTGCAGTACCAAATTCTTATTTTTGTTTTTCAGTTCCTATCAGCCATGATAAAATCATAAAATACATGAAATGATTTTATTGTATTTTTTAGATCAGAAACATGGATGATGAAAAGGGGGGAATTGAACTGACTGTACTTAGTTTTCTAAGATAGTTCAGATTGATTAGTTCTACCTTGTGTGTTGAGTCGAGATGCAATGTTGGAGGGGGAATTTAGTATGCTTGTACCTTGTCGCTTTGCTTGCTCTTGCAGTATGATTTATTGGTATACCTGATACATGTAGAGTACTTGAAGCTCAAATGGCGCAAGCTAGGACAGAGCTAAGCTAGTTTCGTATTGACGCTATAGTTGTTTGTCGGCTGGCTGGCTGTGACTTTGTGAAAAGAGCATCATGTGGATTTATTTAGTGTTATTTGGGGTAAGCTTTTTCAAAAGCACAAGCTGCACAAATTGAAATGCTGGATCAGAGTGACGAGTCCTGATTTTATTAGGTTGGCAGTGACGGCTCCTGCTTTTCCTGTTCTATCCAAATGAATCTCCATGTCTTGGATAATCATAATCAGCACCCACCATCTTGCATGCGGTCACCGTAGGAACAGGATCGGGTGCCGGTCTGCCGGAGTTAGCTCGCTCCATAGAATGGATTTGCAAGGTCTATGGCTGTGGTCATTGAAATCTCAACCTCCATAGAAACCAGAATTTTCAAGTAGCAGTTATATAGTTTGGTTTAGGGGAATTTTACTCTGATAAACTGGGTCTGTGTCAAAAACCAGTAGATCATCTAGGTAACACCAACAGATTGTCTTCGTTTTTAGTTGCCATTCAACAGATAGGAAACAACCGGTTCATTTTACTTGGGTTCTCTTTGAAGGTGCACTTGCTTAGTGTTTTGCATTAGCTGGGTTTATTGGTTGTAGAAATACAGTTACACAGATCGAGTTTGATTACTCTCAAGGGAGGTTCTTCAGGTTCTGATGTTCTATATTAGTTATCTTCTTTCATTCACTATAGCATCCCTGTTTTTTACATATTCCTCAAGACCAGTTGATTGAATTTTCAGAATGCTTAATCACAGGTCACACAGTCAACGGATTTCACTGAGCTTGCAAACCAGGAGCCATGGCTCTCATCTATGAAGTTGGTTGTGAAACCTGACATGCTCTTTGGGAAACGTGGGAAGAGTGGACTTGTGGCCCTCAACCTAGATCTTGCCCAAGTTCGCCAATTTGTCAAGGAGCGGTTGGGAGTTGAGGTACTGTCATGACTAGCATCTTGCCATGCTTTTTTTTTTGAAGGTCATCTTGCCATATGCTTTTACCAGCACAAACCTGATCGTTAAAGCTATTTATAATCTGTATGACTGAATTTGCTCATGTATCTAGGTCGAGATGGGTGGCTGCAAAGCTCCAATTACAACCTTCATAGTTGAGCCATTTGTGCCGCATGAGTATTACCTTTCGATTGTATCAGAAAGGCTTGGCAGCACCATTAGTTTCTCAGAGTGTGGAGGTATTGAGATCGAGGAGAACTGGGACAAGGTTAAGACTATCTTTCTTCCCACAGAGAAGCAAATGACACCTGACGCATGTGCTCCATTGATCGCCACCCTGCCATTGGAGGTCAGCTATTGCACTGTTACTTGTTTATTTATTATACCATTCGTTTTGTTCCCAGTAAGGCTTGGAACTCGTTGCTGCTTGTCATTCTTAGATTCTTGATTAACCATCAATTCTCAGTTGATTCTCATTGATGATCCGTGCTTGAATTTCAGGTCCGCACAAAAATAGGTGATTTCATTAGAGGTGTATTTTCTGTTTTCCAAGGTACCTCACCCTTGCTTTTCAAAGGCAGACAGTTTGTAGTTGTTGCTTTTCCGGTTTCAACACTCAACGTGTGATGCTCTTTGGTTCTTTTGCAGACTTGGATTTCTCATTTCTTGAGATGAACCCATTTACCTTGGTAAATGGTGAACCGTATCCTCTGGATATGAGAGGAGAACTAGATGACACAGCTGCTTTCAAGAACTTTAATAAGTATGATTCAGGCTTTTGATGTACCTCACAGATCCCAGTTGCTTCCTTCATATTAATCATACCAGCCATATTTATGTGAAAAATATAGGTTTTTCTACTGTATTGTTAATCATAATGAGTGCACGTTGTATTTTTTCATTTGTTGTTCACTTGGTGATGGACTTGTGGACTTTGATGGACTTGTGGATTTATTTGGATGGACTTGAGCACTTATTATTATATATGTGATATATATTGTGATGGATGTGATACGTGCGGATGGATGAGATATATGTGATGGATGAGATATATATGTGATGAATGAGATATATATGTAATATATGTTTGTATGAATTTATTTGGCATGATGTAATGTAAAAAAAATTAAAAATTGCCATTTTGGGTCACTTTGCCGAGTGTTGCACTCGGCAAAGGACTCCTTTGCCGAGTGCCATGGTCACAGCACTCGGCAAAGCTGGAAAATGGGCGTCCAGAAAACCAGTTTTCTAGCTTTGCCGAGTGCTGTGACCATGGCACTCGGCAAAGAAATTTTTTTTTAAAAAATTCCAACTTTGCCGAGTGCCGGACAGAGGGCACTCGGCAAAGAAATTAAAAAAAAAATAAAAAAATCTTGCCGAGTGCTCTGACCATGGCACTCGGTAAAACCAGTTTTCTAGCTTTGCCGAGTGCTGTGACCATGGCACTCGGCAAAGAAATTTTTTTTAAAAAAATTCCAACTTTGCCGAGTGCCGGACAGAGGGCACTCGGCAAAGAAATTAAAAAAAAATAAAAAAATCTTGCCGAGTGCTCTGACCATGGCACTCGGTAAAGAATTTTTTTTAAAAAAAAAATTTAAACTTTGCCGAGTGCAGGGAAGAGAGCACTCGGCAAAGAAATTAAAAAAAATTAAAAAAACATTTGCCGAGTGCCAGCCAGAGGGCACTCGGCAAAGAAATTTAAAAAAAAATAAAAAAATCTTTGCCGAGTGCTCTGACCATGCCACTCGGCAAAGAATTTTTTTAAAAAAAAATTTAAACTTTGCCGAGTGCGGGGAAGAGAGCACTCGGCAAAGAAATTTTAAAAAAAAATTCAAACTTTGCCGAGTGCCAGCCAGAGGGCACTCGGCAAAGAAATTTTAAAAAAAAATTAAAAAAAATCTTTGCCGAGTGCCTGAAGGTTGGCAATCGGCAAATAAATTTTGTAAAAAAAAATAAAAAAATCTTTGCCGAGTGCCTGAAGGGTTGGCACTCGGCAAAGAAATTAAAAAAAAAATAAAAAATCTTGGCCGAGTGCCTGAAGGGTTGGCACTCGGCAAAGAATTTTTTTTAAAAAAAATAAAAATTCTTTGCCGAGTGCCTGCAGGGTTGGCGCCCGGCAAAGTGACCGTCAACGAAACCGGCGCCGTGACGGTCGCTTTTCTTTGCCGAGTGTCACCGGGGCACTCGGCAAAGCCGTTACCGAGTGCCCGATAAAAGACACTCGGCAAAGAGGGCTTTGCCGATCAATTTTTTGCCGTGTGTTCTTTGCCGAGTGCCGCACTCGACAAAGGCTTTGCCGAGTGCAATTTGGCCTTTGCCGAGTGCCTCAGGCACTCAGCAAAGAACCTGAATGCAGTTGTGTACGTAGCCTGAATTGGACTAGGTAGATATGGACTGCTAGTTTGAGATATCAGACAACATCGTTTGGCCCTGTTGGTCCTCGCTTGAGCACACCTGCGTGAGTGAGCAGCGCCCAAAGATGCGTGATGAACTCCCCTCCTCTAGCAAGAGCTTCCAGATGCGTCCGTGCATCATCCGACGGCGACACATACAACATCATCTCTGCCCAGAAATCAGCAAGGACCTTCCACCTCAACGTCGGTTCTGGTATGTGTTCAATCAGATGCCTTGCAAGCAGAGCGCCCTGCTCAACAAGCGGTGCTTCATCACTATCACCATCACGGGTGCCAATTTTCATTAGCTTGT
Organism: Miscanthus floridulus; assembly: GCF_019320115.1. Lineage (NCBI taxonomy): Eukaryota > Viridiplantae > Streptophyta > Magnoliopsida > Poales > Poaceae > Miscanthus > Miscanthus floridulus. Next base: position 108,348,489 of record NC_089588.1, on the reverse strand, counting down.
CACACCTGCTCTTCATCGTCTTGGCTCCTTTGAGTAACTTGTCACCTTCTTCGATCGATTTATCAAGTATGGATTCCGATATAGAGAAGTGGTCAGGCAAGAGGTTAGGCTCGAAAGCTAGGAGATACATGCAGTACCCCGATAAAATGGAGGCGGTTCTGACCGTGTCTTGTTTTCTTCCTGCTGCATCCAGCTGGTGCTCACACAGGGTTGTAGCAACGTGCCAGACCAGTATGTTGCGAGTCACCATTCCGTCGGTAGCAGTAGTATCACATGCCCATGATGATAGCTGCCCATGGACACCATTGTTTCGCAGCGATGCTACCCCGTTGGTGAGGTGGCCGTTGCTTCCTAGTAGACAATCAACAATGGCTTTCTTCAACGTTTTCCGACAGCCTGACCGAATTCTTGCACCCCTTCTTGTTCTTGGCCTTGTCCACCAGGTGCAGTGTAGCGTAGTGGAGACAATTCCGAACCCGATTTCTGTGGCCAAGCGCCTGGAGGACACAATACTGCCCAAGACTGTCCTTCCATGGGCGAAACCCCTTTAACCTCAGGAGAAGTCCTATGATCATCTCAAGGAAACAACCACTTCTTGTGTGCCAAAACGTGGTGACGACGTAGCTCCGTATCAGCGCCACCTTGAACCAGCCTGAGGCTATGTACAGGTACAGCTGATATGCCTCCAGGAATGCCAAGACACCCGCTATGGATATGGTGCCGTCACTCAGAGAGCGGTCGCCATGGGAGCGACGCTTGACGACCCAGGCAGATAAGCCATGACCATAGGGCAAACATGGTGACCGGCAGACAGAGAGCCAAGTATGGACCCTTCTGGTAGAGGTAAGAGTACCTCGTGTAATACATGTCGTGGACAAAAACAAGCTCTTCCTCGACGACCCTGAACGCCCGCTGGTAAGGCTTGTCGTCGCCGGCGAGCAGGCCTTTGAACACGAAGTCATGGGTCTTGTCAAGCCCAGCCTCTGAGATCTCAAAGCCGGCGAACCTCCGGTTGAGCATCTTGGAAAGCGCCATAGACTAGGCACAAGTCCTTAAGCAACTTGCCCCTCTCATGGACCAGCAGACTCCCCGTGGAACGCCAGACCTGCTCCACGGTGGTCACCTTCGTCAAGTCGTCGTCCTTTGTGCTGCTGCACCCAGCAGGCCGTCGCTTGCCGATGCAGTATTTCTCGCCGGCGACCATGTACCGGTAGCCTTCCATGGTCACAGGATCGAAGGGCACAAGCAGGTTGTCCTTGTGCCGCATGTACTCGGCGACCACCTTCACGTTCTTGCACAGGTACTCCTTGCTCACCGCCCTCATGGACGCGATCATCACGTACCACTTGAGCACGACGACGAGCAGGATGGCCGAGAGCGGCAGAAGGTAGGGCGTGCCTCCGCTGAACTTCAAGACGATGGACACCAGCAGGAACCCCTTGACGAGGTGCTTCACGTAGATGCTCTTCCAGCTCTCGATTTCGCCGAGGCGGCAAACCGTGAGGCTGTCTGTGCTGCCGAGGAGCAGCAGCAGGAAGACCGCCCACACGGCGAAGTCGTAGGTACGCCCAGTCGGAGGAGTCCATCTGCCCGATGGTGTAGACCACGAGAGAGGTAGGAGAGCGTGTGGACCCCCACCACGACGGCGTGGAGGAGGCTGTTGCTCGAGAGCCGGCGCAGCGAGCCCAGTATGTGCAGGAGGAACATGGCGATGACGGCCAGGACGACTAAACCTTCTACAATAGCTGTGTTATCCTTGCTAGGGCAGGGGAGTGGGGGAGGGGGACTGGGACTGGCTGCCAAATCCATGTCGGCACTCGGCAGCTAGCAGGCCCAGTTTAATTTCCTCCCCGAGAATAATCTGATCAGAAGAGTGGGATTTAATTTTACTACTAGTTTTCTAAGATCTAACACACTCCAATGAATTGAAGCTAATGGAGTATGTATGCGGTTGGAGTGTTGGAGACCTCGATCTCTGAGGTTGTATGTATATATAGAGAAAACCACGGATTGGTGGTTGCTGGTCCAGGGAACTATACAGTTGTTTTAGGCCATCGAAAGGTATACAACGAAGCTTTCCAGTAAATCACGGTAGACCACTCACTAATTAGTGGACAAGTGGCACTGATAATCTCACCTATTATTGCCAAGTGAGCAACCAGTAGTGTCAGCCTCAGCCTTTTTTATAAACAAAACAAAAAGAAAGAAAAAAAAAACACCTGCACAACACCGCGGCCGCCCCGCCCCGCCACACTGCTGCAGCTCGCACGCCACTCTGGGCCTGTAGCTGCCATGCATGATTCCAATGCGCCTGCATCAGCCGCAACCGCCTCGTTGCCCTCGCGCCGGGCGGCCCCGGCCCACACACACCCACAGACGCTGCAACCACTGCCGCACCGAGCTGACACAGCAGCCCGAATCTGGGAGGAGGATGAGAGAGGGAGACAAGGGGATATGCAGGCACCACGCACCCGCCATTACTACAGTAAGTATTTATAGGGGTGACTGGCGATGGATTGTAGGGACGGTTTTGTCAGTCGCCCCTACCACACTGTCTCTACAAATCAAGGGTTTATAGGGGCGGTTGATAAGCCGCCCCTACAAATCGATTTGTAGAGACGGTTTGTGTCGCCAGCCGCGCCTACAACTGTATTTATAGAGAAGGTTGGTAACACCAGTCGTCTCTATAAAATTAATTTGTAGGGGCGCTTGTAACACCAGCCGCTCCTATAATTTCTATTTGTAGGGGCGGTTCCCTACAGTACATTTTCACACACAAAAATTGAAATTTGAAAATTTAAATATGACCAGAACATATATACCTATATATATATATATATAGTATATAATTCACAAGGACATTATATCAACAACTAATTGACAAGAAGATATATGCATTACAAACCCATAATAATTTAAATTACTTCATTACAAACACATAATAATTTAAATTTGTTCATTACAAACTATAATAATTTAGATCAGTTCATTATTACAACTAACAGTAATTTAACTTCCTAGAATTTTCTAACGTCGTACCACGTACTCGGAGAAGTGCAGATCATTCATTTCATATGCCAAAATGTCACTGATGTAGCGCAATGTATTTACTTGTACACTCTCCCTTGCTTCACAAGATCGTTCACAAGGTCTACTGACGACGATCAGCATTGGTCGAGAATCTTCACTCCAAGTCACAAGAATTTTTTCTTGGATTCCCACTGAAGTGAGAACAGGGCCACCATATTCCCATTTATAACGACCCAAGTGATACATGGCCTGGTTTAAAATGGCTTCAAAGCTACAACTTGTGTATGTTACATCGTTCTCCTGAATCTGTAAGAGTTGTAAAAAATATGGTTATCAGAACCATGCATATATATAGACATAACAATTAATCTGGATATAAGTTATGAGACTGACCACATCATTCATGTTGTCATCAGCAAGCTTTGCACAAAGCAGTCCAATATCGTGGTGGAGGCCCACATTCAAAGCAACAATCCTCATGGAGGAGTATGTAGGAATATTGTACACAATATTTTGAAGCGTCCTTAAACATGTTTGCACAACATATTTTTGCGTAGTAATGTCATGAGGTTGACCGCTGCTCATTCTATTGATGTATAAAACCATACCTTGTTGGTTACCCGCCCTAGCGAGAATAGAAAAGCCAATTCGACATTGCTTGAGTCGACCATCTATAGGGAATGTACCAACATTGACAAAATCAACCCCGAAATTTGAGAGAGTCTCTCTGAACCATGGTATAGGATGAATTATCCACATTTAAGAATTATATATATCAGAACAAAATATCTATAGAGGTGTCTTTAAAACAGGTTACTTACTATGCTTGGATATGGGTGGTTTGCCCTCCCCAATGCTGGTTAGAAGCCCAGATCATACACATAATTATTTGGCAGATCCGGCGAAGGGAGTTCGGCCATATCTTCTCCTAAATTTATGTCAAGGAAAACAGTTATAGTAGAGGAACAGGAGAGGAGAGGAGTAATAGTAGTAGTAGAGGTAGAGGCCTTAGAAACGAGTAGTAATAGTAGTAGTAGAGGTAGAGGCCTCAGAAAATAGCCATCAATCAAGTTCAAACTAACTCACAAAACGAGTAGTAATAGTAGTAGTAGAGGTAGAGGCCTCAGAAACATGTCAATCATCATTTGATAAAGAACTTGGAGCATAAAAGCATCATAAACACAGTGAGTATATATAAAAAAATAGTGAGCATATAGAAAAAGATAGTAGGGGCGGCTGGTAATGGTGCCAAGTTCCTCACAAGTTCTTGATCATTAGCTCATATTCCATATAATGTATGGACTCGACAATTTCATCATCGGCAAAACAAAGAAGAGGAGAGAAGAGGGGAGATTTGGCAAAAAAAAAGCAACAGCTACTTAGCAAACATAGAGCAGTAGCTGATGGCAAAAATAGCCAAAAAATAGCTCCAGCTTCTTGCTGCAAAAAAAAACAAAAAATCAATGGGGCACAGGATCAATCGGAGCTCTCAGAGTTCCCAAAAGAAAGCAAGCACTATGGGGTTGAAACTAAAATGATTAAACTGATATTACTAAAAATACCAGACAGAAAATACAATTGAAAATGACAACATAGCTACCAAAAACTAAAACTAACTGATATTACAAAACTGCAAGCTAACTGAAAGCACATTGAAATTACAAATTGAAAATACTAACAAATACAAAAAAGAAAATAAAACTGAAATACTACGTGGAATTGCAATTTCTGAGCTGAAGTTACTGTTTACACCATAATTTGGAAGAAGGAATGCAGGAACTCGAAAGCTCCTAAGATCATGTCATCACGGAATCGATTGCATAAAGGTCGGTATCAGCTGATTCGAATGCAGCACTAGAATCGGCTCTCTTCAGATAGCGCCAGCAGATAACTATAATAGCTACAATCGACGCCAGGAAAAACATGTTGGACTCTACAAAAAGGGAAAGATTAGGGTCCAAATTATCTTAAATTAGGTATGTTTTCTCTTAGGCCAAGAATTATAATGAGTCGTGCTTAAATATGATTCGTGCGTAGGTTCCGGGTATAAATATTGGACCCTAGCTATTGTAAAGGACACAATCAATCAAATACAAGTTACTTAGTTTTTTGGCTCCGGCGACCCTTAGGAGTAGGAGTAGAGTAGATCTCTGTGAGTTCTTCAGCGAGCAGGGACTGCATCGGTCTGGCCGACCTCTGGCTTGTCTGTAAGTACCGTCATGGCTTATACTTCTGTTCGTACGGCTGTATCGATCCGGTCGACCTCCACTGCGACTCTGGTATAAGCTAGTTAATGACTCTTGTCTAGTTCAAGTACGGCTTGCATCGATCCGGATCGACCTCCACTGCTCGAACTAGATTAAGGTCAAGTTATCGGCTCTATCTAAGGGTGGCGTCCTTCGGGTAGATTCATTAAGTTACCAATCTTGCTGATGTTTTCATTGTTATTAGTTCACAGCAACATCAATCCACCCGGTCGAGATCGAATTCAATCGGCATCATATCCTTTAGATCCGTCGTTCGTTTGTTACAACACGATATTATCTACCTTGAACGACAGGTTTATGTTTCATTGGCTGTTTTACTTCGATCTTGATCGTGCATAGTGCGTGGTTGAGGCACGAATAATCTTGAAGAGGTTTGTTGGCTAGTTGAATCTGGTTTATAGTTCACCATTATAGCTGTAACGATCCGGTCGATCCCCACTGATGGTACTGTAGATCGGGGGATGCTAGTTAGTAGATCTATTCCTAGTTAGGCGTGACCTTAGCTGTTTGCTATGCTTGCATCGGCTAAATAGCCGATCGCCTGTGTGTCAACGCCTACGGTGTGCGTCCATGATTTAAGCGTGGATAGATCCATGTGCTTTGAGGGCTTGATTCGTCCTTCTTTTTCATGGCTGCAATCGATCCTGTCGAACCCCACTATTAGGGATAGCGGGCTGAGTCTGAGGAGTCCACAGGTTTTTCGTGTGAAATAGTCGATTGTTCGCACGCGGTAGTCCTTTTCACCTGAATCGACTATTTTAGCCGATTCATCCGAGCCTTCACGTATAACATGTCTTTCGAAAAGCCTGTCGAAGTACGGATGTGTTTGGATTCTTCGGTTTTAGTTTGTTACTATCATCATAGCTGCCATCGATCTGGTCGAACCTCACTGTTGGTGGTAACAGATTAGACTCAGAGCGTTTGTAGATCCGTTCATATCAGATAGTCGATTCGTTTGTGTGTTATATCTTTTTTCTAATTAGATTCATCGGCTTAATGCTTTACACTGGTAATATCTGCCTAGCTGATGATCTTACTTACACATACGCGTACTGTATCTATCAATATTGAAATTAATCGCTACCCATGAGCTTTACAGTCCGTAATAGCCAATTTCTGTGCGGATCGGCTATTTAGTCGCTTTTCCCATATGGCTGCTCCCGAAGCGGCACACTTGGAACTGTCTGGGCACAGACCGGCATGTTCCACCTTAAATTACTGATAAACTTTCTCTCCTTGTCAATTGTAGGGTCAAATTGACTGGCATGTCTCGGGAGGAGTACTCAGGATCGATCATCCCTGTGTTGAAGCCAGTCGGATCTCCAGCTCCATCGAGCAGACCCTTTCGGCTTGCTCGTGTGCCCGACACGGACGAATTTTTGTGCCGACAGTTACTAACTGCAATTGCAAATTGAAATTGAAAACTAAAAGTAGCACTACCTGAAATTAGAAACTAAAAATACCAGACAGAAAAGTCTACCTACAATTAGAATCTAAAATTAAAAAATGAAATTACTAACTGCAATTGCTAACTGAAACTGAAAACTGAAAGTAGCACTACCTGAAATTAGAAACTAAAAATACAAAATGAAATTACTAACTACAATTGCTAACTAAAATTGATAACTAAAATTGATAACTGCAGTTACAATACAAAACACCAAGCAACTGCAAAGAAGCTAGGAGAACATGGCATAAAGCTAGCTTCCATGGATTATGTCTCAACTAGCTTGCAGTATCAGTTGAACCTAAGCATCACAAGGGATACATCCAAGTACCAGCAAAACAAGATGCACAAGATGAACAAGATGCTGCTGGTGCAGAAGAACCTGCAGCTGTACTAGTACCAAGTTCTAGAACAAAAGTTAAGCAAGCCAAGAAGAAGATTGCTCAGGCTGCCATCACTTCTTTCACTATTTCTGCTGCAGCAAAACCAGCAACTCAAAAACAGTCCGGGTCAGTGAGTTCCATGCTTTGCAAGTCACCAGAAGAAGCAGTTGTAGAGAGGCACAAATCCAAGCAAAGTCAACCTACACTTGAGCAGTGCACAAAGAAAAATAAGGAGGCCAAAGTAATTGTTGATGATCATGTTGCCGATTTCTTTTATGAGAATCGCATTCCATTGAACGTCATTAATTCAAGAAGCTAGGAAGTTTTGCTTGAGTCAATTGGACAATATGGTCCTAGGTACTGCTCACCATCATATCATGATGTTCGGATTCCGCTGCTTGAAAGAGCTGTGAACAGAACAACGGAGTTGAGGAATAAGCATGAGGAGGCTTTGCCACTTCATTTCTCACATTGGCAAGCCTGCATAAGAACAGGAGTGGATTGAGGAATTTAGTGGTTAGTGATGAATGACATGCTACTAGTTTCTCTACCACTCAAGAAGGCCGGCGAGTTGAGAACATTACCCTTTCAATGCCATTTTGGAATAAAGTGGAATTATGCCTAAGAGCTTCACAGCCACTTCTTGTAGCTCCAAGGATAGTAGATGGAGATGAGACACCAGCAGCTCCTGAGATTATGGCAGCCATGGATGTTGCAAAGGCCGCAATCAAGGATTTTTTGCAACGGAAACCAGATTTACTCAAAGAGGTACTAAAATACTATGACAACAGATGGGAAAACCAAATGGAGCAGCAGCTGTATGAAGCAGCCCTATACTTGAATCCAAGCAAGTTCTTTGCCCTAAAGGAAAAGGATAAGAGACAAGCAGGAAGGCTAAGAATCATGTTTAATCAAGTTATGTGGAAGATGGTGAGTGAACACTTTTAATCAAGTTCTTTGCCTACTTTTGTTGGACTGTTAAATGTCAATGTTTGTGACTCTATGTTGAACACTTTTGTTGAACTTGTTTGGTTATGTAATATGCTAGCTGTGTGACTGCTATGGTCTGCTATGTGCTAACTACTAAATGCTAGTTATTTGCTACTACAGTAGTGCTTGCTAATGCAGCAGTGCTGCTGTTGAGCTGTGTCAAGATCAAGACTACATTAGTGTTGCTAATTACGGTCTTCTTTGGTATTTTAGGCTTCCAGCAGCAAGTCAGCAAAGAAATGGAGTTTGGGACAGGAATATGGACCTCTGGACATGGTAGAAAAGAGAAGAAAACAACTCTCGCAAGTAAGTCACCAGTTACACACTAATGTTCTAGATTTTAAATTTTGATGTTACTGCAAGCCTTCAGTTTGGAACCAGTCCATAACAATGCACCATTTGCAACATATGGAAGATAATTTTATTCACTCGACATAAATAAATACACAAGTCCAATAAACAATTACTCACTAGTATGACCACAAAAATGGAAGCATATGAACCATATAACTTATCACCAAAGATCCAAATTGTTCGACTAGAGCAACTGCATCCATGAAGATACACTATATAAATGTCTCAACAAGCTTTGTAGTACTAATTGGTCAAACACACAAGATGGAATACACCCAAGCAGAGACCGAACACCTCACAGAGTTTACTACAACCTAACTTAGCTGCTAGGAGCTCATACCTAGAGCATGCACTTTCAGTGCTTGTTAGCACCGGTGATTTTGAGAAATATGAAACATAACAAGCAACTATCGTACTATCTAGATTTTCAAAAGTGCCAATAACAATCACTTCCTTATGGTCCATGTCTTAAGTTACCAATTTATGGCTTAATTCATTAACACCGAAGACCACATTGCAATCTTGATGAATGTCAACCGCAGCAATCAAATCAATGGCTACCATCGCAGCACTCAAATCAAAAAACAAAACATGAAACTATCAGAGCCAAAAAAGGGTGGTGGACACCAAAGTGCATGGGTACCAGAGCCGCCGGGGGAGGGAGCAGGGACGCTGGGGCGCACTAGCACCGGGGCCACCGGCAGAGGGAGCACGGACACCGGAGCACACGGCGGGTACCAGAGCCGCCGAGGAGGGAGCAGGGATGTCGGGGCGCACCAGCACCAGGGCCACTGACAGAGGGAGAGCGTACGAGCATAGGGCACCAGGGCCATCGGGGGAGGGAGCACGGGCACCTATAGTGGAAACCCTAGCCGCCGTGGGAGGGGGAACGGCGGTAGAAACCCTTGCCGCCGGGGGGAACGGCGGCGCGCAGGGCAGGAGACGGACCGGGGATTGGATGCGGATCGGGGGAGGTAGGGCACGGAGGCAGCAGAGGTAGGGCATCGAGGCGGCGGAGGTAGGGCACAGAGGCGGCAGCCTGGCAGCGTCATGGAGGAGAATAGCGCCTAGACTTAGAAAAAATTCGGCCTCTCTAGTTTATATACCGAAGGTCATTTGTAGGGGCGGCTCCTGAGTTAGCCGCCCCTACAAATCGATTTGTAGGGGTGGTTCCTGTGTTAGCCGCCCCTACAAATATTTTTCAATTTATTTTAATTACTAATTCCGTAATTCATTCATATATAAAGAACACAATATAAATTAAATATTAGTTTTTGATTATTCTATATATATAAATATATGTATATATAAACAATTTAATTATATATATAGATATAATTCTATATTTTCTTCTTTACAAAAAAATATTTTAAAAATTGAAAATTTGAATTTCAAAAAAAACTAATAGAATTTTAGGACACTAAATGCCCTCAAATGAAAATTTTGTAAACATCAAAGTTGTAGAACTCATCAAGATGTACAACTTATATTTTGGTCATCTTTTCATTTGACAAAATTTGAAAAGTTCAATTTTGAATTTCAATAAATGACAACTTCAAACAACATTTTGAACCTTAAATTATTTCAAATAAGAAAGTCATGAACATAAAAGTTGTTGAACACATCACTATCTAAAACTTTTATTTTGGTCATTTTTTCATTTGACTAAATTTAAACAGTTCAAATTTTTAATTTTAATAAATGGCAACTTCAAACAAGATTTTGAAACCTTAAATGATTTCAAATAGAAAATTCATGAACATAAAAGTTGTTGAACTCATCACTCTCTACAACTTTTATTTTGATCATTTCTTCATTTAACAAAGTGTTAGTAAACATTATTCACAAATCCACGTATCACTCATAGTTTCATAAACTATACAAGAGACATGTCGATTTGTGAACAATGTTTACTATCACTTTGTCAGATGAAGAAATGACCAAAATAACAGTTGTAGATCTTGATGAGTTATACAACTTTCGTATTCATCACTTTTTCATCTAAAATCATTTGGTGTTTCAAAATCTTGTTAGAACTTATCATTTTTTAAATTTGAAAATTTGAATTGCTCAAACTTTGTCAAATGAAAAGAATGACCAAATGAACAGAGTAACTTGATAGGGCATGATTTTAGAAAATTTTAGGAAAAAAATCATCACATTTGGAGGCTAGTATGAGGGAGAAAGACTAGTTACAAATTTTACCCAGAGATTAAAAAGAAAAATCACAACTGTTCATGATGAATCAATGATAAACAAGTGTGATTTCTCATTTTAATCTGTGGCTGAAACTTGTAACTAGTTTTTCTCCCTCATACTAACTCCAAATGTGATGTTTTTTTCCTAAAATTTTCTAAAATCACGCTCTATCATTTTAGTCTGGTCATCTATCTTTGTCACTAATTTTGGACAATTCAAATTTTGAATTTTAGAAAATGACAACTTTAAATCTGATTTTCAACCACTAAATGATTTCAGCTATAAAGGTGATGAATATAAAAGTTGGATACCTCATCAAGATCTCTAACTTTTATTTTGGTCATTTCTTCATTTCATAAAGTGTTAAGTGCTTGTTTTAAGTGTTTCAATAGTAGTCCGAACATGTTGCAGTAGTAATAAGTGCCTGTTTCAAGTGTCTGTGTGTTACAGTTGTACACGTGTTTGCTGCGGTACTTGTGACTTGTCTTTAAAAAGCGTCGGTTCCTTAGCTAAACTATCTTCTTGGATTCATCCAGGAACACCCATGTAGTACCATCCAAGCAAACTAAGCATCCTATCTTCCCTTTGATCTGTTCGGACAAAGCAAACAACGTGGGGTAATCATTGGTAGTAACAAATATTATTGCTCTACATATGAAGTCCTCCTTTCAGAATGCATCATACATCGGCTCCCTATGCCTTCATAGCCTCTCCATTTCTTGCGTCAAAGGCTTGAGAAGCACGTCTATATCAATGTCTGGTTGTTTAGGGCCAGAAATAAGAATAGTGAGGAGAAGATACTTTCTCTTCTGACACAATTATGTTGGGATGTTGTACATGGTCAATATCATTGGCCAAGTGATGTGGTCACTTATCCTCTCATTGAAGGGATTCATTTCCATCGGTGCTCAACAAATCCTCGCATAATCAAATGTGATCTGATGATAGTCACATCTGTCCATGCCATACGGTTCTTGCAATCTTTATAGAAACAAATAATTGTATTCTTATTCTCTTGTCAACATCGTTGCATGCTTCTCTGCGGCTTTAATAAATTTATCCACCTCTTTCACGAAAACCTGCCTTGAACCTTAATGAACCATACATCCAAGAGTTCCTGTACTCTATCTTTTATAACAACAACAAAACAAACATTAAAGGACTACTTATTCAGACATATATAAAAATGAATCAAATTAATAATTAATTGAGAATAATTGTATATACTTCAGATATATATGAATATAAATCAAATATAATTACATGAAGCATACAAACACACCATGGTAGAGGAAAATTAATTAATGGCCTATTTATCCATAAATAATTAAAATACATATTTGTTGATTACAATAAACAATTTTAAAGACAACAATTAGCAACAATTATATTTTACCCAATATCTTTCATGCAAACCCTAGTCCAATTTCATCAAACATAAATTTACAAAAACAAAATTAATTAAAAAACCAAACCCTAGATCTAGATCTAGATCTACATGCACATGAAACATCCATAAAACTAACTAATTATTCACAACTTGTTCCCCTACCTAATTGACCCTAGTACATTCAAAACTTGGGTCTAATTTGCTTCATAAGTAGCTCAAGCACCATAGAAGAGAGAGAAAAGCAAAACTCTAATTACTCACTAACCAACCATTAAAACTTCAAAAAAAGTGTGGAATAACATTTTCTTACCTTCTATAACCTCTCCACGAAAGGATTTTAGACCAAAACGTTCTCTCCTTAGTAGAGCAATTTTTGGGAGGTGCCTAAGGCCTCCCAAGCCTTTTTTTCTCGGGTAAGAGTGAGTGACCCGAGGAGGAAGAAGGGGGCTACAGCCTTTTGTATGTGCATTTGTAGGGGGCGGCTGGTGATTGAACCGCCCCTACAAATCGCAACACTGGGGGTGGCTGGTGAGTGAGCTGCCCTACAAATCGACCCATTTGTAGGGGCGGCTCGTATCACCAGCCGCCCCCCTATTGTGCCATTTGTAGGGGCGGCTCCATCACCAGGCGCCCCTACAAAAAATTGTCCTATTGTTACAAACGTTTTTTGTAGTAGTGCGCGAGCCCATAGATGCCATTGCCGCCAATGCACCAGGCATCTCTCTCCTCATGCCTTTGCGCCTCAAGTCGCTGGGCAGCGCTCACCCCCCTCTCCTCATGTCGTGCCGCCCAAGAAAAGAGGGAGAGGGTCGGCGGAGAGAGAGGATGTGGGAGAACGGATAGAGAGAGACGATGTACTGAGGGAGAAGGGATGGGGGATATAGATGCACTGGGTATAAATGCAGCTGTGACAACTCAGAGAAAGGGAAAGGGGTGTGGCGGACTCCACTCAAGTGAACTAGTCCATCTACACGTGGACATGCACGGGCTAGTGATATATATAAATTATATCTTCGTTAATTTTTTATGTAAAGGAAATAGATTCATCAATAACATGTCAGGACAAATAAAGTTTCCATATCATTATGGGTATAGGCTATAATTTATAATGTTGTGACTCTGTTGAACTATATTAAATGAGCCCCTACAGTAAGTAATAAGACCTTATGCTTCCTCTATTAAAGGTTAAGTGCACTTTTTAATTACAAAAAAAAAGATAAGTACACACATGTAAATATGTTCCTAGAGAGTTGTCACAAAATCATGTGATTAGATTTACTATATTATTATTTGTGTTTTGAAAAATGTATGATAATCATAAGAAAGGCACGCAAATTAGGATTCTAAAAAACCATACGAATCAAGGCATATATAGATCCAAATGCATGGAAAGCTTAAATGTTGACTCACATCTTGATGAATTTGCTCAAGCATGAACATCTACAGTAGAATCATTTTTAATCACCCTTGGGATGGCCAGTTTTTCGTTGTAGCAGTATAAACACGCTCACAGAGTTACAGTTCATAAATATATAGACACTCAAGCAAGCGGGCAACCAAAACCTTTGTAACTTCGACTACAGTATATGACCAAATAATTGGACGGTTGTTCATATCCATATAGTAGTACTCTACTTGTTTTGATTTTTTAAATGGTAATTTTATAACATATTATTTGTTACCATTTAAAAAAAACATCTAGTGGCCCATGTCATACCATGTCCATTCATAATCTTGGAGACAGAATAACACCATAATAACTACTCCCTCCGTTGCAAAATTTAAGTTATTATAGCTTTTCTATGTACATAGCTTTTGCTACGTACCTAAATATACATTATATCTATATATGTATCTAGAAAAGTTAGTACTACTTACAATTTGGAACGGAGGGAACATATGTTTTGTGGAATTTCATAAAGTGATTTAGTTCACTCATGTTGTTGTAATTTGTAGCCACTAATAAAATAGGATAAGGTATGTTTGGATGCATTGTGATAATAATAGTTAGCTAAAATAATCTAATTATGATCCAAATGGCTATATTATGGTTGGATTATTATAATGAAAACACCATATTGCAATAATCCTACAATCTATGGGAGACCTACTTTTTGGAGGTTGTGTATTTGTCACTTTAACCAACAATAATCCACCACAATAATCTAAGAACCCAAACTCTCTGATTATTATAATCATAATCCATAATAGGTATTATAACATAATCTTAGGTATCTACCATATACCTTCTTTTTGTATACCATTTCTACGCCCTCATGATCCCAAGTCGCTGTCTTGAACACTATACAACACTGTTCAGTTACCGTTCAACCCTTTTTTTTGGCTCTTGGTTACCTGTTAGGTAACAATTCAGTTTTTTCTTACCCATATACCACATGCTGCCTCTACGGTAAAATAATTTATAAGGCAGACTTTCTTTGATTTTGCATGCCAAAAAATCATAACTTCTCGCGGGGTTACCCGCTAGTAATCTAGAATATAATAATCCAACTATGATCAACCCAGCCCTACATCTCCTTATATTCAAGAGCCATTAGCTCCTAAACTTAATCCTCTATATCCTCGTCATATAGGATTCTTCCTAACAAAAATGGTGCTTCTTTGCCATCTTGGAGGTTGTCAGGTCGATACATAGCCAGGGATGATGCAATGTTCAGATCAAGCATGTCAGTTTCCGCTGATCAACCGGGAGGAGGCAATGCATGGAAAATGATTCATGCAGGGGCCACACAGGATGCATGCCACCATGTATGCATGCAGAGATATCTCCTGCACCTTGCAGTTGCAGATCTTGCCACCATGGCACCACCCATGAGATTTCATCTGGCAGATTATGAAGAAGGCACGGCTGTGTGTAGCCTCCCAGCGCAGGCACACGGGAGATCGTATCTTAATTTGCGCCTATCAATTGCAATGGCCGGCCTCATGCGGAGTTATGGACGATGCCTGTCCACAGACCACAGGCCTGGCTACACACAGATACAGATCACGACAGAACATGCCGGCCGCAGGCGTCGCCGAGGCGCCGACTCGCCTGTACTAATCGGCTGATTCTCGCACTTGAAACTTGAGTTAGCCCCTATTCTAATCCGATCCTGCTTGTCTTTCTACATGGATCCTCAAACTCTGCCAGGCGGACTAATGCACTCGCCAGATTCTCATGCCTACCAGAACAACTTCTCTACCATCCGCAACACAGCTGAAGCCATCTTTGAATGGCATGCCATGTCGCGTGCCGCTGGACCCTAGTAGTGGGAGAATTGGATCTCCACGGAGAGGAACGGGAGAAGCTTGTTGAAAAAGCCATGTCCTCGGTTAGATTAGATGGGTTCTCGGAAAAAAAATAAAACACGGCAATTTTGGTAAACAATTTAGGTAGTTGTTTAATTTAATTTACATAATGGCAATGGTGGGTAATTTTTTAGAAAATCAAATTAATTGATCCAATGGTTATTATTGCTTGTGATGATTAAACCTTATTAAACTGACGGCTAGATGTTTCTGATTATTGTGAGAATTTCTAAGATTTATCTTTTTTGTAGCACGTCTGTTGAGAATTAACGTGGTGTCTTCATTGGGGCCTCCAATTAGTAATAGTAAGATTTGATAACGAAATTCAGGTGCAAAATACTTGCACTACAGGTTGATGTTGGTACCTGGTATACTACCGGAAACAGTAGGATTGCCGAGTGCCAGACGGTTTGCCGAGTGTATTCCATCGGGCACTCGGCAAACACCCCATTTACCGTGTGTATTTAATAAAACACTCGGCAAACATATAGCACTCGGCAAAAGAAAACTTTGCCGTGTGCATAATATAAAACACTCGGCAAAAGCAAACTTTGCCGTGTGCCTAATATAAAACACTCGGCAAAATATAAAAAACTCTCGGCAAACACGGACACTCGGCAAACTGGAGTCACGTGCGCTAGGCGTGCGGCGGCCATCTAACGGCCATTGAGTGCGCCGCCCTGCCGCAAGTGTCCGTTAGAGACACTCGGCAAAGACAAGGTATGCCGTGTGTTTTTTCTTGACACTCGGCAAACTAATTTATTTGCTGAGTGTTTTTTGTTTACACTCGGCAAATTAATGTTGTTGCCGAGTGTTTTCTTATGGCACTCGGCAAAATAATTTTTTTTTCTCTCCTGCCCTCCAAACTTTTTCTACTCTCCACGTACATCATGTGGTACTACATGTTAAAATTTGATATATTTCTCCATCTATTTGCTATATTTAAGTAATTTATTGCATTTAGAGGAATTTTTTGGTTTAAGTCAAATTTGTACTGCAAGTTATACAAATAATGGAATAAATTTAGTGGAGAAATCATATTCATGTTATTGAGTCCATTTTGGGGCCTTACTAGGGAAATGAAAAGAATTTTCGAACATTTTATTCAGGAAACACGACCACGAACGTGTGGCCGGATGGTTTTTAAATTCTAAAAAAAGCAAACAAAGTCTGAAAATGACGAGATTTGTCAAGATCACCTGATATCATATGTGGAGACTTTGAAAAAAATTTGAGAAGGTTTCACACAATTTGTCATGTAAGACCTTTACAAACCACTACTAGAAAACAGACCTTTCATCCCGCCTCTATTTTTGCCTTTAGTCCCGGTATTTTTGTGTTCAGGACTAAAGGGACTATTAGTCCCAGTTGTATCCTCAAACAATGATACAAAGTTCCTACCCCAAGTGTGTGGCGACGGCAGGCAACAATTAGTCCCGGTTATAGCCCAGAGCCGGGACTAAAGGTTATCCTTTAGTCCGGGCTGGACCTTCCAACCGGGAATAAATCTTTACTCCCGGCTTGAGGCTCCAGCCGGGACTAAAGGATGACCTTTAGTCCCGGCTCTGGGCTATAACCGGGATAAAATCTTTCTTGATAAAATAATATAGTCACGCTGGACAAAAAAATGGGGCAGCCAGGCATTGAACCCACGACCTCATAGCCAAGGTCTAAACTGCAGCGCACTAGCTAGCCATTTGAACTAAGTCACTTTCTCGACAAGAAAGCACCCAAACATTTATTTAATAAGAGAAAAGACCCTTTAATTGATTATATTCTTTTGTTAACTATACTTTGAAATTTCTGGTCCATGTGCTTTCTAGTGCCTGATTGATCTCATAATTTTTATCAGGGTTTCAAATGCCCAGTGTGAAGCCACCACCAAGTTCGAAATTTTTCTGAATTGGTTTGGTAAATTTTTCACTTTAATTGAATTTCCACGCGACTTCACCGATTAATTATACGTTGAACTGAGTCCACCCCCGAAAAGATCCGGAATGGTGCCAAACTTTGCCAAATGGTCTCTTATGCCCTAGGAGACAAATATTTGTGGATGTTGATGCAAAATTATATTGTTTTGAATATGTAATTCGCCGTATTTCGTCTCACGCGGAACAAAGAAAAATGTAATAATAAAAATAATTATCAAAAAAATCTAAGATCTTGTGTGCGGCCATATTTTGGGTGTAAATGTCTGCCAAAAAAATTTCAAGCCAGTTCAACATAGGCGGAGTCGACGTGCTTCACAAAGGTATATAGAACCTTTCGTCGAACCCAATCTATACACCTAGGTTCTCTGGGACTCTGAAGTCCATTTGCTTTCCAGTGCCGGATTGGTCTCAAACTTTTTCTCAAGACTTAAAATGCCTTATGTGTAGCCACCACCAAGTTTGAGATTTTTCTGAGGTGGTTTCGTACTTTTTTCACTTTAATTGAATTTTCGCGCGAATTCACCGATTAATTATACATTGAACTGGGTCCACCCCCTAAATGATCCAGAATGGTGCCAAACTTTGCCAAATGGTCTATTGTGCCCTAGGAGACAAATATTTGTGGAGGTTGATGCAAAATTATATTGTTTTCAATATGTAATTCACCATATTTCATCTCATCGCGGCACAAAGAAAAATGTAATAATAAAAATAATTATCAGAAAAATCTAAGATCTTGTGTGGGGCCATATTTTGGGTGTAAATGACTATCAAAAAAATTTCAAGCCATTTCGACATAGGCGGAGTCGACGTGCTTCACAGAGGTATATAGAACCTTTCGTCGAACCCTATCTATACAC
The DNA here is from genome assembly GCF_019320115.1 of Miscanthus floridulus. Lineage (NCBI taxonomy): Eukaryota > Viridiplantae > Streptophyta > Magnoliopsida > Poales > Poaceae > Miscanthus > Miscanthus floridulus. The sequence goes on along the minus strand of NC_089588.1, from coordinate 108,330,326 downwards.
CTAGGTTCTCTGGGACTCTGAAGTCCATTTGCTTTCCAGTGCCGAATTGGTCTCAAACTTTTTCTTAAGACTACAAATGCCCTGTGTGTTGCCACCACCAAGTTTGAGATTTTTCTGAGGTGGTTTGGTACTTTTTTAACTTTAATTGAATTTCCGCCCGAACTCACCGATTAATTATACAATGATTAGTGAAGAACCTAAAGATTTACGTTACAATTACGTGAAAACTAATTTCCTGTTGAAAACCAATAAATTTAATAATTTCAATTAAAGTCTACATTTTTGCATTAACAAAAATAGTGAGTATTAGTTGCATTATGTTCAACATTTATAATAAAAAAAACAATTGTTTAGGTCACATATTTTTTTTTGTGCAGTAAATGAAAATAAAGTTTATTACTTTTTCTAAAAAAAATTATGCCTAGTATTGAATTTACTGCGCAAAAAATAAGACTTAAACATTTAAATACAAAACATATATAAAATAAACTGATGTGCTTAAAAGTTGGCGGGAAATGAAAATGTAGCCCACCTTTAGTCCCGGCTCCTGCCACCAGCTGGGACTAAAGGTGGGCTGCATTTGGCGGCCCACAAAAAAATCCTTTAGTCCTGGCTCCTTCCAACAGCCGGGACTAAAGGTCCCCCCTTTAGTCCCGGCTGGTGGCAGGAGCCGGGACTAAAGGTGCTTTAGTCCTGGGCGGTGGATGGAGCCGGGACTAAAGGTCCCTCTCCTATATACCGCCGCCTCCCTTCTCTCTTCCTCCACATCGATCGTCTTCGTCTTCAGCGCGTCCCTAGAGCTCCGCCGCCGCCAATTCGCCTCCACGGCCACCCCCGACGCCGCCTTCCTCACCGGAGGGCACCCCGAGGCTCGCCCACCTCACCGGAGTAGCCCCGACGCCGCGCCCCTCACCAAGGAGCCCTCGGCCGCCCCGACGCCGCACGCGCGCCATGTTGCCGCCGATTTCGCCTTCCCGACCACCCCCGACGCCACCTTCCTCATAGGAGGGCACCTCGATGCCCGCCCACCTCGCTGGAGTACCCCCGACGCCACGCCCCTCAAGGAGGAGCCCCTGACTACCCCCGACGCCGCGCGCGCCACGCCGCCGCCGATTTCGCTTTCCCGAGCCACCCCGGCCCGATGCCGCGCCTTCTTCCTCACCGGAGGGCATCCCGACGCCCACCCACACCTCGCCGGAGTAGCCCCGACGACGCCGCGCCTGGCCAGGAGCCCCCGTGCCTCGATCCAGCACCGTTGTCCACCACCGCCCGTCGCCAACACTCCATTAATTCTAAATCGTCGGTATATATATATTATATATTTATTATATTTATGAATTATATTGATGAAATGTGTATTAATGTATATATGTATGAAATTATATATGTATGAAATGTGTATATATATATATCAATTAATGTATATATGTATGAAATTATGTATGTATGAAATATGTATATATATATCAATTAATGTATATATGTATGAAATTAATGTGTGTATATATATATATCAATTAATGTATACATGTATAATTTTTCCTTAGGAAAAAAATCAATTGTGTTATATTCTGATACCATGTGGCCTATACCCTAAACCCTAAACCACCCTAAACCCTAAATCCTAAACCAACCTAAACCACCCTAAACCCTCCCCGGCCACCGACGCTGGCCGGCCGCCCCGCGCAGGCACCACCGCCCCGAAATGTGTATGAAATGTCTATGAAACCCTAATTGCATAATTATTGTTTTATAATTATTTAGGCTCTCTATGGCCGACCCGAGAGACGATGACCTGGAGGCGGAAATGATGGATATTATCAACGCCGGCACTGAACATTGTGCCGATGTTGATAATGACCAGCAGGAAGACGACGGGAGTCAATACTTGAATCTCGATCATATTGTTGAGGAAGTTGTTCATGAAGATAATTCCGGCGAGGTATATATTTCTCAATATCTAGCTCTCATTTATTTCTTATGCATACATGTAGCCCACTGGATCGACCTTCGTTTTATAATACTTTTTGTGTTTCTATGTGTACATAGCCGTCTGGATCAATGACGACGACGGGAAACACAAAGAATGTTCGAGGGGCCAAAAAGCCATTGGAAGGCCACTACATCATCTCAGGATTGAACGTGGCTACAGGCGAACCACTAGGACAATATGCACAGAAATTCATGTACCACTGTGGGTACCTTGTAAGGGACAAGCTCCCGATCAATGCCCGTGAATGGAAAAAAATAACAATGCTCCTCATATTAGTTATGTCTCTGATAAGGACAAGGAGCTGATTTGCCAAGATGTTCTTGCACATTTCATGCTCCAAACAGATGATTATCATGAAGACATCACCCACAAAAGGTTGACGGAGCGAGTTAGGCACTGGACAATGAAGAAGATGGCCACCTAATTCCAATCTTGGAAGAAGCAGCTGTACAAATCATACATCAAGAAGAACAAGACTCCAAATTAGAACGATAAGGGCCCAATCGCGAAGGCAAGGCCCTACTGGGAGGAATTTGTATAGTACAAGACATCAGAAGAGGGTGCGGAACGGGCGAGAAGGAACCAAGAGAATTCCAGACAAAAGCAATACCACCATAACATGGGATCAGGTGGCTACGCGACTTTCATTCCCAAGTGGCAAAAAATGGAAGCAGACCTTATTACCAAGGGGGTCGTACCTGAATCAGCACCGTGGCTTGAACGCACAAAGCGTTGGTTTTTAGGTCATGGGTGAGGATTGGACCCAGTCACCAGGAAGCTCGTCCATGGCACAAAACTCAAAAGAGCAACAGAAAGGTTGATTCAAATTCTAAAAGCTAGAGATAGTGGACTATTCCGGCCCAACAGAGAGAAAGATGAACTGGCATATTCCATCGGGACTGCTGAGCATTGTGGATGAACTAGAGGCAAAGGGCCCGTTCTGTGGGTGCAAGGTTTCCCTGAATGGATCGATTCATACAGAAGCCACCAGAGATGGAAGGATGAGGAGGCAGAGAGGATCCGCATCTTGTAGCAATATGTTATTGAGTCATGGGAAGCGGTGCTTGAATCACAAAGGCGAGAAAAAGAAATGCAAGCAAAAATACAAGAAGAAGTTGCAAGGCAAGTGCAAATACAATTAAGTGATGACGGGATTACAACAGCTCCGGGAATCAACATTAGCCCCCCCGATCAGTTGAGAAGCAGTTGTGCTTCTACGGAGCTGCCTGATGCCATAAAAGATGCAGAGCTACGCTTCCCCGTGGATGACGTCACTGAACCTTTTACATCACGTGAGCTGCACATTCCAAAAGATAATGGCACAATGAAGGTGGCTATTGGTGTTGTAAACCCTATCAACCATACCAAGACACCAAGAATCCATGGGGCAGTAGTACCAGCTAGATATGCTACCGTCTCGGTGAATAAAGCTATTGAAGGTTTTAGCGATGTGCCTCTTGACATTCATGGAGGTGATGGGGAGAAGACCATGGGAGAAGCAGAGAAGTCATTCATTGCATGGCGCAAGCGCTACATCAATATTCCTGGGAAGCCGTTACTGCACAATAGGTACGGATGAAAGTGAACGAAACAATTTTTTTATTAATTTTATATTGCCTCTTAAATAACAATTGACTCATTGTCTTCTGTACGCACACAGCAGGGCCTCCCCCAACCTAAGTCCAATAGTATAATCACCAGACCAGCATAGTGCTCCGAGCGGTGGTTACGATGGGGTAGAAGAAACGGCTGCATCCCCACCATCTCCAAGACGGTCTCCACCGCCGCCGCCACCGCCTCCAAGGTGTTCCCCAACGCCGCCTCGAAGGTCTCCAACGCCTGTTCCCCCACCTCCTCCCATGAACCAGGGAAGACGGCTGCAAACAAATAAGCCATCTGACCTGCCGGCGAAGATGACCAAGAAGGCCCTTGTGAAACCAAGGCCAATTCCACAGAAATTGCCAAGTGAAATGAGTAAAGAGGAGTTAGATGATGTGGTTAAAAAAACCGTCGAAGCATTCTTCTCAGGCACAGGGAAGAGGAAGCAGCAGGAGTAGAAGCACTTCCACCTACCTCCAGCTAAACTAAGGCGGATGGTGGAAGCTGAGCAGAAAAAGAGGCGGCAAGCTCGTAAGCCCTCGCCACCATCAGACTTTGACCGCACTCTTAGCAAGATAATCAAGAAAGCTGCTAAAGCAGGGAAAACTGTTGCACAACTCGGAGAACAAGAATTGCAATCAGTCCCTCCTCTAGTTATTGCTAATGAATATGGTTCAAACATAGATATGCTAGATATGATGGAAATACCTGCTGATAAAGAAGTGGATATGACGGAACTTGCTAACTTTTATGCTATGAGAGGTATCGACCTTGGCGATTTCCTCTTTGAAAGTGCGCCGGTAGCGGATGAATGGCAAAAATATGAGCATGGTAGGAGTCTATGGAATCCTAAGACCATCAATGAACTGGGTACACAATTGTTCAAGCTAAACACCTTGTACCTCGACGCGTGTCACCGGAAAGAGTTCTATATTTCTGTCAGAATCAAAGACGACCATTGCCGTGGCGATGACGTTATGTACATTGAGTTTGCTGAATTACACCAACTAGTCCACCGGAACTCTCTCAACAAGACTCTCATCAGCTGCTATTGTCTATAAGTGATTCTTTCTACTAATTAATAATAAGTCGCTACGTATGTACATGTCTGTGTTTATTATCCTCACTCTATATATATGATGCAAGTTTGAGATGGGAGAGTGCAAAAAGAGAGGGTGTACTGATATTGGTTTCATTGATCCACATATCGTATTCAAAAACCCTAAACCCCAACCAACATGGAAAGCAGAAACGGAGGCCAATATCAAGATGTTCTTAGAGAAGCAATGTGACAAGAAATGTATACTCTTCCCCTACAACTTCAGGTAAGTGTTCATAATGTCGACGATCGTGTATCCATATATATATGTTCACTATACCTGTTAGCTAATTAATGAGTGTTAATGGACATGGCAGTGAACACTGGATATTGATGGATCTCGATCTGGAGAAAGGTCTTCTAGGCATCTGAGACTCAATCAGAAAAGAGCAAAAAGAGTTCCAAGAGATGATAGATATTATTCAGTGGTAATTGCAGTCTCACTAACAAAACTATTCCAGTCTCTCTGCATGCAAATTAATGGTCCAAATATTTTTTATGTTATTTGGTAGTTGTTGGGAAAAGGTCTGTCAGGAACACCATATAAAACGCAAAGTGCCACTGAAAGTAGTGCTATACAAAGTAAGTACTATATACCTACCTTAGTTCAATTTCCCTATGCTCGGATGATGACGAATCTTTTTCTCGTAAAGTGGGTTCTGCTGTAGCCCCAGGGGGCCAATCTCTGTGGATACTATGTTTGCAAGTTCATGAGAGTGTGCTAAAAAAGAACTAGTCTAGAGCAAAAAAGGGTAAGTGTACACATATATATATATTCTTCATACATATATATATATATATATATATTCGTGATAGATACAATTTATTTATCATTATTCTTGATACATATATATATATATATATATATATATATATATATATATATATATATATATATATATATATATATATATATATATATATATATATATATATATATATATATACTAATATACTTTTTCTTTATCTCATATCTCAAATTGAAGACTCGTTGGTTGAAGGAAAAAACCCTGGACACACACCATCTCAAAGCAATCCAAGAAACAATAGGTGGATTTCTGAATGATCAGGTCTTAACTCCCGGCGGCGAGTTTTACTATGACCCAAATATGTGATGATGAAAGCCAAATTTCATATTGATCCAAAGAACATGTGATGATGAAATGTACAATCAATGCAAACTTTACATGTGACGATGAAATGTAATATTATGTTTTAGTTTACTTTTACTTGTGTTGCTTGCGTGCATTGATCGAGCGAAAACTTTACAGTACGCGCGCGTATACGTATATTACTTTGCAGCGAATAATGCGTATTCGAAAACCAAATTAAAACAAAAAAAATCATCAATTGAAATAAGCAGGAAAAGAAAAAAAAGACCCTTTAGTCCCGGTTGGTAATACCAACCAGGAATAAAGGGGCCAGCCCAGGTGCTGGCGTGGCTACCTTTTTAGTCCCGGTTGGTATCACCAACCGGGACTAAAGGTCCACTTCTATTCCTGGCTACTAACCTTTTATTCCCGAACTCCTATTCCCGGCTGCGTAACCGGGAATAAAGGGGGTTGGCAGCCGGGAATAGAAGCCCTTTTTTTACTAGTGAACAGAAGCATCTCCGTACAAGAATCGTAACATTTAGAAGGATCCGATAAGATTTGGAGTCAAAGTGACTGTCGAATCGGGGTTTGACTTCAAAACTTTTTGTATAGGCAATAGACAACATAGATTGGTTCACGTCGAATTTTGGTAATTTTTCAGATCCGTTTGATAATTTTAATTTATTAACTGCAATTATAGAATTTTAATTGATATATATTGAATTTGAGCTATAACTGCATGAAATAATGGATTAATATTCATAGAAAAATCAAATACGCATTGTTGAGTGAATTTGACAATGTATTTTTAAATTACATCGTAACAAATTTAGTAGAACACGCTATGAAGAAGGAGGACAGTGGAGCATGAAATATCGATTTATTTTGCCGAGTGTTTTGTAGCTGACACTCAGCGAAAAGAACAGTTGCCGAGGGTCATATAGGGGACACTCGGCAACTTCGTCGACCGGCCCCACTGCACAGTATCTGGACGTAATGGAACATAAAAAATAGTGCTGAGTGCCCCAGATCTTAGCACTCGGCATACTCCTTCAAAAAACTAATGTCGAGTGCCCCAGATCCTGGCACTCGGCATACTCCTTCATATACATCAGCAGTTAGCACCCCCGGCCCTCACCCTCACCCTTGCGCACACAACACGCAACCGCACGCCGCCAACCCCCGCCCCACCGTGCCCCACAGCGCTCCACCGCACCACGCGCCGCTGCCTCCCCGCCCCACCGCGCCCCGCCACCGGCGCGGCATCGCTGCCCCGCCCCCGGTGCCACCTGCCCCGCCACCGGCGCCGCCCGCCCCCGGCGCGTCCCGCCCCCAGCGCCGCCAGCCCTCGGTGCCCCGCCCCGCCACCGGCGCGTCCCGCCCCCGGCGCCCCGCGTGCGAAGCTCTCTCTCGTGGCGACGACTGGACGACCGCTGCCGCCGCCCTTCACCAGGTCTTCTTCGGGCCCTTCGCCGGCGACGAGTACACCTACCCCTTCTCTTCCCTTCCTACTACGCGAAACTGAGCATCCAAACCCTAGCTTAACCTATTTGTATTCGGATCTGATATAATTATAGGAGTATACATGTGTTATGCCTACTAATTCGATTGTGTTTCAAAAAATTATCTGGTGTAGTGTATGTATACACCCATGTCCTTTACTGGGCCGTGCCTGCTGTGTTTGTGTTCAAACCTTAACCATGGCCACAAGGGGGCAAGTGTATTGATTTACCTCGCTGGCTTGACTGGGGGATAATGATTGGGAAATAGCTTACTTTGTTGAGTGAGAAGCTCATTTGAAGATCTACCTTTTGCTGTAAATAAATCTCTTCAATTGTAACTAGCATACTGAATTGGAAGAAAGCCCATTTCATTTCAATAGGCCACATACAGTAACATTTTGACAACCTAGCATATAAATATTAAACACGCCAGATAATTTGCATTTTATAAAATATACAAAACCCATACAAGAGATGGTTCAAACAAATGTTAAATCAAATGGTTCAAATACATCATTGTCCATATCCCGAGTAATGTAAATAGATGACATATTCTATTAACAGCTCTTCCTATATTAAAACAACTGTAGCAATCTTCCATCATTTTTAGCACACGAACCTGCACATCCAGCTGTTCGTAATGAAGCTTTTTGGATTTTCTGCAATATCACTGATGAATTGAGAAACAGACAATGAGTGAACGGACTAGGAACCGGCCAGCTGGTGAAATGCTGTTTCTGAATGACTCACCGAATCACTGTGATGCCTGTCTGCGTCCTGAAATAGCTAGCTCCTGTTCAGTCCCGTCCCTGGACCTCTTCTGTGGTGTGGTCCAGCAAAGTTCATACCAGACACGGTCTTAAGTTTCAGAACCTACGCGACCCCAAAAACACCATCAAAAGCTATATCACTATGAGTCACCATGGCATAATTAAAGGAGGGAGGATAACACAGAATTTATGCAATATCATACATATTTCCAGGAAGCATACCTTTAGACAAAGTAGTAAATGTCCACTCTTAACTCTTAAGGACCTGCACTAGTAGAAGAAGATTCATCGTTGTCCTCGAAAGTTTTTTTATAGAGATATGGAGAAAATAGCCTGGTCGCACCTCATAGAAGGGAATCTGTTGTGCTCTAATGCCCTGTTGTGTTGCACGTACGAATGTTTCCCAAAATGTTTTGCTGGCTGCTGCTCAGCTCAATTTCTTACCTTTTTCATCTGGCATCTAGGAACTGTGCGCTTGTCAATGCGCTAGACAGTTTCATGCAACAGAGTTCCCCCTGTATCTTACACCTGAAATATTGAAGGAAATGGACATTATTGTTATATCAACTAATAAAACATATGACTTTGTATAATGGCATCAGGGAAATGGACATTATTGGTTATCCATGCTTGGCTTCTTATGTTGATGCTCAATTTGATTACACTCCTTATCATATGAGTCCCACACAAAGTTGATAATAAACCTCTAGTGTTTTTCTAAACACTTCTTGCTTGAATCTTACAACCACATATCAACTTGCAGGTTTTTGCCGCCGCTCCCTGCCCTGCCTGGTTCCGCCTTGCCCTCCCGCCGCCCCACGACTTGTCGTCCTCGACTCGTTACTTTGCAGGACAGCAAGGTGAGGCATAAAAGACCATTCTTTCCGTATCATGTTCGTATATCACGTAACCTAGCTAGGCGTCTCCCGTTCGAAAGAGATACGGTTGGAAATATGCAGATCTTTGCATATCTATAACCGTATCTGTTTCGAATTGTCCACGTTTTTTGGACAGCCCGAGGATATGTAGATGTTGTTAGTTTCCATGCTCTACTCCGATCCGTGATAGAGTTTCGGCAGCATCTCCCTGTTGTTCTCCGGATACACAATCTCCCTTTTAGGACGTGTATTTGGAGAACAGCGGGGAGGTGCTGCCAAAATTCTGTCTCGGATAGGAGTAGAGCATGGAAACTAACCCCATCTATACATCCTCGGTGGGATTAGGACCTATCTTCACCTCTTAGATAGTATAGGAACGTGTAGATGCAACGTGATTTTTTATATTACTCGCTGATATGCTAGAGGATGGATGACCATGAGTGAATGTACATGGGCCGCTCTAGTCAGAGTTCGTGGACCGAAGAATGGATTGACAAGACCGATGCTTTCTTGGAACGGGCATTTGCAAGGGTTAAAGGAGCTAGTGTCACTTGGTGTCCCTGCAGCAAATGTGCAAACACGCGTCGGCAAACCAAGCTGGTCATGGGTAAACATCTTTGCAAGAATGGATTTACGGCAGACTATACCAGGTGAATCTACCATGGTGAAGCCGATCGTGGGAGAGACAAGGTTGTGAGACAACGCATCGAGGAATATGATGGGGATGTCGGGGTAGGAGACATGTTAAATGACTATCATGAAACACACTTCGATGAAGGACGTAGGGAGGAGGAGCCAGAGGCTACCGCAAAGGCGTATTACGACATGTTGTCTACGGCACAGCACCCCCTTCATGGGTATTCCAAGGTTTCTCAACTGAATGCCATTGCACGCCTAATGGCCGTGAAGTCACAGTTTAGCTTGAGTCGAGACGCCTTCGATGTTATGCTCACAGTTGTTGGTAGCCTGCCCCTGGATGGTCACATCTTGCCAAAGAGCATGTATGAGGCACAAAAACTCCTCCGTGCACTTAAGATGCCATACGAGCAGATACATGCTTGTCCGAAGGGGTGCATCTTATTTAGGAAAGAGTATGCGGAAGAAAAGTACTGTGTGAAGTGCGAATCGTCTAGGTTCCTGGAGGTAGACTCTGGTGATGGTCAGAAGAGGCAGCTCGCAGTCCCCGTGAAGATCCTACGGTACCTTCCTTTCATACCGAGGATCCAACGGGTTTACATGACTGAGGAATCCATGAAATAGATGACATGGCATAAAAACGGACGTCGATACAATCCTGAGAAGATGGTACACCCATCCGATGGTGAAGCCTGGACAAGGTTTGATGAGATTCATCGTGAGAAAGCTCTAGAGGCTCGTAATGTACGTGTTGCGCTGGCAAAAGATGGGTTCAATGCTTATGGAATGGCGGCTGCCCCGTACACCTGTTGGCCTATGTTCGTTATCCCCCTCAATCTCCCCCCTGGCGTCCTCTTTCAATGACAGAACTTATTCTTGTCGTTGATAATTCCAGAACACTCGGGGAATAATATGAGTGTGTACATGGAGCCTCTGATTGGTGATTTGCTCCGTGCTTGGGAGGAAGGGGTATGGACATACGACCGAGCTACAAAGACAAACTTCAAGATGCATGTTTGGTACTAGTACTCCCTGCATGACTTGCCGGCATATGAGATTTTCTGCTGCTGGTGTATTCACAGGAGGTTCCCATGCCTGGTATGCAAGGCTTCTCTGATGTTCATTTGGTTGACAAAGGGTGGCAAGTATTCTTCGTTCGACAAACATCGACAATTCCTCCCTCCTGACCATCCATTCAGACTAGACATCAAGAACTTTACGAAAGGTGTCGTAGTTAAAGACCATGAACCGTAGATGATGACAGGAGCCACGGTTCGTGCTCAGTTAGACGCTCTCGAGGTCAATAAACAAGAAGGTGGTTTTGTGGGATATGGCGAGCAACATGCCTGGACTCAAAAGTCGTGCTTGTGGAACCTCCCCTATTTTGATGATCTTCTTCTTCCACATAACATTGATGTAATGCACACTGAAAAGAATATCGCTGAGGCAATTTTTGGTACAATCATGGACATTGCTGATAAGACAAAGGATAACGTTAAGGCTAGAGTGGATCAAGCGAGGTTATGCGACAGACCAAAGCTGGACATGGCGCCTCCCAGAGCCGGCAAGTCATGGAGAAAGCCTAAGGCTGATTTCGTCCTGCCGAGGGCCCAAAGGAGGGAGGTACTAGAATGATTCCAAATGTTAATGTTCCCTGATGGGTATGCAGTGAATCTAAAGAGGGGAGTGAACTTAGCTACTATGCGAGTCAACGGGCTCAAGAGTCATTATTACCACATATGGCTTGAGCGCCTACTTTCGGTGATGGTTCGAGGCTATGTCCCTGAGCATGTCTGGCAGGTGCTAGCGGAGTTGAGCAATTTCTTCCGCCAGCTTTGTGCCAAGGAGTTATCTCATACCGTGGTTGCAGAAATGGAAAAAATGGCGCCTGTGTTGCTCTGTAAGTTGGAGAAGATTTTTCCACCCGGCTTCTTCAATCCGATGCAGCATATGATTCTGCACCTCTCGTATGAAGCGCGAATGGGGGGGCCTATGCAGGGCCATTGGTGCTATTCAATTAAGAGATCTCAAAAGGTTCTTCGAACTAAATGTAAAAACAAATGCAAAATTGAAGCATCCATTGCAGAGGCATACATTCTGGAGGAGGTTTCAAACTTCACAACAAAATACTATGCTGACAACCTTCCTAGCGTGCATAATCCACCCCCTCATTACAATACCAGCGAAGATGAATCGAGCCTTAGCATTTTCCGAGGGCAACTCAAAAGTGCAAGTGGTTCGACCCCCAAGATCTTGAAACATGAAGAGTGGCGCGCTATCATGCTGTATGTGTTGATCAACCTATCCAAAGTGGAGCCGTACATGCTGTAAGTTCTCAGCAAATTTGTTCTCAAGTAGTCACTATTCTGTGTCCAACTCCCATGTTTCTCGTTGGTACAGGGAATTTCATCGTCAATTCTAGCGTGAATTAAGGGAACCTACCACGAAGGAAGTTGAGACCCTTCTCAGAGAGGGTGTGGGAAATGGAATGCCGATTTCATTTCTTGGTTCAAACAGAAGGTACAATCCAATTTAGCTCGTACTTAGTTTGACATTACAAGATGCTCGTACATGCGAGTAATATAACAAACCACCCTGCTTGAACTTGCAGGGCCAAACTGATGCATCTATGAGTGTCGAGTTGAGACAGGTTGCCGATGGCTGTGCCTATAGGGTCAAGTCGTTTACCGGTTATGACGTGAATGGCTATCGCTTTCACACAACAAGCCATGAGAAGAGTCGGCCCAATCGAAGAACCACAAATACCAGAGTTTTTACGCCGGGCATTGATGGGGTCGAGTACTATGGAAGACTTGAAGAAATATACGAACTCATGTTTCATGGTTGCAAACCTCTTAATCCAGTCATATTCAAATGACATTGGTTTGATCCATCAGTAGTGAGACGGACCCCTAATCTTGGGCTAGTCGAAATTCGACAATCATCCGTCTTACCAGGAGACGATGTCTATATTGTGGCTCAATAGGCCATGTAAGTTTATTATCTCTCATACCCGTGCCAAACCGACGACCGTCTTAAGGGTTAGGATGTTGTGTACAAGGTATCGCCACACGGTAAACTACCTGTACCAAACAATGAGGATTACAACATAGACCCCAACACATATGACGGAGAGTTCTTCCAAGAAGATGGGCTTGAAGGGAGTTTTGAGATAGACTTAACCGAAGCGATTGGAACGGAAGTAGACAATGAAAGGGTTGCTGACGAGGACGCTGGAGACGAGGTTCAAAATGTGAAGGACTTAGAATTACTTCAGCGATTACATTTAGGCAATGATAGTGATGACGACATTCCCGATCATGATGATTATATCGACACGCGTGATAGTGATGATGAGACTTATGATCCAGCTAATCCCGATCATGATGATTATTTCTAATACATGTATGAGCCCTACTAATTTATTTATTATTTGTCATAACTTTCTAAGTATGTTTTGTTTATCTGTGCTGATTGGTTTACTCTTTTTAATTACAGGTGATTGAACAATGGTGGGCGGTATGAGGAAGATCGCGGCGCTTTATGGAAAGAGCGGAGCTTCAGGGTCAGCTTCAGGGAGGGGTCAAGGCAAGGGTGGAGGGAAGGGTAAAGGGGCGAGGCCCCCGTCGCCTGTAGCTACCTTCCGCGCATGCTTCTGCTGACGAGGAGGAGCTACCTTCCGCGCACGCCTCTGCTGACGAGGAGGAGGTACAGGAGGAGTAGGAGCAGGTGGAGGAGGAGGCACTGGGTCCCAAGGTCTGGTTGCGAGGTCCCTCGACCCTCCCAAGGCGACTGATACCTCTTGAGAGACGCCCGATGTTTCGACCCTCTGGGAAAAAGTAAGTAACTTTAGATGTTCTCAATAATTTTTTGTTTCATATATTGAAAATTACAATGGAAACTAATAATTTATCTTAATCACTTGGGTAGGGGTTGGATTAAGGTCAGTGGGGGTGATCACAACCACAAGGTCAACGGCATCCTTGGCCTTTTGTGCAGGCTACACTTCCCTGGCTTAGTGCAGTTCCGCGAAGAGCTACAGCCGGCCTACACGTGGGACCACTACATCGCTGCTCTCGACGCCGCTGATCGTGACGGCAGGGTATTCCCCAACAAGGCGGAGCGGGTGAAGGGCGAGCTATGGGTAAGTATTCCTCGCACTACATTGCTCAATACATCACATTCACTGGACATTCTTGAAGTAATGACTATATACATCGCGTCTATATGCAGGACTTTCTACACATGCTAGGAGGGGTACGAGGCCAAGGCGGCCTCCATCTGTGAAGAAGCTGCCAAGAAGCTCGTGAAGGACATGCACTACGAGGCGCGCGTCCAGGCTATCATCGACTACTATGCTCAACACAGACGGATGAAGGTTAAAAAAGAAGAGGCAAGAACAATGAACCTGACCCAGGAACAATTCTTGTAGGTACATATAGAACATTAATACTTACTTTTTATGAGATTAATTACGCTTAATTTCATTTTTTTCATATGTCATACACTTGATCACGTAGGTGCCTCCGTACTGGTGCACCCAGCATGCCCAGTGCTGGGAATACATGGTGGACAAGTGGGTGGAGCCCGGGTGGATGGAGACGCACAACGCTTGCCGGGACCGGCGTTTGCTGATGCCACGTGCATCACACCATCAATGCAACCTGAGCCTCGACGAATACAGGGAAAAATGGGTACGCGAATTCATTTCTTTATTCTAACGCTCAATTCTGCATAATTTCTAATCATTTTGCATTTTTGCCGCAGTCGTCGTCACATGAGGGCCAGCCTTGCTCCCAGTTCAAGGCATGGGTTCTGTCCAAAAAGGGCAAGGCGACGGCAAACATCGACTTCAACCCGGAGGACCTGCCCGAGGCGTACAGCGATCCCAGCATCCACAACCGCGTCAGTGAGTACACGGCGATGGCAAGGTTGGTTCATGGGCCACAGTTCGATCCGAGCACTGAGGATCTTGATGGAGAAATCGTGATGAGGGTGGGAGGAGGCAAGAAGCATGGCCGGTACTGGATTGGCGACAGTACACTCGACACGGCCTCTACTCCCACTCTCTCCTAGATCCGAGCAAGGAGCATGAGCTCGAGCTCGGCGATACGCCCACGGCCAACCACTACGCAGTTTCAGATGGAGACTCTCCAGGTTATTTCTTATTTATTCATCGTTCATTGATTGTTACGTACTTCAGCTTTGTATTGTAACATTGGGATGAAATGTTATAGGCCCGGGTGAAAGCAGAAATGAAGCAACGGGAGTAGATGGAGGCGAGGATGGCGGAGATGGCGGCGAGCGGCAGACGATGCAGAGGATAGAGGAAGAAAATCAGTTGAGGATGGACCAAATGTTCCAATACATGCAGATTTTTGCATTGAGTATGGGTCAAGCTTTGCCACCGCCACCGGTGCTATTCCGTCCACCTCAGCCACCCGCAACTACTCCTGTGAGTCACTTGACACCTTATGTTAGATCTATTTATTATTATTTTTATGCCAAGATATTAGATGGATG
The DNA here is from genome assembly GCF_019320115.1 of Miscanthus floridulus. Classification (NCBI taxonomy): domain Eukaryota; kingdom Viridiplantae; phylum Streptophyta; class Magnoliopsida; order Poales; family Poaceae; genus Miscanthus; species Miscanthus floridulus. The sequence continues at coordinate 108,315,232 of NC_089588.1, read as the reverse complement.
GTTACCTTGCTTTTGCACTACATAAAAACTCACTAATTAACATTACAGATTTTTCTTTCACTAGAAAAATACAATGTAACTTAGTTCTGGACTATCTGTTGTGTATCTGGACTATCTGTTCTCGCATGGATCAAATTTGGATGATAATTATTCTCCATTGGATTATGTTCTGCTGTGCCAAATTGTTTATTTTCACATGGACCAATGAACATAGGAATTGCTGGGGAGCTTTTTCTGCGAGTCTGACGGTGACCTGTGCCCGGCCTTTGGATTTTTTTTTTCCTTCTTAACTTCTTGACTGTGACCTGCGAGGTTGAGAATTGGGATTTATCACTAGCTACCACTGACCTGCTTGAGTTAGACACCTGTGTTGCACGCATTTTCTGCAGGAAGGAAGAATGAATGCATTTAAATTGCAAAATGTTGGCATCTTATGCCTCACAAGAGGAGCATGATTACTTTCAAGTTTTAACCAAGCACAACTTTATAATTAGCAAACTGGTACAAGAGTTTTACATCACTCTTTACTGTACAAGTATTCATTCATAGGGGACCATCAGCGACGAAGCCAGCGGGGGGGCTACCCGTGCTCCAGCCCCCCCTACGGCCATGATTTACATGGAGCCCGGGCTTAGCCCGGGCTACCGCCATGAGGAGGAAGAAGAAGGCAAGGAGGGGCTGGAGGAAGAAGAAGAGGAAGCCAGCCCTGGCTTCGTCGATTCCTGGCTTCGTCGCTGGGGACCATAACTTCACAGCACACACTACCTATGAGCAGATAGGGTTCCCTGGTTTCTAAAGCATATAGCTGATGATTTGCTCTCAACCTATAGCTATTTACACATAACACACTTATCTATATTCTCCAGCTCCTTTTATTTCTTACCTGAGCAATCAATAGCTAGTTCAATAGCTAAGATATCTAGTTCATGTAGCAGTAGTTCCTGTCTGGTGGTTCTTCACATCCTTCACTCTTTGAAGTGGTGTGTGTGTGTGTGGTTAGTGTGGATATGCTGGAGATCGAGAGTCAGTAATCTCATCATATATATGCCTCGGTGCTGCTGTATATGCATCTGCAAGCTTTGCAGCTACTGAACTACTGATCTGATCCTCCAACTATAGTCATCATTAGTTAAAGGTGGTTTATTTGGCCTGGGGATTTGGGAAAGATGCAAATAAAAAGCATTGCGGCGCCCTGGAGCTAACTAGCTAGCCGTAGGCCGTAGCAGTGGTGATCTTTACTGCCTTTTGCTCATCTGAAGCTAGGTTGCTCTTGCTTGGAGCAACTAATAAAGTTTTGATTCTGACAACATTATCATTGAAAGTGTAGTGGCTCCCATCATGATATCATTACTGCCTTTTGCTGTCGAGCTTATTTTTTTGACACCATGCACTTTCCTGATGATTACAACTGGATCGTGGCTTAGTTTTGGTATAATCGTACTATTTTGTCTCTGACGAAAATTTCTTTTGGGCGGAATAAAGATTACATCTGAATTTACTCATAAGTAGCAGCGCATGCAGGTAACACTAACACTGCTCTTCTGGGTAACTAATGCATAATAATAAATCTAGACATCTAGTTCAGCTACAGAAAGCAAATGGGAGGGACGACTCTGATCCTCAAGTGTAGTGTTGATCTGCAACTTAGGATGACTTTTTTTTTCCTTTCGGAAAGGGATTGCAATCTCAGGATCTATTCCATGCTTTCGATTTCATGTAGCAGTAGTTCCTGTCTGGTGGTTCTTCACATCCTTCACTCCTGAAAAAAAAAGTAAAGCCGTACTCCATAACTTTATCTGAACAGTAGCCATGCAGATCAAAATGTGTGCATAGCACGAATTTAAGTGTTGCATTAGTGTTGAATGTTGTGATTACAATTACAGTATGCTACCTTTCGATACTGAAATTCACTTTGCAATATGAAGTCTAACACTGTTAAAAAGGAAGCTAACACTGTTTTGAATACTTCTCTTTTGTGCAGAATCAATTGGCGGCATCAAATAATCAGTCTCAAGACCCGGATTTGTCGCAGAGGTTCCAAGGGCCTACGCAGTGATTGCATTTGCATTGTGGCTTATTGTGACTTAGTTGTGACTTGTGATGATGGTTTATTGTAAATTGTGATGATGGTTTGTGACTTGTGATGATGGTTTATTGTGAATTATGATGATCGTTTATTGTGACTTGTGATGATGGTTTACTGTGATAATTATGCCTGTGATGATGTTTTATTGTGAGTTGTCATGGTTTTTTGTGAATTGAGAGGGGTCCGTTATATGTGACAGATTAGTAAAAAAGTGGGGGTCTTGGTCGCTTCGCCGAGTGTAACACTCGGCAAACAGAGGAGTTGCCGAGTGTCAAGGTAAAACACTCGGCGAAGAGACCATTTTCTATCATTCTGGGAACCTTCTTTGCCGAGTGTTTTGGCTTTGATGAGTGTATTCCAATGGACACTCGGCAAAGTGACCATAAAATCTGACCGTAGCTCGCTTGTTTGCCGAGTGTTTTAGGAATGGCACTTGGCAAAGTGTCTAAACTTTGCCGAGTGTTATGGACGTGGCACTTGGCAAAGTTTACAAACTTTGCCGAGTGTTTTGGTGCTGACACTCGGTAAACTTGAGGAACTTTGCCGAGTGTTTTCGTGTTGACACTCAGCAAAGTTGAGAAATTTTGCCGAGTGTTTTCTTCCTGACACTCGGCAAACTTGAGAAACTTTGCTGAGTGTTTTTCCGTGGTGCACTCGGCAAAATCGACGTCACCGTTCCATCCCGTCAAATTTTTTTTGCCGAGTGTTTATTTTTGCTGAGTGTTTATTGACACTCGGCAAACTGTTTGCCGACAAATCAATGCCGTGTGTTGTATGCCGAGTGTAATACTCGGCAAACCGTTTGCCGAGTGTTTTTGGGCCTTTGCCGGTGCCTCTGGCACTCGACAAATCTACTGTTTCCCATAGTGGTAGTAAAAGCCATCACTGTTGGTTGGTGTTGGAGCTCGCAAGTGATACTTATTTTCACCGTCGGTGCTTACTTAAACTAGTAGTGATAACTATTTTTGTTATGAACTGACAGTGTTATCTTATCACTATCGATTATAAACTACTCATTAGTGATAGGGGTGGTAGTGATAATGGATTCACTCTAGTATAGAAATGGTTTGTAGTGGCAGTACTTTTTTAGATCTTTTTTGGCTACACTCAACAATAATTAATTAATTCAAATCAGAAAATGACATTACCATATAGGTGTGACTAATGGATTAAATTATTCAAATGATTTTTTGAATGGTAATTATTCAAATGATTGAAATAAGAAAGAGACATGCAAATTTCTAGGAAAAATATTCACTCAATTGTCTCAAATAATATTCTATATGAATAGATATTACAATCACTAATGCATAATTTAACATATATATATGAATAATTAATTAATACTTAATAAATAAATTCACCATCTAGATCTAGATATATTCCCTATTCATGCTGAATGGTGGTTTCTAGGATCCATAAATTATGAAATTGATGATATGTAATGGAAGCAATATGTGAAGCTACCTAATACAACAATTTTAGGACACAAGCTACCTAATACGCTATGCATTCTCTCCAGATACACAAACCTTGAAAATCTAGGTCTAATTAGCTGGCCACACATTTTGGATGATTCATCCAAAAAGACATAGGTTAGGCATTAACTAAACTTCTTAAGCAACCTCCTTCAAAGAAATGAAGATCAAAACCTCTCCTTCTATTTTTCAATTTTTGGACATCCAATGATGCTAACAATGGAAAGGTGACTCGGTCTGAACTACACGGGGAGGAAGAAGGGTATTCATAGAACTATTTGTATAGGTGGCAAGTTAAGAAAACCACCAGTGTAAATAAATCTATACTAGCGGTGGGCTTAAGAAAACAACCAGTATAAATCCTTTATTTACACAAGCAGACACTTAAGCCAACCGCCAGTATAGACTCTATCTACACTAGTGGTTAGCTTAAGTGCACCGATAGTGTAAAACAATGGATTTAGACAGGAAGTTTTCTTGAGCTCACCATCAGTATAGATTTGTTTTCACTGTTGGTTCATAGATATGGGCCCACACTTTTATTTCTACATGTGCCTGCCCTTTATGAACCGCCAGTGAAAAAACCTGGCATGAACAAAAACCGTTTCTGTACTAGTGGTGTTGTAGTAGTGTGTAGCCTAAAGGCGTAACACTATGGCACTCTATCATAGTAGTTGGTCAGCAGTGGCCAACGTGCATTAGCACAGGGTGTGGTGACCCAAAGTACACAATGAATGGGCTGTGGGCGTTGTCATTGTCTTGGTAAGAGGTCTCATCCACAAAAAAAGAGGAGAGGCTATGGTTGAGAGAAGAGAGATCATATCGTTGTGGTGGGGCGTCTGATAGTGGAGATCAACATAAGACACGGTTTCAATCCTACAAACATTAAACCCTAGCTCGGCTGGAGATTCGGCCTCCATGGATTTGTTGCTTGGAGATCTGGCCTCCATGGATTTGTTGCCTGGAGATCCGGGAGTAGCAGAGGAGGGGCAGGGATGGGGGCTAGGGCAGAGGAGGCAAGGTGGAGGGGATGGAGGATGGGAGGAGGCGGTGGAGGTGACGAAAGGAAGATGAGAGAAGCTAGAGAGAATGGGAGTCCATGGCGACAGGGGAGAGAGAAGGGGTGCACATCCTAAGGGTAGAATTGAGTCCACTATTCGTGGCAGTTGATTGTTTTTTCAGGTCCATGAACATTGCTTAGAGACGGGTTCCGTGTATTACGTCACCGATATGTTTCTAAGTTTTCTCAAGTAAACATAAAAAATGTGAAATTGTTCACAACCGTCTCTGTTATGCACCATTGGGGAACGTGTCCTCCATGGACCAACATATCAGAGGTGTGCGTATACTAGACCCGTCTTTGATACCATATTAGAAACTTATTTCGTTTACACCGACTGTGAATTGGGTGCCTTCTTTGTGTTGTTTTGGCATAGTGTTCCATAATTTGGATAAAACAAATATAATAAGTAGTTTTATTTCAAAACAAAGTACAGTAAAAGAGGGTGTTGGATTGTGATAGTATTTTCAAGACATTTATCCAAGAGGTAACTGTAACATCCAAAAATTTGCAATCTTTTAAATAGCTAAATTGATTTATTTACGCAATTATGTGTGCATACAAATGTAGGAAAATAATAATTTTATAAAACTAAAATCAAATATAAGGTTAGCTACAAATGATGCATACATGCTGCTGCATATCATTTTGTGAATGTTTGGAATTTATTAAAGATTTCAAAAAGAATTGAAATTTGAATTTAAAAATGGATTTGGAAAATTGTAGAAAAAAAAAAGAAAAGAATCATTTTCTCCTCCCCTCCTTTCCTTGCTTTCGGCCGGCTCCATTTTTGATTTTCCCGCGGCCCGCTCGCCTCCCCCTCTTCCCTTCTTGGGCTGGCCCAGCTCGGCCAAGCATCTGTTGGCCTAGCTCCTTCGGCCCGCTGGTCTGTTCCTCCGTGCCAGCCGCCAGCCCAGCCGCACGCCTCGCTTGGCCCAACAAGCCGCGCCAGCCCAGCATAACGCGCGCAACCGCCGCGCCTTCCTCGCGCCCGCAGCCGCTGACCGCCCGGGCCCCGCCTGTCGGCGCCGTCCCCTTCCTCCCGCGCGTCCCGCAACCGCCCGCGCGCGCGTCAGCCGAAACCGCCGCCCGCGCCCACGTCGTGCGTCGTGGGACCGCCCCTCCCCCGCGCCTGGCCTCTTTAAATCGGAGCCCGCACCCACGCGCCCCCCTCCCTGCTGCCCCGCTCTTTTTCTTCGCGCTCGCCGTGCACGGAAGCCGCAGCAGCGCCGGATCCGCCGAGCTCGGGACCTCCGCACGGACCGCCGTCCCCGAGCCTCCCCCGTCCTCGCTTTTCCCCGCGGTGAGAATTCCCTTGCTCCCCTCTCTCTCCCCGACCTTTTCCCTTGGCATTTTGTGGCTTGTATGGCCGTGACGCGTGCGCCGGGAAGCTCCATGTCGCCGGTCATGGCGGCCGCCGCCTCAGCTCTCTCCTCTGGCCACCGTAACGGCCTTGGCGAGTTCCCCTTCACCCCAGCTAACTCCTGGTGCCCTCGGTTCTTCGAACCGTGGCCCATAGGCGGTGTTCCGCGCGCGCCGGTGACCTCCATGCCGCCGGCAATGGAGCCTTGCCACTGGGGACACTGTTCCGGCTGGCCCCCCCCTTGCTCTCCCTCCTCTGATCTAATCTGAGCCACCCATCCATGATCCAACGGCCGAGAACGTCCGGTACCCCTTCGCGTGGCAGATTTGCTTTAGAGACCCTGTACTTTTCTAAGTCCTAACCCGCAGTCCAAAATGCATTTCCCTTATTACGCATTCTCGTTTTGAAAGCGTAAAGTTCACTGCTTTAGTGTAAAATACATTTTCAGTATTTACAGAAATGCCATTTGAACTGTTTTGCTTATAAAATCGTCGTTTTAGCTCCGAATTGATCCATTCAAATCACGTTAGCTTCGTAATTCCATAATCTACATGTTAGAACCACTGTTAGTCAAGTTTGGAACATTTTAATTTCCTGGTTAGATTTAATTAAATATATTGCTATAGGAAATCCTATTTAAATCATAACTTTCGCATTTTAGCTTCGTTTTTCGTGAACTTCGCGTTGACGTGAACGTAGCGAGACGTAGATTATTTTCACAAACATTTTATCTTGTTTTCTATACTGTTGGTGTACTGTTCTAATGATAGGAATGTTTGCTTTGCATGAATGCTTTTGGAATATTGTATGTTGCCGTGTTGGTCGCGTTCAGACGGTGAGGAGAACGTTGGAGACCAAGAATTCTTTGACGACCAGCAGGACCAGCAAGAGTGTGTGAACCAAGGCAAGTATAGCATGGGCCTACCTTGATGTCTTATTTCACTTTAATCAATTACTCATTTGCATGTGTCTAATTTTGATACCCGTAAGGACATCCTAGTGATTGATTATCCTGTTCCTTGTCTCCTATGGGTTATTTGCATATGGGTAGATTGCTAGTGCTCTAACTGAACATGATCTACATGATGATGAATGATTCTATGGAACTAAAAGTATAACATGATTTATAACAACTGTTCCATAGGGCGAAGGTGCAAATGACTATTGATCATGTTGCTCCCGGCCCTCCATAAGGACTTATCTGTCGGCAAAAGCTGGGACTGACAGTGCAACCGGGAGAGTCATATGGCTCTGACTTTAGCTCAGTAATAGGACCTTTTCTAGCTAGTTAGAGGTTACCTTTTTGGCGCAAATGGGGCTTGCCACGTTGGGTATAGGGCTGCCTCTGTTCCTATGGGTATAGCCGCGATGGATATGTGCCATAGGAAAGCGGGGTTCCTACATCTGCCTGCCAAGGAAACCTAGCGGCCCTAACTTGTTAGAGAAACCTATGAAATGGCTTCATAGTGTACCCTGCCCGCTCACCTTGGCAGTGACATGGGAGTAATTAACCCAGGCATATGGGAATCACGACTCACGGTGAATGTGCACCACCTCTGCAGAGGGTAAAAACTGTTATAACAGCCGTGCTCACGGTCACGAGCGGCCCGAAAAACTCACAGAATAACTGGATACTTGTTGTTGATCATTTTAGTTGTTCTATGATGATATATGATACACTTGACCCTGATATAAGTTCTTATGGCATTAAATGGGAGCTTAAGCATAATTTGATAATTCTTGAGAATAAAAGCTTGACTTACTAAAAATGCTAATCGCGGTAAACCAGAGTCAACCTTTTTGAGCTTCATAACCCCATGTTAACTTGTTAAGTACGGGATGTACTTACGCTTGTTTATTCTCTTTATTTGGATAAAAATCCCGGATGGGTAACAGATGACAACGGGTATGAAGATATTCCTGAGGATTTTTAGGCTTGTGGTCAACCAGTTGACCTTCCCTGTGATGGAGCCCATGAGAGTTTTATTATCTTTTTATTTTCCGCTGTGTGATGTAAGACTAAGTTGTATTATGGATCTGATGTAAGGACACCGTGATGATACTTTATGTAATTTGTCAGCTTGTGTGTGTGATGGATCCCTGGGCACACACGAGTTTTGTGCATTCAATTTTATCCTTCAAATTGGGTGTGACAAATTGGTATCGGAGCCGTGTTGACTGTAGGACGCAAGCCTGGTTAGAAAACGGTCGTTTTAGCATCCTTGCTCCTCTGGTTTCTTACTTACTGTCTTATTCTTGTTATTTTATTAAAACATTTATCCTTTTCATACCTTAATCTATTATTTAAAATTGTTGATTCTAATTCTATCTCACTTTAAATCTATAGATGTCTCATAATCTAAAGACTGCTCGCCTCAGCACTACTGGCTATCGTGCCCTGTTCACCCCACGTGCTCCACTGGCGGAGAAGGAGATTGTGATCATCTCCGACGACGAGGAGATGGCTACCCCGACACCTGCACCTGCTCCTACTCTAGTTGCCGTGCCGGTCTATCCTGTCGTAGCTACACCTGAGGAGTCGACGGCTACTTCCCCTACACCTGCACCATCCCAGCTGTTCCCGTGGTGGATGAGGAGATTGGCTGGAAGTGCAAGTACTACTTCAAGCCAGCCCCAGAGACAGCCTACTACCACACCCTCCTCACTCACGTACTAGACGACTACTACCCCGACTTGCACGCCTCCATCAGCTACCACTGTGCCGAGTACCAGCATCCATTGGAGGCTACCTTCTGGAAGGTAGAGCTGGTGGTCACCGCCTGGAATGACATCAAGAATGGACATGAGGTGGAGACTGTCCACTGTGCCCCTGCCAGGAGAGCCCATGCCTTGGATGGCATGGAGGATGCAGCACAGAACGCCTACATCCACTACCATGGTCGTCGCTTTGAGGCCATGAGGGAGGATCGCTTTAGGTTCCTTCCTCGCAATGATCATGAGGGTGTTTGGCAGGTTTTGGCTCCACTAGAGAGTGACCCAACTCTGGAAGCAACGGTGCAGCATGTCCACGCTATGCAGGGAGTGGATGAGGAAGTCAAAGGAGAACTGCGTGCATCTCAGTGGGCTCAGAGACGCCTCCAAAAGCAAGTGGATGAACTTCGAGCTCAACTTGGACAGCCATCCATCTACAAGAAGAAGCGCCGGTCCTTCACCATGATTGACACCGCTCCATAGGTGTTAGGTGCCTTGATCTAGATCACCACGTCGTTAGTTTGTGTTTCATATTTCGTTTTGTTTGGTCTTGTGAACTTGGATGATTAGATGTTTAATTTGTGAACTTGGTTGATTTGGTATTTGTTTGATTGCTGGAAGTTTGTGGGCATGTCCACAACTTCCTTAGATTGGAACTTTAAGTTTAGAATGAAATCTTAATGCAGATGCCTCGCTTTATCTTATCTCTGCTGTGCTGATTTCTGGAGCAGCCTGTGTTCTTTATCTGGTATCTCGAAATCTGGGCTGTCAAAAATTCTGAAATTTTTGTGGAGATAACTAGACTTCTGTATCTTTCAAATGTCTCTGGAATCACGTCAATATCTGTTCAGGTTTGTGAGATCTAGCTGACACAAGTTGATGTACCTGCGCTGTCTGGAACCCAGGACAGATTTGGTTTAGCTCTACTTTTGACCATGTGTGTGTCAGAATCTGTAAAAGTGATCTAAATAAAAGTTGTAGCTGATCTCCTAAGCTTTCTAACAAATCTTGGTGCACCCCTGTTGGATCTCTGAAACTCGAGTTATAACAGTTTTACTGAACTGCTGAATTTGAATCTTGTCCAGAAAATTCTCAGCATTGTTTCTTATCTTTTGTAAGCTCTCTATAATTTGGACAATCTCTAAATTTTGCACATTTGTTGGAAAACAGATGGCCGCAAGAGGAGGAAGAGGCAGAGGCCGTGGTCGTGGATGTGATGCTCTCATAAATCCACCACCACCGCCACATGTGACCATGGAACAAATATTGGGAATGCAAGCGCAGCTGATGCAAGCTATGATGCAGCGCTTGGACAATGAACCTGCAAGAGGACCACCGCCTATTTAGGTCAAAGATAAGCGTGGAGAGTTTATAAAAGGTCGACCACCGGTGTTCACCCATGCCTCAGACCCTATGGAGGCAGATGATTGGTTGCGTGCTGTGGAGAAACAACTAAACATAGCACAATGCAACGACCTTGAGAAGGTGTTGTACACTTCTGGGCAACTCCAAGGAACTGCTCAGGATTGGTGGGAATCATTCTAGTTTGGATGTCCCAACAATGCTCCTGCTATCACCTGGCAGGAATTCAAGGATAATTTCTGGTCATACCATATTCCCGATGGACTAGTGGAACTGAAGCAAGAAGAATTCAGGTCCCTCAAGCAAGGATCCATGACTGTGGCGGAGTATCGGGATAAGTTCACACAACTATCACGCTATGCTCCAAATGATGTAGCAGACGACAAGGATAAGCAACGCCGTTTCCTCAAGGGACTCTATGATGGACTGCAGCTCCAGCTGATGTCTAATACCTACCCTAACTTCCAGTCTTTGGTGAATCGCGCTATCGTGACTGACGATAAGCGCAAGGAGATGGAAGCTAAGAAGAGAAGGCTCCAAGGGCAAGCTTCTGGAAGCAACACTCGCCCACGTGCTTATCCCCAGCAAGGTTTCCAGCAGAGGAATCAAGGACCAACTCACCAGGGAAACCGTGGTCAGTATCCTCAGCGGAACCAGTTCCAGCGACGCCCTCAGTACCAGCAAAAGTTTGGAAATCAGCGTCCCCCGCAACAGACCAGCAATCCTGCAACACGCCAGGGAGTGCCCAACAATGCTCCTGTGAAGAGTGGTGCACCCAACAATCCCAACGCCTACTATCGCTGTGGAGAAGTAGGTCACTATGCTCATCAGTGTCCTAAGAAGCAGAACCAACAAGAACCTCAGAACAAGACCAGCAATCAGAAGTTCAACGCCCGACCACCTCACACTGCGAAGGTGAACTATGTGTCATCTGATGCAGCTCAGGAGACGCCTGAGGTCATGTTGAGTACATTCAGTGTCAACTCTATCTCTGCTACCGTACTTTTTGATTCTGGTGCTTCGCATTCTTTTATCTCCCAAGCTTTTGTTAGAATGCATAGCATACCTTTGTATGCCAGGAAAAACCCCATACTAGTAAATTCCCCGGGAGGTAGTATGCATGCTTTTTATTGGAGCCCCTCAACTAGCATTTCCTTAAGGGGGGTAGACTTCAAAGTGAAGCCTATTGTGTTGAGAACAGCGGGAATTGATCTTATTCTAGGAATGGATTGGATGAAACAACACCGGGCAGTGATTCAGTGTCAGGAGAAATCTGTGGTCGTGACATCACTCAATGGAGATAGAATCTGTTTAGAAGTGGTAGTGCAAGCTCAGCCTACAGCCACAGTGAACCAGCTAGATGGTGAAGTCAATGAACAAGATCGTGTCGTGGAGGAGTTCCCGGATGTCTTCCCCGATGACTTGCCAAGTATGCCACCTGACCGAGACATTGAATTCATTATTGAATTATTATCTGGAAACTGCCAAAAGAGTTACGAGAAGCCGAATCATAAAGATGTGCAAGGTGCAGTGGAATCGGTATACAGAGGATGAAGCTACTTGGGAAAGAGAAGAGGATCTGAGAAAGACTTATCCCCAACTGTTTGAGTAAGCAATCACTCGAATCTCAAGGACGAGATTCATCTTAAGGGGGGTAGAATTGTAACATCCTAAAATTTGCACTCTTTTAAATAGCTAAATTGATTTATTTACGCAATTATGTGTGCATACAAATGTAGGAAAATAATAATTTTATAAAACTAAAATCAAATATAAGATTAGCTACAGGTGATGCATACATGCTGCTGCATATCATTTTGTGAATGTTTGGAATTTATTAAAGATTTCAAAAAGAATTGAAATTTGAATTTAAAAATGGATTTCAAAAATTGTAGAAAAAAAAGAAAAGAATCATTTTCTCCACCCCTCCTTTCCATGCTTTCGGCCGGCTCCATTTTTTATTTTCCCGTGGCCCGCTCGCCTCCCCCTCTTCCCTTCTTGGGCTGGCCCAGCTCGGCCAAGCATCTGTTGGCCCAGCTCCTTCGGCCCGCTGGTCTGTTCCTCCGCGCCAGCCACCAGCCCAGCCGCGCGCCTCGCTCGGCCCAGCAAGCCGCGCCAGCCCAGCATAACACGCGCAACCGCCACGCCTTCCTCGCGCCTGCAGCCGCTGACCGCCCGGGCCCCGCCTGTCGGCATCGTCCCCTTCCTCCCGCACGTTCCGCAACCTCCCGGGCCCCGCCTGTCGGCGCCGTCAGCCGAAACCGCCGCCCACGCCCACGTTGTGCGTCGTGGGAGCGCCCCTCCCCCGCGCCTGGCCTCTTTAAATCGGAGCCCGCACCCGCGCGCCCCCTCCCTGCTGCCCCGCTCTTTTTCTTCGCACTCGCCGTGCACGGAAGCCGCAGCAGCGCTGGATCCGCCAAGCTCGGGGCCTCTGCACGGACCGCCGTCCCCGAGCCTCCCCCATCCTCGCTTTTCCCCGCGGTGAGAATTCCCTTGCTCCCCTCTCTCTCCCCGGCCTTTTCCCTTGGCATTTTGTGGCTTGTATGGCCGTGACACGTGCACCGGGAAGCTCCATGTCGCCGGTCATGGCGGCCGCCGCCTCGGCTCTCTCCTCCGGCCACCGTAACGGCCTTGGCGTGTTCCCCTTCACCCCAGCTAACTCCTGGTGCCCTCGGTTCTTCGAACCGTGGCCCATAGGTGGTGGTCCGCACGCGCTGGTGACCTCCATGCCATCGGCAATGGAGCCTTGCCACCGGAGACACTGTTCCGGCCGGCCCCCCCCCCTTGCTCTCCCTCCTCTGATCTAATCTGAGCCACCCATCCATGATCCAACGGCCGAGAACGTCCGGTACCCCTTCGCGTGGCAGATTTGCTTAAGAGACCCTGTACTTTTCTAAGTCCTAACCCACAGTCCAAAACACATTTCCCTTATTACGCATTCTCGTTTTGAAAGCGTAAAGTTCACTGCTTTAGTGTAAAATACGTTTTCAGTATTTACAGAAATGCCATTTGAACTGTTTTGCTTATAAAATCGTCGTTTTAGCTCCGAATTGATCCATTCAAATCGCGTTAGCTTCGTAATTCCATAATCTACATGTTAGAACCACTGTTAGTCAAGTTTGGAACATTTTAATTTCCTGGTTAGATTTAATTAAATATATTGCTATAGGAAATCCCGTTTAAATCATAACTTTCGCATTTTAGCTCTGTTTTTCGTGAACTTCGCGTTGACGTGAACGTAGCGAGACGTAGATTATTTTCACAAACATTTTATCTTGTTTTCTATACTGTTGGTGTACTGTTCTAATGATAGGAATGTTTGCTTTGCATGAATGCTTTTGGAATGTTGTATGTTGCCGTGTTGGTCGCGTTCAGACGGTGAGGAGAACGTTGGAGACCAAGAATTCTTCGACGACCAGCAGGACCAGCAAGAGTGTGTGAACCAAGGCAAGTATAGCATGGGCCTACCTTGATGTCCTATTTCACTTTAATCAATTACTCATTTGCATGTGTCTAATTTTGATACCCGTAAGGACATCCTAGTGATTGATTATCCTGTTCCTTGTCTCCTATGGGTTATTTGCATATGGGTAGATTGCTAGTGCTCTAACTGAACATGATCTACATGATGATGAATGATTCTATGGAACTAAAAGTATAACATGATTTATAACAACTGTTCCATAGGGCGAAGGTGCAAATGACTATTGATCATGTTGCTCCCGGCCCTCCATAAGAACTTATCTGTCGGCAAAAGCTGGGACTGACAGTGCAACCGGGAGAGTCATATGGCTCTGACTTTAGCTCAGTAATAGGACCTTTTCTAGCTAGTTAGAGGTTACCTTTTTGGCGCAAATGGGGCTTGCCACGTTGGGTATAGGGCTGCCTCTGTTCCTATGGGTATAGCCGCGATGGATATGTGCCATAGGAAAGGGGGGTTCCTACATCTGCCTGCCAAGGAAACCTAGCGGCCCTAACTTGTTAGAGAAACCTATGAAATGGCTTCATAGTGTACCCTGCCCGCTCACCTTGGCAGTGACATGGGAGTAATTAACCCGGGCATATGGGAATCACGACTCGCGGTGAATGTGCACCACCTCTGCAGAGGGTAACAAACTGTTATAACAGCCGTGCTCACGGTCACGAGCGGCCTAGAAAACTCACAGAATAACTGGATACTTGTTGTTGATCATTTAAGTTGTTCTATGATGATATATGATACACTTGACCCTGATATAAGTTCTTATGGGATTAAATGGGAGCTTAAGCATAATTTGATAATTCTTGAGAATAAAAGCTTGACTTACTAAAAATGCTAATCGCAGTAAACCAGAGTCAACCTTTTTGAGCTTCATAACCCCATGTTAACTTTTACTTACGCTTGTTTATTCTCTTTATTTGGATAAAAATCCCGGATAGGTCACAGATGACAACGGGTATGAAGATTTTCCTGAGGATTTTTAGGCTTGTGGTCAATCAGTTGACCTTCCCTGTTATGGAGCCCACGAGAGTTTTATTATATTTTTATTTTCCGCTGTGTGATGTAAGACTAAGTTGTATTATGGATCTGATGTAAGGATACCGTGATGATACTTTATGTAATTTGTCAGCTTGTGTGTGTGATGGATCCCTGGGCACACACGAGTTTTGTGCATTCAATTTTATCCTTAAAATTGGGTGTGACAGTAACCTGTTATGAACTCTTGTTTGTAGTTTTAAGTAAGTTAGTTTGAAGTCTTCTCGGTTTATACCAAACAATTTTTTTAAGAATAGTTTGACCACAAGTATTATTAGTTTATTAATAAAACAAAAAACCTTCGCATGGGTTTTGGTTTCACCAAACACATTTCTAGTGTTTTAGAATGAAAATTTTGGGTTAGGATTTCGAAATAAGGTAGGAAGGGATGTTTGAGTTAGGTTTGACCGAGTTTACATCGAAACACATAATCAAACAAAATTTTTAAAAAGCTTGGTTCTTTTGCTATCTATCAATCTTGGTGCAAAAAAATACAGCATGCTATAGCGTCGTGAGGATTAACATGGAGGCCTCCAATAAGTAAGAAGCTTCACCGTACCAATGGGTCTCTATGAGCCTCCCAACCCTCCTCTTGTCCCGAACCACCCCCCGCATCGTCGTCCTCCCCACGCCATTCCCCACCGTCCACAGATCCAGTGACATCACAACCAAATCGACTACACCCACCATAGATCGAGTACCTTCTCTATCTGATTTTGCACGATGGTGGGCTCAAATCAGCAGAAAAACCAGATCTGGAAGCCACAAAGACATCACATGGAGCGGCCACCTTTGAACTCCTAGAGCTTGCACCTCTGGCAGTGGCTGCTATTGCCAGCTTTGGCTGCGCAGGTTGGCCATGCATGCCGCTTCCTAGGCCGCCACTGCAGCACCGATGACCACAGGCCTCGCAGCTGCTGGGCCGTCCAGTTCTCTATCGTTACTCTCCCCTACCGCAGCACTATTCCTCCCACCTAGGTCGCTGCTCCAAGCTGCTGAGGTGGGCGGAGGCCCCAGACTCCGACTTCGACTATGACGTGGAAGGTCTCGACGCGCACTCGGTGGATGCCGCGATGCCGCTTCTGATTGCCGCATGTGCGCATCCGCGCCCAGCGCCGTCTCCGGCCGTCCGGCGCGTTCGTCGATGATGTCCGCACGTGTCAATCTCTTGAGCTAAGGATTAATTTCAACCTGGGATCAACAGAATTATGTCAAAGCTGTTAGACTACTCAACCAGCTGCTTCTGAATTTTTGTTAGACTTAGCTGGATGAGGGCCTAGCTAGCAGCCAATGTTTGACCCTGCCTGTGCTTCCTACGCTGTATCACCGCCCACTTTTGCCTGAACGTAACCATACTATATGTTTGTTTCCGCGTTCTGATGAATTCATAAAATTGCCTGGTAGGTAGGGGCTCCGGTCAGCCTTCGATCAGCCGTCCACATGTTACATGTCAGCAGGCCAGCAGCTCCCAAGGAAAACCATTAGTTAATTATGATGACTACTAAAACCTAGGAACGTAGCAACAACAGAAATCCTCATAGCTTCCAAGCATCTTCATGGTCCCAGTTTCCCCACCATTAGCAAGCTAGCGATATATAGTATTAGCGCACTCACCTGCATCATTTTGTTCCAGGAGTCCATATAAATAGGCATAGCAGCGCTAAGTAGAGACTAGAGACACCAGCAGCTTCTCTTATCTCTGAGGTCTGGCACCCAGCTTCTGAAAGCTTGCTATAGCTGAAGTAGCCACACCACATGGATTGTGTGCCGGATCACGAGTTTGCCAAGAGAGAAGTTGCACAGGCATACGAGCTCATCAAGAGCCAGCAGCCTGTCTTGCAGTTCTGCAACGAGCAACCATCTTCAGCTACGACCACCAATCTGGTGCAGAGCCGCCTCAACGAGGCACTGCAAGCGTTGCGCCTTGCCTTGTCAGTCATGGACAAGGTTCACTTTACCGGTAGCAAAAAAAATATTGGAGGTCACCAATAAACGGGTTTATCGGATTTATCGGAAAATTTCTCGGTCAAAAATAAAAACAAAAAATACCTAATTTCTCTAGAAAATTACATAAGTTGTATCTAAAGCATTTAACATTAAGAACTAGCACATAATAGTATTGATATAAGATAATATCACACTTTCATGTAGGTGGATTAGTGAAAATTGGAATCTCGGTGATAAATAAAATTTATCGGACCTCAGCGTTAAACGGGATTATCGGGTTTATCGAAATTTTATCGCCGATAAATTTTTCCCTGGTCATGGACCCGCAGCAGCTTCCTGCTGCTGTCGCAGGTCATTCAAGCTCAACAATATCCAATAGGTCTCATCTTTTAGGGCAGAAGAGGTCTGGAGCAGGAGATTCAAAAGGAGTGCTGAGTAAAAGGACAAGGTACATCGTGTTGTGGAGCTGGTATCACTTAGTAGTTAGTAATTGATGATGTAATCATAGGTTAAGTCAGACTTGTCTCCATGTTAATTATAAATCTCTGTTACCTCCCTTCTCTACATTTAATCTATTTTATCTTGTGTAATACGCTCTTCATCGATGTTCATGCTGGTTTATGGGAAACAATGCTGTACCATTCCCTTCACTGATCAATGTTAGTGATTTAATTTCAGACTAAATGATGGCAGTTCATGTGTTCTCTTGATTTCCATGCCTCATGAAGATGGGTATCATTGGAGAAAATATGGCGAGAAACAGATCAATGGAACCCATTTCACAAGGTACAACTCTTTCTTAGAAACAAAAGTGCAGGTCTGCTCCAGCAGGTCCTTTTTTTCCAATGAAATGCCAGCACCAGTTCAACTCTCAGTTCACATACTGCTTTTTGGTTCCCAGTATTCTATAATTTGCCTCCTTTTCACCTTGACATTACAAAAAAAAGATAACTAATGTTATTGCCAAATACTGAAGTCTTTGCATTGCATTATTATGCAGGAACTACTTCAGGTGTAGCTACAAATATGACAGAGGTTGCCATGCCATAAAGCAAATACAGCAACACAACAATAGCGACCCGCCAATGTTTCAGGTGACCTAAACAGTGAGAACACCTGCAGCCACATCACAACTTCCATCAAATACAACAACAGTAACAATGTTCCACAACTAAGCTACTGCAACAACGAGGGAGTAACCATTCTGACTAGCCCTGCCATGATCGAGCAAGAACAGGGGCCATTGTCTCTTGCCGAAGTTTCTACCCTTTGTTTCAGTAGCCACCACACTCTGAATCCTTATCATGCTGATGACCTAGTGATGGAAATGTCCAACACTCCTTGTGTGTGTAGTGATGGATATTTAGACATCAGTCCAATGGCGCTGCCCGCGGAAACATGGGAAGATACCCCTTTCAACGATCTTGAGCTTGACGCCATATTTGACAGCAGCTGGATTCACAATTAGGACATACAAAATATTTTTAGAGGAGCCGAGGCATTTGTCGGTAGAGATAAAATCCATGAGATAATGGTTCCATGTTTCTATCTATATCTATATTTATATCGATCTATACCTAGCTTACTCTCTCCATTCCAAAGTGTCAGATGTTTTGATTTTTTTAGATACATAATTTTTACTATGCACTTAGACATACAGTATGTCTAGATAAATAGTAAAAGCAAAGTATCTAGAAAAGCGAAAACATTTAATAGTTTGGAATTGAGGGAGTATTAAAGAGCAAAAATTTCTTCTTCCGTCACTTCTAGAAGTCTCTCTTCCCAAACGCAAAACAAAACGGGTCTATATCATACAAACATGTGCAGAGAACTAAAAATTTAGCAACAGGGCATAACGCTCCCAAGGGCCCGCGTCGCTCCTCTCCGGCGCAACACAGGCTGAACCCGTGCTGGCACCGCTGCCACAAAAGTCACTCGCTTCACTCGTCTCGACCTCACCGCCACCCGATCACCCGGCGAGAGGCCCGCACCAGTGCGTGAACAATGGTGATGAGTCCTCTCTGCACTCCTCGTGCATTTTCTCTCTAGGCGTGCTTGCAACCTGAACCAGCTATAGTTTGGTTCCTTGCAGAAGATCTCGTCGTCGTTATCGATGGTGGAGATGATGTCCGGTCAAACGGTGACTCCGTAGTCAGTGACGGAGCTAGAAAAAAATTATAGCAGGGGCGAGTTCTGACGCAAAGATGAACGAAAAAGCTTATGACCCAAATCGCACAATATTTACATACTACGATTGCACAAATTATAGCGAAAAAGCTAGAATCACACAAATTATGGTGAAAAGGTGGATGAACAACACAAGATGTTACCTCAAATTTACAGAATAAAATGAGGTTACCAGCGGAGCTGCTGCCCCTGCTCTGCTGCTAACCTATCCGTGGCCGCGGCCGGCCCCGGCTTCAAGTTCCTCTCCTCCTCCCTCCATCGCTCCTGGCGCTGGCGGCGGGGTGGACGGGCAGTGGGCCGAGCTGGCGCCTGGTGGCGGCCGGCGAGTGGGGTGGCAGCGGGCGGCGGCCGCCGCGTCGATGCGGAATTGGGGATGCGGGATGCTGAGCCTGAGCGCTGATGGTGTTAGTGGATTGGGGATTTGGGGAGCCAAATTGGACCCTTGGGCTCATCTAAAGTGACAAAAAAGGCCCAGTTCCCACTGCCCAGCAAAATGAACCGGTCATCTTCTTCTTCGCTACTCGGTGCTCGCGGCTCGCTCTCGCTCGACTCCATATCACGGCGGCGCAGCCTCTGCTGGGCAGCTCGGCAGACGGAGCTAAGGAAGAAGAAGGGGTCCGGGGGTCTGGGACGATGTCGCCGGTAGCTGGGGCCACTAATACAGAGATGGGCTTTACTCCCGGTGGGGAACCCCCTCTAGTCCCGGTTCCCCACCCGGGAGTAAGCATCCGGGACTAAAGGGTCTACCTTTAGTCCCGGGTCAGAAACCGGGACTAAAGGGAACCTTTAGTCCCGGTGCGTAACATCAACCGGGGCTAAAGGTCCTCCCAGCTTTAAAAAAATAATGCCTCCTACCGTTGCGTCCCGTGAGATTCGAACCCAAGACCTCATGCATTGCCTCGCGCGTAGCTTACCACCCCACCTACACAACACATTTAACAATGGATGTGATGCCCCCCTTTTGAACTAACCCATCGGGGGACCTTTAGTCCCGGTGCGTAACACCAACCGGGACTAAAGGACCTTTAGTCCCGGTTGGTGTTACGCACCGGGACTAAAGGGTCTACCTTTAGTCCCGGTTGGTGTTACCAACCGGGACTAAAGGTTTGAGGACTTTTAGCCGTTGGGCAGGGACCTTTAGTCCCGGTTGGAGACACCAACCGGGACTAAAGGTCTCTCTAGTCCCGGGCGCAAAAAATGCCGGGACTAGAGCCCATTTTTGCCTCGGATAAAAGGTCTGTTTTCTACTAGTGGGCGGCCGCCCCACCCCGCCCCTAGGGTGGCTCCATCCATGTCCGCAGTGGCACCGTCACACCAGCCTCGATCTAGTGTGCTATGGCCGGATTCAGTGAGCCTTTAGCCGGATATGGCATGGCCATGGCCACATTTCGCGCACCGTCTGGTCTGCTTTTGTCCCATTGTCTCCATCACTAAGTATATAGGCTGGGCTGCACTGGATGGCTTGGGCTTATACAAATGGTCAAAATGTCTTATAATTGGAAACTGGAGTTGTTTACTAAGCATTCTTTAGAATTCGTACAGTTTTTGGAAAGAGAGCATTTCTCTTCAAATAAATGGGGTTATGAAACATTTTCATGTGAGTCACCATTCTTGGTCTCCCAGTTACATAGGCTAGTATGCGTTCAAGTATTCAAGTGATCTTATTACTCTCAAGATTTAGAGTTGCATTGATGTTCCAGTGATGTTTCTATAGTGTTTTCTTGTGTCTAGTTGAGCCACTGTGCCTGTGACGACTGAAGCAAACTGTACAAATAACTGGTTTTTCAATTGAAACTGCCCACTAAATATATTAAATCCCATCCATTTTAGATTATGTATGTACATAAATCAAGCTCCACGGTTTTTATTTTCATGTTTCAAACTCTTTGTACTTAAACCTAAGCATTCCTGAACTTTGAGCTATTGTTTACTGTAGAAACACAAACGGTACCTTTTTAGAAATCCTTCTGAAGTATAAGTGAATTGCCACATTTCCTTGACAGTTCGAGTTTTTGAGTTAACTGACAAGTATATACAACTCAATACACTATCAGAGTCAGGGGTCACGGGTTCGAATCCTAGTAGGCACAATTTAATGAAATAATTCCAGCCAACTCCTATTTCCACATTTGATGCTCGAGGGAGCCTGCACATTTGATTTTCTTACCTCGACATTTCCTTCCACTCCTGTGGTTGCCTTACAAAAGTTCTATTGGATGGCACATTCAATTTCTCCAAGATTTCTTGTCAATCGTTATATATCTGCCTGCTTTTAGTACAATACAAGTGATTTGTACCTCTGGAATACATTATTTTATAATGTTACTAGATAAATAAAAGCATGGCATTTATCTTTATAATAGTGTTGAAAACCTGTTTATCAATTTTTTATGGTGTTATCCTATTGCACCAATAGAAGCAAAACACCTTATCATTCGTACAAAACATCTCGTAGTTTCTAGATGCTTGGTACATATTCTGGATATGTGCAAAATAAAGATTGATTGGTTGTGCCTGATGGCGGCGCTCGTAGTGTGGCTGTGGGACCCTATGGTGACGGCAGCGGAGGTGGTCGGGAGGGCAGCGGGTAGCAGCGAGGCATCGGCGGTGTTGTCCCTTTGGGCGGCGGTTGGTGTGGCAGAGGATGGTGGCGGTCTAAGCGTCGATAGCCAGTCCTCGGCACGGAGAAGGCAGATCTAGCGGAGGTGGTTCCATAGGCAGCTATGTCCTAGGGGCAGTAGCGGCCTGGGAGTCTGGGTAGAAGACCTCCTCGGCAGCGGCGACAATCCTAAGGGTGCAAGGATGTTAGCGACGAGGAGACGGATCAAGTGGAGGCAGATCCCGTTGGCAGCGGCAGCCCTAGGGGCGGCAGAGGCCTAGGAGTCCGAGTAGAAGAGGATATCCTTAGCAGCAGCGCGACAGAGGACTCTGGCAGAGGCAACAACCATGATCCGAATGACGGTGGCTGCCCTATGGGTGGCGGACGCCTTGGAATCCGGTGAAGTGGATCGATCGTGGCTCGCATCTAATCGGCTAGTTCTTATTGGACGACAATGGATGAAGGTGGGCTAACCGGCAACATGTGGACGTCAGCTCACTTGAAGCGGATGAAGATATGGCACCAGCAGAGGTTCGCAGCGATGGTGCACTAGGGGCGGCGGCGACTTGACAACTTCCACTTGCCGAATCTAGCCGTTTTAGGAGAGGATGTCGAGAAGCAGGGATGTGCTGAGGTCATAGTATTTTCTTTTTTGGGTTGTGTGTACTCCTCTTTGTTGAGGTGTGAGTCTAAGTGCTCTTGTATTCTTTTGGATGTGTATATCCTTTGTGATATAGAGGCCGGATTAATGAAAATCCATAATCTAAAAAAATGTGCAAAATAAAGAAACAATACCACAAAATAGAACCACCAGTAATATAATATATCATTTATCTAAACAACTGAAAGGGATGCATGCATACATATTGTTAGAAACGAAACAACAAGAATGCAGACTCGAACTATTCTGTGACGAAGCACAATACATGGGATGCAATGAGTGATTCTAAGACAAGACCCTTAAGACTAACAGATGAAATGCAACCAAAATTATTAGAGAATGTGAGTTCTACTACAGTGCCCATGGGAGGCCTGAGCAAGAACCCAGATTGTAAGGCTGCATCATTTCACACCCATTGCCACTAGCGTCCCTGCTGCTGCCTACAAAGGCACTATAGAGCACGGTGCCAATGTCGCCAAAGTTTGGGTCTGGGCTGGCTATCGGCCAGTCTTGCTGCAACTGGTGTTCCTCTAGTGGTGCCATGCTTTGCATCTCGTTGTAGGTGTAGGGAGAAGCCTGTGTATATGACGAGGATGAAACTGGTTGCGTCACCTGCAATGGCTCTAGCAGGGCTCCCTGCTCGACGACAAGCTCCTGGAGTCGTGCTTTGGCTTTGCTCATCTTCATCTCCACCATCTTCCTAAGGCTAGCGAGCTCATCCTTGGCGGTGCCAACGAGGCCTGGGCACCGTCCATCCAAGCTATCATGCAAGAGGACCAAGGTCTCACGCTCATGATTCTTATGGTCCAACTTGCTCACCTGCTCATGGAGCCTTAACGTGCGACTGTGGAGGAATTCCTCTTGATTTTGTATCTTCTTGAAGCTGCCAACATCTGGCATGTCCTTGAATTTCTTGAGGAGATGCTTGGCCTCTGCATTAGAGGGCCACACCTCTGGTTGGGCCTGGCCATCACCATAGACCACCACGCAGATCTTGATCCCACAGAGTGCGACGAGCTCACCAGCCTTTTTTCCCAAGGCCTGGTAGCGTTGTTGGAGATCCACCGCAGATTCACCTTCCTGCGTGCCATAGCTCCTAGCAATTACCTAGCTTGCTAGCTACTACTAAAATCCACAAACAAAATGGAAATGGTTGCTTTGGTGTTGATATGAAATGAGGAGAGGGGTGGTGTTTGTATATATAGATCAAGGAGGAGCTTAGAGCAACTTATACCGGTGCTTAGTCATACCACCATATTATGGTTAGTATTTACTCACTATAGAAATGTGGTGTATATAACTAAGCATATTTTGCTTCATAAATGCATAGGTCACAAGAAAAACATTCCACGCATACATCATGAGCATTGTGTGATAGGCTAGGCGTCAGTCAAATTTTGTTAATTATAGTGGCGACAAATTTCCTAATCATACCATTATATTTTAGCTAGCATATTAACTGTTACATAAATATAGCAATAATTTATTTCATTAATTATTGTGGCGATAATTTCCTAATCACACCATTATATTTTAGCGGAAAAAGTCTATTTTTGGCCCTCCAACTATGGCTGCAGTTTGTTTCTAGCCCTCTAACTCGAAAACCAGACACGCGCAGTCCCTTAACTCTCAAAATCATTTAAAATTGGCCCTTGCGCCCATTCGACCGCGGTTTCTGCATAGTAAACCCGCCATGACCCCGCCTGTCAGGCCTTTCCCTCTCACCGCCAGGTTGGGACCACCTGTCATCCCCTCCCTCTCTTCGCGAGCCCCGCCTGCCAGGCCTTTCCCCAACCTCCCCGCCACACGTCGTTGCCACCACGGCGGCCAGCACAGGCAGCCCTAGCCATGGTTGCTGCTGCTACTCGCGCCATGGCTGCTGCTCCTGCTGCTCGCGCCATGGCTCGCTGCTCGCCCGCACGGGCCCTGCATCCTGCTCGCCGCTCGCCTGCGCCGCCATGGTGCCTTGCTCGCTGCTCGCCCGCGTGGCCACGTCCTGGGCTGGAGCTTCGCCATGGAAGGCGCAACAGCCCCACCGCTGGACACCTTTAGGCCGCTGTCGCTGCCGCTGTTGGGGCGTTCTTCCTCACACTACTCGCTGGCGGGCGTTCTTCCTCGCGCTGCTCGCTGGTGTCTTCCTATACGCACGGAGGCAGGCGAGGTATGTCGAGGTGCCCGAGCACTGGGAGCTGGAGAGGGTCCCCGAGCTCGCCTCCTGTCTCCACGAGGGGCTCACATTCTTCTTCAGGCGGCCGCGATAGGCCGACAATGGAGGGGGGGAGGAGCAGCATGACCGCCACGTCGCGCCCGTGTCCTCTCTCTCGCCCGCATTGCCTCGCCCTGCTCGCGTTCGCGCTCGCCACGGAGAAACCGAGCTGCACCGACGTCGAGGAGCTCCGCCGAGCTCGTGCGCCACCGCAGCCGCGCCATTGCCTGAGCCAGCACGCCAATAGCTCCGCCTTGCTTCGCGCCACCATCTCCACCCACTCGCAGCGTCGATCGAACCTAGGTGAGGGCCTATTGGCCACTTCCGCCGCCGCCCGCCATGACCGGGGCTCACCGGACTTCGAGCTTCCCGTGGCCGGCTATCACCGGAGCTCTCTCACTCCCTTCTCTTTCTTCCCTCATGTTCCCCGCGAACCCTAGAAGCTCGTACCGAGCTTAGCCGCACCCGCCATGGTCGGATTTCGCTGGAGCGCCATCGGGCCCTCGTCGCCGTCCGCCATGCACGCCACCGCCCTAGTTAGAGCTCGGTAGGGGTTAAACCCTAGGGACCTTTAGGTGCGGCTCATCGCAAGGAGCACGCCGGTGCCCTCGGTTTCGCCGGATTCCTCGCCGACGGCGAGAAATCACCGGCCATCTCCCTCCCCTGCCTCTGTTTCGCTGCGCCCTCTTCCATCTGCCTCCTCCGCCTTCTCTGCTCCCTCTTCTTCCTCCTCCTCTCCTCTGCTCTCTGCGGCGAGCAGTGAGCAGAGCACCACGGCGGCGCAGGCAAGTGGCAAGCGGGGTGTCGGCGCCGCGCAGGCGAGCAGCGAGCAGGGCACCGCGGCGGCACAGGCGAGCGGCGAGCAGGACGCGGGGCCCGCGCGGGCGAGCAGCGAGCCATGGCACGAGCAGCAGGAGCAGCAGCCATGGCGCGAGTAGCAGCAGCAACCATGGCTAGGGATGTGTCAATTCGATCAAAGGACTGGATCGTTGTTTCAAAGCTCTACAGTTCGTGTGTGTTTCAAGTTGTAGCAGGAAACTAGTTCAAGATATATTGTGTTTATTTGTTGGTAGAGTGAGTGTTTGTTATATAGCAGCCCCCATTTGTTTTCCATGGTTAGAAATATATGATGGCAGCGTAACAAGCCATAAAATCAGACTAATAGATTACCCAACTGACTAATTGTAGATAGTTTACTATGGCTGTCAGTGATTGTGTAACAACCCAAAAATCCTTCCTTGTTAAAACGTTTTGATAAATATATAACTTGTTGACCTTAAACTTGCTATCACTTCAGTCTTGCCTACCTTGCTAAATAAGTTCTATATGATGAAAAAATTAGTGACAAAGTGATTTTCTATGAGTTTTCTACCTTGCTAAATATGTTTCCTATCACCATAAGTGACAAAAAAATATTGTCATAAGTTCTATGAGGAAAAATCAGAACATAATAGAACATGGTTAAACATGAAAGATAAGTGATGAAGAGATTTTCAATGAAGCATCACAAATCTTGTGTCATGACAGATATTATATGATCTATGACAAATACATATCGTCATAGAATGTCAAATTTGTTGTAGTCTAACTCTCTCATCCAGAGTCCAATTGTGGTGTATGAGTATTACTCAATAGAGAGATTATTCAATATGCTTTCAAACAGGAGTAGACACACATATCGCTCGACAAGCTGCAGTGGCCACACCAAGTTAGCAAGGTTTAGAGAACACCCTTCATCTCCATGGCTGGTGATGTAGTTGCCCAAACGCAAAGCGCACGTGCCAAGAGATGGTGATTGTCGGAAGTTGGGGAAGATAGAAGAACTAAACTAACAGCAATATATAAAAAGCCAAATTAATAAAGAGATATGTTTGAGAATAATGGATCATTTTATTGGTGAGTTTTCCATTTTTATGACAGGAAAAGCCATTTCTTTGCTTGGTCGCAACACATACGTATTGCAGAGTTTTGAAACATGGATTGATGCATCGCACTTCGTCACATACTTCTTTTGATGCCAGGCCGCATCCTGCTGGATTGATGCTATCAGGTTATTCCTTGTGGTTCTTTAGCAGCAATTAAACGATATTTGAGCACTATCTAGCCTATCACACAATCCTCATGGTGTATGTGTGGAATGTTTTTCTTGTGATCGAATGCATTTAAGAAGTAAGAAATATGTTTCGATAGTTACTTAGGGATCATTATTATATTTCTATATATAGTAGTATAATAAATCACTACTAATTTTTGACCCTATCGCATCGCTTCGCCTTGCATCAAATGCAAATCTGATGCAATTGGTGGCTGCTATTGCATCAATTTTGCAAATCTGATGCAATAGGTGGTCATTATTGCATCGAGAAGGAGTTGGATGAGATAGTAATTCATGTCGATGCAATAGGTATTATCTATCGCACCGATTTTGAACAAGAGATGCAATAAGTAGAAACTATTGCATCATACAAATTTGGTTGCATTACTGTTGAATTTTTAGACATCGTTTGACATGATGTGTAGTTCAAGTTGAAGCTACTTCCAAAACCACGTAGGAAATGACTAAAGCCTTATAAAATCCTTGAAAATCCTAGGTAACACCGCTTAGGTAGTCTACTTCGTATTAAAAAAATGTGTTGGACGCATATGATTCGTGTACATCATAATTATTATGATTTAAATTTTAGACCAGAATTAGCTTAGCGATCTCCTACCCTTCCTCTCTATGTAAGAACTCGCTTGCGCTCTAACACGAGTAACTTGCTTGCTGGACATAGGGCACCAAAGCCCAAACCACGATAAATTCTGAGTATCGAGAGTTAACCACAAGTGGAATCACTTTCAATATGTTACATAAATTCATTTAGAGTACAGAAAATATCAATTCAAAATTCTTGAAACTTTTTTGCATAACAAGTGGTGATGTAAGACTATTTTTTATCAAGAATATTATATTAAGTTATAATATGTAAATTTATTGTTTATTTTTACAAACTATATACCAAATATCTTCTAGAAGGTCCCAAGGTCCCAAATGTTGTTAGACCACACACTCTCCGTCCAGTTTTCACCGCAAAGCGCCGCACAAAAATTTCAAAGTGTCACGGCCCGCGCTCTCCAAAAGACCAAAACAGCTCAAACCCAGGGGAAGAAAATTGGGTGCAGACCCCTGCATCGTGTCTCCGTGCAGACCCACCTTGGATGGAAGCCACATGTCCCTAAAAGCCTATCACATGGCTAGGGGTGGTTGGCTCAGGCTTAAACTTCGGTGGGCCAACTTCGGTGGCCCTCCTGGCAACTGAAAACTCTACCATCTCTGGTACAAATTTTTTTGTCGAGGTGGATGCAAAATTCTAGTGTGCCCAACATGTAATTGGGCCTCTTTTGTCCCGTTTAGCGCAAAGAAAAATATAATAATAAAGAAAATAATCAAAAAATCTAAGATCTTGTGTGGGGCCATAATTTGGGTGTACATACTTGCAAAAAAATTTCAAGTTATTTGGACATGGGCGGTACATACCTGCTTCACAAATATATAGAAGGCGTTTCATGTTACAATGACTGAACACCTAGGTTCCTAAGGTTTCTATGGTTCATATGCATTCTGATGTCGTATTGGTCTCAAACTTTTTCTCAGGCTTGCACGTGCCACGGGTGAAGGAACCACCAAATTTGGGATTCTTCTGAGATGGTTTGGTACTTTCTGCTGTTTAATTGTATTTCCGCGCGACGTCACCGATTAATTAGATGTTGAACTGAGTCTACCTCCGAAATGATCCGGAATGATGCCAAACTTTTCCATAGGGTATGATGTGCCCTAGGGACCAATTTTTTGTCGAGGTGGATGCAAAATTTTAGTGTGCCCAACATATAATTGGGCCTCTTTTGTCCCGTCTAGCATAAAGAAAAATATAATAATAAAGAAAATGATAAGAAAAACCTAAGATCTTGTGTGGGGCCATAATTTGGATGCACATGCTTGGAAAAAAATTCAAGCCATTTGGACATAGGTGCAATAGGAATATAAATGTGTGAATTTATTCAGTTTAAAAAAGGAAAAAATATATATAATCATCACTATCGGTTTAAAAAAATGGCAGTGATGGTTAGAAACCGACAGTGATGACAACTACCACTGTCGGTTTCATTTTGAAAACCGACAATGATACGAATATTTTGAAAAAATCAAAAAAATGTACCCAGCCTCGGGTTTGGGCGCAGGTCTCTAGGTCAAGAGTAGCGGGGCTTAACCACTGTGCTATGATAGTGCTTGCATTAGTTGTAGTTTTTAAGTTTTTTTATTTAGATATAGTGTAGTAAATTTATATTTGAAAATAAAAAAAATTAAAAAATGTGGCCCACCCGGGGTTCGAACCTAGGTCTCGGGCTCCAAAGTGTATAGACTCAACTGCTGCGCTAGGACAGTAATTGCGTTAGGGTTTGTTTTTTATTTTCTTTTATCTATTTAGAGTGAAGTTAGGTGATTTAAAAATCAATCAAAAAGTTTGGCCCGCCTGCGCTACACAGGGTTCGAACCTGGGCCTCAGGGTATAGATTGCGGTGCCTTAACCGCTGCGCTAGAAGTACGAGTTCATAAGGAACTCAATACTAACGCTACATAAAGGCTAAGCGGAACCGGCAGTACTACAGCTCATCACTGTCGGTTATAGGCTACAACCGGTAGTGACAAGGCTCATCACTATTGGTTTGTCTTGGCCACCAGCAGTGATGCGCCATCCTATATGTAACTAGAGCGCGCGCTGGCAAAATTTTTCACCCTCTTTCGAACGCCCGCGCCGCTCTCTTCCTCCACACCGGCGAAGCACCACCTCCACCTGTCCCGCCACCCGGTGCGCTCACGCCCTCCTCTTCCTCCATGCCGGTGGCCGTTCTTCATAGTGCGCACAGTGGTCCCCTGTGAGGAGGCCGCCCGATGCCATGCCCCGCCTAGCGGTCCTCCACACCACGTTGCTCCACGCCGCCGTGCCGCCACCAACGCCACTGTCCGACGCCCGATGCCCATGTCTTCCTCGACACTGCCCGACGCCATCCGTGCCACGTCAGCGCCCTCGTCTTCCTCGACACCACCGGACCACCGCCGTCGCCCGTGCCCTTGTCTGGTCTTCAACGTCGGCCATGCCTCATCCACGTCTGCATCTGCTAAAGCCGGCCATGAACCGAGGCCCTCAGGAGTGCTTGGAGAACTGCTACTGCCCCCCCCCCCACGGTGAGTGGCTTTGGCCGTGCCCCTTAGGTGTTCGCTAAAATGATCATGAGGATGATAGATTCGTGTAGAATCACTTCAAATTTCCTTAGTTCATGCTTGGTTGGACTACATTTGTTTATTGCTGTTTTGAGTGGATTAGTTGGTTTGTTTGAAAATTACTCTCATCGAACAATCACTTTGAAGTAGCTTTTTATTTCCACTTTTGCCAGAGCGCAGTAGTTTATAAGGAATGTAGCATGCCCTGTAACATGAATCGATACTAAGAACTAGGATTGGGCTTTGGTACTTTTGTGACAACTTTGTTATTTCAGTTTGCATTTATAAGCACTAGCTGCAGTACATGGTTGTTTAGGATTGAAGCAAGTGCAATGAAAGGTACTATATACCTAATTACTGACCATATCTAAATGAATGAACATGCCAGAAAAGGGTGCAGATGTAAGTATGCAACCTATGTCTGAAAAAAAATCTCGATATTGCAAACAACCTATTTTATGTATGGTCATTTATACTTGTGCACCTAGTGTTTGAATGTATCATATTGTTAGGCGTTGTTTGTGTATGGAGAATAAATCGTGACTCAAGTGTGCACTACAATTTGATCTGTTAATGGCAAGTTAGAAAGGCATGGTAAATTGGTTTGCTATTAAGATTCTCAAATCTTTTCAGGATTTTTTATGCAAATTTGCATGGTGTTTACATTTGGGTGCATGGAGGCCATATTTGTATGCATTGATATTTAAAGATGTTCTTTGATCTATGGCGAACAAATTATCTTAAAACACTATGGTCATTTGAAGTATGGTTGAATACATACTAGTGCTCAAACATACATTGAAATGAGTTAGATGTTGAAATTCATGACTAGTTTTGTTGGAAATTGAAGTTTGAATATTTGAATATAGTCTACAACTTTGGTCAATACACTAAACTTAGTTTGCTTGGTCTACAACATGTTTGAATGACATAGCACTATCAACATAATTTGGTTACATCTATAGGCAACCATGGCATGGTATGTAGTGCATGTTGGTCAGATGCCTGGGATCTACCTTACCTGGGAAGATTGCTATGCTCAAGTTAATCGATACCCAGGTAATTGTTACAAAAAATATAACACAGAAGCTTAAGCTTTGAGGGCCTACTATGGTCCAATGAGTGCAAACCATGGCCATCCGCCAGCAGTGGAGATTGAAGAGGAGCCACCCACCGGAGATATGAAGATTAGAAGAATTGCTCCTTGGAAAGATACCATGCTTTTATTTATGGCTATGATCATTGCTTTGTTTCGTAGAACAGTAGGTGGACTCTGTTGTATGGAGCCAATCAAACAATGCATTTGTTGTACGTGAACTGTTTGTGGACTTATTATTAGACTTTGCATTAAATCTCTATTAGTTGGGTAATATATATGCACAAATGCTACTAGTAGTTGTACACAGCCAAAACTGACCATGATCATGTCACAGCCATGACTCGTCGTCGCCCGTTAACCCATCACCCAAGAACTAATAGGCAACAAGAAGTAGCTGATATCGGTGGGACGGGAGAGCAGCATGATCTGACAAATGGTGGCGGTAGCAATTAGGACGGTGAGAACGAGGTACCATGGACCCCTACCACTCTTCTCGAGCTGGATCAAGATGACCAGGTAACTTAGGTATCATGTGACTAGGTAGCCACACACGCTAATTAATTGAGAGTCTATTAGCTTACTTGGTGTCTCCAGTAGGAGGTTGAGCCGATCGAGCAGCCAGATGGATCGGGTAGCAACAAGGCTAGAACTAAGTGAGGCTTGTCACATCTTCCTACTAGTAGGAATGCACACTGGCACATCACTGAGTTTGACCAAGTCGGTGAGCCGCTCACACCTAAAAAAACTGTGGCCAAATACAAGACTGTCATCGGGACACTTGTAAGGGACTACATCCCGATTAAGTATAGGAAGTGGATTGGGAAAGATGATGACCCATGGAGGGTTCCGAAAGTGAGAAGGATGACATATGGGAGAAATGGATCCCACAGTATTTCACTTTCCCACAGTACTATGACAAGGAGCAAGTCAAGAAAAAAGCAAAAGAAATCATGGGGACATGCTTCAAGACTTTCAAGGGGACATTGTACAAGAAATTTATCCTTGAGGATAAAGAGCCAAATTGGGATGGTGGAGAGTACACCAAACATAAGGACTTCTAGCAGGAATTCAAGCAATATAGGCAATCCAAGGAGTACTTGGAACTGAGCAGGAAGAATAAGGAGAACTCGCTTAAAGCGATGAATCCTCATAAACTCGGCTCTTGTGGCTATGTCAGTAAGATGGATGCATTTGAAAGGGAACTTGAGGAGGTGGAATGCCTTGGCATTGAGCCTGAGACTGCCAATTGGGAGCCTAGATCGATATATTTCTGTATGGTGAGGGGGGTACACCACGGCCCGGACGGGAGCTTTAGCTCCACAAATCCAGCCATGAGCAGCCTTGTCCAGAGGATCTCTGAGGTAAATGATGAGGTGAGGAAAAGGACCCGCAGTACTAATAGGGAGAATGACGTGCTCACCCAAGCACTTAGAAACAAGGGGCACCCTAGTCGCACTAGAGGAGCCGATCTTGTTCCTTGGAAAATAGCATTCGAGGAAGAATCTTCCACTTATCGGAGCCGCTCGAGGGGTAGAGTGGCACAAGAGGCAGAGTATATGAGGGTTCTGAAAGAGATGGAAGAAAAATTCAAAAAACAGATTGATTAGAGGGTTCAAGAAAAAGTCAATGTACTTATGGTGTGCATGGGACCTAGAGTAGTACCACAAGAACCTCTTCTGACTAGCTTTAGCCCACAGTTCAGGGGTTGCAGCAGCTGCGGATCGACCCTGTTCGACAATGAAGAGGCGAATGCACCTCGTCTGGTGGACAGCATCACAGAACCCGTCAATGTTAGGTTGTACATCCATCAGTAATGGACAACTGACCAGGTTGCGGTCAGCCAGGCCTGGCCTGTAGGAGATGGGACCATTAATGGCTGCCCAAATCCAATGAGGTATGCCCACGTCAGCATTGATACTATACTTGATAAGAAGTATAACAAGATGCACATTGATTACCTCACACAGGAAGACAGGCAACGCCTCGTTCAGAACAAGGGCGCTCAAGTGGCCTGGCTCAAGTGCTTCATTAAGCTTGATCACCAGTTGTCTTCGGATGATGATGAGGATGACGGCGAATCTTCACCACCCAGAGATGATCACTCACCATCTCCCAACAGAGGAGATCACACTACCTTCCCTGGTTCCTTGCCATCACCCCCGAGAAGTTAGAAGTCTCCTTCTCTTCCTCCTCTCCTTCATCTTCATCAGCCCCAAGAAAAGAGAAGACTCCTCCTCCCTTTTCATCACCCCCAGGAAAACATAATTCTCATCCTCCTCCTCCTCCACAACAGCCCAAAACAAGATCTAAGGCATCCTCGTAGTCGCAGAAAAGGTCCTTGGATTCGGTCGCTAATGCTCCCAAAGTGGACCAACAAAAAAAGAAAAGGACGATGAGTGGTAGCGTTACAAACTTGATGAACCAACAAAAGCCAGAAGTAGCCTCCAAGGAAGACAAAGTTAGATTCTAGAATCTATTTGCCTCATTGCCTAAGTGGAGGGTGCAGTCCGAATTCAATAGGTAAACAGAGAGTAAGCACAATCAATTAAGAGTCGAAGAAATACACCATGAAGATCAAAGGAAGATAAACAAGATTGCCGAAGACAACCCAGATTAAGCATGGATGAAGCCACGAACATCTATTATGATTCACTAGCATATGAGACGGCAAGACCAGTAATGCAAATTCAAAGAGGCAATTTCTTGGTGGACAAGGAGGAGTATAAAAATTAAACAACATATATGCGTGACTTGCATGATTATTACATGGCCTAAGCACTTGAGACGGGGCAGGCGGGTTTCGAATATATTATCCATCCGCCGCATGTTTTCCATTATCCTAATGAAGAGAAGCACTTTGTCGGTTGGGATCACTTGTTTTAGCTATTACATAGACGCGATCTCGATACACAAATGTTGACGTTGTGCACTGTGTAAGTAACTTACTCACATGATATTATAATTAACTACTCTCTCGATACACAAATAGTTAACGACTGCACATTCCCCATTAATTATGCACGTGTGTAGCAAAACATTGCTTCAAAAGAAAGTACGCTCATATGTCTTTCCTGGACCCGAGCTAGTCAACGAGAGAACATGCGGAGGCATGCATGGAAATAAAGTGGAAGATCTAACGGAGATACTAACTGTCATTTTTGAAAATTTCAAGATGAGTAATAAAACCGAAATACTTCTAGCCTACAACTGCGAGTATGTGTTCTCTGCTCTTATTTTTATGCTTGTTTTTTGTAGTTACGATTACTCGTTAACTAGGGTTTTGTGATTGCAGCAACCATTTCATCTTCATTGTCGTCGATATTAAAAGAAATCATATCAAGGTGTGGGACACGAAGAAAAAGCTACTTTCTTTGCTCGATCCCCTAGTCGAAGTGCTTAATGCGTAAGCGAACCTAATAACATATTATTTTCTAATCGCACATAACATATTCTAATGTTGCCCCTTTTTCACACTTTATAATGTGGCACAGTGTCCAGGCAAGAATGGTTGGTGGGACAAAGGTCCCATTCTAGGTTGCACCAATGCAATTGGAGACCCTAGACCAGCCGGCGGGAAACAATGAATGCGGGTTCTACGTAATGTGGGCAATGCTTCGCTACCTCGGCGTAAAATCAGAGGCGGCAGATGCTTTGGTGTGTATAATCCCCATTTCATTTATATCTGTTAATTGAACAAAACAATCCACTTATTTCTCTAACATTTCTGCCTTTCAAAAACCAGTTTTTTGAATGACAGCGCAAGAAATTTAAACACAATAGGCTATTAGAAATGGAACATTCTCCATTGCCCAGCCTCATCTGCTGGCAAGCACACTGCCCACATCACGGCCACCACATGCCGGTGGTCGGCTAGGCGGGCACACACCCACAAGACAACTAGAAGGTAGAAGCCTTGGTAGATCTCAAATTCACGATTCGATTTCTTCCTTCATCTAATTTAGAGGTAAAATCTCAAATACCATTTTGTCTTTGCTTGGGCATACCCAACTTAGAAATCCTGGGTCCGCCATTGATTTGGGGGTCGTCTTCCTTCAGCAGAATAGCCATGGCGGCTGACAGAAGTCATCTCCGCCTATCTGGTGCTCTAAACTCATCGAAAAACACGGGTGTGGGCGAGTTTCTCCACCACTGCTCCGTCCCCGCCTCGAGGTCACTCGCACCGGACATGAATGAAGGTGGTGATGGACGAGAATAAGGCGACGATGCCCCATCGCTTAGCAGCCACCACCAACACTGATGCTGCCTCTAGGACATGCGTGGGAGGCTGCCGCTCTCATGGGAAAACATGTGGTTGCGGAGGAAGATGGAGGTGGCGCGTCTGCAGGAAGAAGGATGGCTGGCGCCGGCTCCCGGCAGGGAGGGCCGGAGGGGAATGAGCATGACCTCCATGAAATAAACTCTGTGACGGATGCATTGGAGTTTCTGAGCTGTACCGACACTAAACTCATCAGATATAGGTCTGATATGGATGTACTATTATACCCTTTCAATTTAATCACGAAATAGTTCCTGGCCCACGTATTTTTTGTTCCAGTTCACGGCTTAAGTTCCTCCTAGTTGGTTCCTCCTATTTTTAAACCATCAGATCTAGTGGAGGGTTCTCATTATTTCCATGCGCTGTAAAATTTTACCCATTATATAGTGACTACACAACATTTGGTTGATAATGTTTCATTCTATCAACCAGATTTTGAGCCAATCAAAAACTGACACATCACAACTCAGTCTAATTTAAAATCTGGAAGATACGAAGGAATAAAACAACCAGATTTTATTAAGTAAAGAATAATAAAAAAACGATTGAAAACAAATCATTAGACCACACCAGTACCTACCTCCACCAGATATGATGCATTCACGAAGTAGAAAAGCAGAAAAGGAACCTCACGTGGCTCCAAGACTCAACTTGACTGCCAAGAAAGAACAACAATAAACAAAGATGTGCAGAAAAAAAAAAGAACCAAAGAGAAACCAGATCAAACAGAAAGACACGATGAGGACAAAGGGAAGGCCAAACCAAAGGATAAATCACAGGAAAAGGAAGAAGATGAGCATCAGAAAACTCAGTGAGTTACTACATCCAACAAACTAAATTCAATTCCACTTATCTGAATGCATAAAACTTAGTGAGTTACTCTGCCAACCAATTTCTATTTTCTGAACTAAATCCCTTAATTTCTTCTATGCAACACCTGAGATAGATGTTCATCAAATTAAAATACAAAACAAAAGAGAATCATGTGATCATAAATCTAAATCAATATGCAAGCTAACAAAGTTTTATTACTGATACATAGGCATCAAGAATAACAGCAATCCTCAAGCAAGATGATACACCAAGAGAGCAGGTACAGTTTCTTTAACAAAAGAAAAATAAAAAGAAACTCTACTTCCTTTCTTTCTTGCTTTCTACTACCACATTTACTTGCCTTCTTGATTGCTAACCTAATGTGTTGGTGCTGAAACTAGACAACACCAACAACTTCAAAAATGACACTCTTAAAACAACAATTTCTTTCAAAAAAAAGTTCAGTACCATATTTAAGATTTCATAGTAAAATTACATAAGCTGTACTTCTGAAACATCACAATATGACATCAATGTAGACAAACCCAAAGCCTATAATTCACAGGTATGGGAAAATATAAACACTGCAGTAGTGTAAAAAAGGTACCCATCATATAAGCTGTAAATATTCAGCAAAGTTATACTACTAGGATTGTGATAAAAACTTTTGCAGGGACACACGGAAAAGGATGGGCTATTTGAGACAAATTGCATTTACAAATCAGAAGAGTATTAGTGTGAAATAGGTACATCAAGATACAAAAATTAAACCTGAAACACATGTACTTCATTTTTGTATTTAGGGAGTTTATAACAGAATATCATTGATGTGACTATCAAAACAGAAGAGTATTAGTGTGAAATAGGTACAGATAGGTATCAAGTATGATACTTGTAGAGGTTGATACATTAAGCTCGAAGCAAATGTTACCATGAGATACATGAATAGACCCTGAAACACATGAACTATCCTAAAGAACTAAAATGAGTGTCATCGTGCTCCACAAAAGCTGTTCACTCAAATGGATGATAAAATTTCCTTAGGCACTAATCGAATCCTACTTGAATAGTTGAGGATCAAGGCCCTACACAAAACAAAACAAAAAATTAATTACGATAAAAACAGATAAAAAAGGAAGAAATTAATTAAGGATAAAGAGAGCAAGAAAGACACCGCTGGTGAATACCTGTTCACAGAAGCCATTTACTAAAGACTTGTCAACTAAATTTGTTGAGCTAAAAAATAAGCTAAGTTTCACAACAATAGCTAAGTAGAAGCTCACAGAAGTTTCACAACAGAATAAGCTAAGTGAAACTTGCTAACAATAGCTGTTGCAAACTGAAAGAAAACTGAATTTGGAACTAAACATGCTAATAATAGCTGTTACCAAAACCTAATTTTGTTTACCTCAACCTGATTGCAAAACTGAAGTTTCCAGTTTGGAACTCAACTTGCTAACAATAGCTGTTACCAAAAACTAATTTTGTTTACCTCAACCTGATTGCAAAACTGAAATTAAAGGAAACTCAAACTGCATATATATAACAGACCACAGAAACCAACAAAACTTTCGGAAACACTGAATCAAGCACAACTGCAAAACGAAAAAATAGCCAATGCTCATCCCAATCTCATTTTCCCTATTGAGCCATCCATAATCAACACAACTATGAATACCTGTAGAAGCACAACCGCACAGCTGGCCAATGTTTGGGCTCTGAACGGTCATAAGACAAACACAGGACAGATCTCGCCAAGGGCGAGGAAACAGAGTTTCTCAGAGAACCAGCAGCAGCGTCCTACCCATGAGTGCGGAACAGGGCTCCCCGAGAACCAGCACCAGCGTCCTTCAATACTGAAAATTAAAAAACAACAATACTGAAATCTGAAACACTGCAGAAATACTCCCGGCCAAAACTCTTCCGGAGCCAAGCCGGACCGCCGACAAATTAAATCGGCAGTTGTTCCACCAAAAACACAAAGCAAGTCCACAAACAAATCGCCGAAAATGACCAAATCCGCCGCACGGCCCCAAACAAAGCCTGCCTCCGGAGCCAAACAAGAATGAACACGAATTAAGATGAGCAGCTGTGCCGCCCAAACACAAGCACAGAGCGCTGGATTGCTGCTTGCCAACCTGCCGTGGACACGTCCGCGCGGCCACGAGCCACAGCGCAGCCAGGCGGCCAGCGCCCTGCTGCTCCGCTGTGGCGTGCCGCCCTTGCCCCACCTAGGCCTTGGTCCGCGCCGTGCTGTGCCTCGCTGGTCGCTCCCCAGCTATGACCCAGACCTACCCATGGAAACTGAGGAGCTCCGCTCAGCGAACCAAAAGCAACTCCGCCGCACAACTGTGATGTCCAGGAACTCTGCACGACGACCAGACTGCAAGTCTACAACGCCTCTCTATATTCTCCCCCCAAAAAATTTCTCTGGATTTCAAAACACGAGATATACAGAATAAAATAAAAATAATAAAAACGGAAACACAGCACAACAAGATAACTGAAACGGCCCAACAACAAAAAAAGCCACTGAAGATACCACACATCTCAACAAAATCGCAGCCGCACAAATCTGATTGATTAAGAAACAAAACAACAACCTGTAGATGAATAGAAATCCCCTAAAAGTATGACATTTATCTTTATAATAGTATTGAAAACCTGTTTATCAATTTTTCGAGATGTTATCCTATAGCACCAATAGAATCAATACACCTTATAATTCGTATAAAACATCTGGTAGTTTCTAGATGCCTGGTACATATTCTGGATATGTGCAAAATAAAGCAACAATACCATATAAAATAGAACCACCAGTAACATAATATCATTTATCTAAGAAACTGAAAGGGAAACATGTGGATGCATGCATACATATTGTTAGAAACTGTAACACCCTACAATTTGCAGCATTTTGAAAATAGGTGAATTGGATTTATTTATGCAATAGTGTGAGCATGTAACATAGGAAAATAATAAATTTTATCAAATTAAAATCCAATATAAGGTTACCTACATGTTTATGCATTCATGTTGCTGCATATTATTATTTGGTGTTGTGTGGTTTGAAGTCCGATTTTAAATTGATTTGAATTTGCATTTAAAATTTGTTTGAAAATTGGTTTAGAAAATAGAAAAAGATTTCCTTTCCCCCCCTTGCTTTTGGCCCAAGCAGCCAGCTTCCACCTGGCCTTGTTTTTTTTTCCGCTGGCCCAGCTCGGCTTCATTCCTTTCCTGCAGGCCCAGTTGCCCCGCTTCCCTGGTTTCCTCTGCGCGGCCCAGCTCTCTCTCCCGGCCCACTTCCGCAACCGGCACAGCTTCGCTCGGCCGTAGGCAGCCGCGCCGCGCGTCTCCTTTCCTCTCTCGGTCGCTGACGAGAGGGCCCGGCATGTCAGGTGCATCTCCTTCCTTGGTTCGTGTCCAAGCCGGACACCATCACCGCCGTAGCTGCCAAATCCACCTCTGCTACGTCGTGTCTGATGTGAACCCCAAGTAAGTCCCACGCCTCTTAAATAGCAGCCGCACCCAGCGCCTCCCCCCCCCCATCGACTCTAGCCCGAGCTCTAGCGCCATAGCCGCCGTTTTGATCTCGCCGAACCCGAGTTTGTCCGCCCCGCCACATAAGTCATCGTCACCGCGCCACCGTAGACCGTGCTAACCTCCGTGGTGAGTTCCCCATCCTCCCCTCTCTCTCCTGGACCTTTCCGTTCGGCAAACCGTGCACCGTAGGCCCTAAACCGACATCGCTGGCGAGTTTCTCGTCGCCATCCACGGAGGACCGCCGCGCCGGCCCTGTTTCGGCCGGTCCGTCCTCTCTCTCCCCCACCCGATCCAATCTGCGTTGCTCAAATCTAATCCAATGGTCCAGATGCAACCATACCTCTTCGCTGCAAAATTTGCAAAAAGGCCCTTATAACTATTTAGATCTCAACCCGTCGTCCTTGTGTTTTTTCTAAAGACACCCTCGGGTTTCTGATTTTAGAACCCGTAGTCCATAGCACTTTTCTAGAATACGTTTTCTTCTTTAGAAAGCATAGTTTCTTCAGTTTAGATCCAAAATACGTTTTCATCTATTTACAGTTTTGCCACTAATCTTGTTTTAGCCATAAAATCTCCGTTTTAACTCCGATTTGATCCGTTCAACTTGCGTTAGGTTCGTCATTAAGTATTCTACATGTTCATACTACTATTAAGTATGTTTTCAACTTTTAAAATTGGAGGTTAGATTTAATCTATTATTTTACTAAAGGAAATCTTGTTTAAATCATAACTTCTTCGTTTTAGCTCTGAATTTTGTGATCTTCGCGTCTGTGTGATTGTAGCGAGACGTAGATTCGTTTTACAAACATTTCATCTTGATTTTATGTTGATGGGTGTACTGTTCTAATCTATAGCTTTTGTTTGCTATGCATGATTGTATGTTGCTGTGATTATCGCGTATAGACGGTGAGCAATTCGTGGGTGACCAAGAGTATTACTTTGACGAGCAGGATCAGCAGGAGTACTCTATTCAAGGCAAGTATAGCATGGGATTATCCTTGTTTCCTATCAACTTTATTACATTTAATTCATGTTGCATGTGTCACCTTGATAGGGATTCCCTAGAATTGAACTTATACCTTGTCTCCTATGGGATATGCATTGGGTAGCTTTACTAATGCTCAACTAAACCATGATCTTGTAACTTAGCTAATGGTATATGCAATAAACATTAAAACATGACTTTTTAGCAACTTGGAAACAGGGGCTGGAGTGTTTAGCTACTTTCTAAATGCTTCAGATTCCTCTCCCTAAGGACTTATCTGTAAGTGAACATCCGGGACTTACAGTACAGCTGTGAGGGCT
This sequence comes from Miscanthus floridulus, assembly GCF_019320115.1. Taxonomy (NCBI): domain Eukaryota; kingdom Viridiplantae; phylum Streptophyta; class Magnoliopsida; order Poales; family Poaceae; genus Miscanthus; species Miscanthus floridulus. Next base: position 108,274,759 of record NC_089588.1, on the reverse strand, counting down.
ACATGGCTCTGGCTTTAGCTCAGTATGAGGACCTTTTCTAGCTTGTTGGAGGTTACCTTTATTGGTGTAAGAATGGCTTGACGAATCGGGTATAGTGCGGCCTCTGTTCCGTTGAGTATAGGCTGCGCGTCATTGTGCCATTGGGAAGGGGGGCTCTACATCTGTTTGCCGAGTGAATCTAATGGCCCTAACTTGTTAGATGAACCTTTGAAAGGCTTCATAGTGACCCCTGCCTACTCACCTTGGAAGTGTTTTGAGAGTAATTAACCCAGGCATATGGGTATCATGACTCACATTGAAAGTGTACAACCTCTGTAGAGTGTAAAACTGGTATATCAGCCGTGCTCACGGTCACGAGCGGCCTTGGACCCTTATCGAATAGATGATCACTAAGAATTATCCGTTTATGCTATTCATTATTCATGTTTACATTGATCATGTGTTTTACTTTGGGAATTGAAACAACTTGTTGCTGCTCTTATGCTAAAATTGTGATAATTAAAATCTGAATGCTGTTAAACCTGGGTCAAGCCTTTTGAGCCTCATGAACCCCATGTTACACTTGTTGAGTACGACATATACTTACGCTTGTTTATTTTTATTATTTGGATAAAAATCCCGGATGGGTAACAGATGGCTATGGTAATGACGATTTCCCTGAGGAATACTAGACTTGTGGTCAACCAGTTGACGTCCCTATGATATGGAGCTTCCGCGAGAGATCTTTACTTCATACTTCCGTTATATTTATGTGAAGACACTGTCTTAATATTCGTGATGTAATAAACACTTGTGATGATACTATTTATAATTTGTCGGCTTATGTGTGTGACTGATCTCTGGGCGCATATAAGATTTTGCATCCCATTTTATCCTTAAAATCGGGTGTGACAGATTGGTATCAGAGCCGTGTTGACTGTAGGACGCAAGCCTAGTTAGCAATGGTTGTTTTAGCCTCTTTTGCTTCACTCATTTCATGCTTTCCATCTTACCCTTGTTATTTGCTAAATTTTATGCTTCCTTTGCCTCGCTCTGTTATAAAAATTATTGCTTCTAATCTGACTAAATCTAATTCTGTAGATACCTCGTGCCAGTAAGACCGCTCGCATCAGCATCGGAGGCTACTACCGCCTCGTGGGTTGTACGAGCCCATGGAGCCACATGAGGAGAAGGAGGAACCCCAGGAGCAAGAAGTTGACTCGCCAGTACCTGCACCTACGCCTGAGCTATTCTAGGAAGAGCCTGAAGAAGAAGAACCCGAAGAAGTGGAGGTCGTCGAATTGTCTGATGATGAGGAGGAGGACGCTGTTCAAGAGGATGAGCCAATCCCTCACCTCGGATGGACTACGAAGGTCTGGTACAAGCCAGGGTGTGAATCCTCCATTTCGCACCACTGACTAATCAGGATTCTTCAGACCTACTACGGTGATTGGGATGCAGCTGTGGAGTACGTCTGCACCGAGCGTACGCACCCTCTGGAGGACACCTATTGGAAGACCAGGGTGTGCATCTCCATCAAGGATGAACAGAAGGACGCATATCATCTGGACTCAAACTACGCACATCATGCTCACTGTGCCACCATGGAAGATAGCATTGAAGTTGCAGCCGCTGTAGCCTGCATGGGTCTCCATGGTCGTCACTTTGATGATATGAAGGAAGACCAATACCATTTCCTCCCTCGCCAGCACCCTGAATTGGAGTGGGCAATGATGGACCCTCATGGCACGGATCCAACTACCCAAGTGATGGTACACTTTGGCTGTGAGTCTGTAGCGAAGATTCAGCGACTGGAAGATCAGTTGAAGGCATAGTAGGAAACCCTTATGAGATACCAACAAGTGATAGACGAGCAAAGGGTGTGCCTCAACCTGCCAAGGATGTACGAGGAGCTTCCCCATAAATTTCGCCCATAGGTGTTGGAGTCCTTTCTATGTAATAAGATGTTAGTAGCACGGGTCAAGTTGAGTCAAGTCAAGTCTGGTTGTGCGGTGTGAACTTTGGTGTGCCTAGTTGATTTATTATTATGTTTATGTGTGAGTTGGATTTTTGTAATGAGTGCTGGAACTTTGTGGGCATGTCCGCAAGTTCCATAGTTAAGAATATTAAAGTTTGAGTCAATAAATAAATAGTTGGGTTTGGTATATCCTGTTCTCCCGAATCTGTTTTGGGAGCAGTCTGTCCTTATCTCAATTCCAATCTAAAGCTACTCGACCAAAAATTATGAAATTTTTATGGGAATAACTAGACTTAAGTATCTTTCCAATGCCTCTGGAATCACCCCTATATCTGATCTAGTTTGAGACATATAGCTGTTTCAAATTGAAGTTTCTACGCAGTCTGGAATCTAGAACAGTTTCGGCTGTGTCTGGTTTTTTAGTAACCTAACGACAGAATCTGAGCATGTGGTCTGAATACAAGTTGTAGATAATTTCTTAAGCTTTCCAACCAGGTAAAGTACGTCTCTTTTGGATATCTGGAACTCAAGATATGTCTGTTTTACTGAGATGCTGATGTTGGGACTCGTCCAAAAAAATTCAGAATGTATTCTATATCTATAAGTGTCTATAACTTGGAAATCTCTAAACTTTGATATTTGTGTTGGATGTCAGATGTCTGGAAGAGGAAGAGGCCGAGGTTGTGGAGGTATTCCCCCACATCCACCACCACCACCACCACCTACTATTGAGCAGCTTCTGGTGGTGCAGACACAGATTATGCAAGCTCTGGTACAGAATCAGCAGAATCAACCAATTGGTGGAGCACCGCGTGATAAACATGGTGAATTCTTGAAGGGCCGTCCCCCGGTGTTCTCTCATCGCACCGATCCACTAGAAGAAGATGATTGGCTTCGTGCAGTGGAAAAACAACTCAACATAGCACAGTGCGATGACCAGCAGAAGGTGTTGTATATGTCAGGACAACTCCAGGGAGAAGCTCAAGACTAGTGGGAGTCATTCGAGTATGGACGTCCCACTAATGCTCCTCCTGTCACCTGGTAAGAATTTAGGGAGAATTTCAGATCTTACCACATACCTGAAGGGTTGATAGAGCTCAAGCAGGAGGAATTCAGAGCTCTGAAACAGGGATCCATGTCTGTAGCTGAGTATCATGACAAGTTTGCTCAGGTGTCACATTATGCTCCGAATGAGGTGACTGATGATGCTAATAAGCAACGCCGCTTTCTCAAGGATCTATATGATGGTCTGCAACTCTAGCTTATGTCGAATACATACCCCAATTTCCAGACGCTGGTGAATCACGCTATTGGTATTGACAACAAGCGCAAAGAGATGGAGGCCAAGAAGAGGAGGCTTCAGGGATAGGCCTCTGGAAGTAATACTCGTCCACACACCAATCCTTAGCAAGGTTTCCAGCAGAGGTACCAGGGACCATCAAATCAGTGGAATCGTGGTCAGTACCCTCAGCGCAACCCAAACCAGCAACATCCACCGTACCAGCAGCAGAATGGCAATCAATGTCCCCAGCAGCAGAGTGGCTAGCAGACACCATTACAGGGAACGCCTAACAACACTCCCATGAAGACTAGTGCCCCTAGCACTCCCAACAAGTGTTTCCGCTATGGTAAAGAGGGTCACCTGTCTTATAATTGCCCTGAGAAGCCAAACCAGCAGACCCCACAGAGGCAGAATAGTTATCAGAAGCCAGCACCCAATACGGAAAAGGTGAATCATGTGTCTACAAAGATGGCGCTTGCGAAACCAGAAGTCATGCTCAGTACGTTCGATGTCAACTCTACTCCTGCCACTGTTCTTTTTTATTCTAGAGCTTCGCATTCTTTCATATCACAAGCATTTGTTAGAACGCATAGCATACCCTTGTGTGCCATGAAAGCTCCCATATTAGTAAACTCACCAGGAAGTAGTATGCAAGCTTCTTATCGTTGTCTTCCAACTAGTCTATCCTTAAGGGGGGTAGAGTTCAAAGTGAGCCCCATTGTGTTGAGAACATCTGGCATTGATGTGATTCTAGGCATGGATTGGATGATGCAACATCAAGCAGTGATTCAGTGTCAAGAGAAGGTAGTTGTTGTGACCACACCGAATGGGGATAGAATCAGTGTCGATGTTGTAGTGCAGAAGCAGCCGACAGCCACAATGAACCAGCTTGATGATAGCGCCAACAAGGAAGACCCAGTAGAGGATGAGTTTCCAGATGTGTTCCCCGATGACTTGCCAGGTATGCCACATGACCATGACATTGAGTTTATTATTGAATTATTACCTAAAACTGCACCTATAGCTAAGCGTCCATATAGAATGGGGGTTAAAGAATTAGAGGAACTTAAGAAACAAATAAAGGAGTTATAGGAGAAAGGGTTCATTCGTCCTAGTTCATCACCTTGGGGAGCACCGGTTATATTTGTAGACAAGAAGGATGGTACTCAGAGAATGTGTGTTGATTATCGGTCACTAAATGAGGTTACTATCAAGAACAAGTATCAGTTGCCTAGAATTGACGACTTGTTTGATAAGTTGAGAGGTGCTTGTGTTTTCTCTAAGATTGATCTTCGTTCCAATTATCCTCAGTTGAAGATTTGTGCAACTGACATACCCAAGACAGCTTTTACTATGAGGTATGGTTTGTATGTGTATACCGTTATGTCCTTTGGTTTGACCAATGCACCTGCATACTTTATGTACCTGATGAATAAGGTGTTCATGGAGTTTTTGGATAAGTTTGTGGTGGTATTTATTGATGATATACTAGTATTCTCCAAAACTGAAGAAGAGTATGCTGAACAATTAAGGATGGTCTTGCAAAAGCTCAGAGAACACAAGTTGTATGCGAAACAAAGCAAGTGTGAGTTCTGGTTGAAGGAAGTTTCTTTCCTAGGCCATGTCTCTAATGGAGGAATAGCAGTAGATCCAAGCAAGGTAAGAGATGTGTTAAATTGGAAACCACCAACCGATGTGGGAGAGATTCGTAGTTTCTTGGGATTGGCTGGATACTATAGGAGGTTCATAGAAGGGTTTTCTAAACTTGCCAAGCCTATGACAGCTCTATTGGAGAAGAATGCTAAGTTTGTGTGGTCAGAAAAGTGTCAGGCTAACTTTGAGGAATTGAAGAAGAGGTTGACTACAGCCCCAGTATTGGTTTTTGCCAGATCTAAGCAAGAATTTGTCGATCTATTGTGATGCGTCTCATCAAGGTCTCGGATGTGTTCTTATGCAAGAAGGCAGAGTAGCGGCCTATGCATCCCGACCGCTAAGAAAACATGAGTTGAATTATCCTACTCATGATTTGGAGTTAGCTACAGTGGTTCATGCTCTGAAAATATGGAGGCACTATCTTATCGGACATAAGAGTGACATCTATACTGATCACAAGAGTCTGAAGTACATTTTCACTCAGACAGATCTAAATATGAGACATCGTCGATGGTTAGAGTTGATTAAAGATTATGATCTAGAGGTACACTATCATCCTAGAAAGGCGAATGTTGTTGCCGATGCTCTTAGCAGGAAGAGTTATGCCAATGAGGTGCAAGTGGCACCTATGTCAAGTGAGTTATGTGTTGAATTTGAGCGACTAAACTTGGGCTTTGTCACTAATGCAGTGGAGTTGGTGTTGGAGCCTAAACTGGAGCATGAAATACGTAAGGGCCAGTTACAGGATGCGAAGTTGAAAGAAATAGCGGAAAACATAGTGATTGGTAAGGCACAAGGATTCCATATGGATGACAATGGAACTCTATGGTTTGGGAAAAGACTATGCGTGCCTGAGAATAAGGCTATACGAGATGCGATTCTTTGTGATGCACATGAGTCTACTTATTCTATCCATCCTGGGAGTACCAAGATGTATTTGGATTTAAAAGAGAAGTATTGGTGGTATGGACTGAAGAGAGATGTTACTGAATATGTTGCTTTATGTGATACATGTCAGAGAGTCAAAGCTGAACATCAAAGACCTGCAGGATTGCTACAACCAATGAAGATACCTAAGCGGAAGTGGGAAGAAGTTGGTATGGATTTTATTGTGGGGTTACCACGCACTCAGAGAGGTTGTGATTCAATATGGGTGATAGTGGACAGGTTAACTAAAGTTGCTCACTTTATACCGGTCAAGACACATTATAAAGGACCAAAGTTGGCCCAATTATATATGGAGAGGATAATGTGTCTACATGGAGTTCCCAAGAAAATTGTGTCTGATCGAGGTACTCAATTTACATCTCATTTTTGGCAGCAAGTACATAGTTCATTGGGAACGAAGCTGAATTTTAGTACAACATATCATCCTCAGACCGATGGGCAAACTGAGTGGATTAATTAGATATTAGAGGACATGTTGAGAGCTTGTGCATTGCAGTATGGTACAAGTTGGGACATAAGTTTACCTTATGCAGAGTTTTCGTATAACAACATTTATCAGAAGTCTCAATATGGCACCTTTCGAAGCTTTGTATGGACAAAAGTGTAGAACTCCGTTGTGTTGGAATCAAATGGGAGAAACTCAAGTGTTTGGACCAAATGTTTTAAGAGATGCAGAAGAGCAAGTATGGATGATTAGAGATAACTTGAGAGTGGTCCAGTCTCGATAGAAGAGTTATGCTAACACTCGGAGAAGAGAATTGATTTTTGAAATAGGGGACTATGTTTACCTGAAGGTGTCACCTATGAGAAGTGTGAGAAGGTTTAATATGAAAGGGAAGTTAGCACCAAGGTATATTGGGCCTTTCAAGATTTTAGAGAGACGTGGAGAAGTAGCTTATCAGTTGGAATTGCCTGAGAGTTTGTCAGGTGTACATGATGTGTTCCATGTGTCCTAGTTAAAGAAATGTTTGTGTGTACCTGAGGAGCAGATACCGTTAGAAGAGCTTATGGTTAAGGAAGATCTTACATATGAGGAATTTCCAGTAAGGATTTTGGAAATGACAGAAAGAGTTACGAGGAGCCGAGTTGTAAAGATGTGTAAGGTTCAGTGGAATCGGTATACATAAGATTTTGCATCCCATTTTATCCTTAAAATCGGGTGTGACAGAAACAAAACAACATGAATGTGGACTCGAGCTATTCTCTGACAAAGCACAATACATGGGATGCAATGAGTCACTCTAAGACAAGATCCATAAGACTAACAGATAAATGCAACCAAAACCATTTTCAAGCTGGCCATAAATCATTGGAGAATGTGAGTTCTACTACAGCCCCATGGGAGGCCTGAGCAAGAACCCAGATTGTAAGACTGCATAATTTCACACCCACTGCCGCTGGCGTCCCTGCTGTTGCCTACAAAGGCACTATAGAGCATGGTGCCAATCTCCCCAAAGTTTGGGCCTGGGCTGGCTATCGGCCAGTCTTGCTGCAAATGGTCTTCCTCTAGTGGTGCCATGGTTTGCACCTCGTTGTAGGTGTAGGGAGAAGCCTGTGTACATGATGAGGATGAAACTGATTGCATCACCTACAATGGCTCTGGCGGGGCTCCCTGCTCAACGACAAGCTCCTGGAGTTGTGCTTTGGCTTTGCTCATCTTCGTCTCTACCATCTCCCTAAGGCTAATCAGCTCATCCTTGGTGGTGCCAACGAGGCCTGGGCAGCATCCATCCAAGCTATCATACAGGAGGACCAAGGTCTCACGCTCATGATTCCCATGGTCCAACTTGCTCACCTGCTCATGGAGCCTTACCGTGCAACTGTGGAGGAATTCCTCTTGATTCTGTATCTTCTTGAAGCTACCAACATCTGGCATGTCCTTGAATTTCTTGAGGAGTTTCTTGGCCTCTGCATCAGAGGGCCACACCTCTAGTGTGGCTAGGCCATCACCATATACCACTATGCAGATCTTGATGCCACAGAGTGTGACGAGCTCACCAGCCTTTTTCGTCAAGGCCTGGTAGCGTCTCTTGTACGTTGCACGCCGAGTAGCATTGTTGGAGATCCACCGGAGATTTACCTTTTTGCGTGCCATAGCTCCTACCTAGCTTGCTACTACTAAAATCAGCAAACAAAGTGGAAATGGTTGCTCTGGTTTTGATATGAAATGAGGGGAGGGGTGGTGTTTGTATATATAGATCAAGGAGGAGCTTAGAGCAACTTATAGCAGTGCTTAGTCATACCACCATATTACGGTTAGCATTTACTCACTATAGTAATGTGGTGTATATAACTAAACATATTCTGCTTCATAAATACATAGATCACAAGAAAAAACATTTCATGCATACATCACGAGCATTGTGTGATAGGCTAGGTGACGATAAATTTCCTAATCATACCATTATATTTTAGCTAGCATTAACTATTGCATAAATATAGCAATGATTTATTTTATTGATTATAGTGGTGATAAATTTCCTAATCATACCATTATATTTTAGCTAGCATTAGCTGTTACATAAATATAGCTATTATTCCTGAATAGATAGCTTAGCACATTTTTACCCAATAAATGCATCAATCACAAGGAACACATTCCGTGAATACATCATGAGAATTGTGTGATGGGGTATATGGTGGTCAAATATTGGTTAATTACTACTAAAGAACCACAAGAAATAAATAACATAATAGAATATAATGATGACATTGTACAAGGCTCACTCCTTGGAGGAGGATGCCTGACTTCAAAACAATTATAGGATGGTACGGTACGGGATGTATCAATTCGATCAAAGGACTGGATCGTTATTTCAAAGCTCTACAGTTCATGTGTGTTTCAAGCTGTAGGAGGAAAGTAGTTCAAGTATATTGTTTTAATTTGTTGGTAGTGAGTGTTTGTTATATAGCTGCCCCCATTTGTTTTCCATGGTTAGAAACATATGATGTCAGCGTAACAAGCATATAAATTTAGACTAATAGATTACCCAACTAACTAATTGTAGACAGTTTATTATGGTTGTGATTGTATAACAACCCAAAAATCCTTCCTTGTTAAAACTTTTTGATGAATAACTTGTTGACCTTAAACTTGCTATCACTTCAGTCTAACTACCTCGCTAAATAAGTTTTATATGATGAAAAAATTAGTGTCAAATTGATTTACTATGAGTTTCCTACCTTGCTAAATAAGTTTCCTATCACCATAAATTAGTGGCAAAAAAATATTGTCATAAGTTCTATGAGGAAAAAATTCAGAACATAATAGAACATGGTTAAAGACAAAAGATAGGCAATGAAGCGATTTTTGTCAACGAAGCATCATGAATCATGTATCATGACAGATATAATATGATCTATTGGAAATATGTAGTCATAGAATGTCAAATTTGTTGTAGTCTAACTCTTTCATCTAGAGTCCAATTGAGGTGTATGAGTATCACACGATAAAAAGATTATTCAATATTCTTTCAAACAAGGGTAGATGCACCCATCGGCAAGCTAGGGTGGCCACACCAAGTAAGCGAGGTTCCGAGAACACCCTTCATCTCCATGGTCGGTGAAGTAGTTGCGCAAGCGCAGATCACAACTGGAGATAGGCGGGCTAGGTGGTGACTTTGGAGGTTTGGGAATATGGAAGAAATGACATTGCATCTTGTTGTTTGCGTGGCGTATTGAATAGGGCCACAACTAAATGGTAAAGAGGCCCATCACTCCAAGCCCCATAGGGCAAAGACCACATGCATAGGCCAAGCCACCACTACAAGAATTATGTTGATCCATGACAGTTTTATGACTTTTTTGTCACAGATTACTAGAACCAGACATGGGTTCTCTTGAGCACAAGATTCTATGATGAAGTTTATGGATTGTCACTATTTTACAAACGAACCAAATCTGTGACAGTTTAATTTTGTCACGATGTGTCATGGACACATTTGATGCCACCGTGGCATGTCGACATGTATATTATGCCAGTGTAGCCTGCTGACGTGGCCATGAGCTATCTATTTGTTAAATCGGTGTTCCGAAAAATAGTGCGGCGTTGAGAATCAAACCCAGAACCTCCCGCATCCAGTGCCGCACACATAACCACTACAATACATCGTTTGTATGTGTTGGAAACTAGAATAGTTTCCTTTTATTTTAATATCATTGACTTCAGCAATCTAATGCCTGAATCCCTAATCCTTGAATCCCTTCAAAGCAAACCATGCCGCGCCGCTCCAATAGCAGACAACGCCACGTCGAGGAGCGGTCATCCAGAGCCTAGCGACGACGAATTGCGCCATGACGAGGAGCGGTCGTCCCCAGCCCAGCAACGGCGAATCATGCCGCGATGAGGAGCGGTCGTCCCCAACCCAGCCACGGTGAATAGCACCGCTCTAACAAGCGACTGCCCCAATCCACCGTCGACGGTGAGTCCCACGGCGGGCCACTGCTAGAGGAAGGTAGCTGGATTTATGGAGTAGGCTGTAGCTGCAGCAATCACTCTCCACCGTCCCTTCCTGCCGCCTGCTGCCTTGCTGCAAGGTGCCTTCCCGCCGCCGGCTACCTTCCTCCATACTTGCCATGTGTATGCCATCTATTCTAGGATTTTGTTATACTGCAGCATATGAATTGTGTGTAGGCTTATTAAATTGTGTGTTTTTGCAATGCATGTTCAAATGGATAGAAGTTGGGTGCACAGCACAGTATTTTCTACTGAATATGTCAATCGTGTCAAAGAATTCATGGAATTCATTAAATAAAAATTTGGCGAGAATGATGAGATTCGCTGCCCATGTACTAGATGCCTTAATCAGAAGTATCTGCATCAGCCCAATGTGAAGAAGCACATATTGTTGAATGGCATGGACTGTACATATACTCTGTGGGTACATCATGGAGAGGACATTAGTGTACATGTTAATGTAGTTTCTGCTCCTGCTCCTGTTTTTGACACTAAGGAGGATTCCATACAGGGGAAGGATGTGGCTGAGGATGACAACAACGATGTTGATCGGTTAGATAGTGAGCCACTAGGGGCTGACAAGGGCAAAAAAATTGTATAAAATGGCAAAAATTTTGTCCCACTAGGGGCTCGAAATGGAGACCTCAGGCTCCACAGGCTCATTACTTAACAAATGCGCTAGATGTTCGTGAGTTCGACAGGGAGACCCAAAATTTCTTTTTGAAGGATAAGTGCAAAGAAACGGATCCTTTCCTCATCTCAATAGCGCTTCAATCATCTGTCACTTGTCTTCCTCCCTCACTCTCTCGTATTCTCACTGTGTGAAATCAAAACCCTAGCAAAGGTGAAGCTAGTTGATGGTGGCCAGATCCAGCACTGCGACTCGCTTCTGACTCCCCTTCTCTTCTGAGGTTGGATTGACAACTGGATGATAAGCAGATTCCACATGGTGTAGCCGTGCCTATGGCCTAATGCACTAGAGTTTTTGGTAGGTGGCCCAATGCTAGTGATAGGGAGAGGCAACCCAACAACTAGTCGGAAGAGGCAAGAGCAACACCAACTTGCTACATGCTTATCACTATACTAGTGGTCTAACACCCCAGGTGTTTGTCATCAGTTAAGTAATGGGTTTGACCTCAATCATGGCATGTTAAGTGGTGATGAATGTGTCAAGATCAAATCTACAAGAGTGAGCTCCAACTTAAACTTGGGCAACACACCTTTACTTGCATCTTGGCCCTTTTCAGATATATATGTAAGTAATGTTGAAGGTGCTTCTTTCATGTGCCTCACATCAATTTCCACCCACATGGATGATTGGAAAAGTTTCGTGAAGTTTGGAATCAAGAAGTCACATGAAATGACAAGTTATGCCCTTGCTTGAATTACTTTATTAGATGAATGAGAATATGTAATGACAAACAAACATTGCAACCTTGCTCAAACAACTCTACTTACACCCATGAACAAAAGCTATGAAGGGTTCATGTTGAGCAAGTGGCCAGAAAGTGCTCCAATAGATCAAAAAGGGTAATTTAAGCTTTACCATGATGCTATTTTGACCGGTGTTGACCAATCGCTTATAGTGCTTGCATGGAGTTGCACCTTAAATAAAAGTTGAAATTTAGTTTGTGTGCTACAAACTTTATTTTATGATCAAGAGCTAGTTTGGTATCTAAGCTATCCAAACAGTACCTCAAAGCACTACTACAGAATGGACCTGTTGTCCCGGGCGGTAACAGCCTTTAGTCCCGGTTACTGCGCCGGGACAACGATCCCGGGACTAAAGGTGGAACCTTCAGTCCCGGGTCATCGAGCCGGGATTAAAGAGGGACCTTTAGTCCCGGTTGGTAACACCAACCGGGACTAAAGGCCCTCCAGCCGAGCGAACCTGGCGCACCCTTTAGTCCCGGTTGGGGTTACCAACCGGGACTAATGGTTCACCCTTTAGTCCCGGTTGGTAACCCCAACCGGGACTAAAGGTTCCTTTTCTTTTTCTTTTTTTTTGTTTAATTTGTTTTCAGTTCAGTTACACGTATTTGTTTAATATATAATATGTTTTTATGTACGTATTCTACGTTGCTAATATAAATACACGCATGCATATAATTACATCTAATTCTCATCTTGAGCATTATTATATTCGAATAAAGTATGAAACTATATATATTATAGATATATATATATATGTATATATACAACACTTTCATAATCTTGTTCTCGAAAATAACGATATCAATAAACATTTAATTTACATCATTTATTCCTTAAGATCAAAGTAGAACTCGCCGTTGGGATTTAGCACTTTTTCTAGAAGATATCCTGCTATTGACTCTTGAACTGCTTTCAGATGGTCTTTTTGCATGATCCTTCGTTTCAACCATTCAGTCTTGCATTTGAAATAAAAGGAAAAGTATTAATACACATATATGTATATATATTCATTTAAAAATAAATAAAAATTGATATATACGTACTCTGAGGACATCTTCAGGAGTTCTTCTTATGTGCGCAGTGATAAATTCACAAACGTAGTATCCACACAAGTTATTACCTGGTTCCTGCCGCAAACACCACTGTACGAGAAGAAGATTATTCTCATCATCTCACACGTAAATTGAAGTACGATATAGTAATTAAACACGTGGGGAAGTGTATATAGTACAACTTACTGGTATTTCAACTACATTAAGTGGTGCCTTGCAATCCTTGCGATGTTGCCGAATAAACTCTTTCCAAACCCTGTGCGACCAATAATGTACGATCGTTAATAAATTATGGCAAAGTCTATTCAATAATAGTTGTGCGCGAGAGATCGAAATTACCCCTGGATAATGTCTATCATATCTTGGTATAGTGCCCGTTCTTTTCTCAACGAGTCAAAGATTAGTAACCGACTTGAGTTTAACTCAATGACAATGAGTATCCAGTGAAAACTGCATTGGTTTATACACACACGTACATGCATATAAGTTGTATTGATATTACATAAAATGTGTAGACTACATTATTATTAACACTTACTCAAAGTTGTACGGGAAAAGTATTGTTGTCTTGTCGTGCTGCTTCACGAAGAACTTCATGATATTCGTCTGTGCTTCAGATACCCAGTGGTCCTTGACAATAATATCGGTTTTGAATACGATATAAGGATCAATGAAGCCAACACTGGTGTCTTGTATTCTTTGGAGCTCTGACATCTGGAATCTATATATAAATATAAGTTACATGTGAGGATAATTATATACACATACGCATGGAAGTGAGTTTATTAAATAAAAGTAAGAATCACTTACAAACAAAAGGAGCTCATGATTGATTTGTCCAGAGCGTCCAAGTGGAATAGTTGATGCAATTCTTCGAAACTAATATGTAAGATGTCATCGCCACGGAAGTAATGATGGTCTCTAAATCTGACAAAGATCCACTGCTCACCCCTGCCACACGCCTGCATGTACCACTTGTTGAGCAAGTACATTTGCGTACCCAATTCATTCAGAGCCGCAGGGTTGTATAGACTTTTGCCATATTTATAAGTCTTCCAGGTATCAACTTCCAGGTTCTGGATTGGAGCTTTGCCCGTCAATTGATCCAAGGTTAAACCAGTATCTTTAAAAAAAGCATTAAGGGCTTGAACCGACACTTCTCCAGAGTTGTCTGGTCGATAGACTTCTATGTTGGAACCATATTCATTAGCAACAACAAGATTTTGCATTGGTTGCTTCTGTTGTCCGAGCTGTGGGACATCCTTCCCTGATGCTCTTTTCCTTTTCTTATCTGCATCATGTGACTTCACGAGGGAGCGGTCATAGTCTGATAGTGGCGAAGGCTTACGAAGTTCAATCATCTTTTTCTTGTGAGCATCGACCTTCTGCCTCAGCACATCTCGTGGTATGTAAAAGTACGGCTTCTCCTTAAGCTTTGCTTGACTCTTGTTTTTGATATCTATAAAAAAATCTTTTACTTTTTTGTCTTCTTCAGCTGCTATTTGCTCATCAGTCTTTTCAGGAAGTATTTCTTGAGAAATAACTCTTTTTCTTGGGGTCTTCTTTGCCGCCGGGACCTTAGACGTCTTTGTAGTGCGTCGCTGTGGAGGGGGTGGGGGCGGTGTTGGAGATCGGCGTGGAGGCGATGAGGCCAGTGTTGGTGGAGACCGGCGTGGAGACGTTGGAGATCGTTGTGGAGGCGGTGGGGCCGGTGTAGGAGTTGGAGATCGTTGTGGAGGCGATGGGGCCGGTGTAGGAGTTGGAGATCGTTGTGGAGGCGATGGGGCCGGTGTAGGAGTTGGCGATCGCCGTGGGGATGAAGTCGTCTCGCCCCCCGCGACGCTGTGATGAGATGGGGAATGAATGATTAGGCTAGGCTGGGGAGAGACCCTGCTATAAAAACAATTTGTGTGTCAATTATTTTTGAAGCCAATAGAAAATTAATGGAAAATAATATTTCATTCACTTTCATTCGTACCTAGGGTGAGGTAGGGGAAGCGGTGGCGCCCCAGGAATGATGATGAAGCGTTTGCGCCATTGAATAAATGTCTTCTCTGTTTCTCCTAGTGTCTTCTCCCCATCACCGCCTTCAATGTCAAGAGGAACATTGCTGTAACCTTTGAGCACTCTATCGACCGAGACGCTAGCATATCCAGGTTGAATAACTGACCCATGGATTCTTGGTGTCTTCGTTCGGTCTATTGGAGATACAACCCCGACAGCCACCATGATTGATGCATTACCATCTAGAATGTGCAGCTCACATTTTGTTAGAGGCTCGGTAATGTCATCAACAGGGAAGCGCAACCCAGCGTCGTCTTGAATAACTGGCAGCTCCGTAGAAGCACAACTGCTTTTCATCTGACCAACGGGGCTAATGGTGACTCCCGGCGTTGATTGCGATCGCATTTGACTCATTGCTAGCTGCACTTGCCTCTTGATCTCCTCCTGCATTCTTGCCTCAAGAGATTTTTCTCGTTCACGTGATTCAAGCAATGCTTGTCGTGACTCATCAACAAATTGCTCCAATGCACGAATTCGTTCTGCCTCCTCATCCTTCTTTCTCTGGTGGCTTCTGTAGGTATCCTTGTCTGCTGGGAATGCGTGTAGCCACGGAACCGCCCCATAGCCTCTTGTTCGACCACCGTGTTCGGGATTCTCTAGGGCATATGTCAATTCATCCTTCTCTCTGTTGGGCTTGAAAACACCACTATCAGCTTCTTCCCTAGCACGAGCTAGTCTCTGTGTTGCTCTCTCAATTTTTTGGCCGAAAATTAGCTTGCCAGTGTCTGGGTCTAGGCTTCCCCCATGAGCGTAGAACCAATTCTTCGCGCGTTGAGGCCAGTTCTTTTCTATTGTTTCAGGTATGATTCCCTTGGCAGTAATCTCTACTTCTAGGTTCTGCCACTTGGAATAGCACTCCTATAACCACCTGATCCCATGCGATGATGGTATTGCTTCTGTCGGGCATTCTGCCGATTCCTCATCACACGTTCCTCACTGTCTTGAGATGTCTTGTATTCTACGAAGGCATCCCAATGGGACTCCAACTTGACAAACGCCTTAGCATTGAAATTCGGCGTAGCATTCTTCAAGATAAACTTTTTATACAATGTCTTCTTCCAACTCTGGAACAATGTTGCCATCTTCTTCATTGTCCAATCCCTCACTAGCTCCTTCAAAGCATCATCTGCTTGTAATGTGAAATGCTGAGTGATATCTCTCCAAGCTAGGTTCTTATCACGATCAGATACAAAACTAACATTAGGAGCGGATATCTTCTGCTTCCATTCACGAGCACTAACTGGGATCCTATCCCTTACAATGAACCCACATTGATTGACATATGTCTGAGCATGTGGTCCCAATGGTTTGCCGGTGTCGGTGTCGAATTCTGATATTATGAAACGGCCCTCTAATGGCTTTTTTGGCCCTCGGACTTTCCTACTTTTGTCGGTGGTTGATGTAGATCCAGAGACCGGCTACATGAGTAGAAACACAACGATTAACAACAAATATACGTACGCATGCATCTATAAGAGATGATAGATAATCGAATATACCTCGCCAGTATTTTCTTGCGCGACAATTTGTTGATCTTCAACCACCGGCATATTCAGGATATCCTCATAATCAGCAAAGTACTGACTCGTGTCATCTACATCCACATTGGTGCCGGCGTTGATAATATCCGCCATTATGTCATCACTCAAGTTATCATCCGGAGCAGCCATTTGTATCTTCAAGATAACACATAGATAGAATTATTATGGTACATAACATAAGTACATGTGATAACACATATAGAATTACTAAATCCAATTAAATATAATAACACATAATATTTCATAAGGATAAACAATAATAAGGTATAGGCTTTGGAATCGAATCAAAAACACTTCGATCCAAAAACATGGAAATAAGTACATGTATATATATACACATAGAATGATACAATATATTTTCTCTCTCTCTCAACACATAGAAATAAGTGCATATGTCTATATCTCTAGATATGCATGTGATAACACATAGAATGTCTCTCTAGATACAATTTTCTCTCTCTCTCAACACATGAAAATAAGTACATGTATATATACATATAGAAATAATTAATTAAGTACCAACATATAGATATATATATATAGAGAGATAGAAGATATAATTACTAAATCCAATTAAATAAATCTAACATGAAATTAGATAAACTAGTAATAGATAATACATTTTAATCTAACATATATCAAAAACTATAATAAAAAACTATCTAAAAAAACTATCTAAATAAGTACTAATTAAAATTTAATACATTTTAATCTAACATATATCAAATACTATAATAAAAAACTATCTAAAAAACTATCTAAATAAAGTACTAATTAAATTTTAATACATTTAAATCTAACATATATCAAAAACTACTAATTAAATCTAACATTTTAATCTAATATATATTTGGCCGGCCGAGAGCAAGCAGCTAAGCTCTAGCAGGCCTGTGGATCGAGGCGGATGGCGCGGGCCGGCAGGGCGTGCTGGCCGGCCACGCGCGGGGCCGAGCTGAGCACCTCGATCGCGCGAGGACGACGTACGGCGGCGGAGACGGCGGGGCTCGACGACGAGGCCGCCGGGCGCGCGGGAAGCGGTCGACGGAGGGGGCTCAGGTGCGGGCAGAGACGGGGCCGGGCGGATGGCGCGGCCGGGCGGGGGTAGAAGACGACGGCGGCGCGGCAGAGACGAGCTCGATGTACGGCCGGGGCTGGGGCGACGGAGGCGGTGGCGGCGGCGATGATCGACGTGTAGATCGAAAGTAGAAGATGAAACCGTTCGATATATATAGGCCGGGACCCTTTAGTCCCGGCTAGTAACACCAACCGGGACTAAAAACCCTTTAGTTCCGGCTTGTATTACCAGCCGGGACTAAAGGTCCAACGCTTTAGTCCCGGCTCGCCTTACAAGCCGGGACTAAAGGGTTTTTAGTCCCGGTTGGTGTTACTAGCCGGGACTAAAAGTATTTTGGGCGGGCACCGAAATTGCCGCTCACCCTTTAGTCCCGGTTCTTGGTCTGGGCCGGGACTGAAGGCACCGAAAATTTTGGCAACCCGCCAGCGTAATTGGAAAGACCTGGGATTTTGATTTTGTTTAATACTAGGTTAATCAATTAATTCCATAGCAACTTCAATACTTTGCAATATTTATTTTAAAAAATTCTATTGATTAACTAATTATTTATTGTAAATAGGAAAATTTTGTAACCTATAGTTTTTAATTTCTTTTATGAATATAGAATATAAATGTTACTAATACTAAGTATTTTGTTAATGCAAAAATATATTTGTAACTTAAAATTAATAAAACTAATATTATTCGATAGGAAATTTATTATCACATTATTGTAACGTCAATGTTTCAATTTTTTCTCGGTTTTTGACCAAAATTGACAGGAAATTTTGTTAAACCTATAAAAATAAAGAAAATATAGTATTTTTTGTTGTACAACTTTTTCAAATGAAAAAATGGCCTATATAAGGATTGTTGTTTTTTCAATTCGACCAAAATTAACAAACTTGGTATTCAAAACTTTTCAATTCAAAGTCATTTAGAGTCCATAATACTAGGGTCAAAGTGTTGTTTTTTCATTTGACCAAATTTGACTTGGTCAAACTTGCTCAAATGAGACACTAAATGACCTCAGATGAAAAAACTCTGAATACCAAGTTTGATCATCTCAGCAAGATCTACAATTGTTACATAGATCATTTTCCCATTTGAGAAATTTTTATCAAACACTAGTCACAATTTTCCTTATCTCTTATAGACTTTCTAAAACTATGTCACACACTTGTGAAAATTGAACTACATTTTGTTCAAGCTTTCTCAAATGAAAAAATGGTCTATATAAGGATTGTAGATATTGATGATATGAACAAACTTGGTATTCAAAACTTTTCAATTTTAGACAATCTAGGGTTCCGAAAACTAGTTTGTAGGCGTCGAAATTTAAAAATCATAAATTTGAACCGTCCAAACTTTCTCAAATGGAAAGTTGACCAAAACAACAATTGTAGATCTTTTTGAGTTTAACAAACTTGGTATTCAAAACTTTTCAATTCGAAGTCATTTAGAGTCCATAATACTAGGGTCAAAGTGTTGTTTTTTTCATTTGACCAAATTTGACTTGGTCAAACTTGCTCAAATGAGACATTAATGACCTCAGATGAAAAAACTCTGAATACCAAGTTTGATCATCTCAGCAAGATCTACAATTGTTACATAGATCATTTTCCCATTTGAGAAATTTTTATCAAACACTAGTCACAATTTTCCTTATCTCTTATAGACTTTCTAAAACTATGTCACACACTTGTGAAAATTGAACTACATTTTGTTCAAGCTTTCTCAAATGAAAAAATGGTCTATATAAGGATTGTAGATATTGATGATATGAACAAACTTGGTATTCAAAACTTTTCAATTTTAGACAATCTAGGGTTCCGAAAACTAGTTTGTAGGCGTCGAAATTTAAAAATCATAAATTTGAACCGTCCAAACTTTCTCAAATGGAAAGTTGACCAAAACAACAATTGTAGATCTTTTTGAGTTTAACAAACTTGGTATTCAAAACTTTTCAATTCGAAGTCATTTAGAGTCCATAATACTAGGGTCAAAGTGTTGTTTTTTCATTTGACCAAATTTGACTTGGTCAAACTTGCTCAAATAAGACATTAATGACCTCAGATGAAAAAACTCTGAATACCAAGTTTGATCATCTCAGCAAGATCTACAATTGTTACATAGATCATTTTCCCATTTGAGAAATTTTTA
Source organism: Miscanthus floridulus (assembly GCF_019320115.1). Taxonomy (NCBI): domain Eukaryota; kingdom Viridiplantae; phylum Streptophyta; class Magnoliopsida; order Poales; family Poaceae; genus Miscanthus; species Miscanthus floridulus. Next base: position 108,255,155 of record NC_089588.1, on the reverse strand, counting down.
TCAAACACTAGTCACAATTTTCCTTATCTCTTATAGACTTTCTAAAACTATGTCACACACTTGTGAAAATTGAACTACATTTTGTTCAAGCTTTCTCAAATGAAAAAATGGTCTATATAAGGATTGTAGATATTGATGATATGAACAAACTTGGTATTCAAAACTTTTCAATTTTAGACAATCTAGGGTTCCGAAAACTAGTTTGTAGGCGTCGAAATTAAAAATCATAAATTTGAACCATCCAAACTTTCTCAAATGGAAAGTTGACCAAAACAACAATTGTAGATCTTTTTGAGTTTAACAAACTTGGTATTCAAAACTTTTCAATTCGAAGTCATTTAGAGTCCATAATACTAGGGTCAAAGTGTTGTTTTTTCATTTGACCAAATTTGACTTGGTCAAACTTGCTCAAATGAGACATTAATGACCTCAGATGAAAAAACTCTGAATACCAAGTTTGATCATCTCAGCAAGATCTACAATTGTTACATAGATCATTTTCCCATTTGAGAAATTTTTATCAAACACTAGTCACAATTTTCCTTATCTCTTATAGACTTTCTAAAACTATGTCACACACTTGTGAAAATTGAACTACATTTTGTTCAAGCTTTCTCAAATGAAAAATGGTCTATATAAGGATTGTAGATATTGATGATATGAACAAACTTGGTATTCAAAACTTTTCAATTTTAGACAATCTAGGGTTCTGAAAACTAGTTTGTAGGCGTCGAAATTTAAAAATCATAAATTTGAACCATCCAAACTTTCTCAAATGGAAAGTTGACCAAAACAACAATTGTAGATCTTTTTGAGTTTAACAAACTTGGTATTCAAAACTTTTCAATTCGAAGTCATTTAGAGTCCATAATACTAGGGTCAAAGTGTTGTTTTTTCATTTGACCAAATTTGACTTGGTCAAACTTGCTCAAATAAGACATTAATGACCTCAGATGAAAAAACTCTGAATACCAAGTTTGATCATCTCAGCAAGATCTACAATTGTTACATAGATCATTTTCCCATTTGAGAAATTTTTATCAAACACTAGTCACAATTTTCCTTATCTCTTATAGACTTTCTAAAACTATGTCACACACTTGTGAAAATTGAACTACATTTTGTTCAAGCTTTCTCAAATGAAAAAATGGTCTATATAAGGATTGTAGATATTGATGATATGAACAAACTTGGTATTCAAACTTTTCAATTTTAGACAATATAGGGTTCCGAAAACTAGTTTGTAGGCGTCGAAATTTAAAAATCATAAATTTGAACCATCCAAACTTTCTCAAATGGAAAGTTGACCAAAACAACAATTGTAGATCTTTTTGAGTTTAACAAACTTGGTATTCAAAACTTTTCAATTCGAAGTCATTTAGAGTCCATAATACTAGGGTCAAAGTGTTGTTTTTTCATTTGACCAAATTTGACTTGGTCAAACTTGCTCAAATGAGACACTAAATGACCTCAGATGAAAAAACTCTGAATACCAAGTTTGATCATCTCAGCAAGATCTACAATTGTTACATAGATCATTTTCCCATTTGAGAAATTTTTATCAAACACTAGTCACAATTTTTCCTTATCTCATATAGACTTTCTAAAACTATGTCACACACTTGTGAAATTGAACTACATTTTGTTCAAGCTTTCTCAAATGAAAAAATGGTCTATATAAGGATTGTAGATATTGATGATATGAACAAACTTGGTATTCAAAAACTTTTCAATTTTAGACAATCTAGGGGTTCCGAAAACATATTACATAATATCCGTCTCTAAAACATAATATATTAAACATGCATCGTTGTATCATGCGGGCACAACAGTGAATTTCTTCTTGACTATGACCCTTGGTTATGATCTTGTCGTAACCATGGAGTGTCTTCATCATTTAACATGATGCTTGGATCTTTCTTCACTATGAAGGGTGGAATTCGGACATTTCTTTCGTAATCTTCTGACATGTCTGACTGTCTTCAATTCCTACTATATTTATTTTCCCAGAAAGAATTATGTGGCGCTTTGGCTCATTGATCATTGAGTTGATGTCTTCGTTTTTTCCTCTCTTTGATTTTGTAGACATGTCTTTCACATAGAACACCTGACTCACATCGGCAGCAAGGACGAATGGTTCCTCTTTGTATCCAATATTGTTGAGGTCCACTGTTGTCATTCCATACTCTTTGTCGACTGTTACCCCTCCTCCGGTCAGCTTCACCCATTGGCACCGGAACAAAGGGACTTTAAAATTAGGTGCGTAGTCTAGTTCCCATATCTCTTCTATGCGGCCATAATATGTTTGTATATTCCCATTTGGATCTGTGCCATCTATGCGAACACCACTATTTTGATTGGTGCTCCTTTTATCTTGGGCAACTGTGTAAAATGTATTCCCATTTATCTCGTACCCTTGGTACGTGAGGATATGCCACGATGGCTGCCTAGCCAACAAATACAGTTGCTCATCAATATTGTCATCGCCTTGACATTCTTTTCGCAACCAACCACTGAAACTTTTCATGTGCTGACGCCTAATCCAAGCTTCAGTCTTCCCTGGAAACTTGGATCGTAAGAACTCCTTATGTATCTCGATGTACGGATGCACCAATGACGAGTTCTGAAGAACTGTGTAGTGTGCTTTATTGAAATAATCGTCTTCCATGCCAATATATGTTTTCTTCCCTAAAGTTCCTTTACCACTGAGTCTCCCCTCATGTCGTGATTCGGGAACGCCAATCGGAGCAATGTCAGGAATAAAGTCAACACAGAACTCAATGACCTCCTCTGTTCCATAGCCCTGGGCGATGCTTCCTTCAGGCTTAGAACGGACTTTCACATATTTCTTCAAGACTCCCATAAACCTCTCGAAGGGGAACATGTTATGTAAGAACACAGGTCCAAGAATACTAATCTCCTTCACCAAATGAACTAGGATGTGTGTCATGATATTAAAGAAGGATGGAGGGAACACCAACTCAAAGCTGACAAGACATTGAACCACATCGTTCTGTAGAGTAGCTAGTTCCACTGGATTGATTGCCTTCTGAGAAATTGCATTGAGAAATGCACATAGCTTCACGGTGGCTAGACGTACATGTGGAGGTAGAATTCCTCTTAAAGCAACTGGAAGCAATTGCGTCATAAGCACGTGGCAGTCGTGGGACTTTAAGTTTAGGAATTTTTTATCTGGCACATTTATTATACCCTTTATATTGGAGGAGAATCCCGATGGGACCTTGATGCTGCTTAGACATTCGAACATGCTGTCCCTCTCTTCTTTGCTAAGCGTGTAGCTAGCAGGACTTAAGTAATGACGTCCATCACCTGTCTTCTCTGGATGAAGGTTGTCTCGTTCTTTCATGCACTGCAAGTCCTGGCGTGCTTCAAGTGAATCCTTTGGCTTCCCGTACACACCCATGAATCCTAACAGGTTCACACAAAGATTCTTTGTCAGGTGCATCACGTCGATTGCGTTGCGGACCTCTAGGACTTGCCAATAGGGTAGCTCCCAAAAGATGGACTTCTTCTTCCACATGGGTGCATGTCCATTAGCATCTTTGGGAACAGATTCACTGCCTTGTCCCTTTCCAAATACTACTTTCACATCCTTGACCATTGCGAGTACATCTTCCCCGGTTCGGTTATGAGGCTTCTTCCGGTGGTCTGGCTTACCTTTAAAATGCTTCCCTTTCTTTCTTACTTGGTGGTTCCGGTGGTATGACACACACACGGTTGATTAATTAACTAAGCCTGGCTACAACGTAAGCAATCCCAACTATCACTAAACAAACTAAAACTACAATGCACTTCAGTAACATAATTATTTTGTGATCGTACGCAACTAAAACAGACAAATCATTCTTCTGTTGAATATCAATAAGCTTCTCCTGCTGGCTCACTGCCTCATCAGCAGCATCCGCTACCTCAAGCGCACCCAAATTCTGCACGTATGTAGCATAATCTTCCTCCCAGTACCAACCATCGCATCCATTGCCCTCCCACTGAAATTAAAGCCAAAAAATATTTAGTCAAAAATATTCAAGAAAAGCAGGTCAATTAGCCATAATTATAAAATGCGTAAGAAACTCACATCGCGATCCGGGCACTTGTAGAAAACACGACCCTTGTTGGGTCCCTGTCTCTTGACTCGGTACTCCATCACAATCTTCTGCTTACACTTGCCGCAGATAATGAGAGGGAGTTCTGGCCTCAGTCGTTTCGCAACCGAACGAGAGGCCGAGGATCCAGTAACAGTTGTCATCTACTTTCTATACTTATTTTTGCAAACTAGTGTAAATTTCATATTTTCAAATATCCATCAAATTATAGCTCAAAAACATGTTTCAATAAATAACCATCCGTACTAGTTGACCTTGCTTACGTGATCATCTCGACGAGCATTTCTCCACCGGACGGCACCGTACTTGGCCAAGGAAGAGCTCCGATTCTACGAGAAAGGGAACACGGTCTTCCACGACCGTTGCCGCTCTCCCTCGTAGAATCAAAGCTCCTCCTTGACGTCCGTTACCGCTCGGCAGAGAACATGCTCGCCGAGATGAACACGGTCCGCAAGTTCAACTAGTACGGATTTTCTATAATTTTCTAACAATTTTCTAAGTTTTTCATTTCATGGAAAAATTAATTCTAAGATCACGTAAGCCACCGGGGACGAGAATGGCGCGTGCTCCAGCGAGGACGAGCGAGGCGTGATTTTGATGAACTAATTTAACTTTTGTTTATCCAAACATATATGCAAATCATCATGTGATTTTGAGCTAAAAATGACATATAAAATCATAATAAAGTCCAACATATAAAGTTACACATGCATCTACATTGCAAAATGAGATAAGCTACTGATAAAACATAAGAGGATTAAGTTTGTTACCTCCAAAATCGAAGAGCAACACCAATGGAGGGGGAGAGTGCAAGAACAACAGCAAGCTGAAGAACAGAGGCAGTGAGTTTGAATAATGGAATGGCTCGGGCTCGGGGAGGAAGAATTGAGCAGAATTATAGGCCGGGATAATTAGTCCCGGTTAGGGGTCCAAACCGGGACTAAATATTAATCTTTATTCCCGGGGAATAACCCAAACTGGGACTAAAAGCTTTAGTCCCGGCTGGTATTACCAACCGGGACTAAAGGTAAACCTTTAGTCCCGGTTGGTAATACCAGCCGGGACTAAAGATCCCTGCCCCGCGGACGACCGTTGGGCAGGGACCTTTAGTCCCGGTTGGTATTACCAACCGGGACTAAAGGGTCCTTTAGTCCCGGGGGCAAAAAATGCCGAGGCTAATGCTAAATTGGGACATCGTTCTAAAGTCTGTTCTCTAGTAGTGAAGATTGGAAATGCTGCTGTTTTGGCCTTCCAAAATAATTCCAAGTATGGAAGCTGGGACCGGTAATAACCGTTGGCATTCCGCGTTCTCCAAATTTTGTCAAGCAACTCAATTTGGTCCAAAGATAAAAGTTGGAGTGTACATGATGGATAAGAGCATGTAAAAGGATGGCACTCGTTTGAGTTAGTTTGGACCATTAATTTGGATATTTGGTTTGTCGCTGTCAATATGCTGACACTATCACTTTGGAGCCTAATTACCCGCTGATCTAGAGCTCTAATGACTTGGAACATTAAATGAGAAATGTAGAGCATCAGGAAATAAGCAAACTTCGTTTTGGGGCCCTTGTCAAATTCGGCCCGTAGACGTCCCAAAACGCGTTCGACGCCGGCCACTCCATCGCCCGCCAGGAGTTCACGGAAACGCCCCATAGGATGCCGCGTGGCCTGTGTGTGGCAACCATGCGTGAGCTCGCCCCCTCCACTGCCGACGCGTGCATCCACGCCCCTACCTCCCTATGTCCTTGTCTGACTCTGCTCAGCGTCCCTGAGCCCTCCAGAAGCGACGTCAGTCCTCCCTCGCTCTCCAGCGCCTGCGCGCGCGTGCCAGAGCACGGCCGCCGTGGCCGTCGCCGCTGAACTCCCTTGCTGCCGCTACTCCCTCTCATGCAGCCCCTCCAGCCCATCACCGAGTATGCCTACGGCTCCGCGACCACCTTCCCAAGCCCTAGGTGGAGCCGAGACCCACTGTGTGCTTGTCGTCGCCGAAGCTGCCGCTGCTGGTAGTGCCGTCCTGGCGCTGCTCAGCTACTGCACCGCTGCTGCCTGCAGCTTGCCCGGCCACGGCCAGGCGCTGCCACGGATGGCCGCGGCCAATCACCAGCGTAGCTCCTCCATGCCACCGCTAGACGCTGCCCCGCTGGCCGAGCCCTCTGTTTTCCCCTGCTGCTCCATCCCTGTCTGATGGAAGAATGCGGCGAAGGACCGCGAGCTTGAATAAGGGAGAAGGGAGGGGGTTAAGTGAAGAACCCGTGACTTTGTTGAATAGTGCCAAAAAGGATATTTTTGATCGGCTTGAATTCGTGAAAACTGCAGGGTCCCCGATGGAAGATTTACATTCCTTTCTTTTGATTTTTGCAGATTTGGATGATAAAGTTTGAAAATGTGTAGTAATTAGTAGAAAAATTGTAAAATAGTAAATGAAGACTTTTTGGAATCCTTGTGAAATTATCTATGCAGTAGATCTATAATCTAGCATGTTTTAGTTTAAATATTTTGCGGTAAAAATAGATTTATGCAGTTAGGTTTTTAATACTAGTTGTGTTTTATCTTTTTCATAACTGCAGTTGTTTTGCTCAAATAAATGTCAAATTATTATGGAGTTCTACTAATGTGATGGTTGATGTCCGGTAAAAATTTGAGGATTTTAGGCTTGACAGTTTAAGAGTTATAAAAATAACAAATGCCCTGTGTTGCTTTGCTCCTATTCTGAATGGGCCTGCATGTTTGAATTAATTGGCTTAGTTAAGTTATGAATCATGACTTGATGACAATACATGAGTTGTATTACTTTTATTAAGCTTTCCAAAAAGTTAAATAGCATGATTTTTGGGTAAGTAGATTTTTAGTTATAGTTGCTTAAATTTCTGTGGTTGGGTTCCTTGTTGGTACTGTGGGGCCTATTTAATAGTAGAATTAGCTTTAGGTATTTATAACAAAGTTGTTTAGAATTTTCTAAGCTTTCTAAAAAGTCTAGAACCACATTTAGTGGATATGTGGAACTCTAGTTATAGCTGCTTAAAGTTGCATGTCAGATTCTGTCCATGTTTTGGATAGAGATGCATTCATTGGATTAATTGACCTTGTTAACTGTAAAATCATCTTAAGATGATAATAATAAAGTTGTAGGTAACTTCATAATATTTTCAAAAAGTTATGATTCATGATTGTTGGAGGTCTAGAACTCCAGTTATGCTTCTCTGAAGTTCCTATCAGTTTTCTGTACCACTGCTGTTTGGGCTGCAGGTGCAGTTTTGCTTGTGCAATTATTTTCGTGGTGTAAATGATGTTTTCTGTGGTTGTGGTGAATACCAAAGTTGTAGTTAACTTACTAAACTAGCTTGTGTTAAAATTTGGTGTCATTTGGCCAAGTAGTTTAGGAGATATGGCTGTTCTCAGTTTGAGTCCAGTTTTGGCTGCTCTCTGTCTTGTGAAGACAGATTTCTGTTGTTAAGTGATTTCGACCTGGTAAAACTTGGAATCATGCCTTGAGGTCTGAAAATGAATTTTTGGCAATTTCATAATATTTCCAAATTGTCTTGTTTCATGTCATTTGGATTTGTAAATCTCCAGTTATGGTCAGTTTACTATGCTGCTGTATAGTCCCAGTTTTGCTGAAAAATGAATGCTTGTGTGAATGCTTTGTAGCATTGTTCTTGTTGATTGTTTAGGTGCTAGGCTAACTTGAGCAAATGCTTAGGTGCAGGTGCTAGGTCCTTAACTGAAGATGAGCAATTGTATATTAGGTTGTCTAAACTTGGTAAGTTAAAGTGATTTGAATAGAACTTAAGTAAACTAATATGCCATGCTTGATGTACTTGCTATCTCTATGTTGGGCTTGATGTGAATAGCTTGCTCTCTAAGTACTCATGTCATGTGGTGTAGCCTTGTGCTTGTCTCGAATGTTTTTATGTGATGCATCTTTTATTACCATTCCCCGCATTCATGTACTTGCATCGTGCATCTCAATTAGGTACGCTAGATGAACCACGTGCCGGATGGGATGTTGGAGCCAAACCCGAGGAAGGTACATGGTGAACCTATCCCGAAGATGGAAGGACTTAGCGAGTGTCGTCTAACTAACACTGACTCAGTGTGGGATCCTAGGCAAGCCCCGGAGCATTCTAAGTCTCCCATGTTTTTACAAATTTCTTGAGTATCTTTTATTGTTAATGATGCATTAAGTATAGGAATTGGTTGGAACCAATTGTTGCATTATATCCTTACCTTGTCCAGATAAAATCCTGCGAATCCTAATTAAGTGTAGGATTGAATGATGCTCAGCTATGCTTAGACCGGTAGAAGTCAGGTGATTTCCTGTCACCTGCGAGATGTAGGATGAGCTCTGGTCACGGTTGGCTATATTTGCTATCGTGGAAAGGAACCATGTGTTAATAATGAAAAGAGACCGGACGTTATGACGATAGTGCAGCAACAAGGCATGGAGGCCTTGGGTGTGAATCTATCCCCGTCTATGTCGGTTAAGGACCGATTCGTTGTACGTCCTCATGTCATGTTGAACGCATGCCTATCACTTAGTTGGCCGGATAACTCGTTCCAACCGCGAAGCCGAGTAGCTCAACTCAGGCCAGAAGAATGAGAAGTGAAAGTGCGCACCCTGGCGGTAGTAAGGATGTGCGGGGAGCCATTGGCGTAAGTCCTAGGTGAGATTGACCACCTGGCAGAGTGGACTCCCTGAGGGTGCGGCGCTTCTCGGAACCGTGATTCCTGAGTTATACCAAAGGTGACCTAAGGCTGCCTTTGCACGGTATGCCTGGGTTTGTGTTAGGAATACCCCTCCAGCTGGATAGGAATCGATTCAAATCGCCATCTCTCCCGGATAGTGAGAACTTGACTGAGCAGCGGCAACGTAGATTCACTAAATTTAAAGATATGGTTAAGTGATGATGATAATGAGCCATGAAATACCTGATATGGTTATTATTGTTTGCAACTTAATCAAGTGATTGATTAGTACATGTGCTAATATAGATGGTAGGTAATGGCTAAAAGGCACTGCTAGTATAGGTGAATAATGCTAATGATTACTCAAGCTTTTATGCAAAAAGGTTGTTAGCTCAGCTCCACCTATAAAGCCTTGCATACTCCTTGGTGTCACTTTATTTCTAGTTTATGACAGGGTAAGTCTAGCTGAGTACATTCGAGTACTCAGGGTTTATCCCACCATGTTGCAGGTGAAGTTCTCGGCCTGTTGAAGATGGTGGCTAATCGCCGGTGGGCTCGGTGACTCTATATTTACTTCTCATCTAAATGCTTTTATCTGAGGATAGTCACTTATGCTAGCAATGTATTTGGAACTTATATTAATGTAAGCATTTGAAAGCTATGTCATTTTCACTAATCAGTTTTGAAACCCAAACTTGTACTATTATTTGTGAACCCATTTGTAATATTATTTCCGCTGCAACTCTGCATATGTGATGTGTATTTGCTTAATCATACAATCTTGGTTGTGATGTTGATTTACCGAGGTCCTTCGTGACACTCGGCGGACTACCGGGTTTATATAAGTGAAAGTATGTGCGCGTGAACATGCTAAACGGGGACAGCCTGTACTTGATCTTGTATAAGTTGGGTAGTTCTGTCACAAGTGGTATGCCTATTCTTGTTATATTCATCAATGCTCAAGCTATACGATAACTTCACTATAGCCTATTAATTGATCTTTAGAAATATTGACACAAATGGTGGCAAACAAATAAAACCGCAAGCACACAAGCTATTAATGTAGCTTTCACCCTTGAGTATTACAAGGTATTAATTTCCACAGGAACGTAAAGTTAACTAACAAAGAGTCAAGTTCATCCTAGAATGATTCAAGGGTATATGATAGGTTGGGTAGACATGATTTCTATGGTTATGATAACTAGAATAGGTTAGGTAAACAAAAGATTGTTCATGTCAGGACGACTAGATGAAGCTTAGTAGTGGAAAGGAGTGAGGATGGCACCTAACCTCCTAGTAGTGGTGGACCTATGATTTTAAAAACTTGCTCGGACATGGTGGAATATAGAGATCAGATAAGGTTGTCACCACCTATTGACTACCATAAACAATCCATGGGGCAAGCCACAGACATATAGCCTAGACACCATGTCAACACTATAACTTACCACTCTAACCTTGCGCAACTAAGTTCCCTTAGCTAGGCTAGACAACTCAAAAAACAAGGAGCGATGAACCAATGAACAACTTAAGTACAAAGTTACCAGAACCAGAGATCAAGTACCATAGAGATCCTAGATGCTTACATAGAGACAAGCCCACATCTGCAAAGGTATAGCTTGGAGAAGGTGCCAATAAGCCCGAGTACTACTCCAGACTGCAATCTTTCTCTCTCTATTTTCTATACTACAACTGATGTAGGGCTTTGCCTAAGTGTAGAATGTGCAGCTTCGCCTTGGTGTCTTTAGAGTGAGGGGGGTACTTCCCTTGGATCAAACTGACCTTGAATGGATGGTGGTGATTTGGGGAAGTTTGCTTCTTTGCATGGACGTGTAGTGTGAGATGGTGTAACTGGGAGGTTAGCCGACCCCCCTATTATGTGGGGAAGTTTGCCTCTCATGTTGGGGTTTTGGGTGATGTAGAGATATTGTCATTTTGAGTTTTTCACTATGGAGGGTCCATCTCAATCCTTGTGCATTGAATATCTCCTCTACAAAGAAAGCACAAGGCTCCATCCAATGGCCTAGAAATGATCTAGGGTGTATTTTCTAGCTTCTCACTAGAGGTGGACCCCTGTGACCACATGGGGGTTGGCCTGACCCCCTTATGTGGGATGACCAGCCTCTGTTTTCTCCCATATTTCCCATACGATCAAATAGAGTGCATGTACATATGGGACCAAGTTATTTGTATAAAATATGTTCATGCTTTGCTTGGATCCTATCATTTGTGAGACATTGTTGACATTTCTGATCATTCAAATTCATGCCATAATGACCAGTCAACAAGCTCCCCCACAGGTAGCTCTTTACTCGTCCTCGAGTGAAGGTAGGAAACAAAGTAAACATGGACATAATTATTTAAGATATGAAGCTAGCATAAGGGTGTTATTCCAAAACATTCCTTATACTTGCAGTTGAGTAGTGGAATGGCTCTCAAACAAAATCATCATTCCAATTTCACATCTTAGTAACTTGGAATTTTTAACTTTTTTGTAAATTAAAGCATAGCTCACATATACTCCTCAAATGGTACTCTCCCAACACTCAATGGTGTATGATTCCTTACCAAGGCATATCATTGTATTGCCTTCTTTTCTAGATTTTCTACAAGATATGTGGAGAGCTCAGGTAGGAAAGATATGAGTGCACACTTGAATTACATATATTGTAAAGTGAAAGCTTGGATCCAAGCATGAATAAGTTCATGTGCATGGAACATGATGATAAACTTTATTATACTCCTTAACAAGCGTGATCTCTCTCTCCCTACTTATGGTTACTTTGAGACATGTTTACTTTTCTTTTCAGTACATGGGCCTTCATGTCCTCGTAATTTTCATTTTCATTTTTTTATACTTGGACCTTCATGTGTCCATTTTTATTTTTATTTTTCAATACCTTAGTATCTCAGAAACATTGGAGTATTTACTTGGTGGAAATAAAAGGAATGTTTTTGCATACTTCTAATGTAGGAGCATGAAATATTTTTGGTGGTGTGTACGTGATCTTGATCTTGGGAGCATGATAAATTTCTCAACAAGCGTCAAAAACACTTGACCAAACTCAAGACAATAACAAGTAGTATGTAGAAGGTTTTAACATGTATGATTACATATATGGCTTTGGAAGATATTTTTCTCACTATTGAGGAATTGTGAAGCTATTGGTTTTGACATTTTATCAAAAAGCAAAATCTCCAACTATGTTAAATAGAAAAAGTTGGATTTCCATGTTAATGTCATATCATACTTCACAATAGCTTAGTCAATATATATGATTTTTCCCACAAGAATAAGTGTATCTATGAGGAAATAAAGATTATAGTGGCCTTTTATATCAAAAGGTTATATACATGTCACTTTTCAAAACTTTACTTTCAGTGTGGACTTGATTCCTATTAATTTTGAAGGTTTAAACACGTCAAAGCAGAGCACATGTACATTGTAGTGAAGGGAAAGATCAAACCGAGGTCTACAAGTAGGGGGGAACCTTTTGTGTGGTGGCGTATTTTTCTATGTACAACATCTTATGTGGTGCCTCCGTGTGTTTGTGCAGTTTGAGGGGTCACCCGACTCCCACACTTCATCAAAAATGTCTTTGGATTTTATTCATAAACAACAGAGGTGAAAACACAGAGACTCTACTGGTGGGAGGCACTAGTGTGTCCAATATTACTCAATTTGAAACTAAATTAGGTACATTACAACTTTGGAATGGGAAATAAAAGCAAACTGACCTAAGTGCCTAATTTATTGCGATGGCCATTGGGAATTCATGGTGATGGTGGAAAAAGAATGCCCTCCTTCCTCATGGCCTTCTCGAGATGCCTAAGCTTTGCATTGGTGCTAAGATGGAGGGAACGGAAACTATCTTCTAAATCTAAGGATGCTATATATCCTCTCTTCCGCTACCCTCTGCTCTAGTCGCCTATTGTTTTCCCTAAGTTTTCCCATGGCGATTAAAAGCTTTCAATCATAAACTTGGGGAATCATCATGATTGTTATTCTTGAACTATCCTAGCGACTCGTTGATGGAAGGTGGCTTGTTGTGCCATCGGATCCCGCTTGCAGACTCGATGGACCACTACTACAAAAATGTCACCACAGCCGGTTTGAAACCCCATTCACCACTAGTTTTGGCCCTTGGCAGTGATATATTAGCGATGATGACATTGCCATCACTACCGGTTCATGTTACTAACCGACAACGATGAGGATTTCAAAAAATCCTCAAATTGGGCAAAAAAATAGAAAAAAAATTATTCTTGAGAACCCCCCACTAGCCCATGGCATGGTAACAATTCACGTGATTTTTCACGTGAAAATATGCGCAAGTGGGATTCGAACCTACAAGTCACACGATTTTGCACGAAAATAAGTCATGCAAGTGGGATCCGAACATGAGACATGTACGTGGCCTCACGCGTAACTTCTCTAACCACTCCACCCGAAAGTCACTTGTGTAGGGTATATCCATTCCCCTCATATTCACTTTTTAAGATTTCCAAATGAATATTTAGGACCCTAAACAAATTTAAATGAAGAATTCATCATCTACAAAGTATTGCAGCCAACAATCTTGTGTCTTGGCCTAAATGGTGGTATCCTGTAATGCCCTAGAGTCCAAACAACTAAGATCCACTCTACACGTTGAGTGAACCACACCTACTACCATCCCACTTACACTTTCGTTCTTGCTTCGTGTAAAAGTATTATCTCAAGGATGGTGGGATGGACTATAGAAGCCTTATATGTTGGTCTAACCCACCCCAAACAACCAAGGTGGGACTAAACCCTCCACGACATCTCATTAACATGCACATGGCCACTATGGGCCAAATTCGAAACTAGGCCAGATGTCACATGTCTCCATCGTGTAGTTTGGTGTAGTAGTGTATTCCACACTAGAGATGTTCCCAGACATTGTGACCCCAGCTCATGCGAACTCCCGACGATCCTTGTTCAAAGGCAAGTAATCAGGGATTTCAACGTTGTTACAGAGATGAACATCGGGTGCTTTCTTCAGACCGAGTTGGCATGTGGTGGGTCTCTTCAATGTCAAGACCAAGGGGCACCCTTGGAGAGGCCCATCCACGAAGACAGAGAGTGCTATGTCGAGCAAGAGGGCGAGGGGAGCAGCCCAATGGTTGGCCAACCCCTAGGGTGGTAGCCCGACCCCCACCCCTCAACCCTCCGGGGCATCCTCTCCGATGGTATGTCCACCGTCATAGCCACTTGGTTGATGATTTTCGTGAGTTGGAGGTCTTCTTTATTGGTGGAAGTTCCTCCTTCAAGGAAGAGGGATGGATCCTTTCTATGGCTTCGAGTTGGGGCCATGGTGGTGGTGTTGGGATGTGGAATTCTGTAGAATTGCAGTGGTGGAGGTGAGGAGGAAGAAGAAGGGGAGAAGCATTTAATAGACAAGAGGGGTTTCCCATTGTGCAACGCTAACAGGCCCATTCTAGGATCGGGGAATGTATGAGGAAGAGGAGAGGATCGTGCTGCACAAAAATTGCAATTTTTTGGGCAAAAATGGCTCGACCACCCTATGCCATATAAATGCACAAAATACCATGATTGGTACTTGCATGTACTTTCTACGAACGTAACTGTGATAAGTGCAAAATTCTTGAAAAAACAATTGGAGGCCCTCTGGGAACAATTGCCTTCGACATTGATGCTGTGTAGACAATGTTTCAGTTAGGTGAGCTAGAAACCAATCTCATTCGCATGTGGTGCCTGTAAATGCCTCTACATTTGATAGAATTGTAATCTTTACATGTTTATATATTGACCCTAGATGTTATTTGTAGAATGCAAATAACATTAGGAAGGAAACTTGGCCAAAAAATTCATCATGGATACCTAGACCCTCAAAGAATTGCACAAATAAACATTAGTTACCCCAAAAAGTGGAAACTGAATGACAAAGAGAAAGTGGAAGGGAAAACTATGGAGGAGAAAGAGAGAATCCGTTGCAAAAGAATAGTTGGATATGCTGAAGGTTGTCATGTACATTACACGAGCTTGGAAGAACATGGAAGACAGAGGTCTCATAGTTTGCCCCTTCAACTTTGAGTAAGTTTGATTCTATCATGTTCTTTACCATGTTTTCTAAATATGTATTCTCTTTGATACACTACATATAACTTATGTATTTGTATGCTTCAACTCATGCCGTAATCACTAGATTTGCATATTTGTTGATATCAGGGTAGACATGGTTTAGGTATTGGACCCACTAGACAAGGAGGGGGACATGTATGAACACTTCCTGTGCATTCTCTAGATGTATATGGACCTTAGATATGAATATGTTATGCTGAGTTTTGAATACAAACTTGGTTAAATAAATTTGAACAGGGCATATACGCACTACATTACACTTGGCATGTAGTATAATCTGAAAGACCGAAGGAGTTGTGTATCAAATCACATTGATAGGTATGCCCCACTATAACTTAGTACCTAGACATTATTGTGTTTGATTATGTTTCACTATACCACAACCTATCTGTAGTGTCCTACGGAAAGTAAGTATAAGTGGGTATAGCGACCTACAGTCGGTCGCTATAGATATATAGCGACCGACCCGTTATGTCACTGATAGTGGCGTTGCTATAAACTTATAGCGACCGACACACTTATAGTGACCGACCGTTGGACAGTACAGTATAGATATAGCGACCGACAGTTCAACACCAATTGTAAACTTATACCGACCAATTGTTTGACTGTATATATTTATAACGACCAACTGTCAGATGCTATCCATACAAGAAAATAACAACATAATATCATTTGTTTATTTATACATTAACCTTAGAATCAATACTAATCATATAATCAATCAAGCATACAATTAACATTTCCATTTTTGACAATACACACTCATGACACATAAGCTCATCATAGCTCACAATTATATTATAGCAATAAGCATTTGTCTTGTGTTATTTTCCACAACTCTTGTGGAAACAAGTTACAACAAGGCAGTTTGGCCAACATCCTAGAATAACGCATAGCTCAGAGATGTTTGCACTGGTTGCACAGCTCACATCTCACATGGTTTGCTTGCACTCATTACAAAATGATTCATCACTAGTAAGTCTTAACAAAAGTATTCATCTCTAGTTAGGATGTCCAAAATAATGCACTGGCCATGCACACTTTGATCCAACTGCTTCCTGCATGCATCAGGCTATGTCTAGCCATTACCTCCCTCCTGAAAATAAAAGATTACATCCATCAATGGTACAACCAGAAACTTGACATTGGTAAGTTAAAAAAAGAAACTTGGCATTGGTTGATGTAAGCTGAAATAAACATGTAAACTGAAAACTAGAGATCCAACTCCTACAAGGTTCTGAGCATCATGTGAGCAGTTAGTCGATCATTCCTACAAGGTTGTTGTAAGGAAAATGGACCCTAGCCCCATTTACTTTGGATTTTGGTGTTTGATGACCAACACAACCAAATTGGACTAATGAATTTGCAAGTAATTGTTTTTGTAGTTCAATAGGGTGCAAGACGTGACTTGGACGAAGGCGACATGATGATCCGATGATCAACACCTTAAGCAAGACCCTAGAAGCACAAGAGAGGATCCAAGATATCAAACAAAGTCCAAGCTCGAAGATAGGAACCAAACCGGATGCAAGATCGCGAAGAAATGAGCCCGGCAGAGGTGACTGAACGCGGCCCTTATAGGGACCGGATGCATCCGATCAAGTTGCGCGGCAATAGCAAGCGTCAGCAGGCGACCGGACACTGAAGAAGAAACATGACCGGACGCGATGATGACATTGTTCATCATCTCGGCAACACCTTCAGCGTGACTGGATGCGGCAGCACTGGACGACCAGACGCATGAAGTGCAGCGTCCAATCGAGTCCAGAGAGGTTCCAGAGCGGCGCCAGTGCGACCGGACGCGTCCGATCGGTGATGACCGGACTCGGCCCTACGTCCGATCAACGCGGGCACTCCAACGGTCGGGACGACCGGACGCATTCGGTCAGGACGACAGCAGCGTCCAGTCAGTAGCAAAAAGCTAGGTTTCTCCCCCAACGGCTACTTTCTTTATGGGGCTTATAAATAGACCCCCAACCGGCCATTTGAGTGTAGTGGAGCTGAGAAAACATACCAAGGGTGTTGATACACCATTTTAGTGATCTCCACTTGCATAGTGCTTAGTGATTCATTAGGTAATTAGCATAGGTGCTTTTCGAAGTGCTTACATTGATTAGACCACCGCTTATGCGCTTGCTCTAGGTTTAGGCCTAGTGTTTAGTGAGGTTTGAATACCTCTTACCACTTGGTGCTTGCGCGCTTCTCGATACCTCGGTAAAAATTCCAGAGTCATCGACGGGAGTTTGCATATCTCTACCTTACTCTTTAGCTTCCGCATTTACATTATTTGCGTAACTCCTTTTGCGGTAGAGATAGCAACACACTAGCAAAACCATAGTTGCACACTTAGATAGTTTATTTTTTGCATAGGTTTGCTAAGGATAGAAAAAGTGGCCATAGTTTAGAGTAGATTTTTAAGTTGCCTAATTCAACCCTTCTCTTAGGCATCACGGTCCACTACAGTTGTGATTAACAACTCATCAAAGAACAAGTTAATGTCCACTACTGTACACAGGAACTTCACTCGCAGTTCTCAGTTAAGAAAACAAGCCGCAACCAGAGAGGGCTGGAAAAAATCCCTATAGAGTGTACACAGGAACTGTACACAAGAACTACTGTCCAGCTTGGAGATTAAACATCTCCATTTTCCATTCAGCTGTAACCAGAGTGAGGGCTGGACAAAATCCCTATAGAGTGTTAGCACCCATTGATGCAGACCTCAGTTAAAGCGATTAAAGAATTGTTCACACACGTGATGCACATACTCCAACTAGCAACTGAAGGGTATAAGCTCAGTTTATTCTTTTTCAACTCCAAATGAAGTGAGAACGTGTCTACTAGAAAGAATAAAAATGCCTTATTTCAGTATATATACTAGTGCAAACATATATTTCTTTTATCAGAGGATGAGGCGTCTAACAATTTTCAGACATGCACATTCCTTGTCTCACTCTGAACTCAGGACCTGTCTACTAGCAAGCTAATAAATTTTTCAGAATTGCATACCTGTATCATGGGATGATTTTGATGTCTTGCTAAGCTTCAGCTGTTAGAAACATCACTAATTAGAAAATCTGGTCACTCATCACATATGAAAACAAGAAACAAGAACAGGTGTTGTTTATTACACAATTATATGGCCATGCAATTGTCAGGTGCTTTGCATCGGCCATCTTTTCCACACCAACATAAGGGCGAGGCAACACTGCATCTCTTTTCATCACAACCTTAACAACAACTTCACAATATTGCCTTCCAAGAGCCTGTCCTGCTAGCACGCTGCTAGGATTAGTTGAAATAACAATTCCCTTGGCCACAGCTTGATCAGACTTCATGTTTGGATATAGTATAGCTTATTTGCCAATCTGAAGCGAATGATGGATGTATGAGAATTGTATCAATTAATAAAAACACCATTAAACTAGAAGCAAAAACTTGTAGGATGAATGAGAACTTACATATTCATCATGTGAGAAACGATTAGTATCACCATTCCTTGTAAGGATGCCTGGACGGGGCTGGGGCTGCTGGACATGAACAGGGCTGGACTGACAACAAGAAGGTTGTACTGATGGGGCTGCACTAGTAGAGATGCCTGGACAGGGCTGCACAAACGGAGCTGCTCTCATGTTGGACCGAGGGGGCTGCTGGGCTAATGTGCCTGCGTGAACAAGGCTGGACCGACGACGAGAAGGTTGTTCTGATGGGGCTCCACTAGTAGGGATGAACGGACGGGTCTGCACAAATGGAGCTGCACTCATGGGGCTGGACTGAGGGGGCTGCTGGACTGGGGGGCTGTAGCATGCCTACGCACAGTGTATTCACACTCATTAGAATTTTCTGCATATGTATCATCTTCATGAAATTCAGCATCAAGATTTGTCCCAACACCATTATTTTCAGACCTTGGGCTCTACAAACATACAAGAGGGATTATAGATCAGATTTCTATGCACTAAAGATCAGATTTATGTACACTACATATCAAATTTCTAAATGTTACAATATACCGTATATAAGCCACATGCATCACATGATGTAAGCGATAAACATACACAATGAATTAGAGAAGGTATAAATGATTTACCACGTGATGTCGTGAATTAGAGCTGTTCTGTGAGATGTTTTCCATATTTGACCTTTCATGCGCCTAACCTTTCCTCCAACAGTTTCTCTTCTAGCTCCACTATGCGTTGTCATAGAGCTGCTTGCTCAGCTTCTCCTTTTCTATGGGCTAGACTTCCATTTGAATCCTTGTTGGTGTGTAAGATTTCACCCCTGGGGTACCAACACTTTGGGGAGTTGGTCCTAGACCCAAAACACACACACGTCCTTTTGGCTCTTTTTTCTCCACAAGCAACAGCAAATGCATCGCCTTCTTGTATTGTTCTTTGTGTCAACTCAGGATGTTCTTCAATAATTGATTTTAGTTTATTCTAAATATATAGAATATCATTGTTAATACACCAGAAAGTAGAATTTCATGATGCGATAATAGTTGTTAATTGATTTTGCAGGCTGTAACGGAACTCCACTCTTTCTCGTATGTGTTTTGATATACAGTTCGTCTCTTCGAGGAGGACACCCTAGTTCAACACCCTACAGGTGTTTCACTCTCAGTACTCAAAAAATGCAGCACGTTAGTGTGTTAAATAAAACTCAAATATAGTTTGACATACCATTTTATGCCCTGAGCAAGCAAAGCTCCTGCTACCTGATGTATGATGTATGGTCAACTTTGCACGGTTGGCTTTGGCTTGTTTCATGCGAGCCTATGACAAACAATATTAAACTCTACAAAAATATTGTTGAATTCATATATTAGCTGTAATTACTTCAGATTCTTGGGATGCCCAATACTCTTTTAGTTTATTCCAATCATCATCATTCAGTCTTTCACCATGTATTTTCCTTAATTGTTGTTCTGTTAATTTGTCATCAAAAAACTGCCTCTTTAGGTTTGATTTAAAATCCTTCCATTTCTTTGCAGCAGCATTCAAAAACCAGGGGAAGGCTTCATCATCAATATCAAAGAATTCCTAATGAGATATAGAAAAATAGCAAATGAGTACTTAGATTTCAGCATATTTGCCCCCCAGTAGCAAATAAGTACTTAACAATTTTTTCAGCATAGTTGGCACCCAATAGCAAATAAGCACTTACAGTAATAACAATTTAATGTGCAGCCAACCAGCACATAGCCAAGACATACCTTTAAGTCTGTCCATACTGCCATCTTTTTCTCAGAACCAACTTTCCTCCAATCAGGACAAGCAACTGATAGTTTCTTTCTCACATGGCACCCAACAGCACTGGAAAACTTCCTATAGTTGTCTCCAACAGGCTGACCATGTTCATTGACTATAACTTTGATTTTAGGCATGCTAGGTGGCCTTTCAAAGATGTCCTTTAGTAAAGTGATACTTCTTCCTTTCCTCTTCTTGTCTGTAGTGCTATGAAAATCTGCTATACATAATTTGGAAACTAGAAGCAAGCACAATGGCAAAGTAGTTTTTATGCTACAATAAAAAAGGAGAGGGGTATGCTACAAGACCTTCATTATCACATAAGAAATCTCCAATTGGTTCATATTCCAAATCTTCTTCAATTTGTTCACAATACAAATCCTCTTCTTCAATTTGTTCATTCACATTCATTGCACGGTTTGTTTGTGGCCTAGGGCGCAAATTATGATCATGGGTTTCTCCATCATTTGTCTTATGAGTTCTCTACAAGGAAGTAACATGATTTATGCAAATAGTTCTTATTAAATAAGCAAAGACATTGCAACAGAACAATTTATATAAGAGATGACCTTTGTTCTTTTCTTAGCTTGAGGTTTAGGATTAGGCAGAGTAGGGATGTTTAAGGAAATCAGCTTCTCTTGGATCTGTGCAATGTTTTCAAGCCTCAGCAGCTCATACTTGGTAAGGGGGGCAACCTTACTGTTTCCTCTTCCGCTTGCCATTTGTTTTCCTGAAAAAGGGCCCAACAATTAGTTCTATACAAAGGATCAATAAAAAGATCAATAACATAATTATAGCAGCAACACCATTTCAACAAAGCTTACTTTCTAGACTGTTTCTTAGTTTTTTTGGGATCAACAATTGTACCATCTATGTCAGTTCTAACTGAAGGGACCACCCCATTTACAATATCCACAGTCACATATGCACTTAGATCATGCAATGGCCATACTGATCCAATATCATTATCTGTGTGCTCATTCTCTAAATTATCTAAGTCATACACATCTCTTGGTTTTGACTGAACAGCAGCGGACCAATCATTATCATCAGGAACATAGTACACTTGAATTGCTTGTGATGCTAGAATGAAAGGCTCATCAGATATCTTTTTGCTTGTATTGAATAAGTGCTTAAAGTTAACAGATGTGATCCCAAATTTATCAGTTTTTACCCATTTGTCCTGCACACGGTTGTCAACCCAATCACACTTGAAAAGCACAACACTTTCTTTGTGGCTATAATTTAGTTCAAGAATCTCCTTAATAATCCCATAATAGATATTGTTTCTTATTATAACATCATTGTTATTGCCCCCCTCAAAGGTTGTTGCCTCAGCAACTACAGCAACCCCACTATTTTGAATAGGTCATCCCTCATCATAGGATTCTGTGTGGAAACAAAACCCATTAATACTATAGCTGTTGTACTTGCGTGCATTCATCATTGTCCCCTTGGCCAAAATTTTGATCTCCTCTATTGCTTCCTCACATATTTCTTCCACCTGTGATTATGATAGACTACTATTATTAAAGTAAATGTGTCATTTGTCTCAATATCAAGTGCTAAATTTTACTTTCACTTACATGCAACCTAAACCACTCATGAAAGGATTCATGATGCATACTGTTGATCTCCCATTTATTTCAAAAGCCAATAGAGGAAAGGTACTGAGCATGCTTACTGCAAAGGTTATTTGACTTTAAGATTGGTTACAAAATTGATGATATGATGTAAGTGATTTGGATTACTTACTCCAAGTATGGTACTATGTTGCCATAGTTGAATAAAACATATCAATGAGCTTGCATCCAAGTCTTGTGGTCTAAACTAAATGTGCATTTTCTAGTCAATCCTCGACCAATGCTATGGAAGAAAGGAGTTGTACTATCATCTTCATCTCTTCTAATTTGGTGGTACAATTGTGTGTCACCATGTAGATAGCAAGAACAAAGTGTAAGGCACTCGGTGAAATTTGACCACTCCATAATTGATCCCTCAGGATGACTTTTTGTACGTACAGAACCTTTCAATCTCATTAGAAACCTATATACATAAATAATAGGCACGTTGATAATGTTATACATGAAGTAGGTACACATTTGTATCCACTAAGATGCAATACAGGCTATGATAGTTACCTCTCTACAGGCCACATGCTGCGAAAATGGACTGGACTAGCTATTTTAGCTTGGGCAGGAAGATGTACCATCAAGTGTACCATAATGTCAAAAAAAGATGGAAGGAATATAGTCTCAAGAAAGCTCAAGGTTTTAGCTATTTCGGCCTGCAGACTTTCCATATCACTTATTCAAATGATAGGGGCAGAAAGTTTCTTGAAGAAACTACATATACGAATCACTGAAGCACTGACTATTTCTGGTAATATTTTTCTCACGGCAATTGGTAGCAAGTGTTGCAGAATAATGTGGCTCTCATGACTCTTGAGCTCAAATATCTTCCTCTCATTCACATGTACATTATGTCTTATATTAGATGCATAACCATCAGGAAACTTCACCCCTTTTAGTGATTGGCAACATCTCATCAGGACTCATTGAATATGGTGCAGGTGGTAAATAAAATTGGTCCTCTACTTCAACTGGGTGAAGATCACTTCTAATACCTAGAGCTTGAAGGTCTAAGCGAGAGTTCAGGTTATCCTTTGATTTTCCAACAGTGCCTATGAATGTGTTTAGTAAGCTTTCACAAACATTTTTGCCTATGTGCATGAAGTCAAAATTATGTCTCAACATCAAATCTTTCCAATATGGAAGTTTGAACCAAATAGATCTTCTCTTGAAAATGACTAATGGTTCACCTTCCTTGCGTTTCTTGCGTGTTGATTTCTTTCTGGATGGATCCTTGCCAAAACTAGTGCTCAGATCTTTAGTGCACTCCAAAATTTCCTCCCCATTAAGTGGTGCAGGTGCTGGCCTAAACTCAGTTCTGCCACCAAATTTATCGGTATCAAACCTCAATGGGTGATTTTCATCCAAGAATCTTCGATGACCCATATAACAAGTCTTGGCACCATTACCAAGTCTAAACGAATCTATAAAGAAGTGGCAATTAGGACATGCTGCTTCACCAGATGTGACAGATCCTGACACATATCTGTCGATGCGGGACCCACAGGATACCCCACAAGGAAGAGAGAAGATCTAGTCTAACTAGGATTCTTCCCATGTAATCTTAGTATGCGGGACCCATAGGGTTCCCCACGGAGAAGAGAGAAGAAAACCTAGTCCAAGTAGGATTCTCTACATGTAATCTTACTAGGACTAGTTACACATAATCCTACTAGGAACCCTCATTGTAAACCGACTAGGACTTTGGCCTCTTGACTATATAAAGGAGGGCAGGGCTCCTTAGATCAGGGAGTCTAGAGTTCAGAAGAACGACACAACAATTTACAATCAATCCAACGCAAAAGGCTAACGCCGATTGGACGTAGGGCTATTACTCGATCTACGATCGAGGGTCCGAACCAGGATAAATCGACTGTCTCTTGCGTTCATCGTTGAGTTCTGCATACGCTGAAGCCCGAACATACTGCCCCGGGTACCCCCGTGGTAGGCTATCGATGGTGAAACATCGACAGCTGGCGCGCCAGGTAGGGGTTCTCGGCGCTTTACGTTTGAGAGCTCGGTGGACCTCAAGATCAAAGACTTGTTGTGGCTTTTGTTGGCCCTCATCGACAAGTCGTTGTAGCTCTCGTCGACCCTCAAGATCAACAACACGTTCTCGGCGATAGCCTCGAGCATCCAAAACTCGTACAAGCTATCGTTGGGAACATGTACACCAATGAACTCACCGCATCTCGTTCAATCTCAAGATCTAGCACAGGAGCTTCACCATGTTCATGTACCGGATCATCATGCTCAGATTCCGAACAAACTTCCATGTCAAACTTGCAGCAGTTCAATTGCCACGATGACAACAACATGGCGTCTCCAGGCATTGTCATCGACTTACGCCTGTACGAGCCAGTGGACAAACTCAGGTTGGATTCGTGACCGACAGACTTTTCGCTGGGCACGCAGTCGAATTCAAGACGAACGGAACCTGTATCCAAGTTAGTTGTACTCTCGTGGTGGAATAATAACCAAACTCTGAATACGGCAAGGGACTGATGCGTCTCCATCCGATGAACAAAAAAAAGAAGCAAACAAGGACAACTTATATGTGTATATACATGCACGAACACATGTTGTATATGCTACGTCGGACAACCAGCCTCGGATTCCACCTCAACAAAGTCAAAATGACAACTGAGTTCGACTCCAACTCGAACACCTCGAGGGCTCCCGGATGTAGCTGGGTCGGAGGACAACTAGGACTACAACAACTCGGATACGAAGACCTCAGCACGAACGGTACAAAATCAGATCAACTCGGATACGGAGGACTGGCCAACAAGCAAGCCATCCGACTAGAAGCAAGCAGGCCACTACGACAACCCAGTAATAGTGCAACACTCTCCAAGTACTCCACGACTACGACGGATTCCGGCTACCACTACAACAACCTGCCGACTCCGCCACATGGTATCCAACTACTCGTCCGAAGTACCCAGCAACTCGGCTGCGGCGATCGACAACTCGGCCATGAACCAAGCTAAGTGACGCTTTAATTTTTAAATACATTCTGGATATTATTCGCATGCCTCTGTGGCCATATCATCTTCCCTTAACGGCTGTTAATTTACTCGGATAGTAAGCCTTAATTTGTGAAGCTTGTTTTCTCGAATCGATGGTCACGTCAATGAACCTCTGAACCATATGGATGGTCACGTCAAAGAACCTCTGAACCATACGGAGTGGTCACGTCAATGAACCTCTGAACCATACATGAGATTCAAGTGCTTAAACGTAACAGGCTACTACCCAAGAAATTAACCGACCTAGCAAGGGAAGACACAAAAAATCATCATGCGAGCAAACATAGTGCTCTACAATCATCATGCGAGCCAACATAGTGCTCTAAGTAAAATCATCATGTGAGCAAACATAGTGCTCTAAGTCTTCTCTTAACGGTCGCTAAAGTCCTCAGGTAGAACATGCCTTAATCCGTGAAGCTTGTCTACTCACATGGACGGTCACGTCAATGAACCTCTGAACCATACGCCAGAGATTCAAGTGCTTAAACATAATAGGACACTACCTGAGGAATTTGCATGGCCTAGCAAGAGCAAGACGCGAAAAAAGTTTATATGCATTTTATGATGCCGGGGCCCGCCCCTGATTGATTATTCAAATATGGGACATGCTCCCGACTTCATATCCGGAATGTCATTTACAACATATTTTTATGTTTAACATGCAGGGGAGCTACATCTGTACCATGAGATTAGGAAAAACACGCTCCTGAGAGCTAGTCCAGAAACAACCTGGTTTGATAAAAAAAGAACCCCGACAAGGTGCGGCAAGAACCAAGACAAGCGCTTAGAAAGAACCTGGATCGATCAGAAAACAACCCCGAAGAGGTGCTGCAAGTACCAAGACAAATTCAGAAAGAACCCGGATTGATCAGAAAACAATGCGAATGAGGTACATACAAGTTCAGAAAAAATCTAGATGAAGTGCAAACAATCTGGAAGAGGTACATCAAGAACCAGAGGTCTAGAAACAACCCGGATGAATCAAAAACAACCTGGAAGAACATCACGTCTTAGTCAAACGCTAAGATTGGTAGCTTAGCATACGCTTCAACTACACCCGGAGGCTCGAATTCAAGGGCGAAAGACCAAGAATACAAGTACTCAAGACTACAACAAACGACAACACATCAAGACCCTTCATCTGATTTCTTTTTGAAAGACAGGAACTCGAAGAAGGCTCGGGGGCTGCGAGATACATAACCCCAGAAATTTTTTAAGACAAGAATATGGACCCTCCAACATTTGCAAGCAAAAGCAAGAGGCTCGGGGGCTACACTCACTGAGTGCACTTTTGTCCAAACGTGCACATCAGCCGAAGAAAAGACAAAGAAGACCATCTCAAGATCTCGCTTCAAGAAAGAACCTGGAACAAGTCTACAACAACCCGGCCCTTGAAGCTCAATCATGAAATGCTCGGGGGCTTGTCGATGCGGGACCCATAGGGTTCCCCACGGAGAAGAGAGAAGAAAACCTAGTCCAAGTAGGATTCTCTACATGTAATCTTACTAGGACTAGTTACACATAATCCTACTAGGATCTCTACTTTGTAACCGACTAGGACTCCAGCCTCTCCTGGACTATATAAAGGAGGGCAGGGGTCCCTAGATCGGTACCTACACAAGAACACACCATACAACACACAACAAAAACCTCTAGATCTCGATAGAGATCAAGAGGACAACATAGCACAGGGCGCAACATACTATCTACTCCACACTGGACGTAGGGCGCCGTGATTTTCCGGCATACCAAACCAGTATAAATTGTTGTCTCCCTGCGTTTACTACCGAGTTCTGCATACGCCGATACCCCTCCGAACAAATCACCTCCCCGGGTACCCCCGTGGTGGGTTGCCAGTGGTAAAATCCTAGACCAAGGAAATCAGTAATAGCCCACAATATTGCTGCCCACAATTGGAAGAACTCACCCCTCGAAGCATCATAAGTTCTACCACCATTTTCAAACATATCTTACAAGTCATAACAAGTGGCTCACAATAGAGATTCATATCACTACCTGGACCATCTATACCAGGTATCAGAAAAAGACAATGAAATTTGATTGCTTCATGCACATTGAAGGTGGAAAATTTAAGGGAATACAGATACTAGGCCAAATGTTGTAGCTAACATTCTGCATTCTATATGGATTAAAACCATCGGTGGTGAATGCTAGATGGATATTCCAACTATTTGCAGCGAACTACGGATGTTTCTTATCAAAGTCATCCCATAGAGGTGAATCTACAGGATGTCTTAGGAGACCATCTTTTTTGGTCTTCATCATGCCATATTGTTAGACTTGTTTTTAGGACAAAAATAACCTTTGGAGACATTTCTTTATTGGAAAGTAGCGTAGAACCTTCTTAGTGTAACACCCGTGTCAAGCATTGCATTTAGCACTTGCAGTTCATGATCACAAGCATCATTGAAGCATTCATGGGCATGAGCATAAGAAGTTTCATCTCATTCACTTTATCTTTATCACATGTGATGTTGCTTATATACATACATATGCTTGTGATCATGGGTGACCAATGTGAGAAATGGTTGTGAGGTCACAAAAACACCTTAGACATATCTAGGATGGTAAATGGAACAATGTTTGTATTCATGACATGGGCCAATTTTGCTTCTAAGTCCTAGTTTACCCTAAACTTCCATTTTCATGTTACTAGTTTGGCCAAAGTTGAACTATGCTTTAGAGTGCTTGCATGGCAGTGTACCCTTAAGCAAAGTTGTAGTACTTGACTAGAGTAACAACTTCATTTTTGGGCCATGACCTAATTCAGTGCATAGCATGGTTAAAATAGCTCACAAGTAGCAATGAAATGCTGTTTTCAAACTTAGAAAATTTTTCTAAGAACTGTTTTACAGTTTCATGTACCATACTTTGAAGCTTTGCAATTTGAAAACTAGCTTGAATTAGACCAAGCTCATTTAAGCAAAGTTGGAGATCACGGGTAGCTCTACAATTCTTAGTAATGGAATTTTTGCTAACTCGCCACAGATTAGGGCTACTAATGGCTTGAACTTGCGCTGTCAGATGGCCGGGTTTGAACCTGGCGCCACGCGCCGTCGGTGGCCGACCGCACCAGGCCACGACCGCCACGTGGTGGCCGTACGCCGATGATGGCCGGGCTAATTGGGCTAGCGCACAGACAAGAGGGCCGCGCCCCTACTCCTCCACTCCCACTAGCGCACTCCTTCTCTCTCGACCGCGCACGCAGAGCAAGCAGCAGCATCACCATCGCCATTGCCGCGCACCTCCACCATGCTCGCACACCACCACCACAGCCCCGCCGTTCAATCCGTCACACGCATAGCTCCACCGTGACTTGCTCTACATCCACGACCTGCCATTGTAGCCGCTTGAGCCCAGGTGAGGCCACAGTCCGAGTCGCCATCACCGCCATGGCCTCAGTGCGCCGCCGAGCATAAGCTCGCCCGTGGCCAGCCACAACCCGTGCACCACCGCACTCTCTCTCCCTCTTCTAGTCTTCATTGTAGGTCCTAGAAACTAGAGCCACCGTCCATTTAACCACTACTGCCGCCACTGCGCGGGAACGTGCG
Source organism: Miscanthus floridulus (assembly GCF_019320115.1). Taxonomy (NCBI): domain Eukaryota; kingdom Viridiplantae; phylum Streptophyta; class Magnoliopsida; order Poales; family Poaceae; genus Miscanthus; species Miscanthus floridulus. The sequence goes on along the minus strand of NC_089588.1, from coordinate 108,226,734 downwards.
ACCGCACCGTGCATGCCCGCCACGGCCATGAGCTCAAGCTCGCCACGGCCAACCCCAACCGGTCACCCTTAGCCCACTCTGGTGCTCGTTACCGAGTCGCATTGAGCTCTAGATCCATAGCCTATGATGGAGGCAGGTCACCGATAGCCCCCTCGCCAGAATGGCAAGCGCTGCCGCCGTGCACTGGGCGCCGCCCAGCTCCGCGCACGTGGCCAGACCTCACCGCCGCTCCACCGTGGCTTAGACACAACCCGAGAGCTCCTCTAGAGTCCGTGGAAGTCATAGCCATGATTACTTGGTCGTGTCCTCGCCAGAGACGACGAGTCTGCCACCGCGCACCGCCGCCGGGCCGCCATGCTTGCCGGCGAGGTAACTTCGGTGATCCGTCGAGCCAAGCGAGGGTACCATTAGGTGCGCGAGAGGGTGGGGAACACGACGATGGTAACCTCATCGCCGGTGACATCACCGATGGTGAGCTATCGCCAATCAATCTCTGTCCCGTTCCTCTATTTCACTGACAAGTGGGCCCCGTTGACCACGGCCCCATCTGCCAATCTGTGTGTTCTTTGATTTTCTTATTTTTTTCACAGATTTGAATACATGTTTCAAAAATTCATATCTGGAGATAGGAGTATCCAATTTGGGTGAACCAAAATTTGTTAGATTCATATCATGAAGTGTACCATTTGATAAAAATATGAAATCCACTGTTTGGGATGTTTTTCTGGGAGAATTAAATTGAGCTAGATAAGTTCTTTTAAATTGTTTTCAATCTTATAAAACGCATATCTTGAGCTAGGGAAGTGATAAAAATATGATTCCAATTTTGTTGAGTTTGTATTAACATGATCTAGCTAGTAAAAATGATAAACCCGCAGTAAATCTATTTTGAATAGGGTCTTTCTATTTAACCCTAAATAAATGGTGATTTCTCATGAAATTCATTAGACTAAAAATACATAACTTATAATCATGCAAATTTTTACATAGTGTTATGGTGCTAGGATGAAAGGAATAAAAATATGAAATCTGTTGTTTGACACTTTTCACTAGGCTAAACTATTTTTGCTAAAATAAGCCTATGCAAATTGTCATTTTTGTAGAGATGGCTATACTATCCAAATGGCATAAAATTTGTACAGTAGACTTTTGGGGTCATATGTATGCTACTGTAATTTTCTCAGAATTTACTGTGCACTTTTGGTATATTTTTCTTATTTCACCTTAGTGTCCAAATAAATTAATAAGGCATTTAAAATAATTTATTTGGGCTTGACCATTATGTTTTCTAAAGTGTATATGATGTCTATGAACTGTTAGTACCATTGGTTGTGCCCAAATTTGATTGCTTATATGTAGTGAAATATTAATTGCTCTATAATTCAATTTTAGTGACTATTTTGGACAGTTTCTGTTGTTAAGTAAATTGCATGGGTAAAATGATGTTTGCTGTGAATCTTGTTAATAACAAAGTTGTAGGTAACTTACTTATCTTGCCTGTGTCAAATTTTTATGGCAATAGGCTAAATGGTTTGAGAGTTATAGCTGTTAGAAATTGGTCTCCAAAAATGCTGATTCTCTAGAATTTCTGGACAGATCTGGGAAATTGCTTTGTTTGACGTTGAATCATCTTGAGATGACTATAAGAAAGTTGTAGGAAGTTTTATAAGCTTTCCAGAAAGTCCAAGATCATAGTATTTAGTTGAGTAGAACTCCAGATATGGCCAAAATAAATAGCTGTTGTTTGTAGTCCAAGAAATGACTAAGTCAAATTGTAATTGTTTGTCTTATGTGATGCTTGTGTAGATGCGTAGGCTAATTGAGATTAGTTTTTAGCTGCTGGTTCTAAGCCTCTTACTAATGATGAGCAACTTTACCTTAGGCTACTAGAACTTGGTGAGTGTATGTTTCTTGTACTATAGAAGAGATATGCACCTACTCAGTAAAGATCAACTAGAAGAAAGTTATACATCTACTTCGTCAACGAATGTTAAACTTATCATACATCTTGCGAATAATCATGCTCATGCGTATACAATTTATCATATCATCTCATTTCTTATGCATTCATGATACTCATTTGTGCATATGCATGCAATAGGTTCCCGGGAAGGAGTGACTCTACTCGAGTTCGAAACTCGAGCATCAGGAGGAGCAACAGGCAGCCCAGGAGTAGGAGGTTTAGGCGGAAGGAGGAGTCAACGTGGAAGATCTTCCTGAGTGTCCTAACCACCAACCTTCCTTGTTTATGAAAGGCAAGCCCCAGAGCATTATAAGCCTCCTATGTTTTTACAAATATCACTTGTGTCCTTTATGTTTGATGCATTAGGATATAGGAGTTGATTGGAAACACTTGCTACATATATTTTCCTTATCCAGACAAATATATCTTGAATCCTTTGTAGGTCCAGGATGGAATATATGCTTAGCCATGCTTAGTTCCGTAGAAGCTGGGTGATTTCCTGTCACCTGCAAGATATTGGTAGATATCTGATCATGGTTGACTATACTTGCTATCATGGAAATAATCATGTGTTGATGAATAAAAAGGGGACCAGACGGGATTGTGATAGAGAAGCAACAAGGCATGGAGGTATTGATGCCTATTTATCCCCGTCTGTGTCGGTTAAGGACCAATTCGCTGTACATCCTCATGTCATGTTGAACGCATGCCTAGCACTTAGTTGGCCGGATAAGTCATTCCGACCGTGAAGCCGAGTAGCTCAACTCAGGTCGGGACCTGGTAAGTGAAAGTGCTCACACTGGAGGAAGTAAGGATGTGTGGGGAGCTAGTGGCATGAGTCTAAGGGCAGGCCAAGCCTAAACTTCCTAGCAGACTGTAGTATCCCTGAGGGTGCGGCGCTGATCAGACCCGTGACTGTACCTGAATTGTACCAAAGGTGACCCGACGCGACCCCAATGGGGGAAGTATGGGTTTGTGTTAGGAATAACTCCCTAGCTGGTTGGAATCGATTCGAGTCGCCGTCTCTCCCGGATAGTGAGAACTTGACTGAGCAGCGGCAACGTAGCATTAATTGATGGAACTTGACTGTTATGATGATGCTCAAATTAATACACTGAATATGGTTACTAATGCTTGTTAGCTTAATCAAGTGATTGCTCTAGTACAGGTGCTAATCTAGAGATGCTTAATTGAATAGGTATTCAAATTTATGCTAAAGGTACTAAATCTCCAAGTTATGTTACTTAAGCTTTTATGCAAAATGTTGTTAAGCTAACTCCACCGATAAAGCCTTGCATACTCCTTTGTGTCATATTATTTCTAGTTTACGACGAGTAAGTCTAGCTGAGTACATTCTCGTACTCAGGGTTTATTCCCTCTTGTTGTAGATGATATGATGTATCATGGGTACTTGTAAGAACTGCCTTGCATCCTGCCGTGGATGAGGACTAAATCATAGGACATGGTACTCCTAAGTTAACCTCTATGTTCTGCTTTTGCTGGAAATGACCAGTGGTACTGGTATGTATTTGAACTAAATGTGATGTTGATGTCAAACTACTTTGGCTCCTGCTATTTGAACTTGGTTTGTAATAACTATGTGAACTCCGATGTATGTGAGATACTTGTGAACTATTTGTGAACTGTGATGTAACATGTGACTTGTTATGTTGAATCATGTACGATCTTGGTTTGTATGTTGGTTAATTTGAGATCCTTCGTGATTTCATCGGACTACCGGGTATATATGGGCTCAAGTATGATGGTTTGATCGCTTCGGTGATTGCTATTGTACTTATGCTCTTATAAATTGGACGGTTCTGTTACACTTAGGAACCTTATATATATGTTTCCCATCTAGAGACTTCCTTACTGATTTCCACCATGAAACCTTACACTTTAGACATGAATCCAAATCTATGTTCCCCTACAATAGAGAATGCAATTATTTTCACAGGCATTGAATACTAATATACCCTAATTTCTATGGTTTTCACCAATTTCTTAGCCTCATGAAAGGTTTTAGTTAGTGCTGAACCCTTAGGGAACGCATCATTAAGTAGATCTAGTAGCAGGTTGAAAGATTTCTCAGACCATCCTCCAAGGAGTTTGATGTGGAGTAATCTAATAATAAATCGAAGTTCTGTATATTTCTTCCAAGTAGGGTACAATTCTTTGCTGTTTTCTGCGACTAACTTCTGAATGGCAATCTAGCTCCTCACAAGGATCTGGAACAGAACTATTTTCTCATAATCTCCCCTATCATCTAAGCCAGCAGCTAAGCCTCTAAGCAAATCAGATATGTCATCATGTTCATTGGACTCGTCCACAACCTCAACATCATCACCATCAAAGTCTCCATGATTCACACAAGGGGTAGGTTCTCAATGTAAATTCCATGTTCTATACCCTTTTAGAAACCCATCACATATCAAATGTTCACGGACCTCACTAGCCTCTTTCCAAAAAGAGTTGACACACTTTCTACATGGGCATAATATCTTTCTACCAACAGCTGAGTTACTAAATGCAAAAGCTAAGAAATTGTTCACTCCTTGCAAATATGTCTTGTCGTACCTACATGAAACCTTTATGTTAAAAGCCATTTTACATAGCTACATATACCACTTTCAGTATTTGTGAAGCTATTATTTTTTACCTAGCATTCATCAATCCAAGATTTATCCATCACTGTTACAAGGGCGAGAACAAAAAGCTGTCCAAATTATATAATCCATCTATGAAATTTGGTGTACCACAAAATAATGCTTCTTAAAATAATGCATACAGACTAGAGGGGGGAGAGCATCACCTGGTCCTCTTGCTTTAAATCCACACACACGATGACTTCTTCCTAGCTCCTGCCCACCACACAACAATGACTCTGCTTGTCAGGACACTAGATCTTGACTCCTGGTTCCAGCAGTACGACACCTCCCACATCTTGACTCTTGGCTTCACCACAATCACACCTTGCAGCTCCTACTCCTTCCTGTAAGGTGTTGTCGTTTTCAGATTTTATTGAGAAGTCCGAACTGTTACAAAAAGGGACTCCAAAGCATCAGACACTACATCAACACAACAAAAATATATTCTCAGCACAGGGGAATTCTCTGAATCTGGAGCTACAGAGAACAAAAAAACAAGAGAGCAAGGTCGTCGACTTATTGATATGTGGTTGATGCCTGTATACGTGGATGGGGGCTTGGGAAAGGAGTCGCGAATCACGGGAGGAGATGCTTGTTGAAGCAGAGAAAGGTCGCCCTGGGCACTAGGGGCCATGTGAGCTGGAGGGTCGCCGGAGGGCCGCGTGGGGGCCTGCTCACTGGGGCGTCGAGCGTGGGGGGGCGTGTGGGGGCATTGGGGAGCCGCTGGGGCTACCGGGGAGCCATCGGGGGGATGGGGGCGTCAGGGAGCCGTCGGGGTTGCGCGCCGTGGTCGCCGGGGAGCCACCGGGGGCACGCGTGAGTCACCGTGGAGCCGTCGGGGGAAAGCGTGGGGAGCCGGGGAGCCGCCGGGGGGCTACGCGTGGGGTGCCAGGAGCCACCGGGGGTGGGGTGCACCGGGGCGCTGGGAGGCCGGGCTAGGGAGCCGCCGGGAAGCCGTCGCGGGTCGCGCTTGCGGGCAGGAAAGCAGGGAAACGATTTGGACAGGAGAGTGTGACGGCGGGGAGGAAAAATTGGAGAGGCAATAGGGTTTTCCCAAATCTGATCAGACAGGTGGGGTCCGCTAAATTTTAGGCGCCAATTGAAGTAGAGAGCGGCGGCAACTCTGCTGGCCCTCTAAACTTTAGGCGCAAATCGGGTTAAGCAAGGGCGCGCAGGGCCAATCCAATGTGCCGACCGACCGGCGGACCCAGTTAACACGATTTACCGACCGACCGTCTAACGGTAAACCAAAACAAAAATATTGACCAACCCTCGGACGAAAAAATAAAATATATATACCGACTGATAGTCCAATGGTATTTCAGTATTTTTACCGACCCTATGTCCAACGGCCAGTTTGGGCTGTTGGATAGTGTTTCTGCGGAATTACATGGTATATTTTAATGTAATATGCAAAACATGCTTCATCGGAGCAATGCGACAAGCAACGTACCAGGACTGTAGATTGTGGATATTATGTCTAAGGGTACATGAAGGTCACTTGGCGATATTCGAGACACCATAAAAATGTAAGTAACTAATAGGTCGTCATCTGGCCATGTAATAAGTCGGCAGCACAAGCACGTTATTGTTCTTCGAAACATTCATTCTAAACTATGTTTTCTTGCAGAGGCATTGAAATTGGTGCAATTTAATTAATGTATATACGCACATGTGAAATGGGCATATATATACACACGACAATTTAAATGTGTAATTATTATTTGAAATCTGAACTTTGAATACTGGCGCTAAAGATTTGTAGAGGCAGTTGTAAAACACAGCCGACTTTAGAAATTGTTTTCTAAAGGCGGTTAGGAACAACATCCGCTTCTGAAAAAAAATTATTTGTAGACAAATCCATTTTTAGAGAGAGCTCTTGTTCCGAGCTGCCTCTAGAAATTGTTGCGGCAGCCACCTCTATAGAGGCTTCCTAGACACCTCTAAAAAGCTTTTCAGTAGTAGTTTGTGGCTCTTATGTGGTAGGGTTGGGGTCGGGTATGAGATATGTCTCTAATCACATTGGCTTGGTAGAGAGAATTACGCTAATAGCAATATATAAAAGGCAAATTAAAGAGATATGTTTGAGAAAAATGGATCATTATATTGGTGAGTTTTCCATTTTTTATGATGAAAAACCATTTCTTTGCTTGGTTGCAAAACATATGTTTTGTGATGCATCCTGCTGGAGTGAGCCTTTTCCTCGACATCATGATTAAATGCTATCAGGTTATTCCCTGTGGTTCTTTAGCAGCAATTAAATGATATTTGAGCACTATCTAGCCTATCAACAATCCTCATGGTGTACGTCTGGAATGCTTTTCTTGTGATCGAATGCATTTAAGAAGTAAGAAATATGTTTCGACAGTTACTTAGGCATCATCATTATATTTGTGTAGTAATAAATTCTTGCCATAATATAATGTTACGATTAGGAAATTTATAATTAATGTAATTAAACACAATTTGACCATTGTCTAACCTATCACACAATGCTCATGACGTATAAGGAATGTTTTCTTGTGGTTGATGCATTAATTTATGAAGGAAAAATCCTTAGCTATAAGTACGAAAAATATATATGCACACTTTATTTGGCAGTGAGTTAATGCTATCCATAAATCATGGTATGAGTAGGTCATTCCTTGCCTCTATAAGTTGCTCTAGAGTCCTCCTTGAAACATATATAAACTGCCCCTCTCCTCATTTCATTTCAACACCAAAGCAACCATTCCTTATGTTTATATAATCCTACTAGTAGTTGCTGAGCTAGGATATTGCTAGGGTGCTATGGCACGCAAGAAGGTGAATCTCCAGTGGATCTCCAACAATGCTACTCGGCGTGCGATGTATAAGAGACGCTCCCAGGGCCTGGAGAAAAAGGCTAGTGAGCTCACCACACTCTGTGGCATCAAGTTGTGTGTAGTGATGTATGGCCAGGGCGAGGCTCAGCCAAAGGTGTGGCCCTCTGATGAAGAGGCCAAGGAACTCCTCATGAAATTCAACAGCACGCTAGATGTCAGTAGCCTCAAGAAGACAAAGAACCAAGAGGAGTTCCTCCACAGTCGCTCCTTGAAGCTCCATGAGCAGGTAAGCAAGTTGGACCTTGAAAATCGCGAGCGTGAGACCTTGGACCTCCTCCATGATATCATGTATGGAGGACGCCCGGGCCTCGTTGGCACTGACAAAGACGAGCTCCTTAGACTTAGGGATACGGTGGAGATGAAGATGAGAAAAATCAAAGCACGGCTCCAGCAGCTTGTGGTCGGGGAGCGAGTCCTCCCACAGCCATTGCCGCAGGTGATGCTGCCAGCGTCATCCTCATTGCAGACACAAGCTTCTTGCTACACCTACAATGAGATGCAAAGCATGGCAGTACTAGAGGAACACCGTCCCTTGCAGCAGAACTGGAGACTTGCCAACCTAGCCCCAAACTACAGTCCCTTCGCAGGTTGTAGCAGTGAGCCTAGTAGCAGTGGGTGTGAAATGATGCACCCTTACAATCTGGGTGCCTGTTCAGGGCTCCCATCGGCACAGTAGGGAAACTCATCCCATAGTGCATGGCTAGATCTTATATGTTTTCATTGCATTTTGCATGTTGCTCTTAGGGTCCTATCTTAGAGTCACTCGTTGCATCCCATGTCTTGTGCTTAGCACGTGGCACAAGTTATCTTTCATGTTGTTTTTGCATTTAACAATATGTATGCTTGAATCCGTGTACCCCTTTCAGTCATTTAGATCAATGATATTAATGGATGTCGTTATATTGTGTGGTGTTGCTACTTTATTTACACATATCCAAGATACATACCATGATACCGAGAGTCTACGAAGTATGAGATGTTTTGTGTGTGATGCACATGGACTACCCGACACTTCCTATAGTAGCTGGCAGTAGTAGCAGACCCAGGACTGAAATGAAGCCCGGGCGAGACTTAAGACACTGATTAGGTCATGTGATTTGAAGCTTCCGACTAAGAATGCTGCGATGAAGGACTAAGCATGTGCCGGTGCCGGAGCCCAAGCAGGCGCCCAGGGTCGCTGGGCCTTGGGTCCACCACTGTCTAGAAGTGATTTTGTTTCTGTTGAGGGTACGGTTGTGATGCCTATGGGTGCCACTCCTTTTGCTTGAGGTATCACTTTTGGCCCCTGCTCTTCTTCATTGCACATCCTGCCAGGGTGTGGATCTCCTGGGTGAAAACCCTGCACCATTCAATCGATCCATGACATCCTTGGATGTTGTTTCCTCCTTGGAGGTGTCCGTTTGGAAGACCATTGATATTGCCCACAATTGTCTTCTCCCGGCGGTGTTTTGAGTGTGCACAGGGATGTTCTAGTTTGTTCGGGCTTTGTGGGAAGAATCTCAAGTGTGGCTCACAATCATCTGGTCAGCTGTATCAGTCATTGCTGGTCAAGTGCTACTTGGTGGTTGGTTGGCGGATGGCAGAGGACAGTTAGTGGACTTCGGTGACATGTGAGATGCTTTAGATTCATTGTTCATCAGCTTGTTTTGCAGGAGGACGATAGAGTTTTTGTGGACTTCCACAATCTCACTTCATATACAAGAGAATAGGTGGAAGTGGAACCGCATCCAGCTTTCCCTATAGGTGGATAGTAGATTGATGGGTGGTTTGAGTTATATGCTCAGTCTGCGATTCTAAATTTGCTTAGAGCCTAGTCGGTCACATTCATATTTCTTTAAAGTACAATTATTTTTGTCGATTAGTACATGCTTTTTTATTCGTATGAAGCTCGAGAGAGCTTTGTTAACTAGGAATGAATGCTATATATTGTAATCATTAGTATGATGTCCCAAAAATGCACGGTGACGCTGGCCTCAGCCACGCCACCTTATGAATGGTTTTCATAGCTTGCAGAGCTAACTCATTTCACTACTGTAGTCAAGTAATTGGCTTTAAATCTATACTCTATACCCAACTTTCTATGGTCGCCACACAAACACATCTTCTCAAAGTGGATCCAGCTAACTACACGGTCGTACAAACATGGCTTTCATTCACTTTCTGATAGGGGCGACTGATGGACCACATGAACATATTATTTCTATATGACATCTTTTTTCTCTGCCATTGAATTCCTGATGGAAAGTGATGGTTTTTTTTTCTTTCCTGTCGAAATCATATGGAGTGATATCTCGCTAAAGCTAAGGTCCAGTGAACTCTAACCCGTCCTGGTTGAATACCACATCTCCATCGCTGCATCTTTCGACGACTAAAGCTGTAAAGCCCATCTCCTTGTCTACCAATGGCACGCAGGTGAGAAATTAATGGTCATTGTCAGGCGTAATTCAAATTTTGGTGTTGAATTCAAATTAATGCTTTAGTAGGTCCCGTCTCCACAAAAGAGTTTAGCTTCTATTCACTACTACAAAATAGTTTTCGCCGATGATATTTTCACCGCCGGTTTTATTAAAACCATAGGTGGTAACTGATAACATATCACCACCCATTCGTAATAAAATTGGCAATGAAAATCATTTTCATGGTCGGTTCTGGAGAAAAACCATTGATGAAAAATATCCTTGCTTTCACCACTGATTCGGTACAGGGACCAACGGTAAAAATCTTGCCTCACGAGGGTGTGCCTCTCTCTAGCATGATCTGCCTGCCCAACTAACATGTATATGTTTGTGCTTCCTTAAAGTGTCTAACAAGCGGCCCCAATATTCTGGTGGTAAAGGATTGTAAGTCTACGTTCCTTAGGAGAGTTTCTTCAGATAATGTTCTTTTAATGGATACTAGATCTTACTGCCAGCAACAGGTAGCTTATTTGTGGTCTTCAAAGTTTTGTATGGGGAAGGTGTTTGCAGGGTATCCCTTTCCCTTGCTATCTGTTAGTGTGAGCTCAATCTCTAGCATGCGCTAAACGAACGAAGGAATAAGACGAGTAGAGGATTGGTCTTTATGTACTCTCTTATTTTTCTGAGAGGCTGTTTTGTGCCAAGTTATCATTTTATTACTCTATTATATATTGTTTCTCTTGATGAATATCAAATATGAGGCACCTTTTGAGTATCTTTACTAAAAAACTTGAAGGAAAAATCACCTTTAATAGCTCCTACTGAATCAAAGACACAAAGTACTTCACCCGTGCTGAACTGAACTAGGTTTATTATTACTAGCCCAACACTGATGGCAAAGTATTCCTAGTCGGTGTGGAACCAACCTGAAAGAAAAATTACAAATCACAGACCACACAGAGGAATAACAAAATTCATGTGTAGAAATGTCCATAATGATTTGGACCTGACACTCTTTTCTTATCTACTACTGAATTATTGCTGCTGTCAAGCTTTCATACTTCACTACAGTGCGATTTCTATCTATAGCTGTGTCATTTGAATAGTCCAACGTTTGGTCATGTCATGTGCCATCCTTTTCTTGCATGTCACATTGATGGTTGTCCCACATTTATTTCCCAGACAGAGATGCTATCTATAATACTTTTCAAAGATAAAATATTTTCAGTCATTTGAATAGAAAAAATGTAGTAATCATTTAAAATTTTGACCAGGTTCCTGTTGATGATTGGGCTACTACTGCAGATATTCATGCCTTATTTAACGACTTCCACCCCCAGAGATGGAAGGCGCACCAGGCAGCCACGGCAAAGTGCAGACAAACCACAATACAACCATCACCTTGCTGAAGAATGAAGATCCATAAGATGATTCCCAGCCTATGTACATGGCAGATCTCCATGCTCACTCTTATCACCAATATCCTCTTTGTTACATCCACCTCTCCATCTCCTAACCCTAGCCACCATGATCTCTTGGCGCTCTTATCCCTCAAATCCCACATAACAAGTGATGCACTGTCGTCATGGGATGCAGCAAGCAACGACACCAGCAAACCAGTTCCTAATTTCTGCAAATGGACTGGCGTGACCTGCGGCGACCGTCGCCACCCTGGCCATGTCACTGCCATAGATCTGCATGGCTATGGCCTTGGAGGCACCATCTCTCAAGACATCGGCAACCTCACATACATCCACTTCATTGATCTGTCGTCCAATAACCTGGTAGGTGATATTCCCTCCAGCCTTGGCAATTGCAGAAGACTTCGTACTATGAATTTGAGCAGTAACCACTTGTCTGGTTCTGTCCCTACTCCTCTGGGTCACCTATCAAAGCTCAAAATTTTCAATGTCAACTACAACAATCTGACTGGTGAAATTCCCACGACACTATTTAATGTCACAACGCTAATGTTCCTTAGAATTGGGGGAAACTCCTTTCAGGGCCAAATCCCTAGCTGGTTGAGCAACCTAACATCATTGACTGATTTGTATCTTGTGAATAACAACTTCAGTGGCAACATCCCTGCAGATTTATGTAGGTTAAGTAACCTCCTGAGGTTTGATGTAATGAATAACAAGCTTGACGGCCCTGTTCCTCCATCACTCTTCAATATTTCGTCCATCACTACCATAGGTCTTGACCATGAACCAGCTTACAGGATCACTGCCACTTGATATTGGCTTTAAGCTTCCCAAGCTACATGTTTTGGCCACATATTACAATTACTTTGAGGGTCCAATACCAGCCTCCTTATCAAATGCATCTGAACTCCAATATCTGATTCTTCGTGGAAACCGATATCATAGTTTGATCCCACGGGACATTGGTATTCATGGTAAATTGAAGTTTTTTTCGGTAGGCTACAATGAACTACAAACCACAAAGCCTACGGATTGGGAGTTTATCACATCCTTAACCAACTGTAGCAACTTGATAAGAATAGACCTCGAACAAAACAACTTTTCAGGTGTTATGCCGGTTAGTATCGCCAACCTATCTCGAAAACTCGAGTGGCTTACAATTGGCACAAATCACATAGCCGGGACCATATCTTGGGTAGGGATGTTCCGAAACCTTACAAAGCTTACCCTTGAGGATAACCTATTTACAGGCACCTTACCTATAGATATTGGCAAGCTTTCTAGTCTCGAGAGTCTTGATCTGAGTCATAATGGATTTGAAGGGCAGATTCCACAATCAATAGGCAATGTTACAGTACTGGTTCATCTTTCTCTATCTAATAACTTTCTGAACAACAGCATTCCGCCAAGCCTTGGAAAATTATCGAATATTGAATCCATGGATCTTTCTTGTAACCTGTTGACGGGCCAAATCCCACTGGAGATATTTAGTATTCCTTCCCTGACCATACTTCTTAACCTTTCCAGAAATGCTCTAAGTGGGGCAATTCCAACACAGATTGGGCACTTGAAGAGCCTCGGCACAATGGACCTCTCAATGAATAAGCTAGATGGTGAAATCCCAGAGGCTATTGAGGGTTGTGTCCAACTGCGATTCCTATACTTACAAGGAAATCTACTGCAAGAGCAAATCCCAAAAGGGTTGAATACTCTGGGAGTGCTTGAAAAATTGGATCTCTCGAGCAATAACTTAACAGGACCCATACCCAAATTTCTAGAGGGCATTAGATCTCTAAGCTATCTAAACCTGTCCTTCAATAACCTATCTGGTCCTGTGCCAGATGCAGGTGTCTTTTCTAATTCCACTATATTGTCGGTCACAGGTAACACCATGCTATGTGGTGGTCCTCCATTCTTGCAACTCCATTCATGCCCATCTATACCTTCTCACAAGGCTTCACCGCATCGATTGCACATATTTATCTTTGGAGCTATTGGATTATTCATCTTTTGTGTATGCTCCGTAACTGCTTATTGCTTTATTAAGAGAAGGACCACATCAACTTTTGTTCATCATGAGTACCTATTCTTTAATGAGGAGCATGAGAGAATATCCTATGCCGAGCTACATAAAGCAACAGGATCATTCTCTCCAGCAAATTTGATTGGTTCTGGAAGCTCTGGCAAAGTGTACTTTGGAAATTTAACTTTTGGTGAGAATTTAGCTACCGTAGCAATCAAGGTTCTTGATCTTGGCCAACAAAGAGTCAGTAGAAGCTTTTTAGCTGAGTGTAATGCTCTAAAGAGGATCCACCACCGGAAATTGGTGAAGGTGATCACCGTGTGCAGTGGCTTCGACCATAATGGTAATGAATTCAAGGCACTTGTCCTAGAATATATTTGCAATGGGAGTTTAGATGACTGGCTGCATCCAGACAAAATGACAAATAGCAAGATCAGAAGAAATCTAAGTTTGATGACAAAGACTCAACATTGCTCTTGACGTTGCAGAGGCATTGGAATATCTTCACGATCATATTGATCCAAGGATAGTTCATTGTGACATTAAACCAAGCAACATACTTCTAGATGATGATTTGGTTGGACATGTTACAGACTTCGGTTTAGCAAAGATAATGTCGTCTGAAGCAGGCAAGAAAAACAGTCCTGAAACTGAAGGCAGCTCATTTGCAGTCAAAGGCACAATTGGATATGTCCCCCCAGGTTAGTAATTAAACTGTTGTTGACGCATACTGAATATGTTGCTGTTCTGAAGATTATTTATCTGATAAACTGATAATATTAATTTTTATGTGATCTATTATAATGTCGCCATAAAAATAATAAGAAAATCCCTTTTCTGTGTATGGCAGAGTATGGATCAGGATCTGAAGTCTCCATGATGGTGATACATATAGCTATGGGGATCTGCTTTGGAAATGTTTACTGGAAGAAGGCCAACTGACAGTTTCACCGATGGCGTGCCAAATCTTGTCAGCTTTGTTAAGATGGCTTATCCTATTAATCTACTAGAGATACTTGATGTTACTGCATCATACAGTAGAAACACAGACACCCAAGCTATCCTAGATATTCTCGTTTATCCAATATTTAGAGTTGCTTTAGCATGTTGCAATGACTCACCAAGACAAAGAATGAAGATGCACGACATAGTGGAGGAGTTGAATGCTATAAAAATGGCATGCGCTGTTCAGATGCCCTACTCATAAATTACGGGCTGACACATGAACTAGGCTGGCAATAAGATGGTTCATTTTAGTCTACAAGCTTGCTAATATCCCTTGTGAACCTCCAAGTTTGCTAATTTCCTTGTGAACCTCCGATTTGTAAAAGGACTTTTATTGGTGATTCTTAAGTCAAGTATATTGCCACTGATTTTTACTTTACATATGTTTAATTTTTTTTAATCGTCTATACCTAAATAGGAATCGATCAACAATAGGCCAATGAAACCAAACTAAAAATACATCGCCAATACTTCCTGCCGATCCATCCATCAGCCACATCAAAAATCTGCTGCAGATCATCAGTCGCACGGCATAAAGAACAGGCCACTAGCGATCCATCCATCAGCAAAACGGAAGAACACTGGCGAACTAACTGCGGGAGCTCTGGAGCACTGATCCCGGTACGTGGGCGGCGCATCTACGCTACATAGAAGTTGAAGGGGCATGCACTACGTTGTTCGAGCATGGTATGAATGTCTCATATTGCAGACTTAGTTTACCTTCTCAAGCACGACTATGTTTTAACACTTATCTACTGCAGTAAAAAAATGTATATATGTACTTCTTCTCCAGTTCGTTGGTAGTGAATGAAGTTTCTCTCTGCCTAATATCATTGAGAATATGCCTCAAAAGATATGATTTAGAATTTGACACTATGGTGAAGCAACAAAAATTGTTCAGATTGAGTCTCCATGTCTTTTTCCCCCTTTCCTCTACTTCAATGTCCCATCCTTGCATACAAAAAACATATAAATCCAGATATCATGTACAACGATTATTTTCAGAATGCTATTTTATTTTATTGTGTTTTAACCATTGTGGCTACATTCTACAACTGCATTTTTCCACTTCCACACCAGACGACAAACATCATAAGTGAATGAAATATACTGATGAATTCACAATAAATGTTGATGCATAGAAGGCTCTAATAAAAATAATATGTATTCTTCCACAATTTTACTATATCTCACTCCATCAATCCTCTTCAAGTCAATGCTACAAAATTCCCGCAGCAACACGCGGGGTATCATCTAGTATCTATAATACTAAAGAACAATATTAATTCAGGGCTCTAATACAATTTTTGTATCCAAGTAGCTAATAACACTTGTCCACTGAGTCGGTACATTTTTTTCACAACCACAAGATTGTGCACCCTTTCGATTAAAGGATCTCGAACAAATCCCTTGTCTTCTATCAAACATGTCTCATGTTTTTGTCACCTCCTCCAACAGTATACTCATGGTACCTCCACCTTAAAGTCTCTTTGATATATGGGGTCCACCTACCAATGGCCTTTTGACATTTGAGGTCCACCTGCCAATGACTATACTTTTTTTATTTTTGTTTTTTATGCCCCTATCTCATGGCCAAAAACGTCACAATGGATGCTTCTTGCGGGACATGTTGAGCACCTTGCAATGGGAGTGGAAGTAGATGCTACTCACAAGTCACAAAGGTGGGGCTGCATGCCAGGCAGTATTTAGGGAAGGAGCAGCTAGACTGTGTAGCCTATGTTGCACTACTGCAAGCCTGCACAATATCTTTGTTCCCTTGAGAGCAGTGCACCACTCCAAGGTCTTTTGCACAACCAAATGGTTGAAGCGGCGGTGGCTGGGTGCCAGTTGCGAGGCAGCCACAACGCCAGTAGACAAGTGTGGGAGAGATTTTGGCTTCCGCCAACACTTATTAGACTTGTACTTTGTGCCCATGCCACTATACTTGTGCTTTTCCCAGTGCTTGAACAACCCTCTGGCAGCGGGAGGTGGCAAGCAAGTGTTCGCACCAAAATTTGGTTGTTTCCTGCTAATATAGGAAAACCAAGCTGGCCAGTGAACTTGAAGCTTTGTGTGAAGGCTGATTTAGAGGGGATGGAGGGGGAGATGGCTTGGGGTGACTCACCATACTGTGGGTATGCTCCATGTGCAGCAGCTTGCACTAGGAAGGCTTAGGGAAGGAGATCGACCTCGAGACACCACCATGAACATGAGGAAGAAAATGAAGCTTGGGGCTTCCATCTCTGACTTCGGCGAGGTTGAGGGCATGGTTGTGGTGGGGAAGCTCGTCGTTGGCTGGCTCCTCCAGCATGGTGGACTCCTCCTCCTCCTTCCTCTCCTCCTCTTCTTATTCTTCACACAATTCTAGTAGCAAGCTTAACTACTACAACTAGTGAGCTACACAAGTCAAGCAACTAAACTACTCTACTCACTAGATAAGAGCTACTACTACAAAAGCTACAACAAGCAAACGCATGTAAAGTAAATGCAAGTGTAGTAGTGAACAAACCACCGAGGACAAGAGACACAATGATTTTTATCCTATGGTTAGGTTGCTTGCTAGCAACTTAATCCCCGTTGAGATGAGTCCTTTAGACTATCGCTTCACAAGCCTCGCAAGTACACTAGCTCGTCCCCCAACTTGGACACTTGTGCAGAAGCCGGCATGTCACCAAGAACCACTTCAATCCTCCTTGATTATACTAGAGTTGCTCTTCTTGTACTTCTGCAGGGATGAGCACAAATCCCCTCACAATGCCACCGATCAGAGCCTCTGCATAATCACCAAGTAGTGCTTCAACGATCTACCATAGCTCTAAGCCGTCTAGGTGGTGGCAACCACCAAGAGTAACAATAACTCCATTGCTAGAATGATTCACCAAGTACCACTAGATGCAATTCTCAATGCAAGGCACAAGAAACTCTCCAATCTCACACAAATGCAATCTCTAGAAAAGCAAGTGAGTGGAGTGTGTTTCTCAATCCCAGGGTATGCGGAGTGATGAATATCTAACACTAGGGATCATGAAAACCCATGGATTAGCACCATGATAGCATATTTAACCCCTTGACCGGTTCTCCTAATCGGTTAGGGGCTAGGAAGCTACACCCAATGGGTGCACTCGTGCGCCCCATTGGGTCTTGACCAGAGCCCGTGAGCCTTGAGCCTCCATCTCCCAGGGGGCGTCGGGAGGGGCGGGGGGGGCGTGTGGGGCGTTGGGGAGCCGCTGGGGCTACCAGGGGGCCGTGCCAGGGAGCCGTCGGAGGGATGGGGGCATCAGGGAGCCGCCGGGGTTGCGCGCCGTGGTCGCCGGGCAGTCTACACCGTGAGCCCCTGAGCCATGGCTTCGGGGTTGTCCCTTTGGCCCCAGCTCATTTGGAGAGGCTATTTTGTCCCGATGTTTAGGGGATCATTCCCCCGACCTCTTTCTGCGCAGTCGCGAGGTTTCTTGCGGTCATGCATCGGCTCATAGGTCTTGGACCCTTTTGCTTTTTCCATGTGATTGAGCCGTGATCATGTTTTGGGCTTTGCATTGCGTGTCACCCCGGCCTTTTGCTCCATTGATCTCTCTAGAGAGGTCATGAGCCCCTGACGATTTATGGGTCTCTAGAGGATGCTTTAGGTCTAAGACCTGGGACGTAGGGAGGAGTTAGCCGTGGCTTGGCCCTAGCTTCCTTTGGGGTCACGGGGACCCTACTCTGTCTTTGCCTGATGTCCTTGCTGACCCCGAGAGGTCATGTTGCCTTGTTGAAGGCGGGTTTGTTTTCGCCCCACGCAGGGAGAGGCATGTCCACCATAACCACGTGGTCAGAGCGGTGCGCCTCGTCGGGGTCTATGGGTAATTCAAGTGAGACCCGATATCCTCCCCTATCGACGTGGAGTTTGGCTGTGCCTCACATGAGATGTCCCATAAATCGTCAGTCGTCAATCCTGTTGGTCCCCCACCGCCTCTACAGCGACCAGAGGGCAAGATGCCTCCCCCAGAGGGGGTCAACTAGGGGGACTTCGAAGCGGATGACTCCAAAACATGAAGAGATGGTCATGTGGCTCCGCACCACCGATTAGAGCCGTGGGGGCCCATCTCCTCCCTGCCCCTGTCGCTTTTGTGGCCTCGAGCCCTTCTAAGGGCTGGCCCAAGAGTGAGTTTCCTAAGTAAGATGTGGGGTCATGATTGCGGTGGGCCACTCAGAACACGATCCCCAGGGGGCAGTCGGCCTCCCTAGTCACATCATGGCGTGATGGCGATTGCTCGCGAATGGTCGTGCGCTGCGAAGTGCGGACACATAAATTGAAATGACAGAGGGAAAGTGGGGGTGTGCGCAGCTTACTTGATTCATGCCATCATTTGGGCGACCATCATTCTGCCTCCCTTCCGATCGCTTCACCTACTCTGCGGGGTTTCCAAGGGGTTACTAAATGTAATCGTGCGCGCGTGTGCTTTGACTGCCCTTAGTGGTTACAAATACACTTGGAGCGGAACTGCGAGGATGCATTCAACTTGAGTCGCCTGCTCCTCCACTTCCCTGTCTCTGCTCTTGCTCATCTAGAGTTACCTCCCAACCGGTGAGGATGAGTCACGGCAAGTGGTTGTTGGGAGGGTCGTCTGGCACCGGTGGGGAGCCGCCACTTATCCGTCCTTGCCTGCTTGATCAAAGGTAAGTGCATTTGGATGATTCTCGAGTTTGAGGGTCCAACCCATGTTGATCCTGTGTGGCCTGCAGGGATGCCTTCCATGATGTGGCCGTGGGGGCTGTCGACGCTGCTTGTGCCATGACCCCACCCACTGGGGGGTCGAGCTTGTCGTCATCTTTCTTGGATGATCGGTGTGAGTTCCACGAGCTCGTTCGCGAGGCAGATGAGGCTCGCTAGCGCTTCTCTAACACCACCCATGAGGTGAGCCAGCTAGAGCGCTGTCTTGAGGCCATCTGGGTGGCCCTTGAGGCCTTGGAGAGGGAGACCACTGCCGCGCAGGCAGCGGCCACCGACGCCTAGGCCCGCATCATGGGTATGGATGCTTCTATGTCTTGTTGTCCCATTCATTGTTCATCGTCCCTGACCTTCTCGCCTTCATGTTGCTAGCATTGGAGGAGCAGCTGGCGGCTTCCCACCGTGAGACGAAGGAGGCCTGCCTTCGATAGGTTCTTCTGATGGAGGACCGCGAATGTGCGGTGGTGGCCGGAATCGGATAGGGGGCCAGCATCGCTCTCGCCTCCCTATAGCTTCACACCGGCTGGGACTTCCGTCAGGTGGCGCCTGGGTTTCTGGATCATGACAGCCAGGCGGAGTGAGCGGAGCTGGTTAGTGGCTTCACTGCTACTGCTGCCGCCATTGTGGCCACTGTAAACATGGATGATATCCTCCGCGGAGGTGGTTAGGGGCCTTTGGTTGTACCTAGTGACCTTCGATGAATGCAACCCTTCAGCTTGTGTCCCGTGTTTCTTTTTCTTTCGTGCGTCGACTATTGATCTTGTGCATTTGAATGCCGTGGTCATGGCCTTGCCTAAGGATCGACCCACATAGTCTAGCTAGGTGTGGCTCTGTTTTTGTGACATTAGTGTTGTAGGAGCGCTCCGACAACAGTGCGCCTGGTGCCGTTCTCTTTTCTATAGGTCGTGATGATTTTGCCGGTGAGCGTTGACGCATAGTATGCCATGGTTTAGCCCCCGCAGAGAGCCATGTCATCAAGCACATGCCGATCGACACAGGTCCCTTGGGGGCACACGCGTCATTAGAGTGTCGCCTTGACGTGCACTTGTTAGAGCGTATCACAATCTCTAGGTACGGAAAGGACTTATTGATGATCAGGTACAAAATTTTCAGTGGCTGGGAGCAGCCTTGATGCGAATACCAAGTGTCCACACCATAGATCATGGCCTTCATCGCTCGTGGTGTCCGACACGGCGGGGCCTAGGGCTTAGGGCTTGACGAGTCATGGAGCGCATTGTGTTGCGATCCCTCCCATGCTTACTGATCATGCCATCATTGTCGACGGAATATGGTCGGCAGTCTACCTAGGGGTATGCCCAAGGTAGTAGATTATCGGCAGACAGATGCGCAAGCCCCAAACAAGACGGTGACGCAAGACAGACACGAGGTTTTTATCCAGGTTCGGCCGCCAAGAAGGCGTAATACCTACGTCCTGCGTCTGATTTGTATTGCTGTCTATCAATGAGAGATATTTTTTAGAGGGGTCCCCTGCCCGCCTTATATAGTCCGGGGGGCAAGGTTACAGATCTGGAAACTAATCCTAGTCAGTTACAATTGCCATATGTGGCCGGATAAGGATTCCTATTCTAACCGACCAGGATCCTGCTCGGTCGCCAAATCCGTCTTGATTCCTTGTGCGGGACTCCGATCAGGTTAACCGGGCTGCACGTTGTCTTTCGGGTGGACCGAACCCATCGATCCGGGCCGGTCCAAGCTTAGCCGTAAGGGTATAGGGGTTATACCCCCACAGCTAGTCCCCGAGCATCATGTATTATGCTGCGACATGCCATTTTAACCTTCTCCGATAAGTGAGGCTTGAATCCTTGACGCCTCCGACCACCGTCATCACCGGAGAAGTAGGTTGTCCGAAGAATGTATGGTGCTCTTAAGAAAAAAGAAAAGGATTTCCGTCCTGGGAAGTGTGCCCACTTGTATTTCTGAAAAGAAATGTAAGTGCGTCTTGAAGCGTAGCATCTTTGATAATCAGAGGCGTAGTGGTCGAAAAACAAGCGCATTCACCGCAAGGTGAAGTGTGCCCACTTAGTCCCCGAGCCTGGTAGTAGGTGACGTAGGCACGTGGTGCCAGGGTCTAAAAAGAATTCCCAGTTAAGTTGAGAACCCAATCGTCGTATAGGCGATACGAGATGCACCGGCAGGTGCATCGTACCGATGTAGTCCCCGAGCTTGCTGGAAGGCGAAGTATGAGCCTTGTAGCAAGGTCCAAATAAATGTCTCTCAACTGTATGTGAGTATAAATCACATGTAGCCAAGGAGAACCATTATTCAAGCAGTGGTCGGGGCAGTCCCCGAGCATGTTAATAATCCTTACAATCATTGAAAACACAGGGGTCGATTTAAACAAACACATTCACCGCAAGGTGAAGTGTGCCCACTTAGTCCCCGAGCCTGGTAGTAGGTGACGTAGGCACGTAGTGCCAGGGTCTAGAAAGAAATTCCGCTGAAGTTAAGAATCAAATTGCCGTACAGGCAAAACAAGATACACCGGCAGGTGCATCGTACCGATGTAGTCCCCGAGCTTGCTGGAAAGGCGAAGTATGAGCCTTGTAGCAAGGTCCAAATAAATGTCTCTCAACTGTATGTGAGTACAAATCACATGTAGCCGAGGAGAGCAAAACTCCAAGAAGTGGTCGGAAGCGTCCCTGAGCACAGCGGTGGTCATAGCAACTCCTGAGTATGGTAATGGTCGGAGCAGTCCCCGGGCACGGCCGTGGTCGGAAAAGTCACCGTGGTCGGAGTTGTCCCCGAGAGAGAGAATGGTCTGGGCAGTCCCCGAGCACAAAAGTGGTCTGGTAAGTGCCCGAGCACAAAAAAGTGGTCTGGGCAATGCCCAACTACAGTAGTGGTCTGGGCAGTGCCCGAGCACAGTAGTGGTCAGGGCAAATCCGCGGTCACGTGCGCTGCTTTGTACTATTATTTGGTGTATTTATTTTTCTCTATTTTCTGCCAAGTCCAGTCTGACACGTCTGGTCAAAAAAGCAAATAGGTATAGTACATCATTCTGTCTTCTTATTTTTTTCTGGCAAACAGTCGGTTGACACCTGTATTAAGGTGTGTCAGTGTGGGGCCCTCTTACACCATCAACGAAGAGGTGCGTACACTGTTAATGAAGGAGCGCGTTTATTGGCGCAGATCTCGAGGTGGTGTGAATAACCGTCCGCCGCGCGTGCGCACGTCTCCCAAGAAACTCGGGCAGACAAAACGACGGTTCTCTTTGTTATTTATAATATAGATCTGGCAAGTTACTGTCACCGTTCCCCATCGTCATTCGCCGCCGCCACCTTCGTCTTCCTCTTGCCAAACCCTATTCCTCCGATAAACATCGCCAAATCCCCTTGCCACCGCATCCACCCCCCTAGAAAGGACAGAGTAATGGCGAGGAGGGACGCCCAGAAGAAAGGCGGAATCATGGCGAAGGAGTGGTGGAAGTCTCGGAGCAACGAGCAAACCATCGAAGACCTCGTCGCCATGGGGGTGCTCCACAACAAGGCCCTCGCTGGATGGCGCGCACCGGAAGGAGAAAGCTTCCCCGATCCACAACCAGGTGAGATCGTAGTTTTCGAAGATTTCTTCAAACGGGGTTTTGGGATTCCAGTGCACCCTTTCCTTCAGGGTCTCTGCTTGTACTACGAGATTGGGATTTGCAATCTGCATCCCAACTCGATTCTTCTTGTCTCTACCTTCATCCACCTCTGCGAGGCGTATGGTGGCTTCCAGCCCCATTTCGACCTCTTTCGCCACCTGTTCTGTCTTCGGAAAAAAGGGAGCGGTGGCTCGAAGATCGCCGGGGGCGTCTACCTGAACCTGCGTGACGGCATGAAGGCCCAATACCTGCACTGCCCCTGGAACACCTCATTGGACGAGTGGTACAAGAAGTGGTTCTACATCCGTGAAGAGCCGAACACCATCACTCTATGTGATGTGGGGCTAATACCAGAGAAGAAAAATAGCTGGTCGGAAAAGCCCGAGAACTTGGAACAGATCGCCGAACTGCTTGGGATGATCCCGTGGGGAAAGCTTGATGGCCCGAGCGTGGTCGGCAACTTCATTAGCCGACGAATTCAGCCATGCCAGAAAAGGATTCATCCTGGCTTCGAGTACCAAGGGGGCGCGGATCCGACAAGGACCAGGAAAGAGCCGCTCGACAAGACTGAGATCAAGGCCAGGATTGGAGAGCTGTTCAACCTGGCCGATCCCAATTATGCTGCGCTGAACGCCATCGAGCACGCCTTCAAGCTGGCTCGACCTCCCCCAAAGGTAAATGACGCCTCCTTTTAACTGTAGTGTCATGTTGTATCAAGAGAATAACTGTTTTTTCCTTCTTTTTGTGTTTCAGTGTAATGGCCGTGACCGGGCAGAAGTGTTCGTGTCGCCTCCCCCCGGTGTAGAATGGCCGCAGGCTACCGGCCCAGCCGCCCAGACCAGCGCCAGGACTGACGATGTTCACTGGGCGGTACTCAAGACCGTAGAGGATGCCTCGACCAGAGCCGCTGGCAAGCGTCCGGCTGCCAGCAAACGACGTCAAGCCATCTTCCCCCTGTCGGACGACGAAGCAGAGGATGCAGACATCTTCCGGCTCGTCCCCCGAAAGAGGAGAAGGCAGGTGGGACCGACGGAGCAGGGTGGCTCCTCTGGGCCAGCAGTGGTCACAGCATCGACTACTGCAACACAGAGGACAGACGAAGGAAACATGCCGCATCATACTCCGACGCCCGTACCGGAGATCCCAAAAGTCCCAGTGGAAACTGCTGAGCAAACAGAGCAGGGGCGGTCGAGGAGACGTTCCTTCGCCACATCCTTCCGCAAGTCGAAACTGTAAGTATCTATATTTTTTATGGCCGCTTGCATTTTGCATTGGATGCTATTATCTTCTGAATTTGTCTCTGAATGCATTAGATCGGCGTCCACCGAAAGCCCCGACCAGCTAGCTGGGTGCGGAACGTCCTCACCAACAACGGCGGGACAAACTGCCAAGCGACCAAGCGTGGAGGAGCCCATGGCAGGAACTCCGCCTGGGCCTCAGCAGGCGGACGACCAGAGGCCAGTCCCCGAGCAGCTGGTCAAGAAGACAACCGAGCAGAATACAAGTGCTCCAAGCACTAACCCTGCTGAGGCGGATACCACGGTGCCAAAGGAGCTGGATCTAGCCGAGGGGCAGCAGCCAGAAGTTGCCCAGAACATGTTTGCCGACGCAACGGCTCGTGGGAAAGCCCTGGTGGTCGTGGAGTCTGCGAACTCCAGACCAGTGCCGCCTCCCGAACAGGAGGCTGAAGAGGAAGAAGTGGAAGAAGTCCTGGGCCATCCCCAAGATAGGCGACAACATGTATATGTGTCGCGCTATCGGAACGACGAATGGGTCATGCACGAGGAAATCCCAGAGGTCGAAGAGACCTTAAGAGTCGAACGGGCGGCCAAGCGTCTGGTGACGGAAGTCCAGGTATATTTGGCCTGAGTCCTTGACCCTGTTGTGTAGTCGAACTATCTGACGTAGCTTGTCTGTATGCAGGACTTGATGAAAACTGCGAGATACCGAAAAAGGTGCTTCGACCAGATAGAAGGAATCACGACGACCAATAAGGAGCTGACGGCTGAAGTGGAACGCCTATGGCGCCAGCTTGAAGCCGCCGACCAGGAGAGGACAGACCGAGAAGCATAGAACGAGAACCTGGTCGGCCAGCTTAAAAACAAAGAGCGGGAGAGAACAAGTAAGTTTTCACCATATCATAGCAAGTGCGAGACTTGTGTTATTGTGTTCTTGGCAGTAACAGCTGTAATGCAGGTTTAGAAGCTGAAGTGACCCGCCTCCAGGGGGAGAAAAGCCGTGTGCTTGCAGAATGTGGTCGCCTGAAGGAGGACAACGAGAAACTGGCACGCAGCCAGTCGGAACTCCAAGACCACACTACCAGAATGAAAGATGACCTAAAAAGTAAGCACTCCAGACCACCTTCCTCATTCTATTGCCCACCTTGCCTTGTCGTGTCGTCACGTTTGATGTCTTGTACTATTTTCAGTTTTGAAAGTCAATGCCAAGAGGCACCTGGAGGCAGTGATCAAGGAGCGTGACGACTGGAAAGCACAATGCCTTAGGGCCACTGAGGAGCGGGACACGTGGAACAAGCGGTGCCAAGAAATGGCAACTGGTATTGTGCCTGTCCTCGACCTTATCGACCCGGCGCTCACAGAGGAAGAGCTAAGGACGCCCCAGCTCGGACTGGTCGAGAGATGCAAGCAAGCATGGGGATGGTTCCAAGAATTCGTGAAGGAGGCGGGTGAATACACGGGTGCCCATGTGCTAAGCATGGTGCGTGCTCACTACCCCCTGATCGATCTCAAACGCTTGGAGGCTGGGTACCCGAAGGAGATAGACCCAGACAAGGCCGAAGAGCTTCGGACGGCCCAGCTAGACTTGTCGTCGAGGATAATTGGTGATATTAACCTGTGCGGAGGTGGGACAACACCTGTGCAGGGTATGCCATCGACAAGCCAGCTGGAAATGCCATCAGCTGCAAGCCAACCAACGAAGCTTGCGGTCTCAACCAGCCAGGCACCGCCGGGGCCATCCCCTTCAGCTTAACTAGCTCGAGAGTCTCCGAGACTCGAGTAGGGTACCAGAGGCGGCGAGCAGTAAATGCCATGCGCCCCGACCAGCCAATGTAATAGGCTTAGAGCTGTAGAAGGAGGAGATAGTTGTGTTATTGTAAACTTGAGCCTCTTCAGGCAAGCTTGTAATAACGTAACTGTATATCATTATAAGCTTGTTTGTTTTATACAAAACGCACTTAAGCTTGAAATTTTTTGTTGGTGTAACTAAGTGGAAACGTGTTAACGTTCTGTTTAGTTGTACCGTTTTGCTCGACACGTCATCCTAAAAAGTTTGTGCGGCCCTAGTCTGGCATGTGGTCGGAGTGTGAGGTACTATGACCTGTGCACACGTGGACGCAGACAAGTCAAACTAGGGGGGACCTGCCGATCACCCGCAACGTAGAGAGCGGATCCTGTGCACGTGTTGGGAGGAACCGGGGACAGGGCCTGCTCCGAAAACCGTAGAAGGAGTGGTGGTCGGCTTGCACTGGCTTAAGTTAGAATAACCATAAAATTCGGAGTGACACATTAGAGTGGTCGGAGAAATCATAGTTGCTTTAGTAAAGTAAATCAAAAATACAAGTAGAGTACATATCTCAGTAGTTAAGCATAGAAACGTCTAAGCTTGTCGATGTGCCATGAGTTTGGTACGTCCGTGCCGTCCAGATGAGCCAACATGTAAGACATTGGACGTGTGACTTCCTTGATCATGAAGGGTCCCTCCCATGGGGTTGCGAGTTTGTGGACACCAGCCTGGTTCGTCTTCCACTTCAGGACTAAGTCCCCGACCACGAAGAAACGCTCTTTAACGTTCTTGTTGTAGTACCTGCGCAAAACAGCAAGGTATTTGGCCGTGCGTACGCAAGAATCAAGCCTTTTCTCCTCTGCGCTGTTGACTTCTAGCTCCCGTACTTCATTAACCTTGCCTTCGTCGAAGTTCTCTACCCGTGCTGATCTGAAAGCTATATCTGGTGGAAGGACTGCCTCAGCGCCGTAAACCATAAAGTATGGTGAGACGCCGGTGTTATGACTGGGCTGTGTTCGGAGGCCCCAGACCACGGCTGGTAACTCCTTGAGCCATCTTCCAGGAGCTTTATCGTTTTCTCTGTACATCCTCTTCTTCAATGCGTCCAAGATCATGCCATTTGCCCGCTCAACTTGTCCATTAGCTCTAGGATGTGCCACCGAGATGTATTTTACAACTATGCTCCTTTCATCGCAGAAGTCCCAAAAAGCGTTCCCGGTGAACTGAGAACCCAGATCAGTAATGATGCTATTGGGCACGCCGAAACGGTGGATGACCTGGTCGAGGAATGTGACAGCTTTCTCTGAGGATGCCTGTACCAGAGGCATGTATTCTATCCACTTAGAAAACTTATCAATTAGCACGAAGACGCATGTAAACTTCCCAGGAGCTGGTTTGAAAGGCCCGATCATGTCCAGTCCCCAGCATGCGAAGGGCCAAGAGGCTGGAATCGTCTGGATCTCATGTGCTGGTACATGGATTCTCTTGGAGAAGAACTGACAACCCTCACAGCGGCGGACTAGCTTCTCTGCGTCGGCCACTGCTGACGGCCAATAGAACCCTGCTCGGAAAGCCTTACCAACCAGTGTTCTTGAGGCCGCGTGGTTGCCACAGGAGCCAGAATGGATTTGGTCTAGGAGACGCTCGCCTTCCTCCTGGGTTATACACTTCATCAAGATTTCCTCCTTAGCGTTTTTGTGCCATAACTTGCCATCGACGAGCAGGTACTGCTTACTACGATGCATCAGGCGCTCATTTCCGTTCGATCGATATAACCGCTACCATCTGTTAAGTATTTGATGAAAGGTGTTCTCCAGTCCGGCTCATGAGTGGTCGGAAGCGGCTCAGTTGTGTTCGGTGCCGGAACCGTAGCCACTAATTGCTGGTCTGAAACTTTGTCGGTCGTTGAATCTTTGTCTTCAATGGAAGGCGTGAGCAGGTCTTGGACGAATACGCCATGTGGGATTTTGGCTCAGGATGATCCTAACTTTGACAACGCATCCGCTGCCTGGTTCTTGTCCCGGACCACATGTATGTACTCGATGCCATAGAACCTGCCTTCCAGCTTTCTTATCGATTTGCAATATGCGTCCATCTTTTCACTGGTCGTGTCCCAGTCCTTGTTGAGTTGGTTGATGACTAGAGCCGAATCTCCGTAGACATAGAGACGTTTAACTCCGAGCTCAACCGCAATGCGTAGACCATGCAGGCATGCTTCATACTCTGCGGCATTATTAGATGCAGGGAAATAAATCCTGAGGACGTACCGGAGCTGCTCCTTGGATGGTGACACGAAAAGAACTCCTGCTCCCGCACCGTCAATGTTGAGAGAACCGTCGAAGTACATCGTCCAATATTCGTCGGATCCCGGAGAGGCAGGCGTGCTCAAGTCTGTCCATTCGACGATGAAATCGACGAGTGCCTGAGACTTGATTGTAGTACGGCTTGCAAATTCCAAGGAAAGGGGGCATAGCTCCATTGCCCATTTGACGATGCGCCCGTTCGCATCCTTATTGCGAATGATGTCCCCCAAAGGATACTCGGTCATGACCACCACTCGATATCCGTCGAAGTAATGTCTCAACTTTCGGGATGTTATCAGTATGGCGTAGAGCAGTTTCTGAATCTGTGGGTACCTGGTCTTGGATTCGTTGAGTACCTCACTGATGAAATAAATTGGCCGCTGTACCTTGTAGGCGTGGCCTGGCTCGTCGCGCTCGACCACCATTGTAGTGGAAACCACCCGATCGGTTGCCGCAATGTAAAGTAGGAGAGTTTCGTCTTCTCTGGGAGCAGTAAGTACCGGAGGTGATGTGAGGTATTGTTTTAGCTGCGTGAAGGCATCGTTTGGTTCCTCCGACCACTCAAACTTCTCGGACGCTTTGAGTAGTTTGAAGAACGGTAGTCCTTTTTCTCCTAATCTTGATATGAAACGGCTTAGAGCAGCCATGCAACCGGTAAGCTTCTGGACGTCCTTCACCTTTTTTGGAGGCTTCATGTCTAAGATAGCTTTGACTTTCTCCGGGTTAGGGCGTATGCCGTCGTAACTGACGACGTTGCCGAGCAATATGCCAGAAGGGATACCAAAGATGCACTTCTTTGGGTTTAATTTCCATTGGAATGTATTAAGGGCTGCGAAGGTGCGTTCCAGATTGTCAACAAGGGTATGTGCTTCCTTGGTTTTGACAACTATATCGTCGACATAAGCCTCGACGAGGCCGTCTTTTATTTCGTCGTTGAGGCAAGCCTGTATAGCGCGTTGGTAGGTAGCCCCGGCGTTTTTGAGCCCGAACGACATAGTCGTGTAGCAGTAGGCGCCGAAAAGCGTGATGAAAGATGTCTTGATCTGGTCGTCCTTTTTGAGAGCGATCTGGTGATAACCAGAGTAGCAATCGAGAAAGGAAAGCAGCTCGCAACCGGCGGTTGAATCTACGACCTCGTCTATGCGAGGTAAGCCGAAGGGGTCCTTAGGGCAGTGTTTGTTGAGATCAGTGTAATCAACGCACATTCTCCATTCATTATTCTTTTTGCGTACAAGAACCGAGTTGGCTAACCATTCCGGATGATACACTTCTTTGATAAATCCGGCTGCCAAAAGCCGTGTAACTTCTACCCTAATCGCCTCCTTTTTGTCGCGAGCGAACCGTCGTAGCTTCTGCTTGATTGGTTTGGCCTTGCTGTTGACATTTAAGGAGTGCTCAATCAAGTTCCGAGGTACGCCGGGCATGTCGGAAGGTCTCCATGCAAACACATCCACGTTGCCCCTCAAGAACCTGACGAGCGCGTCTTCCTATTTGGGATCCAGGTCGGCCCCGATGAGGGCCGTTTTGCTGGGATCGCCCTCGACTAGCTGGATCGTCTTGTGCTCCTTGGACCTGATGTTCTTGCGTGGAGCCTCGAGCTCTGGGATCTCTAGGTGGTCGGCCGAGGTCTTCTTAGCGTCGAGTATGGTCTCGGCCATGCGAATAGAGAGGTCATGGGCTTCTGCTATTTTGAAGCTGTCGTCCTCACAGGTATGAGCTGCGTATACGTTGCCCCTGAGGGTTAAAACTCCTTTCTCCGTAGGCATCTTGAGCACCAGATACCTGTAATGAGGTATGGCCATGAACTTGGTGAGCGACGGTCGACCAAGAATAGCATGGTAGGTGCCGTCGAAATCAGCGACCACGAAGTTGACGTAGTCGGTGCGGAAGTGGTCCGAAGTCCCAAATTGCACAGGTAGCGTGATCTGCCCGAGAGGTGTGGAGGTCTGTCTGGGGAGAACGCCCCAGAACTGTGCCTCGTACGGCTTCAGGTCTGCCTGGGCTATTTTCAGAGCGGGCAGGCTGTTCTTGAACAGTATATCAATGGAGCTGCCGCCGTCGATCAGTACCCTGTCGAATTGAACCTTGTTGATACAAGGATCGAGGACCAGGGGAAAACGCCCTGGCTCGGGTATGGCAGCCCATTGGTCCTTCCTGCTGAAGTAGATTTCACAGTGAGACCACGGAGGAAGCCGCGGATCGGTGAGAAGGTTGTCAGTTTTTGCCACGTTTAAGCAAGCGCGGGCGAGCAGCTTGCGTTCTCGTTTGGTCTCAATGGACACCTTGCCGCCGATGATGGTGTGGACGCGATCAGTCGGCTTGACGTATTTATGATGAGGGTCTGCATCGTCGTCGTCGTTGTCCTCGTTGCGCTGTTCCCCCGCGTCGTTAGGCTTGTCGTCGTTAGTCTTGAGGACGCGGCAATTCTCCATGGTGTGGTTCGACTTAGGATGAAGCTGGCAGGGCCCCTTCAATGCTTTGGCATAGTCGTCCTCGTAGTTACGACGTCCGCCGCCCTTTTTCATGGTATTGACCTCGCCGTCGTCTTCCTGAGCGCGCTTGGTCCTGTAA
The DNA here is from genome assembly GCF_019320115.1 of Miscanthus floridulus. NCBI lineage: Eukaryota > Viridiplantae > Streptophyta > Magnoliopsida > Poales > Poaceae > Miscanthus > Miscanthus floridulus. Next base: position 108,196,204 of record NC_089588.1, on the reverse strand, counting down.
TCGTCACAGCGGTTGCGCCGCTGATTACGTTGATCACGGTGGTCGCGGGAGTCGTTGCGCTGGTTGCGGCGGTCAAAATTGTCGTTCCGACCACGATTGCCGCGGTAATCGTCGCGGTGTGAGGGGTGGTCGGAGCGTGGAACCCTTGCTGCTTCCTCAACGATTATCTTTTTAGCGTCGTCAGCGTCCGCATATTTCTTAGTGGTGGCCAAAAGCGCTGTGACTGATTCGGGTCTCTTCCGGAGGAGCTTGTCTCTTAGGGCGTCGTGGAAGCGGAGGCCGGTGACGAAAGCCTCGATTGCTTCGTTGTCGGAGATTGATGGGACCTTGATGCGCATCTCCGAGAAACGCCGAACGTACTCGCGCAGTGGTTCATCCTTCCGATCTCGGATCCGTTGCAGATCATACTTGTTGCCGGGTTGTTCACAAGTGGCGATGAAATTGTCAATGAAGGCCTGCCTGAGCTCCTGCCAAGAGTCAAAATAGTTCGCTGGCAAGCTAACCAGCCATTGGTGACCTGCATGACCAACAGCGACTGGGAAGTAGTTAGACATGACGTGCTCGTCAGCCATGGCTGAGCGGCACGCAGTTTCGTAGAGCATGACCCATAATTCAGGGTTTTCCTTGCCGTCGTACTTCTGTAGTTTCTCGAGTTTGAAATTCTTTGGCCATATGACTTGGCGAAGGTGTGGAGTGAACTGCTTCAAACCCGGCGGGCCGTGGGCAGTGTCATATTCCATGCGGCGATAGCTTTCATGGGATGCACGATCGTTGTCTCTCTGGTTGATGCGAGCGCGCAGATCATGTCCGACAAGGTAATGGCGGAGATCGTTATTGCCATCGCGGCGATCTCGATTGCCATCTGGATTAGCCCTGCGACCATGGTTATCACGGCGATTGTCGCGGTTATCTCGGCGGTTGTCGCCTCGAACGTCGTGGCGGTTATCCTCCCGGCGGCGGTTGTCGTCCCGACCACTATCATGACCACCGTTTCCGCCTTGACGGTTGTCCGATGGGTCGTTATTGCGCGAACCACGTTGGTTGAGTGGCTGTGAGCGACTTGAGTATTGGCGACTGTGGCTTGATTCGACAAAAACGGATGGAGCCCGGGCTTGATTCATCTCTGCGGTCTGAGCCATAGCAGCCGTCAGATAAGCTTGTATGTCATCACGGATTGCTTGGGTCTCAGGAGTGTTGGGCAGCCGCTGCATTGTCTCCATGGCGATGGCTACGTTGGCGCTTGGGGTCTTGAAGACTTGTTTGTCCCCCACCCTATCGAAAGCATTGTTGAGGTCACGTGGTTGGACCCTTATGCGTCGTGCCTCCTGGTCTGCTTCAGCTTTGATTTGCCGGCGATTAAACCGGTCAATATTGCGTGCTTCGCGTGCGGTCTTTTCTTGTTCTGTTTCGCCAACTGCTGGCGGCTCGTCGTTGCTGACAACATGGATCAAATCCCCTCGTCTTGGCGGAAAAGACGGAAATTGGGGGAAACCCGGGGCGTGGTCTGGTAGATCCAGATCGTATTTGACGCCTTCATCTTCGTGACACTGAAGCTTGGTGTGGACAGATGCGTTGGATGCGATGCCGGATGAGGAGCTGGAGTCACCCTCTCAGACTGTGTGAACGGATCCTTCTTGATAATCTTCAATCCGGACCATGTTGACGATGTTGCATGGCTTCGGCCGAGATCGGTGTATAGGACACAGATCCGAGCGGCATCGTAGGTTGTACGCGTAGCTGGAGGCAGTGTTTTGCAGGCCGTAGGGCTGGACCTGGTGGTTCTCCGTCGGGACTTCGTACTCGCGGAGTCGGAGACCCGTCGCGACGGCTGGCTGGCGACGAGCGAAACGCCCCTCAGGAGTTGATACGATCACAAGATCTGTTCCAAATCGCGCAGGACGACTGGTCCGAGCTGGTCGGATAGATCTGTTGTGGGGTGCTGTTACCTGCTCGTTAGGTTGGCTTTGAATCGTACTTACCAGAGCCAAGGTTTCAGCGAGTTGGATGCCGACCCGATCAACGGAGTCGAGCAGGTCGGTGTTGTCGATCTGCTTTCCTCTGTAGCGGGGAAGCGGATGACGGGTTGTCGGCGTGGCTGTAGGCATGGTCGGAGCCAGACGTCCCATGGTCGGAGCCAGGTCCATCGTGGTTGGAGCCGTATCCGTTGTGGTCGGAGCCGTGTTCACCGTGGTCGGAGCCATGTTCACCGTGGTCAGAGCCGTAGCCGATGCAGGCGAAGTAGTCGTTGGCGCGGGTTGAATCCACGCCAATTCCGTGGTCATGGCGATGGAGTCGTCGGAGCCGGTGGTCCAGGTGATCTGGCCGACGGTGAACGTGAGGCCGTTGGGCGTAGCCATGGAGCCGGAGATGATGACCATCTTGTTTGCTTGGAGAGCAGTACGCACACCCCCTACCTGGCGCGCCACTGTCGACGGAATATGGTCGACAGTCTACCTAGGGGTATGCCCAAGGTAGTAGATTATCGGCAGACAGATGCGCAAGCCCCAAACAAGACGGTGACGCAAGACAGACACGAGGTTTTTATCCAGGTTCGGCCGCCAAGAAGGCGTAATACCTACGTCCTGTGTCTGATTTGTATTGGTGTCTATCAATGAGAGATATTTTTTAGAGGGGTCCCCTGCCCACCTTATATAGTCCGGGGGGCAAGGTTACAGATCTGGAAACTAATCCTAGTCAGTTACAATTGCCATATGTGGCCGGATAAAGATTCCTATTCTAACCGACCAGGATCCTGCTCGGTCGCCAAATCCGTCTTGATTCCTTGTGCGGGACTCCGATCAGGTTAACCGGGCTGCACGTCGTCTTTCGGGTGGACCGAACCCATCGATCCGGGCCGGTCCAAGCTTAGCCGTAAGGGTATAGGGGTTAATACCCCCACAATCATCGAGCCACATCGTCGCCTGCCTCGCTGTGCGCCATGGTCGAGGTCGTGGAGTGCGGCCTTCATGTGCTCCCCTATCGCGTAGGGAAGTCGTATTCAGGCTGAGCCCCTAAGGGCTAGCATGCGGCGGTCGTAATGTTGTAATTCTCCTGCTCGCAGAGGTGGGCCTACTGAAGGTTGCCCCCTATGGTGATGACCCCGTGAGGGCCGGGAATCTTGAGCTTTAGATAGGTGTAGTTGGGGATAGCCATGAACTTGGCATAGCATGGTTGGCCTAGGATGGCGTGGTAGGTGCCAGGAAAGTCTGCTATCTCAAAGGTGAGCATCTCCGTGTGGAAGTTGGCTCAACACCTGAACGTTATGGGTAAGTCAACCTGACTGAGGAGTACGGCTTGGAGCCTGGGTATGACTCCATGGAACAGTGCGCCGAACGGTCGTATAGCTGACCATGAGATCCCCATGGCATCGTAGGTCTTAGCCTAGAGAAGGTTGAGACCACTCCTACCATCCATGTGGACTCGAGACAGGTGGGTCTTGCCGATAATTGGGTCGACGATGAGGGGAAAGCGTCCCGGTTGTGGAATGTGGTCAAGGTGATCCTTTCTATCAAAGGTGATAGCGGTTTCCAACCATTTTAGGAAAGCCAGGACGGCTTCACCTAGGGCAGCCACGTTGACCTCCCTAGCTATGAGCTTCTGCCAACGCCTAGACTCATACACCATCGGTCCACCGAAGATCATGAGGCACCCTCTCGGGTCAGGATACGCATCCCCCTTCTCTTCGTTGTCCACGGGTTCGGATGACGTGCCCGTGCTAGTCATATTGTAGTCGCCACTGAAGTAGCGCTTGATGAGGTCGCACTCTTCGAGTGTGTGCTTGACTAGATAGCCGTGATTGCAACACAACATCATGACTATCTTGTCGAAGCTGACATGGCTGAGCTTGCCAGTCGTCTGCTTATGGACCCTGTCGATGGCTACGACGAACTCACTGTCGCAATGCCTACAACTATCCTTCTTGCCTTTTATTCGCCGAATGCGGTCCTTAGCCTCATCTGTGGGCTTAGCTTGCGCCATGCCCTTGTGCTTGTAGAAGATGGCATGGATGGCCTCATCGTCGGAGGTGTGACTTGTCACGAGGTTGACCAACTCCCACGTCGCTCATGGTTTGCAGCACCCGAGCTCGTGGACGAGCGCTTCGTTGGTCGTGCCGAAGATGAACGCTCTGATCATGTCCGCATCCACAATGTCGGGAGCTCATTGCACTGCTTGGAAAAGCGGTGGATGTACTCACATAGATTTTCTCCCACCCTCTGCTTGCAAGCCTGGAGATCCTAGGAATTCCTAGGGCACACATATGTTCCCTGAAAGTGTCCCACAAAGATGCGCTTGAAGTTTGTCCACGAATGGATGTTGTTCGTGGGGAGATGCTCGAGCCATGCTCGGGCACTTTCTATGAGGTAGAGCGGTAGGTACTGTATGATGAAGAGGTCATCGTCCGCCCCGCCTGCTCGATAGGTGAGATGGAAGTCCTCCAGCCACATGGTGGGGTTGGTGTCCCTGGAATACTTGACAATGTTCGGTAGCACGCAGAAGCTCACCGGGAATAGCGTTTGCCAGACCCTTTTTGCGAACGCCTGCGGTCCATAGGCATCCGGGCTTGGGCTGTGTCGAGCGTCCCACACCCTGGGGTGCTAGCCATGGTTATCTAGGTTGCTGTCACCATAGTGTAGCTGGTCTTTGCCAGCCCAGTTGGGCCCAGGGTGCCTGGCGCCATGAGTTGGGCAGGCATTATGATTTCTGACGTGACGGTTGCGCGCTGGGGAGGGTTCCCGCGTGTGTGCTGCATTGCCATGGTGCCCCTTGAGGGTGCCATGTGCCAATGAGATGTGCACGAAGCTAGCTTCAGGATGCTGCCTCTCTGCGGAGCTTTGGGCCTCCTACACCACTGCGGTTTTTAGCAGGACCCGCAGCTCCTGATGGACATGATTTCCCTCATCGGTTGATGGTTCAGTGGCCTTTCGCTTGATCATGGTGGCCGCTATGACATTCTAGCTGGCGTGAGGGAAGACCGGTGTCTCCCTTCTACCCTATTGGATCTGGTCGTAAGCACGGCGCGCTCATGCCTGCGCCCCTCAGCATTGAGGTGTTGAGGGCTAGGGCACCTGTGGTCATGATGTGTGTCGGCCTGATCAACTTCTTGCGCGCTAGCTCGCTACAGGCGCTCCTGGTCATACTCAGCTTATTCCCCAGGGGTACGAGGAATTGGGTAGGCATCGTCCTCTATGTCCTCCACCGGCGCTGCCCCATCCTCCGAGAGGTGGAACATGTTGCATTCCCTCAGCAGAGGGCGGCTTCCCTCAGAATCGGACTCAGAGTCCGTGTTCTCAAAGGTTCCTAGCAAGAGGTCATAGAGGGACTCCGGGTCCCGCCCCATCATCACCTTAAACCTGGGGGAATCTAGCGTCGTTGTGCGGCCATTGTGTCTGGCCAGCTCTTGCTCGAAGAGAGCGATTGCGTTCCTCATCTCAATAGGCAGTGGAGTGCTGGGGTTCTAGAATTTGGCCTATGGAGGCAAGGGTTCGCCTTCAGAGAGTTGGGCAAAAGCATTTGCCAACACATAAAACACGCATTGGCTTAGCTCTGGCTCGAGGGTCACCCCTAGGTATGCGTCGATCCTGCATGCTAGAGCACCAGAATCAATGATCGTGCCACCGACTTACGTTGGCCCATGATCAGGCATCGAGATGTGTGGTGGAGCCATATTCTCTTCGCTTAGCCATAGCTGACCTAGGTGGTTGGCTATGGAGTCTAGGTCCCCAAAGCGTAGAGCTTGACCGGGGATAACACCATCGATGGGAGCTGGCCCGTCGATATTGGCGAACTCAAGGCATCTGAATTGGATGCGGCCATCGGGGGCCATGCCAAGAGCGAGTCCAATGTGAGTGCAGCGAGCCATTGCTTCCTTCCAATAATCAAGAGTGCATGACTGTCCCATACCTGTCGCGCCAACTGTCGGTGTTTCGTAAACCAAACTAGTAAATTTATACGATTGTCGCGCTATTTTAGGAACACGAAGGTAGCATCCAATAGAAATGAGGATTTATACTGGTTCAGGCCGGAGACCTACATCCAATATCAGAGATGATCAAGAGCGTGTTCCTCGCTTGAATGCTCTGAAGTTCTTACAATGGGGGTGCAAGAATGGTAAAAGAGGTGGTAGAACCTAAGCTAGACGAGGGGCAGCCCAAAGAGAAGCTCCAGGAGCCCTACTGCTATGGATGGAATGATAGAGGATGAAGAATGTGATGATGTCCACAGGTGGGTGCCCTGGCTGCCCTTATATAGAGTTCAGAGCCAGGGCTTGATACAAAGAGGAGATTCCCCCGACCAAAGGGTCATGAGCCTGAGGGAGTTCCTAACTAACATGGCTTGCAAGCTACACCATCTTCTAGTGTCCATCCAGGTGTGACCATCGTCATGGTCTTGTGGCCACATTGTGGCAGGGCAAGACGTGGTGCTACTATGCTGATCGTGACGGGCACTATAGGCACATCAGTGGTTCATCAGCCATCCTGTGCAACGCGGTGTCTATCATGGTCTTCATCGCCGCTTCCAGGTTCCTCGAGGTGTCATACCCGTAGCAAGTAGCTGCCCCGGGTCATCGTTCATCTAGTCATTTCTCAGGGCTGAGGGCCACGACCCCGATCGTCGGGGTTGGGGTTTTCAACCGGCCTGGTCGGCCTCTGCACTGAGACCCTTGTCGTGGCTCCCATTCCACAGTGGGTAGGACCGTATACCTGCCTGGTTGGGCTGTGTCCAGTCAGTGGTCATCATACCTGTCGTTACCGCCTTGAGGCGGTGTTGTCTTGTTTGTGCAGCGTGGCATAGGGTTGGCGTCTAACTGGGCTGAGGTGACTACTGTCGCCTTGGTCCTTACGGGGTTAGTGCAGCGTGCTTGCCCCTATCAGGGTAGGCTCGCTTGGCAAGGCGTGACCTCTTTCTATCTCTTCTAGAGGTCATACACCTTGCGAGCATGGTGAGACCAAGGCAGGTGGAAGGGGTCATGAATAACCTCAACCTCAGCGCCTGGCCTGACCTATTTGGCTTTTGCTCAGCTTCGGTCATTTGGGCCTTTGTTTGTTGTTACATTGTGAGCTATGCAGCCCGCCATCTAATCGATGCCTTGAGATACCCCGGGGTTATAACCATGACACTAAGGCTTGTACCTTGGCGGATCCAAGTTCTATCTGAGCTTGTCTCTGAGATTTCTCTAGTAATCAACTTCTGATTCAAGTAAGCATCTTGTTTATATTGTTCATCAGGTTTGCGACTCTTTTTAGTGCTTTATTCTCTTCCTAGGGGGAGTAAAGTATTAATCATAAGTGTAAGCATGGTGCTTAGACTTAGGTTAATCATGGATGCACCCTGCATTCTGGATCGGTGATAGCTCACGAGGGTGACTCTTATAGCCTTGTTGAATCCTTTGTAGTCCACCTCCCGTTTGTAGGCCAAGTAGGACCCAGTTACGAAGGAAAGCATCCTCTGTTGGTGCCTTTCCCTAGTAATGTCCCCAGTTGAATAGTAGAAGACATAGCTTACCGAAGTCAGAATTAGAGAACCTTAGTTATCCTCTCTACGCTCCTGTTTATCCTAACCTTGCTGCTACCCTTAGTTAAGTTAGACCTTAGTTACTCTCACATGTTTCCCTGTGGATATGATACTTAGAATACTTCCGGGTGAAAGCTACAGCGGTATCCGTGCGCTTACGGATTTATCTGTGTGCGTTAATAAATACCAACAGGTTGGAAGTGTCATGTGTGTTCACCGATCTTAGGTGGCTCACGTTGCCACCGGTTCTTGACTTGGAGGCACCGCTCGTGAGGGTGGCTTTCAAACTCTCACGAGGACTTCTCCAATGGCACCACCTTCCTTCCTAGCTAAGCTCTCAACTTTGGGAGCAACTACATTGCTGATCTCACGGTGAGCTTTGCCTTCCATAGGCTAACTTGAAGGTCCTCTCTCACCAGATCCATCTTGGTTTGGACCCGAACCTAGCCGCGATGGATCGGCGTCGAATGTTCTGCACTCTAGCCAACTTTCACCATAAACTCACCACTAGAGAGGAGCTACCATGCTTTTGCTACATCTTTAATCTCTCCTACGGGATCTGAAATGTAGCCATCATCTTCCAGTTTGAGCTCACGCAATTGATGAGTGGAGAACCATCAAAAGACGTCATCCTTGCAGGCACCACCGAAACCAATGCCACCTCGGTACGTATTCTCCCTGAGCTGCTCTCGGGGGCTGACTCAGAGAATGACTCTAATGAGGCTGAATGCTATCACTCATAGCGCAAGTGCTTCTCCGTCATTATGGGCCAGTCCACCGGCAACGGGAGTCCCAAGGCCACACTAGCAGACCTGACCCCTCGTTGGACGGCCGCCTACCTTCACAAGAAGGAAGAGCGACTTAAGGCAATGTTGGCCGATCTCGAGGTCAAACACCAGGAGCTCGAGCAGTGGCATGAGAAACTAGAGCGCCACCCGGTGAACTAGGCCCATGGTCACGCTCACATCATCCAAGATGACATGACAATGCGAGGGCTCCTGGCACCCCCGCACTACTACAGAAAACTTAACCGAGGCAGGCAAAATCGATTAACCGAGGCGGGCAAGCCAACCGCCTACGTCCAAATGTCACGGTTAATCGGGCCTTAACGGAGGCGGTTAGTCAACCGCCTCGTTTAATAGATTAACCGAGGCGAGCGTCTTGCAAATGCCCGCCTTAGTTAATGGATTTAAAAAAACAAAAAAAACCCAGAGCCCACCGGTGAGCCCATTTATGAGCCCACCGGCGAGCCCAATCATTGCCCCAGAGCCAGATCCATGCCCACGCCAACGCCGGTCGCCCTCCATGCTCCCATCATGGCATCGCCTAGATCTACCCCTTCTTGAGAGTCCCACCACCGGATCTGCCTCTGCTCCACTGAATCTACATCTGCTCCACCAGATCTGCAAAAGGAGAGTGAGGGAGATGAAGAGAGGGAAGAGAGAGGGGCAGGGATTTGTGTACCAGCTGCGCCACCAGATCGAGCCCGATGCCCGCGCCCCTGCTCCTTGCGCGTGCATCTGAGGGGCGCCGCGTGGCTCGCCACCATGGCCACCGCACCACTCGCCACTGCACATCCCTCACTGAGCCACCATGGTCTAGCGCCGGGAGCGAGGGAGCACCGGGAGAGAGGGAGGATGGGAGCCCGCTCCGCCAGAGCTATGGGTGCCTGCCGCCGGAAGGTCATGAAGAGGGAGAGGGAGCTCGCAATGAGAAGGTCACGAGGAAGGAGGCTTGGCGTTAGTCTCGGTCTAGGAGAGGGAAGTCGTGACTCACGAGGAGGGGCGCCGCTCAGCTCAGTCTCACTAGAAAGAGGAGTGGTGAATGAGAAGAGAAACCCTACGGTGATGTATTTATATTCGAAGAAGGCTGCCGGGCCTCGCCTGGGCCTATTGGGCCTCGGCCTTTTTGGAGGCAGGCCTTATAGGCAACCACCTCGGTTAATATAGGACAACTGCCTCGGTTAATAGGCATTAAACGAGGCAGTTCTGCTATGTTCCTCGCCTTGGTTAAGCATTAACCGAGGCGGTTGCTGGGCCGGCTGCCCTACCACGAATAACCAAGGCGGGCAACCGGCCCAACTGCCTCGAAGGCCTTTTTCCAAACGCCTCGGTTAAGTGTTTGTGTAGTAGTGCCGGAATCCCCCACGTGGCGCAAAATGTGGCTGCCGCTGCATGTTGCCTAGGAGACATCCCAGAGAAGATCCACGTGGCCAAACACCTCCTCAGCATTTTCATGACCCGATTGTCGTTCCAAAATTAAACTTTACAAATGCCCCCTAGCTGACCTCCTAGAGTCTCTCCCAACTTAGAACCACAACTCTCGTGTACCCGAAGACTCCCCTCTCTACCTTTCCCGTGTGGTGGTGAAGCCCACTGGCACGATGTTTATCTCGCAACTCGTGTAAACCAAGATTCTATCAAGAAAATCGTATCCCCAAGATCCCTTATCATCCCTCACCTCCTACACACCCTAGCTATCGAACGAAGAATCTCCTCAAGTTGATAAATGACCTTCAAACAAATCTCTGGCCCCTGAAAAGATCTACCACTTTGTAGGTGATGACATTTTCATCTAAAATCATCTAGGGTCCCAAAATCATATTTTACATTTTGAGATTTTGAAATTTTCAAACCAACTCAGATGGAGAGATGCCCTAAATCAAAGTTATTGTAATCAATGAGACCTATCCGACCTTTTTTTATTTGAAATTGTTTAGAAACGGACATATTCATTATAAAATTCATGAAAGTTAATAGATTTCTAGGGACGACAGTCCATCAGTTAGTCTCTATTTATATTCTGAGGAGAGGCAATCGATTTCTAAAACAAGAAACAGAACACCTCTAAAAACCGTTTACTTTAGAAGTGTCCTGACATACCACTATTCTTTCTTAGGCCATTTGTGCATATTTAACGAAAACCTATCATGCTCTAGCTTTACAAATACTAGATGACACCCCACACGTTGCTGTGGGAATTTGTAGTATCATATAGCTAATTGAATATTTGATGGAACATAATGAATTTTGTACATGTAAAATCAAACCGATATATGGAAGGGACAAAATCATATGCAGTTAACAATGGCAATAAAAGCATGGTTGCGAAGACGGCCAAAGAAAAACATGACTAAACTGGTGCTTACTTTTGACATATAAAAAGGATTATATGTAATAATTAATAATAATTTGATTGACGATGGATGCAGAGCACACAATTAGAAGTAGACGCTGCCAGACAACTAACTGAAACTAAAAAAAATGCTGGAGCCCAGGACCAGGAATTAGGAGAAATGAAAATTTTAAATTAAAAAATAGAATAGGCCGGCAAAGGTAACCATTTAGAACACAACATGATAAATTGGGGAAGTAGAAACTTGTGCTGTGCCGCTATGTGCTGTGACATCACACTCTCGTGCATATCTCGTCTGTACCTAAAATACAAATGAGATTTGACTACTGTTTATTGCATCACAACCATTCTGATCGACGATACCACCTCGTGTCCTCAGCGTGAGGGCCTCCAGAACTGTGTCATAGCTGTCCAGAAGCTAACGTCAAATTCTCCCAGTCCAACACGAAACCATATACATAGGGTGTGTTCCTGGCTTACTTCTAGCCTGGGTAGAATCTAAGCCTGGACAGCCGAAGCCTGGTTCCAACAAGCCAATCTTTAGTTGTTTGGTTGCATGCATTGTCTAAATCAGGCTAGCATTGGGTGCGTTTGGTTGTGTGGTTTTCATTGCATAAAATTACCTCTTCTCTGACTTGGTAAGGTTACTCCCTCTTAGTCATTTCATCTAACAACTGCTTTGCATGCTCAGAGAACAGCATGGTGGATGAGCTCGCCGCCGGCGTCACGCAGACCCTACCGCGAGGTCCCCACCACCGCGTCACAGACTCCTTGTCGCGCTACCCCGTGGCCATCCTCGCGAGCACGTTAGCATCCGGACGAGCTCACTATTGCAGGGCGGCAGCGACCCCGTGCGAACACAGCTTCACAGCTCAAGCTGCTAGCACAGCCGCCACCCCTTCCGTTCCGCCCACGAACAACAGCTCAATCTGCATCTCCAACTCCAACCTTGTGTTGCCAGTGCTTGCTATCTCCACGGGCGTATCCTCTGTAAAGATCCATGGTAAAATCAATCAATATTGAATCTCTGGATCGGAGCTCAATCGATTTGTCAGTGCCCTCAAATTGAGGTGGTGGTGGTGATGGCGGCAGCAGGGAACCCAGCCAACGACCTTTGTGGCCCTCGTCAATGGCAGAGGGCGGCGAGCAAGCTGCCTGCGCTGTGCAATAGCATAGGCCATGGGTGCATGGTGGGGAGGAGGAGGAGCCGAGCAGGGGACCTCCGGCGGGTGGTGGCCAAGTGCTCCAGAGGGGAGGACGAGCAGAGGATCACCTCTTTTTTGATAATGATGGAGAAAATCATGTTATAATCAAATGTGTACCTTTGTGTAACCTGTAGATCTAGGGACGACCTCTTCCACTAGAGTTCCTCTAGTCGCCCTGGGATAGTAGCGTTGTGACCTCGCGGACACCGGTGGCGAGGCAGCTCCGGCTCGGTGGCGAGGTACAGTGGTGGCGGCAGTGACGCTGTAGGGGCGACGGCGGAGGTTGGTGGGGCACATCCCGTCGCTGGCAGCACTTCTTTAGGATTGGATTAGGGTTTCTCTGTAGGTGGGTGTGGTGGCTCTGGTCAACCTCGTAGTAGGAGCCCTGATCCCCACCTTACCTTTTATATGTGCTGTGCGATAGGGGCCCACCAACCGTATTAGGGTTGGGCTCCCCCGATCAGGGAGCAGAGACAAGGGCCCAATAGGCCGTTGGGCCTATTGGTGGAGATCAACTAACATTCCCCCCCTTGATCTCATTCCATCTTTCACTTTCATATCATTTACTTTTGTTCATTCCATTACAGATTAGCTCATAGAGCATGTCTCATCGTCACGGTCCGTTGCCGATAGACTTAACAGCTATAACTCACTACTCTGTTCTGAAATAGATACTTATCTTTGGGCCTTTTTTTGTCCAGGACTTTTAGGCTTTCCCTTAAACCCATGCTAGCTACATGTTCTCTGAACACCATGTTCTCTGAACATGTTGGGTGGTAAGCCTTTTGTAAGCGGATCCGCGAGCATCTTTTCTGTTCTTATATGCTCAAGACTTATGACTTGATCCCGGACTTTATCTTTCACAACATAATACTCTATGTCAATGTGTTTGGCAGCACCACTTGACTTATGTTGTGAGCATACTGTACTGCCAGATTATAATCGTAGTATAACTTTAAGTGGTCTATAGATGTCGTCAACCACCTTCAAACCGGGTATGAACTTCTTTAGTAAGTTCACCTGCCCGTTGCCTCATAACACGCTACAAACCGTCATACATTATGGACGATGTAGTGATAGTTTGCTTTGAGCTTTTCCATGAAATAGCTCCCCTTTGCGAGACGATAGAAAATCCACGTCTGGATATGTATTCACTCTTGCATAATCAGAATCTGAATATCCCACTATGTGGAATGAATCAGATCTTCTATATGTCATCATGAGGCCTTTCGTTCCTTGCAAATAATGCAAGACTTTCTTTACTAATTTTAGTGTTCTATTCCAGAATTGCTCTGGAATCTGCCAAGTAAAACCCAGTAACAAATGCCAAGTCAGGGCGCGTACATACTTGAGCATGTTGTAAGCTTCCGACAGCTGAAGCATATGGAACCACTTTCACTTTATCGATTGAGCTCATATTGGTTCCTGGGGCATTGAAAATCCCCATATCTATCGCCCTTTACTATAGGACCAGGTGAGGGACTACATTTGTGCATACTGAATTTCTTTAAGATCTTTTTCATGTATGCCTTTTGTGATAGTCCTTATACCCTTTTTCTTCTATCTCGGTGAATCTCGATCCCTAGAACGAACGAGGCTTCATCAAGATCTTTCATATCAAATTTCTTTGTCTCCAGTAGTAGACTGACATCACTACTAGCAAGTAACATATCATCTACATACAGGACAAGGAAGATAAACTTCCCATTCTTAAACTTTGTATAGACACAATTGTCCTCTACATTCTCTTTAAACCCAAAATTCTTTATTGTCTGATCAAACTTCAAGTACCACTGTCTTGAAGCTTGTTTTAATCCATAAATGAATTTCTTTAGGCGGCATCCCATTCGTTCTTTTCCTTCCATGACAAAACCTTTCGGTTGTGCCATGTAAACATTTTCCTCCAAGTCTCCGTTGAGAGATGCCGTCTTCACATCCATCTGATGTAATTCTCAAGCGTAATGTGCCACTAATGCCATTATGATTCTGAAGGAAACTTTACATGAGACTGGAGAAAAGGTCTCATTGTAATCAATCCCTTCTCTTTGCATAAAGCCTTTTGCCACAAGTCACGCTTTATATGTTTCTATATTCCCTTGAGAGTCAAGTTTTGTTCTGTAGACCCATTTACAGCCTACTGTTTTGGCTCCTTTAGGAATTATTTCCAGGTCCCAAACTTTATTGGCATTCATTGATTTCATTTCATCTTCCATGGCCTCAAGCCACTTCGATGAATGATCACTTCTCATGGCTTCTTCAAATGAGGTAAGATCATCCTCCATTTGAAATTCCTCAGTGTTGTACACTTCATAATCAGTAGGAATAGCTGATTTTCTAATTCTTTGAGACCTTCTAGGGGCCTTCACATTTGGCACATGTTCTGTTTGAGGCTGTTGTTGCTCCCCCTCATGTGTGGCAATAGGTTCTATAGGATCCTAAAGAACAGGTTCCTCATTTTCATTCATTGTTGCCACAGGTGGAATAACAACAGGTGCTGACACCATAGTATCTTGCACTGTCGGTGCAGTGACAGCATGTAGTGAGAAAATTGGCTCATAAATCATTGGAGTGGGCGCATACACCCACTTCACTTCAAGGACAATTTCTCGAGCTACCATGCTCCCCTTCATCTTTTCATCCTCTAGGAAAACAGCGTGTCTCGTTTCCACAAACTTTGTATGTCACTCTGGACAGTAGAAACGAAAACCTTTTGACTTTTCTTTGTAGCCAATGAAATGGCAACTTACTATTTTGGGATCTAGTTTCCCAATGTTTGGGTTAAATACTTTAGCCTCAGCAGGGCTCCCCCACACACTCAAGTGTTTAGTGAGGGTACTCTTTCTGTCCACAACTCATAGGGTGTTTTGGGCACCGACTTTCTTGATACTTTATTGAGAATATGAATGGCCGTTTTCAACGTCTCCATCCACAGGCTCAACTGTAAGGTGGAGTAACTTATCATACTGCCCAACATATCCATCAGGGTATGATTGATTCTTTTAGCTACTCTATTCTGCTGAGGATCGCCCAGTATAGAATACTGGGCTACTATGCCATTCTTTTAGGGTATGCCGACCGTAGTACTCCCCCACGGTCAGACCTGACTATCTTAATCTTTAATATCTTAAATTTATCCAATACATCTTTTCTTTCTTTGATTGGATAAATATAGCCATAATGGGAGTAATCATCTGTGAATGTTATAAATGAATCATAACCATCCACACTCTTTACAGGAAAACTGATCACAGATGTCTGTGTGAATAATCTATAAAATTCCTGCGCTTCGTTTGTCATCTTTCTTTACATACTTTCCTTTTATGCATTCTCTGCATTGTTCTTAATCTGAGAGCTCTAATGGAGGAAGAATATCACTCTTAACTAGTCTTTCTATTCTCCCCCTCGAAATATGGCCTAAACGATAGTGCCATAATTTCGACAACGCATCGTGAGCTCTCTTATGCCACCATTTCTAGAGTAACACTCTGTCACCAGCTGCTTTATCAGCTGGGTAGCATGTCTTTGAAGAGCCAGTGAACTAACTCTTTATTCTACGGTGACCGTGTCACACTCTGGGATTAAGCCCACAATTGCAGGCCCAATCGTGTTTTTTATCACAGCCAAACATTTCTTATTGCAGTGACACACTTCCTATGCTCAAGGGCATAGGGCATTTTTTGGGATTCAAAATCCCTCCCTTTAGTTGCCTAATCGGCATCATTCTCCTTTGTCTCCCTCACCGGTACCACAAACTCAGTGGGACACGGTGAGGTGACTACCCAGTCCACCTCAGCCAAGATGAAAACCAGGTCAAACCTTTTCTTAACATAAAAATAACACCATTTGCATGCCTTGATTCCAACGTTGGTCAAAATCAAAACATATAATTATTCTTATACACTAATTCTACATCACCGTTGGGCAGAAATAGAATTAATGCACAAATCATTAACTTTCACAACTGTTCTTACACTCTAATTCTACATCACCATTGGGCAGAAATAGAATTAATGCATAAATCATTAAAATTTACAACTGTTCTTATACACTAATTCTACATCATCGTTGGGCAGAAGTAGACTAATGCTTAAATCATTAAAATTACGATATTGTTATTAACAACGTTGGTCAGAAAATAACATCATAATCATGTCAAATCTCTTTTTCTCTAATTAAATACCACATTGGTTCAAAATAACTGGAGAATCAACATTTTCTTTAGCAGCAGAAAAAATCTCTTTTTCTCCAATTAAATACCACATTGGTTCAAAATAACTGGAGTATAAACAACTTTTCTTTGACTGTGGAAAAACTCTCTTTTTTTTTGAATTTTACCCACAGGGAAAATTGCTTTTTCTATTTTCTTTAATCCATTAATCAATTTCTAGGAAATAAACATTTATTGGAAAAACTTTCTTTTTCTCCAGTTAAATATCACGTCGGTTCAAAATCACTGGAGAATATACTTTTTCTTTAGCAGCGGAAAACGTATACTAAATTTCTTTAATTTTACCCACAGGTAAAATACATTTTTCTTTTTGATTTTTCTTTTGAGCCAATTTGCATTTTCAATTTTCCAGAAAAAAAACAAAACTGGGCTCTTGCTATTCCTGTGTCGGCCCAAGCCAGTCAAAACCGACTTGGCCCATTTGTCCACGCGCGCGCAGGCCGCACCCAGGCCGCAACCTGGGCCTGGGCTGGCAAAGTGCCACGGCGCGCTCGCGCCCGCCTGCACCGGTGACGGCCCGATTTGATCTGCGCTGTTGATTTCGATCCGACGGCCGGGCGCTCGTTTTGGGTGGTATAAAAACTCGCCGACGCTGGCCTCCTCAGAAACCCTAGCTCACTTTCTTCGCCGCTCTCTCTCTCTTCGTTCTCTCTCTGTCGCCGCTCTCTTCTCAGCGCAGCGCAAAACCGAGAGGACACCGAGCGAGAGCGAGCAAGGCGGTGGAGCGACCATGGCGCCGTCGTTGGCCCCCTCACCGGCGCGTGTGCTCCCCAACGGGTGAGGATGCTATCGTCGAGCGGCCAGGCCGCGGTGCTTTATTGGCCGAGCCCGACGAGCCAGCTCCCCCGGCTCGGCTTCTTCTCCTGCGCCGGCGAAGGGACATCCCGATGCACAG
This sequence comes from Miscanthus floridulus, assembly GCF_019320115.1. Classification (NCBI taxonomy): domain Eukaryota; kingdom Viridiplantae; phylum Streptophyta; class Magnoliopsida; order Poales; family Poaceae; genus Miscanthus; species Miscanthus floridulus. Next base: position 108,179,229 of record NC_089588.1, on the reverse strand, counting down.
CAAGGTAGATCCACCCCTTCCCCCTTCAGATTTGTATCTCCTTTTCTCTTAAACGAACAAGGGTTTAGATCTAGGGTTCGGAATCCAACCTTCCCCTTCTCTGATTTGCTTTTGAATCTCGAGATCGAGATGCTAGGGTTCCTTTTCTTCTTCCCCTTCGGATTTGCTTTTGGATCTTTCTTTCCATTTCGGAGTTCATCCGAAATGGGGATCTAGGGATAGGGATTCGTTTTCTTTTAATTTTTCTTTTCTTTTCGGAGTTCATCCGAATCTCTTCCCTTCCCCTTCTTCCCCCTTCCCCTTCTTCTTTTGGGATTAACCCGATTTGGGATGGGGTTACAAATTAGGGTTAGGGTTTCAGTTGAACCTTTTCTTTTGATTCGACCATCCTTGCTTTTCTTTCTTGGGTTAGGTCTTAGGGTTCGGCCAAATCCAAACCCAATCTTCTTCTTTCTCATGCGAGTTAGGGTTAGAGTTGGGAAGAACCCTCTTTCTTGTCAGATCCGAACTGGATTTGATCTTTTCTGTTCATTGCCGTGCGCCGTCGAACGGTGCGGCTTCTTTCCCCCCACGCGATGGCGGTGGTGACCGGTAGACAGCGACGTCTGCCACCCCGGTCTCTCTTTCTTTCTTCTTTTACCCGGTTAGGGTTAGGGTTACATAGAAGCAACCTGGCTCTGATACCAATGTTATAATCAAATGTGTACCTTTGTGTAACCCGTAGATCCAGGGACGACCTCTTCCACTAGAGTTCCTCTAGTCGCCCTGGGACAGTAGCGTCGTGACCTTGCAGACACCGGTGGCGAGGCAGCTCTGCCTCGGTGGCAAGGTACAGTGGTGGCGGCAGTGACGCTGCAGGGGCGATGGCGGAGGTTGGTAGGGCACATCCCGTCGCTGGCAGCACTTCTTTAGGATCGGATTAGGGTTTCTCTGTAGGTGGGTGTGGCAGCTCCTGTCAACCTCGTAGTAGGAGCCCTGATCCCCACCTTACCTTTTATATGTGCTATGCGATAGGGGCCCACCAACCGTATTAGGGTTGGGCTCTCCCGATCAGGGAGCAAAGACAAGGGCCCAATAGGCCGTTGGGCCTATTGGTGGAGATCAACTAACAAATCATGCTAACAAACATGGAGTATTTATTTGGTGGAAATGGAAAGGCATGTTTTTGCTTACTTCCAGTGTAGAAGGATAGCATATATTTGGTGGAGTGTATGTGACCTTGATCTTAAGAGCATGATAAAATTCTCAACAAAGGTCAACAAAATTTGACAAAGCTCAAAGCAAATACAAGTAGCATAGATGGAAGGTTTTCAACATATAACATGGTATTTGGCTTTGGTAGGAAATATCACCATTGAGGAGAAGTGAGGCTAATAATTTTGATGTTTTATCAAAACAAGAAATCTCCAAGAGCTTATATAGGAAGATAGGATTTCTTTAGTCTATACCATATCTCACTTCACAACAACTTAGTTGACATGTTTTTCCTAATATAGATATGTCCACAGATAACAAGTATATGAACCAAGTATAAAGTCTTTGTTGGCCAATCTTTATAAAGTCATGTTCATAATTTGTCATGATTCACATTTTAAGTTTGATTTTAGTATACAGTATGTTTTCAACACATCAAACATATAAGAATAAAGCAAGAGTGGGTAGAGGGAGTGCAAACCAGCGTGCCAAAGTGGCGGATGCCTGAGAAAAGAATCAGACAGCCTCCCCCACACTAAGACTTTTATGCCATTTGACATTAAAAGCCTAGTGTAGATGTTGGGGCATCCCTCAGAGTGTACTCCAATGTTGGATGACGTTTTGCTCAAGTTGTTGCCACCTTGTTGTTTTGACCCTTCATCCTTTTTGTGTTCAACCTGAAAGGTTTAGCGACAAAAATACCCGAAGGATACAAGTTCTACCAGATGCTTTTGTTCTCACTCTACAAAGTTACTTCTCTTTTTTTTCTCGGGTGAGAACAAAGAGAAGAGACTAAACATGACTTTGTTTTAGAGTTCTTGGACATGGTACTTCCCTTGTTTTTTTAATCTTAAAAGAGTTATTGAACAAAGATACCCAAAAGGAGTTTGTCCCAGGAGCATGTTTTTCCCTTATTGCCTTTTTTTCTTTAAGAGAGGCTTTATTAGAGGAGTGGTTGCAAGCTTTATTATGCAAAGAAATAATGTAAGTAAATTTTATTTTATTATTTTAATTTTTATTTTAACCTAAGACAAGACTATTCTAATTTATTATGCATGAAAGAAAATATGCGAAAATTAAATACTGGATACATACCGATTTACCTATCGGCGAGGACTTGTTGTGTCAAGTCAATTGATGACTTCCTCATTGAATTTAGTTTGAATTTCTTGTTTCTGCCACACCATCTTGATCTTCTCTTTTCCTGCAAAGGTCAGTGGACAACACATACCCGAAGGAATTTACAAAGAAACAAGGGTGATTGTGATGACAAGTTGGCACTCCTGTTTAGTTAGCAAGGATAGTTTTTCTCATGTTCTTTTAGTTCTTGTTTATTGTTCACCAAGTTCTTGCAAAAACTTTCATCACAAGAATTTTTCTCCATTTTGAATTTATCTCAAAAATTTATCCATTCATATTTACAATTTTACATGCAACCACTAGCTACACAAGTAATTTTAGTTCAATAATTAAACTAGACTCCATGTCTAATTTAATTAAGGAAGGCTACTTAACCTAAGCACCATGCTTAATTTAAAAAGCCTATGGAAATATGATCAGTGCATCCAAACCTTAAACTAGGCACCATTCTTATTTTAAATATTATAAATGTATGATTAATACTTCCAAACTAGAACATACTAGCATAAATCAAAGGAAGCATGAAAGCAATTTAAGATTTATTCAAGCAGAGATGAGAATATTAATGGTGAACCAATTAAACAAGCATGCTATAGAAAGGAAAGCTAACTAAATGAATGCTATGATTTTGAAACAAGAATTCTAACTAAATGAATGCTTAAGCATAAATGTCCAGGCTTTAGCTTTTTCCCGTAGCGCGAATCATCAGCCGATATCATACCGAATGGCATATTTAGCCAACATATGAATCCGTTGGTCCCTTTTAACTTACGTCTACTACGAAGCTAGACTAAGAACCCGAATAGATAGATAACAAAGGAAATTTGCCATCTACCTAGACTATGAACAGTACCTGACTACAGTTTAGAGACTAGGAGCTACCCAAAGAAACTACTAAACATTTGATAATTTAAGCAAACATCGAATGGTGAGAATAAAATGGAAAGATAGGTTCTCACATACATTGATTGATTTTGTCGTTACCAACAACTTCAGATGGAGTTGTGAGTGATGCAATGTCTTTGTTCCGTCACATATGATGATTTTATCTCCTCTTGACGGTGACCTTTTCTCCATCTGCACATGGTTAGAATGTATGGACGCACATACCTTTGAGATGGCAGGGTGAAGGTGTTGATGATTCATGAATGACCAGGCACCCTAGGCTCTTGATGATTTTCTTGTAGAAATAAGCTAGAAGTTCTAATGGTTGATGTTGCCCTGTCTATTCCACACTCAACAGGACAAGGATAATCCCACAAAAGCTAGTGGTAAACTAAATTAGCAGACATCAAGGTAACTATGAAAATTTTTACGCCAATTGCTTCCCTGGCAGTAGCGCCAGAAATGCTTGTTAACATTTCCTAACGTCGCTACCAGGTTTTGTATTCCCCGACAACAGTGCTAGAAATGTTTGTTGATATTTCTTATGCTCAAGTAGATAATTCCGCAAGTGCACAGAATATCATTGTAGTATTTCACCCGGGAGTATTCCAGGTATCGTTATTTATATTTTACCACAGGGAAGCAAGGGTTAAAGATAGTGATAGTTAACCATCATGTATCTACTAACTAATATACAGACTAGACTAACATGGGGTAAGTGATATACACTAAAGTGAGGTGACACACAAAGATCCAACCATGAAAAGGTAAATTGGAAACATAACTAAATAGCAGGACAATAATAATAAGAGAACACTAGAATCCTAAGTTACTTCTATTCAAGCACTACCCTAGCTAGTGACTGTGGCTATACTGACAAACCAAGATAGTGCAAGGTAGGATGCAATAGCACTTGAGACGTACCTGCCCCAAACTCACCCAGAGGGTTGATTGGGCACAAAGCACCACGAGCCCTATGATTTAACAACTAGACCTATCGTGGGGGAATACATAGGATGGACAGGGCTGTCACCACCTGCCAACTACCCCGATCTATCTGGAGACCTAGCCACATTGCAAGATACCCGATAGTATAAGCACCACGCTTACACTATTTGATACTACCCTAGCCTCACGCTAAGACTAGAATATCAACTAGTGAGGAACAACACATGCTATTGAGAGCCTACTTATCATAGGAATATAAGCATAACCAAAGTATAACTAGAGAACAAGACTACTATATAAAGTAAAAGACTTGAAATAATACTTGCATAGAAAGTAACATACTAAAATAAATAAAGTATTTACAAAAGAAAGACAGAGCTATACTAGACTCCTGAAGACTACTCCAGAGCTCCCACCAAGACTAGCTACTACTAGAAGAGCTACATCTTGAGAGAGTATAGAGAGAGCTACATCTCTTGGATGTGAAGGTGTGTGTTACAAGTGAGGGGTGAGGGTCCTATTTATAGTGGGAGGTGGAGTAGGGGCTACTCCAATGCCACGTCATCAATCCATGTGCTCTCCATCCTCCTCCATTGGATCAAACCGCCATATAATCAAGGGTAGAGAGCATTTGAGCATGTGCTTCTTTGCATGGAGGCATGTAATGGCGGTGGAGAGGGAGTGAAGCGTCGGGCGGCGTAGGGGTGGTGCCGACCGGCCCCCCCTATGACAGGTGGGACCTCCCTCCTTCTTCTAGAAGCTTGGCCTACATGTCATGAGTGGGTTTGGATGGTTGTAGATGTTTGTCACGTTGGTTGTATTGGCACGCCACGTCAGTGATCTGCGTGATGCTTCTTCTCGGCCCTTCATCTTGAACCGACATGAAATCAACGGTGGACGAAGCTTGGAAGTGTGTTTCTAGTACTTGGGGAGGATCAGTGACGTGGCAGGTGGCCAAGGGGCACCGGGCAGCACCTAAGTGGGGCCGGTCGGCCCCACCAAGTGGACCCAGACCCTCATGCCACTTCCACTTGCCTCCTATGTGCATGTTTTGTGCCATTTTTGCCAAAATTCCTGCATACAAATAAATCTCCAAGTACAAGTGGAAATAGGTGAATTATAAACATAAATCACTACGTATGTTGTTGTTTTCTCCCATTTTTAGTGCAATGTTGAAGGTCAAAATAGGCATTTAGTGACCGTCAACACCATCGACGACCTTCTTGCCTGCGTCAGGTCTAGGAATCCAAGCCTCGCCCAATCGTGCTCGTCTCATCGATTAGAATGGAGATGCTGGCAGGCCATTTGAATCAATGGATGCCCGCGCACTGCACTCCATTTCACGCTCCATGCAGGGCCCGCGCCGCCCGAGCGATAAAAGGGGAAGAGCGCGCGGCGCCTCCGATTCGGAAGGACCCGACTGCGGCATCGTATGGATGCCCTGCCAGCACCGGGAGAGATGATGAAACAAAAGGTGGGGAGGAGATATGCAACACCTGATCTACTTTTGAAACATTCAAATACAACTGTTGCAATATACGTCTGAAGGCAGCTGAAACACTTGAAACATGCTTTTGAAACACTTAAAAAAACACCTGAAAACATTTGAAAACCATTGCAACCATACTCAACATCCAAATAAAACACGTGCATCGTATGTGTGAAACATATGCAACATTCAGATAAACACAGTTGCAACATGCGTCCGGAAACACATAGATGAAACATACCTCTGAAACATATGAAATACTCAAAACATATGCTTGCAAAATGCCTCTAAAACAATTGCAACATAGGCAACATGTGTAAGTGTAACATCCCCGATCTACTTTTGCAACATCCATATGAAACAATTACAACATACATCTGAAACACTTGAAAAATACATATGCAACATACGGGAAGGGAAGGATGGGCCGGTCGATTTCGGGCGCCGGGGTGAGAGAGGGTGCCACCAGGGGTGGGGAGGGCATCGCGCCAGGGTGTAGGAGAGCCGCCCACTCACCCGCAACACCGTCGTGCCACCTCCATGGATCTTGCTCGTGCTCCATGGATCTCACCAAAGTGGGGGAGAGGGCCACCGGATCCACGGACGTTGGGCGCTTCCGGTGGGTGAGGACACCGGGGGGAGGGCGCCACCAAGGTGGGGGAAGGAGCCGCTAGGGTGAGGGAGGAGGACGCCGGGGTGGGAGAGCGCGCACGTCGGGGTAGGGGAGCGCGCCACCACCGGCCAAGGAAGCAGCCATGGCCGCGTCATCAGTGTGGGGCAGGGGCGTGAGCGCGGAAGGCATAAGAATGGGGAGGGGCACGAGCGCGTGTGGGAGTGAGCGATGGGAGGTGTCCGTCCATCCGAACGTCTTAATCGTATCATTATCATATATAAATACTCATCAATCAAACGCTCTCTTCTTGTTTCAGTTCCTGATGCATCAAGGAATATAATTACTCACGAGTCGACGGCTCAGTGTCCTGTTCCGTTTCCTATGCATCAATTGGTGGGAGGAATCGGCGTCGATGTCTCTTCTGATTTGGATTTCATGGAGTCTGACTCAGCAGGGAGAGAGGGCTAATAAATTTAGATGACGTGGCTTCACCAAATTGTAGAAAAATAAGCTAGTAAGGTTCTCCTATTTTAGGTATAGGGGATAGGAGATAGAAGATAGGAAATATACCATAAAAGTAGTAATTTTTGTTCATAAAGAAAACTTTGAGTGGTCGAACAGATCTAACTCTTGCTAAAATGGACAATCTATAGAAAATAGTGCAAATTAAAATTTTAGAAGAACTAAATTATTTTTTTTATAATGAAAAGATAATATTATAGTAGGTGAGATAATGTGAAAAATTTCAAGTCTGCAATTAAATAAAAAAACATATATGCCTGCAAAGGAACACCTTTGATTCAAAAAGATAAGATCAAGAACATAAGGTGTGGTCGACCAGTTGGCATTCAGTGAGAATGTTCTAGCTTTGAAGGATGGTGAAAATTCATTGTAAAGAAAATCCACAAGTTAAAAATAACACTAAAATGTAAATAAATACTACATGAGTTTATGTTGTGAAATCCATTCAAAATTGCTCGTTCAAATTTGGTTCCGCATATATGAGATTACAAATAAAAAAATTCTTGTGCAGCACCAATGGAGCACCAAAATTCATACAAAACGACTTAAAATGTTGTGATGGAAATTGTGGAAGGAGTACGGTATAACATAACCAACTCATTTTCTAAAAGGATTCTTTGGGGCTTTTTTTTTATAAAGTTCTTTTGGGCTTTGGCTTTTGGCCCGCTTTGAGTTCAGTTGCAGTCCACCGCTTCACCTCCACGGCAGTCGGCAGCACGGCGCAACTCTTCCTCTTCCCTCCTAGACCTGCCCAGTGCCCACCAAGCTCTGCCGCTGGCAGGGCCGCCCCCACCGCCTCCGCCCGAACAGCGAGAGGAGGTGTACGATCCAACTTGCCGCGGTCGTCGATTTCCGGTAATGCGCCAGCACTCCTTCCCCCGAACTCGACGCTCCTTTGTCCCTACTCCCTCCGGTCCTCTTGCTTTCGCCGCGGGTCGCACGCGCAAGGTGTTCGATGCATTGCCTGTTTGCCTGCGATGCTAGCGCGCGGCGCCCACGGTGCTGGCGTTTTGCCACCGGCTTATTGACGCAATGTGTTTCCTCGCTGACGGCAGCTGTTTCTCGTGATCGTGTTTGCAAGGTCGGATCGACTGATGGCGGATACCACGGGAACGTCGTCATTAGCGGAGCCAAGATGAGCACCTCGGGGGGGGGGGGGGGGGGGGGGGGCTAATCAATAGAGATTTAGAACAAATGTCGAAGATTAACGGTGAAGTCATGTTTTTGCTACAGTAAATATAAAGGAAAATCACTTCCCACAGGGGGGCTGCTGCCCCCCTAGCACACCCCCCCCCCCCCCCCCCCCCGTGGATCCGCCACTGAACGTCGTGGTCAGACATCCCGCTAGAGCTGGCCGGCCTGGTCCTCCGCCACCTGCCTGCGCACGTGGACCGCATCCGCTTCGCCACGTGGGAGGTCCCCTTGCCCTCGCCACTGCCGCTGCTCGTGCTCCCAGACGGCACAGTGTATTCCCTCCCTGGGAGCGAGCCGCTCCGCTTCCCGTGCTGCACAGCCTATGCTGATGCCTGTGGCAACTGGCTGGCCTTCTCAACCGAGGACGGCTGCTTCTTGAGGGATCCGTTCTCCAACGCCACTGTGACACTTCCTCAGCTGTTCCGCGTCCGAGCCCCACGTCGCCACGGTGTGAGTGAGACACGGGTCTCATGGGTTGAAATGGAGGACGCCCCCGAGAAGCTGACTATATACAAACTGGTATTTTTCTCGGGTCAACTCATCGCCACATTCATCCGGTTTTAGAACAGTGACAGGGTAGCGCTGTGCCAGCCAGGGGCGGCCTCCTGGTGGTCGGTACATGTGGATCACCAGTTTTTGCTGTATGATGATATGACATTCCACCAAGGAAAGCTCTATGTCCTCAGTGACTAGAACCATGGCCTTTTTGAAATCGACATCAGTGTGGACCACCGAACGGGAGATCCATGGCTTTAGGTCGACGGGTTGTCAGCAGCGTCTTGATTCCTCGTCCTGCAATTGCGGGCATATGCCAAATGCTCTACCTGGTCGAATTCGAATCACATGGCACGTTGCTGATTGTGCACAGGAAGACATATGGCAAGCGGAGGATAGGACCCAGATGGTTAGTGTCAGGCACATTTATCCCATCCGGGGGGATCGAGTTCGAGGTGTTCAGGGCGGACTTCCAGCAGTCAAAGTGGACCAAGGTGACGACCATTGGTGATGACCAGGTGCTTTTCCTGCAGAGGCGGTGCTCCAGGTTCGTTCGCGTCTCTGCGGAGGAGATGCCAGGGGACCGCATTATCTTCCTGGACAAAGATGATGAGGATCATGACTGGTACGAAGAGGGGGGCTCTGCCTCTGATTCTTGCAAGGTCTATGACATGAAAGACGGCACTGTCTCGCCCTTTGTACCAAGTGGGCATTGGGAGCGTGGCTCTGTACCTGCAACGTGGCTCTTCCCTCTGGTCTGAACTATTCTGTCACTGAGATTGCCGGCTGTTAAATGCTTTGATCGGTGCTTATCACCGAGACTGTGATCTCAGTAAGTCTGGTGTTTATATTTTTCATGCTCAATATGTCAGCCTTTTGCTTGAGGGTAATGATTACAACTTACTACAAGGGTATCAGTCTGATCTGAAACGTGTTGGATGTTAATTAGGCATGTATCTATTCAGCCTGTTCGCTTGTTGGTTTCAGCCAGGGCTTATCAGCCATTATGCAGTGTTTTTCTCTCACAACAAACCAGCACCAACCGGGCTTATCAGCCCAGAAACCAACCAGCGAACAGGCTGATTATCTTCTTTTGGGTTGGAAGTGGAATGGTCCATATGGAACTATGGCAAGCTTATATTATAAGCTTATATTATCTTCTTTCGTCGCGGCAGTTTCATGAGCCCGGCCGGTCCCGCACACGAGCGCTTGCCGAGCCCAGTCCGTAGTGCGATCCGCTCCTCCCGCGTTGGCTTTCCAATCCCCATCACAGCCACGTATATACTATATTCTAAACATAGCAAACCGGATCGCCTCTCCTCCACGAAATATTCCCTTTACCTGCATGCCTACGTGACTTGGTCACGTCCGTGCAAGCGTCCGCACGCGCTCTCTCTCCCTCTCTGCTTGCCCCCCCCCCCCCCCCCCCCCCTGCGGCCTTCTCCCGCACGCGATCGCTCTGCCCGCGCCAGCACCTTGTGCGCATCCTTCCTTCTTCCTGCCGCGTACACTCTTACCTGGTCCTGCACGATCCCAACTCTGCTTGACGCGTGCCATGTCGACCACTTACTCTACCTCTAGTCCTCTGCCTCGCCAGCAGCTGCAGCGTCCGGCCTGGCGTGGCCCCGGTATTCTTGGGCCGGCTCCGCAAACCCTTGTGGCCTTTATGCCCCCACAGACTCGTCATCCGCCGTGTCCCCCGCAGAAGGCAAACCATTGGGTCCTCGACACAGGCGCGACCTCCCATATCTCGACAACCAAGGGTATACTTCTGTCTTGCCTCTCTTTCTCTCCTCTTCACATCACTGTGGGCAATGGCAACAATCTCCCTGTTTCGTCACGAGGCACTTCTACTCTACCCACACCACACTCGAATTTCGTCTTGAATAATGTCCTTGTCGTACCTTCCTTAATTCGTAACCTTCTTTCGGTTCGCCAATTTACTCGCGACAACCATTGTTCTGTCAAATTTGACGCTATGGGTTTCTCCATTAAAAATCTCCACTCTAGGCAAGTGACCCTTCGCTGCAACAGTGACTGTGACCTCTACCCTTTCCCAACTATCCCTGACACTGCCGCTGCCCATCCAACCTTGCTTTGTCGACAGCTTTGTGGCATCGCCGTCTTGGCCAAACTGCTCCTCATGCTGTCTACACCCTACAGAATATGTCAGCCATCTCATGCAATAAGCCAAATATTTCCCTGTGTCATGCATGTTAGCTTGGCAAACACATGCGTCTACCCTTTGCTCCTTCAGCATCCACAACTTCAGAACCCTTTGCTCTCCTTCACTGTGATGTCTGGACTTCTCCAGTCCTTAGCAACACGCGTTATAAATATTATTTGGTCATCCTTGATGATTTCACTCATTTCTGCTGGACCTTTCCGCTACGCCAAAAATCTGAAGTCTATGGTCAATTTGTTGATTTTGTTGCCCATGTTCAGACACAATTTAACTTTGTTCCCAAGTGTTTTCAGGCCGACAATGGCACCGAGTTCATCAATAATGCCATGTCTACCTTCTTGTCCAGTCGTGACATTCTGCTTCGCCATTCTTGCCCCTACACTTACCAGCAAAATGGCAAAGCTGAGCATATGCTTCACACCATCAACAACACCATCCGCACCCTTCTCATCCATGCTTCCATGCCGCCAACCTTCTGGACCGAGGCACTTGCTACAGCCACTTTTGTGCTTAATTGGCGCCCCTCTTCTTCTGTTGGCAACAGAATCCCATGCCAACTGCTTCATGGCAGCTTCCCTGAGTACTCCCACCCTTGAGTGTTTGGCTGTCTATGTTATCCTAACCTCGGTGCCATGACTCCCCACAAACTTGCGCCTCGTTCTGCACCTTGCATTTTTCTCGGGTATCCATCTAACCACAAGGGTTACCGGTGCCTTGACATCCTTTCGCGACGACTAATCATCTCCCAACATGTCGTGTTCGACGAGTCGGTGTTTCCATACGCTGCTACACAATCTGGTGCATCTTCACTTGACTTTCTGTTGCTAGATGCTTCTTCTACTTTGTCGGTCGATCCACCTTCGGGTGTCGAGCAACCGCCCTCCTCTTTGGCCGCTCCAACGCCTGCTCCCTCACTCAGCGAGGATGAGCAGCCTGACCTAGCGATCCTCTATGCTGGCCCCCTCCACCTACCCAGCCACGTCCCACCGGCTGCCCCTGCACCTGAGGACAGGGGCCCTGCCTCCACACCGCCGTCGGGTGGGTCCCCTACTGCTCCGCGCCCGAGCGGGTCGGGCCAATTTGGTCTCACCTACCAGCGGCAACATCGACCGGTCTCCACGACTCAGACGATTCCGGCGTCGACTCTGGCGCCAATGGCGCCGTCCTCCTCCGCCAACCCTGTGCAAACGGTGCTGCCCCCAGCACAGAACAAGCAACCAGCGCCTCTACCTCCCTCGCGCCCGGTGGCGCAGTCTCAAACCAGCAGCCTACATCTAGTGGAGTGCCTCAACCTATCCGCCACGACTGCCTCGCCAGTTCCAGCGAACTATCGCAGTGCCCTCGCCGACCCCAACTAGCGCTGCGATGGCCGACGAGTACAATGCTCTCATCCCCAACAGTACCTAGCGCCTTGAGCCTCGTCCGCCCGGTGCCAACGTGGTCACTGGCAAATGGTTGTTCACGCAGTACCACTCCGACGGCTCCTTCGCTCGGCACAAGGCGCGCTGGGTGGTCCGTGGCTTCTCACAGTAGGCCGGCATCAACTACGACGAGATGTTTAGCCAGGTTGTTAAACCAACGATGATTCGCACCGTCCTCAGCATCGCCGCCTCGCGTTCCTGGCCCATCCATCAGCTGGACGTGAAGAACGCCTTCCTCCACGGCCACCTCGAGGAGACGGTCTACTATCAGCAGCTGTCCGGCTTCATCGACCCCACCAAACATGACTATGTTTGTCTCCTGCAAAAGTCCTTGTATGGGCTCAAGCAGGCCCCTAGGGCCTGGAACCAGCACTTCGCCACGTACGTCTGCGGCATGGGATTCACCGCGTCGAAGTCTGATGCATCTCTGTTTGTCCACAAAGACAGAGATCGCGCCGCATACCTGCTCCTCTACATCGACAACATCATTCTCATGGCCTCATCCTGTGAGTTGCTACAGCTCATCACGGCACGTCTCCACTCTGAGTTCGCCATGACAGATCTAGGCGACCTTCACCACTTCCTCGGCATCTCCGTGACGCGCTATAGCTCAGGCTGTTCTTGTCGCAACGTCAGTACGCCGTTGACCTTCTCCAGCGGGCAGGCATGTCTGAATGCCATCCCACCGCCACGCCCATCGACACACGGAACAAGCTGCCCGCCACCACAGGTGCCCGGTGGCCGACCCCTCCGAGTACCGGAGTCTCACTGGTGCCCTCCAGCACCTCACTTTAACACGGCCTGATTTGGCATATGCTGTTCAGTAGATGTGCTTGTTCATGCATGATCCCCACGAGCCTCACCTCCGTCGATCAAGCGCATTCTCCGGTACATCAAGGGCTCCCTCTCCGCCGGTCTTCACCTGGGCACCGGACCCGTCTACCAGCTCACCCCCTACTCTGATGCTGACTGGGCGGGCTGTCCCGACACACGTCGCTCCACCTCTGGCTTCTGCATCTTCCTCGGCGACAACCTGGTGTCCTGGTCCGCCAAGCGATAGAACACTGTCTCTCGTTCCAGTGCTGAAGCAGAGTACCATATTGTCGCTCATGCCGTTGCTGAGTGCTGCTGGCTGTGCCAGCTTCTCCAGGAGATCCATCTACCACTTCCCTCCACCACGGTTGTCTTCTGTGACAACGTCAGTGCTGTCTACATAACGGCCAACCCTGTTCATCACCGACGGACCAAGCACATCGAGATCAACATCCACTTCGTCCGCGAGAAGGTCACGCTTGGTGAAGTTCATGTCCTACATGTGTCGTCCTCGCATCAGTTCGCGGACATCATGACTAAGGGCATGCCTGTATAGTTATTCACTAATTTTCGGTCCAGTCTATGTGTCCGTGAACCTCCCGCTATGACTGGGGGGTGTTAGATGTATATATATTTAGGGGTCTAATTGTAATTGTACTGAGCAACTTGCGACTATATATATGAAAATCACCCCTCCCTAATGGGGTGAGGTGTTCCCCTATTCCTTTCTACACAAACTAAAAAGCTAAATACATGCTTTTGTGAAGCTGAAATGTATGTAGTTGATGGCTGAATCGGCTCTAGTCGGCTATTATTTGCCGATTGGACTCTGCTTTACGATTTTGGCTGTTATGTAGGTCTGTCACCATTTGTTAGGTGATAAGTGTCCTGTCGGCTTCTGAAGAGCCGATAGGATGCAAGTTTTATAATTTTTATAAAACCAAGAGTTCTGCAATTGCTAATTAAAATAATATTATTCAAAAAACATAAAAATGAGCCACCTGATTGCTAGCCTAGTTCATATGTCTGCCCGTAATTCATGAGCAGGGCCTCTCAAATCAACAGCGCATGCCTTTTTTAATAGCATTCAACTCCTCCACTACGTTGTGCATCTTCATTCTTTGTCTTGGCGAGTCATTGCAACACGCTAAAGCAACTCTAAATATTGGACAAATGAGAATATCTAGTATAGCTTGGGTGTCTGCGTCTCCACTGTATGTTGCAGTAACATCAAGTATCTCCAGTAGATTATTAGGATAAGCCATCTTCACAAAGTTGACAAGATTTGCCACACCATTGATGAAGCTGTTAGTTGGCCTTCTTCCAGTAAACATTTCCAAAAGCAGCATCCCATAGCTATATGTATCACCATCCATCGAGACTTCAGATCCTGATCCATACTCTGCCATATACAGAAAATGGATTTATTTTTTTATTTTTATGGCTATATTATAAATATATCACATAAAAATTAATATTATCAGTTTGTCAGATAAATAATCTTCAGAACAGCAACATATTCGTATGTGTCAACAACAGTTTAATTACTGACCTGGGGGGACATATCCAATTGTGCCTTTGACTGCAAATGAGCTGCCTTCAGTTTCAGGATGTTTTTTCTGGCCTGCTTCAGAGGACATTATCTTAGCTAAACCGAAGTCTGTAACATGTCCAACCAAATCATCATCTAGAAGTATGTTGCTTGGTTTAATGTCACAATGAACTATCTGTGGATGGATATGATGATCGTGAAGATGTTCCAATGCCTAGAGCAATGTTGAGTCTTTTCATCAAACTTAGACTTCTTCTGGTCATGCTATTTGTCATTTTGTCTGGATGCAGCCACTCATCTAAACTCCCATTGCAAATATATTCTAGGACAAGTGCCTTGAATTCATCACCATTACGGTCCAGGCCACAGCACACAGTGATCACCTTCACTAATTTCCGGTGGCGGATCCTCCTTAGAGCATTGCACTCAGCTAAAAAGCTTCTACTGGCTCCTTGTTGGCCAAGATCAAGAACCTAATCAGAAGACTATGAGGCGTTCCCGTAGGGCTCTCCCCCCCTCCACCGGGGCGACCCCGGCGGCGGCTTGAGCGGCCCCTGGCCCTCCTCCCTCCCTCTGCCTCTCTGGTGAGCTCCTGCCTTCATTCCCTTCCCTCTTCCGGTGAGCTCCTACCCTTCCTGCCTCCACCCTCCCCTGCCGACATGGCTTCCTCTGCTGGTTTGCCTCCTTTTTTCCTCGGCCTCTGTGGGGGATAAGTTTTCTGCGTTCATTCTGGACAAGTTTGGGCTGGCTGTGGCTCCTGATGAGCATCATCTTGGCATCTTCTCGTTGCTTGTGGCTTTTGGTAGATGCATTTCCCGTCTTGAGGAAGGTTTTGTTGCTCGCACCCTCAGCGCCGTTCTGGGCGGCCCTGCGGAGCTTTTTCATGTCTGTATGGTTGAGGATCGGATCTTCCTCTTCTCAGTTTCTTCCAAGGACATTGGCTTTGAAGTTTACAAGATCAGAAAGTTTATCTGTGCTGAACTTGAGCTTTCCTTCCATCTCTTCAATGAAGCCGGTTTGTTCTCTGCTCGCTCCTCCTCAAGCAACCTGCCAGTTTATCCTTGGGTTGAGGTAATGGGGAAAACTTCTTATGCTGAGTTTGTCAAGAAGCCTGCAACAATTCTTCCCAAAGCCAAGCAGTTTCCTGCCAAGAGGCCTGTTGCGTTTCTTACAGGTGCGAAAAGAGCTCCAATCCGCACTCCACCTGCTCGACAGATTGCCGCTCCCAATGCTCATCGCAAGTCAGTCTTTGATAGCCTCTCTTTTCTGAGAGTTTCAGTCTTTGATCGTTTGAGTTGGGATTCAGTCCGCCCTGTGATGCGTCGTGCTCCTCCTGAGCATTTCACTCAGACCCGCCCAAGTTCTTCTTCAGATAAGCAGTTTCAGGGATTTGATCTTGCTTTACAACGGCAGAGTATTGAGCGGGGTTCTCTGAATTTGGATTTGAATCTGGGTTCTCTTAATGATAGCTCTCATGGTGCTATTAGTTCACCCTCTTCGGCTCCCGTGTTATGCCGGCGCTGTCACTCTTCTTCCCACCCGAGGTATGCATGCAAGGCTCCTATTAAATGTAATACTTGTTTTGGGTGGGGCCATGTGGCAGCCTCTTGCCGTGAGAATTGGAAAAGTTTGCAGAATCATGTGAACGGGCGTTTCCTGGATAATTTTGCAAAGGATTTTGGCCCATCATTTGATCACTCGGGCTGGTTCAACCCTGCACGTATGATTGCGGGCCCTTCCACACCTCCACGGTTTCAGGACTTCACAGATTTTTCAGGTGTCCCTTGGCCTTCCCCCACTATACATTGGGACCTTTAGGGCTCTTCGCCGTCTACTGCAGACTTTGTTGCTCATCCTGAAAACCCCAGTCTGCAGAACTCCCATTATCTCAAACTCCACGAAGAGGAATCGACAATGGCGTACTTTCACGCCGATCCTGCGCCTTTCCCCGAAGGCCTGCATCGCATTGATGTTCAAGAGCGCAAGCCTATGGAGAGAGTGGTTTTGATGCGTCCGCGAGCCAAGCACCAAGACTTGGCCATCGTCTCCATTCATCCTATGCCAGAGCAGCAGGTAACATTCCAGGCTATTCGGGATGTTGTTTCGGATTTCTTAGTGAATGATCAGCATGTTGTCTTCACGGATATGCAACCGACGCATCTTGGTCAAGCTTATGTTAGATTCAGAAATGCATTTGATAGAGATTGGTTGATCCAGCATGGTGCTTATATCTTTGGCAATGTCAAAATTATTTTTGTTGAGCATAATAAAGGGAGAAACTGGCGTGCTACCAATTTCAATAGAGAGTGTTTGATGCTCTTGTTGGGTTATCCACCAGATTTCCGGGAGGATGAGTATGTGGTCAATACAATCTATTCTTTTGGAAGAGTCATTTCCTGGGTAGATGATGGTAGGCATCTGTCAAGAATCTTGGTTAGGGCTCGTGTTGTTGATTTAGAGTCCATCCCGCAGTTTCTTGTGCTCACTGAAGGTGAAGGGTTCCAGGGTGAATCCTGAACAGTGCAGTGTGAAGTGTTGCAGGGACAATTGCTGGGGGGTTACCTCAGGATGAGGACCCTGCTCCTGGGCCTAATGATTTCTCTCCTGGGGGTCCCTTCGACTTGTTTGGATTCGGCCAGAATGGACCTAGGCCTGTTGCTCAGCCAAATCAACAGGGAGGGCCCAATCTGTTTCATGCTGGACTTGGGCGAGCAAATGAAGGACAGGATGAACAACCTGCTGATGCTGTTTGGGCAGGTTGGCCTGACAATGTTCAGGAAATCCCAAACCTAGACCTCAATGCGGATCCTGAGAATCCACCTGATATCAATCTCAATGTCGTCCCTGATATGCAGGAAATGATTATTGACCCTGTTGTTCCTGGACCTCATCCTTAGGAGATGTTTCTGGCACTAAATGACTTACTCAATCAGGTAAATGAAGAGGAGGAAGATGAGCAACTTGATCAGGAAGCCTTGAATCCCATCCAAGAAGAGCTAGCCAATGTCTTGAACAATCCTCCACCTGTTGAGGTGGACATTCCTGTCTTTAATGCACCTGCAAAAAATTTCTTACCTCTGGAAATTCAAGAACATGATATCATGGATGATGATGAATTTGCAAGTGGGTTTTGTTATGATCAATGGCCAGCCCAATGATGTCTTTTCATCCCTCCTTGGATAGAGCAGTGCTACAAGCTTCTATGATGGGCCTCCTGGGCCTTGGGCTAAATACTTGGCTCCCAGCCCCAGCTCCAAAATCCCACAGTTCCTCATTCCAAGTGACTGGGCCAGCTACTTTACTGCTCTCTTGTTGTTACCTTCTCACTTCAGCCGAGCCAAGGAGTTCATTCAGTCTAATGCTCTCCTATCCTGCATTGACAATGGCCAAAAGATTGGATTCTCTTTGCCTGCTGCTTGCCCTGTGAAAGCTTTTCCTTCCTGTGTTTCCCTCACTGTTGCTACATCTGAAGATACGATGGCAGGCCAAAATGGGACAGAGTTCATAGCTGAAGATGTGTTAGTGGATCCCAAAGAAGCTCCTCCAGTTGATGATGAGATTCTGACAGAAAAGACCAAAAAGAAGAGGGGCACTGTTATGGTGGAAAGTGATGTTAGGAGGAGTCCCAGGATAAAGATCAATAAGAATGGCTTCAAGGATCCAATCTGCAAGGATAAGGCTTGCCTTGGCTGCAATGCTAAGCCCCCAGCCCTCTCCTCCAAGACTATCGGAAAAATTAGCTCCACTCTTTGTGATCTTGATGCCTCTCAAGTCACTAATGCAGCACTCAGCAAGAAGAAGAAGGATAAAGCAACTCCTATGGGACCTGCTCCCCCAAGAAGGATGAAGACCTTGGTGCCTCCCAAGGCGTTGTCAGTACACTTGGCAAGAAAAAGAAGGGTAAAGCAGCTCCTGTAGAGCCTGCTCCCTCCAAGAAGGCTGATCACCCAAGCAAGAAGAATGTTGAAGATGCCTAAAGTAATTGAAGACTGCCAACCTCTTGGGGCATGGGAGAAAAGGACTGTCTTTGAGTCCTTTTGGTTGTTATGCTTTTGTTTCCTTTTTATTTCATTTGTTAGGGATTCCTACTCCCTGAACTATCAGTTACCCCTTTTGTTGTTGTTGGTCTGTTGGCTCATGTAAAGACTATCTTTATTTCCTGCCCGAACTATGTACTTGTACTAGGGCTGCACTTTTTTTATGTCTTAATGGATAGTAGGCCTTCAGTTCGTTCTTGGAAGGTACTCTATTGGAACATCAGGGGTATCAACGCTGAAAATAAGTGGGAATCCATTAGAAATAAA
Source organism: Miscanthus floridulus (assembly GCF_019320115.1). Lineage (NCBI taxonomy): Eukaryota > Viridiplantae > Streptophyta > Magnoliopsida > Poales > Poaceae > Miscanthus > Miscanthus floridulus. Next base: position 108,160,474 of record NC_089588.1, on the reverse strand, counting down.
ATCACTGAGAGTAGCTATGATATCATTAGCATCCAGGAAACTAAGAGGGATACTTTTGATATTTCCTATATTAGAAAGTTTTGCCCTAGCTCCTTTGATGCTTTTTGTTTTCTTCCCTCCATTGGTGCTTCTGGTGGTGTCCTTGTTGTCTGGAAAAGCTCTGTGTTCTCTGGCAGTGAGATTTTTCACAATGACTTTGCAAGCTCAGTTGAGTTCTCCATTCACAACAATGATCCCTGGATTTTAACCTCTGTTTATGGACCCTGTGATAGTGAAGGCAAGGAGGCATTTATGAACTGGTTTGAGAATATCCAAATGCCAGATGATTTCGACTGGCTTATTGTTGGGGACTTCAACCTCTACAAAAAGCCTGAAGACAGAAATAGGGAAGGAGGGAATGTAAATGATATGCTTCTGTATTAACAATGCCATTAGTACTTTAGGGCTTGTTGAGATTCTAGAGGCTGGGGCGGCGGTAGCATGGACGGATGCGGGCGTGGGCGCGGGGGCGGGAGGCTGGCGGCGCGGGCGTGGGATGTGCCGACGGTGGTGGCTCGGCGTGGGCGCGGGAGGTGCGTGTGTGCGGGTAAGTTTTGTGTGTGTGCATGTCTGCGGGTGAGGGAACGCTGGGCTGGATATGAAGAAGCTTTGCGGAGTGCCCCAATCCAACACGGCAAATCCAGGTATGCCGAGTGTTGAATCGGGGCACACCGCAAACCCTGTTTTTTTTCATTTTCCTTCTTTCCTTCTTTTCCAAAACGTGTTTTTCTAAATTTGTTCTGATGTACTTTGAAAATACCTTGTCAAATTCACTCAACAATATATATTTGATTTTGCTACTAATATTATTCCATTATTTCAGGCAGTTATAGCTCAAATTCAATTTATATCAATTAAAATTCTATAATTGCACTTAATAAATTAAAATTATCAAACGGATCCAAAAAATTACCAAAATTTCACATGAAACAATCTATGTTCTCTATTGCCTATACAAAAATTTTTGTAGCCAAACCTCAATTCGACCATCACTTTGACTTTAAATCTTACCGAATCCTTCTCAACGCTACGATTCTTCTTCTGCGATGCTTCGTTTTGTAAACATTGTACATGATAAATTGTGTGAAACCTTCTCAATTTTTTACCACGGCCTCCACGTGTGATATCATCACATCATGACAAATCTCATGATTTTCAGACTTCGCTTGCTTTTTTAGAATTTAAAAACCATTTGGCCACACGTTCGTGGTACGTTTCCTGAACAAGATGTTCAAAATTTCTTTTCATTTCCCAGGTAAGGCCTCACATTGGACTCAATAACATGAATATCATTTTTCTAATCATTTTATTCTATTATTTGAATCACTTGCAGTTCAAATTTGACTTATACCAAAAAATTCCTTGAAATATAATAAATTAATTAAATATAGCAAACAGATCCCGAAATATACCAAATCTTAACATGAAGCATCACATGTTGTATGTGAAGAGTAGAAAAGTTTCAAGGTCAGAAGAGAAAAAAAACTTATTTCTTTGCCGAGTGTCAAAAAAAACACTCGGCAAACTTATTTCTTTACCAAGTGCAAAAAAAAACACTCGGCAAACTTATTCTTTGCCTAGTGCCACTAACGGACACTCGGCAAAGTACTAACGGACGGCACACTAACTGACAGATGTCCACGTGGTGGTGTGTTGCCGAGTGCCTATCTTTTGCCGAGTGTTTTTTTAGTTTGCCGAGTGTTTTTTTAGCACTCGACAAAGAGTTTGTTTGCCGAGTGCAATTATTTTGTTGAGTGTTTTTTTGCAGCACTCGGCAAAGATCTTGTTTGCCGAGTGCCCAAAGGATTGCACTCGGCAAACCCCCTTGCGCTCGGCAAATCTACCGTTTCCGGTAGTGCGCTACCACAAAAGTCACTCGCCTCACTCCTCTCGACCTCGCCGCCACCCGAGCACCCGGCGGGAGGCCCGCACCAGTGCGAGAACGATGGTGATGAGTCCTCTCCGCACTCCTCGTGCATTTTCTCTCTAGGCGTGCTTGCAACCTAAACCAGCTATAGTTTGGTTCCTTGCAGAAGATCTCGTCGTCGTTATCGATGGTGGAGACGATGTCCGGTCAGACGGTGACTCCGCAGTCAGTGATGGAGGTAGAAAAAAATTATAGCAGGGGCAAATTCTAAGGCGAAGATGAACGAAAAAGCTTATGACCCAAATCGCACTGTATTTACATACTATGATTGCACAAATTATAGCGAAAAAGCTAGAATCACACAAATTATGGTGAAAAGGTGGATGAACAACACAAGATGTTACCTCAAATTTACAGAATAAAATGAGGTAACCAGGCGGAGCTGCTGCCCCTGCTCTGCTGCTAACCTATCCGCGGCCGCGGCCGGCCCCGGCTTCAAGTTTCTCTCCTCCTCCCTCCATCTCTCATGGCGCTGGCGGCGGGGTGGACAGGCAGTGGGCCGAGCTGGCGGTTGGCGGCGGTCGGCGAGTGGGGTGGCAGCGCCTAGCAGTGGGAGGCGGCGTCCGCGTCGATGCGGAATTGGGGATTCGGGAAGCTGAGCGTGAGCGCTGATGGTGTTGGTGGATTGGGGATTTGGGGAGCCAAATTGGGCCCTTGTTGGGCACTTGGGCTAATCTAAAGTGACAAAAAAAAGCCCAGTTCCCACCGCCCAGCAAAATGAACGGTCATCTTCTTCTTCGCTACTCGGTGCTCGCGGCTCGCGCTCGCTCTCGCTCGACGCCATATCACGGCGGCGCAGCCTCTGCTGGATAGCTCGGCAGCCGGAGCTAAGGAAGAAGAGGGGTCCAGGGGTCTGGGACGATGTCGCTGGTAGCTGGGGCGGCCGCCCCACCCCGCCCCTAGGGTGGCTCCGTCCATGTCTGCAGTGGCACCGTCGCACCAGCCTCGATCTAGTGTGCTATGGCCGGATTCAGTGAGCCTTAAGCCGGATATGACATGGCCATGGCCACATTTCGCACACCCTCCGGTCTGCTTTTGTCCCATTATCTCCATCACTAAGTATATAGGCTGGGCTGCACTGGATGGCTTGGGCTTATACAAATGGTCAAAACGTCTTATAATTGGAAATTGGAGTTGTTTACTAACCATATTTTAGAATTCGTACAGTTTTTGGAAAGAGCACCACCAGAGCATTTCTCTTCAAATAAATGGTGTTATGAAACATTTTCATGTGAATCACCATTCTTTGTCTCCCAGTTACATAGGCTAGTATGCGTTCAAGTATTCAAGTGATGTTATTACTCTGAAGATTTAGAGTTGCATTGATGTTCCAGTGATGTTTCTAGAGTGTTTTCTTGTGTTTAGTTGAGCCACTGTGCCTGTCACGACTGAAGCAAACTGGACAAATAACTGTTTTTTCAATTGAAACTGCCCACTAAATATATTAAATCCCATCCATTTTAGACTAAGCATCTACATAAATCAAGCTCCGTGGTTTTTATTTTCATGTTTCAAACTCTTTGTACTTAAACCTAAGCATTCCTGAACTTTGAGCTATTGTTTACTGTAGAAACACAAACGGTACCTTTTTCGAATTCCTTCTGAAGTATAAGTGAACTGCCACATTTCCTTAACAGTTCGAGCTTTTGAGTTAACTGACAAGTATATACAACTCGATACACTATCAGAGTCACGGGGTCACGGGTTCGAATCCTAGTAGGCACAATTTAATGAAATAATTCCAGCCAACTCCTATTTCCACATTTGATGCTCGAGGGAGCCTGCACATTTGATTTTCTTATCTTGACATTTCCTTCCACTCCTCTGATTGCCTTACAAAAGTTCTATTGGATGGCACATTCAATTTCTCCAAGATTTCTTGTCAATCGTTATATATCTGCCTGCTTTTAGTACAATACAAGTGATTTGTACCTCTGGAATACATTATTTTAGAATGTTACTAGATAAATAAAAGCACGGCATTTATCTTTATAATAGTGTTGAAAACCAGTTTATTAATTTTTAGTGGTGTTATCCTATTGCACCAATAGAAGGAAAACACCTTATCATTCGTACAAAACATCTCAGTAGTTTCTAGATGCTTGGCACATATTCTGGATATGTGCAAAATAAAGATTGATTGGTTGTGCCCGATGGCAGAGCTCGTAGTGTGGCTGCGGGACCCTATGGTGACGGCAGTGGAGGTGGTCGGGAGGGCGGTGGGTAGCAGCGAGGCGTCGGCGGTGTTGTCCCTTTGGGCGGCGGTGGGTGTGGCAGAGGATGGTGGCGGCCTAAGCGTCGACAGCCAGTCCTCGGCAGGGAGAAGGCAATTCTAGCGGAGGTGGTTCCATAGGCAGCTGTGTCCTAGGGGCGGTAGCGGCCTAGGAGTCTGGGTAGAAGACCTCCTCAGCAGCGACGACAACCCTAGGGGTGCAAGGATCTTGGCGATGAGGAGACGGATCAAGTGGAGGCAGATCCCGTTGGCAGCGGCGGCCCTAGGGGCGGCAGAGGCCTAGGAGTCCGAGTAGAAGAGGATATCCTTAGCAGCAGCGACAGAGGACTCTAGGCAAGAGGCAACAACCATGATCCGAATGACGGCGGCTGCCCTATGGGCGGCGGAGGCCTTGGAATCCTGGAGAAGTGGGATCGAATCTTGGCTCGCGTCTAATCAGGCTAGTTCTGATTGGACGATAACGGATGAAGGTGGGCTAACCTGGCAACACGTGGGCGTCAGCTCACTTGAAGCAGGATGAAGATATGGCACCAGCAGAGGTTCGCAGCGATGGTGCACTAGGGGGCAGCGGACTTGACGACTTCCACTTGCCGAATCTAGCCATCTTAGGAGAGGATGTCGAGAAGCAGGGATGTGTCGAGGATCATAGTATTTTCTTTTTTGGGTTGTGTGTACTCCTCTTTGTTGAGGTGTGAGTCTAAGGTGCTCTTGTATTCTTTTGGCTTGTATATATCCTTTGTGATATAGAGGCCGGATTAATGAAAATCCATAATCTAAAAATATGTGCAAAATAAGGAAACAATACCACAAAATAGAACCACCAGTAATATAATATATCATTTATCTAAACAACTGAAAGGGATACAATATGGATGCATGCATACATATTGTTAGAAACGAAACAACAAGAATGTAGACTCGAACTATTCTGTGACGAAGCACAATACATGGGATGCAATGAGTGATTCTAAGACAAGACCCTTAAGACTAACAGATGAAATGCAACCAAAATTATTAGAGAATGTGAGTTCTAGTACAGTGCCCATGGGAGGCCTGAGCAAGCACCCAGATTGTAAGGCTGCATCATTTCACACCCATTGCCACTAGCGTCCCTGCTGCTGCCTACAAAGGCACTATAGAGCACAGTGCCAATCTCGCCAAAGTTTGGGTCTGGGCTGGCTATCGGCCAGTCTTGCTGCAACTGGTGTTCCTCTAGTGGTGCCATGCTTTGCATCTCGTTGTAGGTGTAGGGAGAAGCCTGTGTATATGACGAGGATGAAACTGGTTGCGTCACCTGCAATGGCTCTAGCAGGGCTCCCTGCTCGACGACAAGCTCCTGGAGTCGTGCTTTGGCTTTGCTCATCTTCATCTCCACCATCTTCCTAAGGCTAACGAGCTCATCCTTGGCGGTGCCAACGAGGCTTGGGCACCGTCCATCCAAGCTATCATGCAAGAGGACCAAGGTCTCACGCTCATGATTCTCATGGTCCAAGTTGCTCACCTGCTCATGGAGCCTTAACGTGCGACTGTGGAGGAATTCCTCTTGATTTTGTATCTTCTTGAAGCTGCCAACATCTTGCATGTCCTTGAATTTCTTGAGGAGATTCTTGGCCTCTGAATTAGAGGGCCACACCTCTGGTTGGGCCTGGCCATCAACATAGACCACCACACAGATCTTGATCCCACAGAGTGTGACGAGCTCACCAGCCTTTTTTGCCAAGGCCTGGTAGCGTCTCTTGTACGTTGCACGCCGAGTAGCATTGTTGGAGATCCACCGGAGATTCACCTTCTTGCGTGCCATAGCTCCTAGCAATTACCTAGTTTGCTAGCTACTACTAATATCCACAAACAAAATGGAAATGTTTGCTTTGGTGTTGATATGAAACGAGGAGAGGGGTGGTGTTTGTATATATAGATCAAGGAGGAGCTTAGAGCAATTTATAGCGGTGCTTAGTCATACCACCATATTATGGTTAGCATTTACTCACTATAGAAATGTGGTGTATATAACTAAGCATATTTTTCTTCATAAATGCATAGGTCACAAGAAAAACATTCCACGCATACATCATGAGCATTGTGTGATAGGCTAGGCGTCAGTCAAATTTTGTTAATTATAGTGGCGACAAATTTCCTAATCATACCATTATATTTTAGCTAGCATTAACTGTTACATAAATATAGCAATAATTTATTTCGTTAATTATTGTGGCGATAATTTCCTAATCACACCATTATATTTTAGCTAGCATTAATTGTTACATAATAAATATAGCAATTATTCCTGAATAGATAGATTATCATAGTTTTACTAATTAAATGGATCGATCACAAGGAAAACATTCCATGCATACATCATGAGCATTGTGTGGTAAAAAATATTGGTTAATTACTGCTAAAGAAACACAAGAAATAAAATAAGAGAATATAATCAAGACATTGTAGAAGGCTCACTCCTTGGAGGATGAGGCCTGACTTCAAAACAATTATAGGATGGTATGGGATGTGTCAATTCGATCAAAGGACTGGATCGTTGTTTCAAAGCTCTACAGTTCGTGTGTGTTTCAAGTTGTAGCAGGAAACTAGTTCAAGATATATTGTTTTAATTTGTTGGTAGAGTCAGTGTTTGTTATATAGCAGGCCCCATTTGTTTTCCATGGTTAGAAATATATTATGGCAGCGTAACAAGCCATAAAATCAGACTAATAGATTACCCAACTGACTAATTGTAGATAGTTTACTATGGCTGTCAGTGATTGTGTAACAACCCAAAAACCCTTCCTTGTTAAAACGTTTTGATAAATATATAACTTGTTGACCTTAAACTTGCTATCACTTCAGTCTTGCCTACCTTGCTAAATAAGTTCTATATGATGAAAAAATTAGTGACAAAGTGATTTTCTATGAGTTTTCTACCTTGCTAAATATGTTTCCTATCACCATAAGTGACAAAAAAATATTGTCATAAGTTCTATGAGGAAAAAATCAGAACATAATAGAACATGGTTAAACATGAAAGATAAGTGATGAAGAGATTTTCAATGAAGCATCACGAATCTTGTGTCATGACAGATATTATATGATCTATGACAAATACATATCGTCATAGAATGTCAAATTTGTTGTAGTCTAACTCTCTCATCCAGAGTCCAATTGTGGTGTATGAGTATTACTCAATAGAAAGATTATTCAATATGCTTTCAAACAGGAGTAGACACACATATCGCTCGACAAGCTGCAGTGGCCACACCAAGTTAGCAACGTTTACAGAACACCCTTCATCTCCATGGCTGGTGATGTAGTTGCCCAAACGCAAAGCGCACGTGCCAAGAGATGGTGATTGTCAGAAGTTGGGGAAGATAGAAGAACTAAACTAACAGCAATATATAAAAAACCAAATTAATAAAGAGATATGTTTGAGAATAATGGATCATTTTATTGGTGAGTTTTCCATTTTTATGACAGGAAAAGCCATTTCTTTGCTTGGTCGCAACACATACGTACGTATTGCAGAGTTTTGAAACATGGATTGATGCATCGCACTTCGTCACATACTTCTTTTGATGCCAGGCCGCATCCTGCTGGATTGATGCTATCAGGTTATTCCTTGTGGTTCTTTAGCAGCAATTAAACGATATTTGAGCACTATCTAGCCTATCACACAATCCTCATGGTGTATGTCTGGAATGTTTTTCTTGTGATCGAATGCATTTAAGAAGTAAGAAATATGTTTCGATAGTTACTTAGGGATCATTATTATATTTTTTTATAGATTTGAATACATGTTTTAAAAATTCATATCTGGAGATAAGAGTATCCAATTTGGGTGAACCAAAATTTGTTAGATTCATCATGAAGTGTACCATTTGATAAAAATATCAAATCCAATGTTTGGGATGTTTTTCTGGGAGAGTTAAATTGAGCTGTATAAGTGCATTTAAATTGTTTTCAATCTTGTAAAATGCATATCTTGAGCTAGAGAAGTGATAAAAATATGATTCCAATTTTTTTGAGTTTGTATTAACATGTTCTAGCTAGGAAAAATGATAAACCCATAGTAAATCTATTTTGAATAGGGTCTTTCTATTTAACCCTAAAAAATGGTGATTTCTGGTGAAATTGATTATACTAAAAATACATAACTTATAATCATGCAAATTTTTACATGGTGTTATGGTCCTAGGATGAAAGGAATAAAAATATGAAATATGTTGTTTGACACTTTTCACCGGGCTAAACTATTTTTGCTAAAATAAGCCTATGCAAAATGTCATTTTTGTAGAGATGGCTATACTTATCCAAATGGCATAAAATTTGTACAGTAGACTTTTGGGGTCATATGTAGGCTACTGTAATTTTCTTAGAATTTACTGTGCACTTTTGATATATTTTCCTTATTTCACCTTAGTGTCCAAATAAATTAATAAAGGCATTTAAAATAATTTATTTGGGCTTGACCATTATGTTTTCTAAAGTGTATATGATGTCTATGAACTATTGGTATCATTGGTTGTGCCCAAATTTGATTGCTTGTATGCAGTGAAATATTAATTGCTCTATAATTCAATTTTAGTGACTATTTTGGATAGTTTCTGTTGTTAAGTAAATTGCATGGGTAAAATGATGTTTGCTGTGAATCTTGTTAATAACAAAGTTGTAGGTAACTTACTTCTATTGCTTGTGTCAAATTTTCATGCCAATAGGCTAAATGGTTTGAGAGTTATAGCTATTAGAAATTGGTCTCCAGAAATGCTAATTCTCTGGAATTTCTAGACAGATCTAGGAAATTGCTTTGTTTGACCTTCATAGACGTTGAATCATCTTGAGATGACTATATGAAAGTTGTAGGCAGTTTTATAAGCTTTCCTTAAAGTCTAAGATCATAGTATTTGGTTAAGTAGAACTCTAGATATGACCAGATAAGTAGCTGTCGTTTATAGTCTAGGAAATGACTAAGTCAAATTATAATTGTTTGTCTTATGTGATGCTTGTGTAGATGCGTAGGCTAATTGAGATTAGTTGTTAGCTGCTGGTTCTAAGCCTCTTACTGATGATGAACAACTTTACCTTAGGCTACTAGAACTTGGTGAGTGTATGTTTCTTGTACTATAGAAGAGATATGCACCTACTCAGTAAAGATCAACTAGAAGAAAGTTATACATCTACTTGGTCAACGAATGTTAAACTTATCATACATCTTGTGGATAACCATGCTCATGCGTATACAATTTATCATCTCATCTCATTTCTTATGCATTCATGATACTCATTTGTGCATATGCATGCAATAGGTTCCCGGGAAGGAGTGACTCTACTCGAGTTCGAACCCGAGCATCAGGAGGAGCAATAGGCAGCCCAGGAGCAGGATGTTTAGGCCGAAGGAGGAGTCAACATGGAAGATCTTCCTGAGTGTCTTGACCACCAACCTTCCTTATTTCTGAAAGGCAAGCCCTAGAGCATTATAAGCCTCCTATGTTTTTACAAATATCACTTGTGTCCTTTATGTTTGTTGCATTAGGTTATAGGAGTTGATTGGAAACACTTGCTGTATATATTTTCCTTGTCCAGACAAATATATCTTGAATCCTTTGTAGGTCTAGGATCGAATATATGCTTAGCCATGCTTAGTCCCGTAGAAGTCGGGTGATTTCTTGTCACCTGCAAGATATAGGTAGATATCTAATCACGGCTGGCTATAATTGCTATCGTGGAAATAACTATGTGTTGATGAATAAAAAGGAGACAAGATGGGATTGTGATAGAGAAACAACAAGGCATGGAGGTCTTGGTGCCTATTTATCCCCATCTGTGTTGGTTAAGGACTGATTCGCTGTACGTCCTCATATCATGTTGAACACATGCCTAGCACTTATTTGGCCGGATAAGTCTATCCGACCATGAAGCCGAGTAGCTCAACTCAGGCCGAGACTCGGTAAGTTAAAGTGCGCACACTGGAGGAAGTAAGGATGTGCGAGGTGCCATTGACGTGAGTCCAAGGGCAGACTGGGCCTAAACTTCATGCTAGACTGGTAGTATCCTTGAGGGTGCGGCGCTGATCAGACCCGCGACTGAGCAGCGGCAACATAGCATTAATTGATGGAACTTGATGGTTATGATGATGCTCAAATTAATACACCGAATATGGTTACTAATGCTTGTTAGCTTAATCAAGTGATTGCTCTAGTATAGGTGCTAATCTAGAGATGCTTAATTGAATAGGTATTCAAATTGATGCTAAAGGTACTAAATCTCCAAGTTATGTTACTTAAGCTTTTATGCAAAATGTTGTCAAGCTTACTCCACCGATAAAGCCTTGCATACTCCTTTGTGTCATATTATTTCTGGTTTACGATGGGTAAGTCTAGCTGAGTACATTCTCGTACTCAGGGTTTATTCCCTCTTGTTGCAGATGATATGATGTATCATGGGTACTGTAAGAATTGCCTTCATCCTGCCGTTGATGAGGACTAAACCATAGGGCAGGGTACTCCTAAGTTATCCTCTTTGTTCTGCTTTTGTTGGAAATGACCGTGGTACTGGTATGTATTTGAACTAAATGTGATGTTGATGTCAAACTACTTTGCTTCCGCTATTTGAACTTGGTTTGTAATAACTATGTGAACTCCAATGTATGTGAGATACTTGTGAACTATTTGTGAACTGTGATGTAACATGTGACTTGTTATGTTGAATCATGTACGATCTTGGTTTGTATGTTGGTTAATTTGAGATCCTTCATGATTTCATCGGACTACCGGGTTTATATGGGCTCAAGTATGATGGTTTGATCGCTTCGGTGATTGTTATTGTACTTGTGCTCTTATAAATTAGACGGTTCTGTTACACTTAGGAACCTTATATATATGTTTCCCATCTAGAGACTTCCTTACTAATTTCCACCGTGAATCCTTACACTTTAGACATGAATCCAAATCTATGTTCCCCTTCCAATAGAGAATGCAATTATTTTCATAGGCATGAATACTAATATACCCAATTTCTATGGTTTTCACCATTTTCTTAGCCTCATGAAAGGTTTTAGCTAGTGTTGAACCCTCAGGGAGTGCATCATTAAGTAGATCTAGTAGCAGGTTGAAAGATTTGTCAGACCATCCTCCAAGGAGTTTGATGTGGAGTAATCTAATAATGAATCGAAGTTGCGTATATTGCTTGCAAGTAGGGTACAATTCTTTGTTATTTTCTGTGACTAACTTCTGAATGGCAACTAGCTCCTCACAAGGATTTGGAACATAACTATTTTCTCATAATCTCCCTTATCATCTAAGCCAGCAGCTAAGTCTCTAAGCAAATCAGATATGTCATCATGTTCATTGGACTCGTCCACAACCTCAACATCATCACCATCAAAGTCTCCATGATTCACACAAGGGGTAGGTTCTCAATGTAAATTCCATGTTCTATACCCTTTTAGAAACCCATCACATATCAAATGTTCACGAACCTCACTAGCCTTTTTCCAAAAAGAGTTGACACACTTTCTACATGGGCATAATATCTTTCTGCCAGCAGCTGAGTTACTAAATGCAAAAGCTATGAAATTGTTCACTCCTTGCAAATATGTCTTGCCGTGCCTACATGAAACCTTTATGTTAAAAGCCATTTTACATAGCTACATATACCACTTTCAGTATTTGTGAAGCTATTATTTTTTACCTAGCATCATCATCAATCCAAGATTTATCCATCACTGTTACAAGTCGAGAACAAAAAGCTGTCCAAATTATATAATCCATCTATGAAATTTGGGGTACCACAAAATAATTCTTCTTAAAATAATGCATATAGACCAGAGGAGGGAGAGCATCACCTGGTCCTCTTGCAATTTAATTAATGTATATACACACATGTGAAATGGGCATATATATACACACAGACAATTTAAGTGTGTAATTATTATTTGAAATCTGAACTTTGAATACTGGCGCTAAAGATTTGTAGAGGCAGTTGTAAAACACAGCCGACTTTAGAAATTGTTTTCTAAAGGCGGTTAGGAACAACATCCGCTTCTGAAAAAAAAATATTTGTAGACAAATCCATTTTTAGTGAGAGCTCGTCTTCCGAGCTGCCTCTAGAAATTGTTGCGGCAGCCACCTCTATAGAGGCTTCCTAGACACCTCTAAAAAGCTTTTCAGTAGTAGTTTGTGGCTCTTATGTGGTAGGGGTTGGGGTCGGGTATGAGATATGTCTCTAATCACATTGCCTTGGTAGAGAGAATTACGCTAATAGCAATATATAAAAGGCAAATTAAAGAGATATGTTTGAGAAAAATGGATCATTATATTGGTGAGTTTTCCAATTTTTGTGATGAAAAACCATTTCTTTGCTTGGTTGCAAAACATATGTTTTGTGATGCATCCTGCTGGAGTGAGCCTTTTCCTCGACATCATGATTAAATGCTATCAGGTTATTCCCTGTGGTTCTTTAGCAGCAATTAAATGATATTTGAGCACTATCTAGACTATCAACAATCCTCATGGTGTACGTCTGGAATGCTTTTGTTGTGATAGAATGCATTAAAGAAGTAAGAAATATGTTTCGACAGTTACTTAGGCATCATCATTATATTTGTGTAGTAATAAATTCTTGGCATAATATAATGTTACGATTAGGAAATTTATAATTAATGTAATTAAACACAATTTGACCATTGTCTAACCTATCACACAATGCTCATGACTTATAAGGAATGTTTTCTTGTGGTTGATGCATTAATTTATGAAGGAAAAATACTTAGCTATAAGTACAAAAAATATATACACACACTTTATTTGGCAGTGAGTTAATGCTATCCATAAATCATGGTACGAGTAGGTCATTCCTTGCCTCTATAAGTTGCTCTAGAGTCCTCCTTGAAACATATATAAACTGCCCCTCTCCTCATTTCATTTCAACACCAAAGCAACCATCTCCTTATGTTTATATAATCCTACTAGTAGTTGCTGAGCTAGGATATTGCTAGGGTGCTATGGCACGCAAGAAGGTGAATCTCCAGTGGATCTCCAACAATGCTACTCGGCGTGCGACGTATAAGAGACGCTCCCAGGGCCTGGAGAAAAAGGCTAGTGAGCTCACCACACTTTGTGGCATCAAGTTGTGTGTAGTGATGTATGGCCAGGGCGAGGCTCAGCCAAAGGTGTGGCCCTCTGATGAAGAGGCCAAGGAACTCCTCAAGAAATTCAACAGCACGCTAGATGTCAGTAGCCTCAAGAAGACAAAGAACCAAGAGGAGTTCCTCCACAGTCGCTCCTTGAAGCTCCACGAGCAGGTAAGCAAGTTGGACCTTGAAAATCGCGAGCGTGAGACCTTGGACCTCCTCCATGATATCATGTATGGAGGACGCCCGGGCCTTGTTGGCACTGACAAAGACGAGCTCCTTAGACTTAGGGATACGGTGGAGATGAAGATGAGAAAAATCAAAGCACGGCTCCAGCAGCTTGTGGTCGGGGAGCGAGTCCTCCCACAGCCATTGTCGCAGGTGATGCTGCCAGCATCATCTTCGTTGCAGACACAAGCTTCTTGCTACACCTACAATGAGATACAAAGCATGGCAGTACTAGAGGAACACCGTCCCTTGCAGCAGAACTGGAGACTTGCCAACCTAGCCCCAAACTACAGTTCCTTCGCAGGTTGTAGCAGTGAGCCTAGTAGCAGTGGGTGTGAAATGATGCACCCTTACAATCTGGGTGCCTGTTCAGGGCTCCCATCGGCACAGTAGGGAAACTCATCCCATAGTGCATGGCTAGATCTTATATGTTTTCATTGTATTTTGCATGTTGCTCTTAGGGTCCTATCTTAGAGTCACTCGTTGCATCATGTCTTGTGCTTAGCACGCGGCACAAGTTATCTTTCATGTTGTTTTTGCATTTAACAATATGTATGCTTGAATCCGTGTACCCCTTTCAGTCATTTAGATCAATGATATTAATGGATGTCGTTATATTGTGTGGTGTTGCTACTTTATTTTCACATATCCAAGATACATACCATGATACCGAGAGTCTACGAAGTATGAGATGTTTTGTGTGTGATGCACGTGGACTGCCCGGCACTTCCTGTAGTAGCTGGCAGTAGTAGTAGACCCAGGACTGAAATGAAGCCCAGGCGAGACTTAAGACATTGTGAACGGACCATGACGCCTAAGAGGAGGGGTGAATTAGGCAACTTAAAATTCTAACTCTAAACTATGGCCTCTTTTTCTAACCTTAGCAAAACCTATGCAAAAGATAAACTATCTAAATGTGCAACTACAGTTTTGCTAGTGTGTTGCTATCTCTACCGCAAAAGGAGTAATACAATAAATGTAAATGTGGAAGGTAGAGATATGCAAACTCCTATCGATGACTCTGGTATTTTTACTGAGGTATCGAGAAGCGCACAAGCTTCCCCCTAGTCCTCGTTGGAGCCCCTCGCAAGGGCCAAGCTCCCAGTCGGGTAACTCCATGGATAGCCTCAGGCCTTCCCCACACGCAAGTGGGTCTCCGACATGCCTTCCGGCAAGCCTCTCCTGGATGCTACCCGCCGTCTTCACTATCAAGCTTCCGGCCGAAACGCCGCGGGCCTTGTTCCCTCCGGTACACGGTGGCGGCCACACCACAAATGCGGTTGGTGTGATCTCGCAAGACTACAAGCCCCTCCGATGTACAACAATGGTGCTCACAAGCACTGAGTGGTAAGAGATATGCAAACCTCACTAAACACTAGGCCTAAACCTAGAGCAGGCGCATAAGCGGTGGTCTAATCAACCTAAGCACTTCGCAAAGCACCTACGCTAATCACCTAATGAATCACTAAGCACTATGCAAGTGGAGATCACTAAAATGGTATATTAACACCCTTTGTATGTTTCCTCAGCTCCACACTGCTCATTTGGCCGGTTGGGGGTTGTATTTATAAGCCCCACTGAGAAAGTAGCCGTTGGGGACGAAATCCTGCTTTTCTGCTACTGACCTCTCTGTACTCGATCGGACGCTGCTGCCCTGCGTCCGGTCGGTTTTGCCGCCAGCGTCCGGTCACTGCTGCTGACGCCAGTTTGCTGAGCTTCTTCACCGGCGCGTCCGGTCCAGCGTCCGGTCACTTCTGTGAGCTCGTTTCTTTGCGATCTTGCGTATGGCTTGGTTCCTATCTTCATGCTTGGACTTTGCTTGATATCTTGGGTCTTCTCTTGTGCTCCTAGGGTCTTGCTTATGGTGTTGATCATCGGATCATCACGTCGCCTTCGTCCAAGTCACGTCTTGCATCCTATTGAACTACAAAACAATCATTTGCAAGTTCATTAGTCCAATTTGGTTGTGTTGGTCATCAAACACCAAAATCCAGAGTAAATGGGCCAAGGGTCCATTTTCCTTACACACTGATTAGGTCATGTGATTTGAAGCTCCGACTAAGAATGCTGCGATGAAGGACTAAGCATGTGCCGGTGCCGGAGCCCAAGCAGGCGCCCAAGGTCGCTGGTCCTTGGGTCCACCACTGTCTGGAAGTGATTTTGTTTCTGTTGAGGGTACGGTTGTGATGCCTATGGGTGCCACTCCTTTTGCTTGAGGTATCACTTTTGGCCCCTGCTCTTCTTCATTGCACATCCTGCCAGGGTGTGGATCTCCTAGGTGAAAACCCTACACCATTCAATCGATCCACGACATCCTTGGATGTTGTTTCCTCCTTGGAGGTGTCCGTTTGGAGAGACCATTGATATTGCCCACAATTGTCTTCTCCCGACGGTGTTTTGAGTGTGCACAGGGATGTTCTAGTTTGTTCGGGCTTTGTGGGAAGAATCTCAAGTGTGGCTCACAATCATCTGGTTAGCTGTATCAGTCATTGCTGGTCAAGTGCTACTTGGTGGTTGGTTGGCGGATGGCAGAGGACAGTTAGTGGACTTCGGTGACATGTGAGATGCTTTAGATTCATTGTTCATCAGCTTGTTTTGCAGGAGGACGATAGAGTTTTTGTGGACTTCCACAATCTCACTTCATATACAACAGAATAGGTGGAAGTGGAACCGCATCCAGCTTTCCCTATAGGTGGATAGTAGATTGATGGGTGCTTTTAGTTATATGCTCAGTCTGCGATTCTAAATTTGCTTAGAGCCTAGTCTGTCACATTCATATTTCTTTAAACTACAATTATTTTTGTCGATTAGCACATGCTTTTTTATTCATATGAAGCTCGAGAGAGCTTTGTTAACTAGGAATGAATGCTATATATTGTAATCATTTGTATGATGTCCCAAAAATGCACGGTGACGCTGGCCTCAGCCACGCCACCTTATGAATGGTTTTCATAGCTTGCAGAGCTAACTCATTTCACTACTGTAGTCAAGTAATTGGCTTTAAATCTATACTCTATACCCAACTTTCTGTGGTCGCCACACAAACACATCTTCTCAAAGTGGATCCAGCTAACTACACGGTCGTACAAACATGGCTTTCATTCACTTTCTGATAGGGGCGACTGATGGACCACATGAACATATTATTTCTATATGACATCTCTTTTCTCTGCCATTGAATTCGTGATGGAAAGTGATGGTTTTTTTCTTTCCTGTCGAAATCATATGGAGTGATATCTCGCTAAAGCTAAGGTCCAGTGAACTCTAACCAGTCCTGGTTGAATACCACATCTCCATCGCTGCATCTTTCGACGACTAAAGCTGTAAAGCCCATCTCCTTGTCTACCAATGGCACGCAGGTGAGAAATTAATGGTCATTATCAGGCGTAGTTCAAATTTTGGTGTTAAATTCAAATTAATGCTTTAGTAGGTCCCGTCTCCACAAAAGAGTTTAGCTTCTATTCACTACTACAAAATAGTTTTCGCCGATGATATTTTCACCGCCGGTTTTATTAAAACCATAGGTGGTAACTGATAACATATCACCACCCATTCGTAATAAAATTGGCAATGAGAATCATTTTCATGGTCGGTTCTGGAGAAAAACCATTGATGAAATATATCCTTGCTTTCACCACTGATTCGGTACAGGGACCAGCGGTAAAAATCTAGCCTCTCGAGGGTGTGCCTCTCTCTAGCATGATCTGCCTGCCCAACTAACACGTATATGTTTGTGCTTCCTTAAAGTGTCTAACAAGCGGCCCCAATATTCTGGTGGTAAAGGATTGTAAGTCTACGTTCCTTAGGAGAGTTTCTTCAGATAATGTTCTTTTAATGGATACTAGATCTTACCGCCAGCAACAGGTAGCTTTTGTGGTTTTCCAAGTTTTGTATGGGGAAGGTGTTTGCAGGTATCCCTTTGCCTTTCTATCTGTTAGTGTGAGCTCAATCTCTAGCATGCGCTAAACGAACGAAGGAATAAGATGAGTAGAGGTTGGTCTTTATGTACTCTCTTATTTTTCTTAGAGGCTGTTTTGTGCCAAGTTATCATTTTATACTCTCTATTATATGTTGTTTCTCTTGATGAATATCAAATATGAGGCACCTTTTGAGTATCTTTATTAAAAAAACTTGAAGGAAAAAATCACCTTTAATAGCTCCTACTGAATCAAAGACACAAAGTACTTCACCCGTGCTGAACTGAACTGGTTTATTGTTACTAGCCTAACACTGATGGCAAAGTATTCCTATCGGTGTGGAACCAACCGAAAGAAAAATTACAAATCACAAACCACACAGAGGAATGACAAAATTCATGTGTAGAAATGCCATAATTATTTTGACCTGACACTCTTTTCTTATCTACTACTGAATTATTGCTGCTGTCAAGCTTTCATACTTCACTACAGTGCGATTTCTATCTATAGCTGTGTCATTTGAATAGTCTAACGTTTGGTCATGTCATGTGCCATCGTTTTCTTGCATGTCACATTGATGGTTGTCCCACATTTATTTCCCAGATAGAGATGCTATCTATAATACTTTTCAAACATAAAATATTTTCAGTCATTTGAATTGAAAAAAATGTAGTAATCATTTAAAATTTTGACCAGGTTCCTGTTGATGATTGGGCTACTACTGCAACAAAAATTGTTCAGATTGAGACTCCGTGTCTTTTTCCCCCTTTCCTCTACTTCAATGTCCCATCCTTGCATACAAAAATCATATAAATCCAGATATCATGTACAACGATTATTTTCAGAATGCTAATTTATTTTATTGTGTTTTAACCATTGTGGCTACAGTCTACAACTGCATTTTTCCACTTCCACACCAGACGACAAACATCATAAGTGAATGAAATATACTGATGAATTCACAATAAATGTTGATGCATAGAAGGCTCTAATAAAAATAATATGTATTCTTCCACAATTTTACTATATCTCACTCCATCAATCCTCTTCAAGTCAATGCTACAAAATTCCCGCAGCAACGCGCGGGGTATCATCTAGTATCTATAATACTAAAGAACAGTATAATTTAGGGCTCTAATACAATTTTTGTATCCAAGTAGCTAATAACACTTGTCCACTGAGTTGGTTCATTTTTTTTCACAACCACAAGATTGTGCACCCTTTCGATTAGAGCATCTCGAACAAATCCCTTGTCTTCTATCAAACATGTCTCATGTTTTTGTCACCTCCTCCAACAGTATACTCATGGTACCTCCACCTTAAAGTCTCTTTGATATATGGGGTCCACCTACCAATGGCCTGTTGACATTTGAGGTCCACCTGCCAATGACTAAACTTTTTTATTTTTGTTTTTTATGCCCCTATCTCATGGCAAAAAATGTCACAATAGATGCTTCTCGCAGGACATGTTGAGCACCTTGCAATGGGAGTTGAAGTAGATGCTACTCACAAGTCACAAAGGTGGGGCTGCATGCCAGGCAGTATTTAGGGAGGAGCGGCTAGACGTGTAGCCTATGTTGCACTACTGAAAGCCTGCACAATATCTTTGTTCCCTTGAGAGCAGTGCACCACTCCAAGGTCTTTTGCACAACCAAATGGTTGAAGCAACGGTGGCTGGGTGCCAGTTGCGAGGCAGCCACAACGCCAGTAGACAAGTGTGGGAGAGATTTTGGCTTCCGCCAACACTTATTAGACTTGCACTTTGTGCCCATGCCACTATACTTGTGCTTTTCCCAGTGCTTGAACAACCCTCCAGCAGTGGGAGGTGGCAAGCAAGTGTTCGCACCAAAATTTGGTTGTTTCCTGCTAATATAGGAAAACCAAGCTGGCTAGTGAACTTGAAGCTTTGTGTGAAGGCTGATTTAGAGGGGATGGAGGGGCAGATGGCTTGGGGTGACTCACCATACTGTGGGTATGCTCCATGTGCAGCAGCTTGCACTAGGAAGGCTTAGGGAAGGAGATCGACCTCGAGACACCACCATGAACACGAGGAAGAAAATGAAGCTTGGGGCTTCCATCTCTAACTTCGGCGAGGTTGAGGGCGTGGTTGTGGTGGGGAAGCTCGTCGTTGGCTGGCTCCTCCAGCGTGGTGGACTCCTCCTCCTCCTCCTCCTCCTCCTCCTTCCTCTCCTCCTCTTCTTATTCTTCACACAATTCTAGTAGCAAGCTTAACTACTACAACTAGTGAGCTACACAAGTCAAGCAACTAAACTACTCTACTCACTAGATAAGAGCTACTACTACAAAAGCTACAACAAGCAAACCCATGTAAAGTAAATGCAAGTGTAGTAGTGAACAAACCTCCGAGGACAAGAGACACAATGATTTTTATCCTAAGATTCGGTTGCTTGATGGCAACTTAATCCCCGTTGAGATGAGTCCTTTAGACTATCGCTTCACAAGCCTCGCAGGTACACTAGCTCGTCCCCGAACTTGGACACTTGTGTAGAAGCCGGCATGTCACCATGAACCACTTCAATCCTCCTTGATTATACTAGAGTTGCTCCTTTTGTACTTCTGCAGGGATGAGCACAAATCCCCTCACAATGCCACCGATCAGAGCCTCTGCATAATCACCAAGTAGTGCTTCAACGATCTACCATATCCCCAAGCCGTCTAGGTAGTGGCAACCACCAAGAGTAACAAGAACTCCATTGCGAGAATGATTCACCAAGTACCACTAGAAGCAAATTCTCAATGCAAGGCACAAGAAACTCTCCAATCTCACACAAATGCAATCTCTCGAAAAGCAAGTGGGTGGAGTGTGTTTCTCAATCCCAGGGTATGCGGAGTGATGAATATCTAACACTAGGGTTATCAAAACCCCTAGATTAGCACCATGATAGCATATTTAACCCCTTGACCGGTTCTCCTAATCGGTTAGGGCCTAGGAAGCTACACCCAACGGGTGCACTCGTGCGCCCCTATTGGGTCTCGACCAGAGCCCATGGGCGTTGAGCCTCCATCTCCTTGGGGCTCTAGTCAAGCGAAGTTGGCTCGGGAGTAGGGCAAGAACCCAAGGCAGCCTAGGACGTCATCACCCGAGGGACCCAACTGACCAAATGAGGCTCAATAGGGTGGCTTGGGCAGATGCCTCAGAGCTCTCGACAAGACCCTGCCACAATGCCAAGAGCCTCACACCTCGCAGAGGCATAGTGCGGTTAGCTCCATTAGGGCGTTGCTCCCTTCTCCTTAGCGACAGCTGCCCACTTATTTTTATGATGGGTCATGCTCGAGGTAACACATAAGGGACAAGGGAGGTGTCAGAACCCCTAGGCTTTGTCTCCATTGGTGTGCAAGGAATGTTAGAGGGTGGGCGAGCCAGGGAGGGTTGGAACGGTGAGCTCTCGGTCATCCTAGACCTGCCACTGTCATCTGCAAAAGCTACCACGGGCAGTTTCTACGTTGTCGACCATGACCACACCTAGAGCAGTGATGCCCTAGATGGCTCAAAGATGAAGACAATGTAGGTAGAGCACTCAGATGGATATCAAGGAAGCTAGAGAAAACTCCAAACTTTGTATGCCCCTTGCCCTCCGAAGATATAAGGATGGGCAAGGGAACCCTTAGCAGGGATGAACCCATCAAACACTCGATCAACAAATCGAACTCATTCCCAAAACCCTAGTTCAGAGCTAGCCATATGCTCTCCTACTCTCTCTCTCTCTCTCTCTCTCTCTCTCTCTCTCTCTCTCTCTCTCTCTCTCTCTCTCAATTATAAGAACTCACTTGTTCATTCTAACATGAAGAACTCTCTATTAGACGTAGGGCTTCGAATCTCGAACAAGGATAAACCTTCTTATGTCTTGAGTGTTAGCAACAAAAGTCCTAACCATTCATCACTAGCCGTGGTTACAATCCCATGACAGTTTGGTCACTAAGTAGTGTTGACGATCACTAACACCAATTATAAACCATCAACATAACCTGCATATATACTTGATTTTATCACCAAACATTGGAATAGGGGTTTAAACTAATAAATTCCATGAGGTTTGGTGAATATGTGAATGCAGGAGGATTTATCCAGAAAATAGCCCCTGGGACCACCGTCATACTCTTGAAACAACCAAACCAATATTAGAAAGAAATTCGGCTCGTGAAACCTGCGGAAAACAACTCAAGACAGAGTCTAGAAGCTTCCACCAGAGGGTGGGGCCCACCTATTGCAAAGACAGGCCGGCCAGCCCCACCTATAGGCCGGCTGGCCTATGGGTCCCACCAGTCAGCGTCTCCTTTCTACGTCGGTTTCCCACCGCCTTTGAGAGTCCATCTCTGCCGTTGATCAAGGTCGGTTCATCCAATGGTGATCGAGGGAGTTGATGTGGATCGATGACGTGGTGATTCCATGCCCCCCAACTCCACCATGGCCTATATAAGGACGCCTAGACCCCCCTCCCTAGAGCCATCCTGAAACCCTAATTCATATTCTCCTCGTCATGAGCCAGCTATCAAGAGAAGATTTGTCCTTCATAGAATCCAGTCTTGAAAATAATAGTGAGATGGAGAGTGAGGGAAGAGTTTGGAGGAGGTGCCGGCCTATCGGTACTCTCTCTACGTGTCGGTGTTTCATAAACCAGACTATTAAATTTATACGATTGCCACGCTACTCTAGGAAGACGATGGTAGCATCCAATAGACACGAGGATTTATACTGGTTCAGGCTAGAGCCCTACATTCCAACTATCTGCAGCGAACTATGGATGTTTCTTATCAAAGTCATACCATAGAGGTGAATCTACAGGATGTCTTAGGAGACCATCTTTTTTTTTGTCTTCATCATGCCATCTTGTTAGACTTGTTGTTTTTCAGGACAAAAATTACCTTTGGAGACATTTCTTTATTGGAAAGTAGCATAGAACCTTCTTAGCATAACACCCATGTCAAGCATTGCATTTAGCACTTGCATTTCATGAGCACAAGCATCCTTCAACCATTCATGGGCATGAGCATAAGAAGTTTCATCTCATTCACTTTATCTTTATCACATGTGATGTTGCTTATATACATACATATGCTTGTGATCATGGGTGACCAATGTGAGAAATGGTTGTGAGGTCACAAAAACACCTTAGACATATCTAGGATGGTAAATGGAACGATGTTTGTATTCATGACATGGGCCAATTTTGCTTCTAAGTCCTAGTTTACCCTTAACTTCCATTTTCAAGTTACTGGTTTGACCAAAGTTGAACTATGCCTTAGAGTGCTTGCATGGCAGTGTACCCTTAAGCAAAGTTGTAGTACTTGACTAGAGTAACAACTTTCATTTTTGGGCCAAGACCTAATTCAGTGCATAGCATGGTCAAAAACAGCTCATAAGTAGCAACGAAATGCTGTTTTCAAACTTAGAAATTTTTTCTAAGAACTGATTTACAGTTTCATGTACCATACTTTGAAGCTTTGCAATTTGAAAACCAGCTTGAATTAGACCAAGCTCATTTAAGCAAAGTTGGACTTCACGAGTAGCTCTACAATTCTTAGTAATGGAATTTTTGCTAACTCGCCACGGATTAGGGGTACTATTGGCTTGACTTGCACTGCCAGATGGCCAGATGGCCGAGTTTGAACCAGGCACCGCACGCCGTCAGTGGCCAACCATGCCAGGCCGCGGCTGCCACGTGGTGGCCGTACACCAGCGACGGCCAGGATGGTCGGGCTAGCGTGCGGACAAGAGGGCCGCGCCTCTGCTGCTCCACTCCCACTCGCGCACTCCTTCTCTCTCGACCGCGCACGCAGAGCAAGTTGCAGCGCCACTGTCACCATCATCGCGCACCTCCACCACGCTCACACGCCACCACCATAGCCCCGTTGTTCAATCCCTCACCCGTAGAGCTCCGCCGTGACTTGCTCTACTTCCCTGACCCGCCATTGTAGCCGCTCGAGCCCAAGTGAGGCCACATTCCGAGTAGCCATCATCGCCATGGCCGCGTTGCGCCGCTGAGCATGAGCTCGCCCATGGCCAGCCACAACCCGTGCACCTCCGCCCTCTCTCTCCCTCATATGGTCTTCATTGTAGGTCCTAGAAGCTAGAGCCACCGTCCATTTAATCGCTACCGCCGCCGCAGCGCGGGAACGTGCGACTGCACCGGGCGCGCCCGCCATTGCCACAAGCTCAGGCTCGCCGTGGCCAATCCCAACCAGTCACCCTTAGCTCGCTCTGGTGCCTATTACCGAGTCACATTGAGCTCTAGATCCGTAGCCCCCTCGCCAGAATGGCAAGCATCGCCCAGCTCCGCGCACGCATCCAGACCTCACCGCCGCTCCGCCATGGCTTAGACCTAACCCAAGAGCTCTGCTAGAGTATGTGAAAGCCGTAGCCATGTTTACTTGGTTGTGTCATCACCAGAGATGATGAGTCTGCCACCGCGTGCCGCCGCCGGGCCGCCATGCTCGCCGGCGAGGTAACTTCGGTGATCCGCTGAGCCAAGCGAGGGTACCATTAGGTGCGCGAGAAGGTGGGGAACACAATGATGGCACAGGGATGTTCTAGTTTGTGGGTCATCCTGCCAGGGTGTGGATCTCCTGGGTGAAAACCCTGCACCATTCAATCGATCCACGACATCCTTCGATGTTGTTTCCTCCTTGGAGGTGTCCGTTTGGAGAGACCATTGATATTGCCCACAATTGTCTTCTCCCGGCGGTGTTTTGAGTGTGCACAGGAATGTTCTAGTTTGTTCGGGCTTTGTGGGAAGAATCTCAAGTGTGGCTCACAATCATCTGGCCAGCTGTATCAGTCATTGCTGGTCAAGTGCTACTTGGTGGTTGGTTGGCGGATGGCAGAGGACAGTTAGTGGACTTCGGTGACATGTGAGATGCTTTAGATTCATTGTTCATCAGCTTGTTTTGCAGGAGGACGATAGAGTTTTTGTGGACTTCCACAATCTCACTTCATATACAAGAGAATAGGTGGAAGTGGAACCGCATCCAGCTTTCCCTATAGGTGGATAGTAGATTGATGGGTGCTTTGAGTTATATGCGCAGTCTGCGATTCTAAATTTGCTTAGAGCCTAGTCGGTCACATTCATATTTCTTTAAACTACAATTATTTTTGTCGATTAGCACATGCTTTTTTATTCATATGAAGCTCGAGAGAGCTTGTTAACTAGGAATGAATGCTATATATTGTAATCATTTGTATGATGTCCCAAAAATGCACGGTGACGCTGGCCTCAGCCACGCCACCTTATGAATGGTTTTCATAGCTTGCAGAGCTAACTCATTTCACTACTGTAGTCAAGTAATTGGCTTTAAATCTATACTCTATACCCAACTTTCTGTGGTCGCCACACAAACACATCTTCTCAAAGTGGATCCAGCTAACTACACGGTCGTACAAACATGGCTTTCATTCACTTTCTGATAGGGGCGACTGATGGACCACATGAACATATTATTTCTATATGACATCTTTTTTCTCTGCCATTGAATTCCTGATGGAAAGTGATTGTTTTTTTTTCTTTCCTGTCAAAATCATATGGAGTGATATCTCGCTAAAGCTAAGGTCCAGTGAACTCTAACCCGTCCTGGTTGAATACCACATCTCCATCGCTGCATCTTTCGACGACTAAAGCTGTAAAGCCCATCTCATTGTCTACCAATGGCACGCAGGTGAGAAATTAATGGTCATTATCAGGCGTAGTTCAAATTTTGGTGTTGAATTCAAATTAATGCTTTAGTAGGTCCCGTCTCCACAAAAGAGTTTAGCTTCTATTCACTACTACAAAATAGTTTTCGCCGATGATATTTTCACCGCCAGTTTTATTAAAACCATAGGTGGTAACTGATAACATATCACCACCCATTCGTAATAAAATTGGCAATGAAAATCATTTTCATGGTCGGTTCTGGAGAAAAAACATTGATGAAAAATATCCTTGCTTTCACCACTGATTCGGTACAGGGACCAGCGGTAAACATCTAGCCTCACGAGGGTGTGCCCCTCTCTAGCATGATCTGCCTGCCCAACTAACATGTATATGTTTGTGCTTCCTTAAAGTGTCTAACAAGCGGCCCTAATATTCTGGTGGTAAAGGATTGTAAGTCTACGTTCCTTAGGAGAGTTTCTTCAGATAATGTTCTTTTAATGGATACTAGATCTTACCGCCAGCAACAGGTAGCTTTTGTGGTCTTCCAAGTTTTGTATGGGGAAGGTGTTTGCAGGTATCCCTTTGCCTTTCTATCTGTTAGTGTGAGCTCAATCTCTAGCATGCGCTAAACGAACGAAGGAATAAGATGAGTAGAGGTTGGTCTTTATGTACTCTCTTATTTTTCTTAGAGGCTGTTTTGTGCCAAGTTATCATTTTATACTCTCTATTATATATTGTTTCTCTTGATGAATATCAAATATGAGGCACCTTTTGAGTATCTTTGTTAAAAAAACTTGAAGGAAAAAATCACCTTTAATAGCTCCTACTGAATCAAAGACACAAAGTACTTCACCCGTGCTGAACTGAACTGGTTTATTGTTACTAGCCTAACACTGATGGCAAAGTATTCCTATCGGTGTGGAACCAACCGAAAGAAAAGTTACAAATCACAAACCACACAGAGGAATGACAAAATTCATGTGTAGAAATGCCATAATGATTTCGACCTGACACTCTTTTCTTATCTACTACTGAATTATTGCTGCTGTCAAGCTTTCATACTTCACTACAGTGCGATTTCTATCTATAGCTGTGTCATTTGAATAGTCCAACGTTTGGTCATGTCATGTGCCATCCTTTTCTTGCATGTCACGTTGATGGTTGTCCCACATTTATTTCCCAGATAGAGATGCTATCTATAATACTTTTCAAAGATAAAATATTTTCAGTCATTTGAATTGAAAAAAATGTAGTAATCATTTAAAATTTTTACCAGGTTCCTGTTGATGATTGGGCTACTACTGCAAATATTCATGCCTTATTTAACGACTTCCACCCCCAGAGATGGAAGGCGCACCAGGCAGCCACGGCAAAGTGCAGACAAACCACAATACAACCATCACCTTGCTGAAGAATGAAGATCCATAAGATGATTCCCAGCCTATGTACATGGCAGATCTCCATGCTCACTCTTATCACCAATATCCTCTTTGTTACATCCACCTCTCCATCTCCTAACCCTAGCCACCATGATCTCTTGGCGCTCTTATCCCTCAAATCCCACATAACAAGTGATGCACTGTCGTCATGGGATGCAGCAAGCAACGACACCAGCAAACCAGTTCCTAATTTCTGCAAATGGACTGGCGTGACCTGCGGCGACCGTCGCCACCCTGGCCATGTCACTGCCATAGATCTGCATGGCTATGGCCTTGGAGGCACCATCTCTCAAGACATCGGCAACCTCACATACCTCCACTTCATTGATCTATCGTCCAATAACCTGGTAGGTGATATTCCCTCCAGCCTTGGCAATTGTAGAAGACTTCGTACTATGAATTTGAGCAGTAACCACTTGTCTGGTTCTGTCCCTACTCCTCTGGGTCACCTATCAAAGCTCAAAATTTTCAATGTCAACCACAACAATCTGACTGGCGAAATTCCCACGACACTATTTAATGTCACAACGCTAATGATCCTTAGAATTGGGGGAAACTCCTTTCAGGGCCAAATCCCCAGCTGGTTGAGCAACCTAACATCATTGACTGATTTGTATCTTGTGAATAACAACTTCAGTGGCAACATCCCTGCAGATTTATGTAAGTTAAGTAACCTCACGAAGTTTGATGTAATGAATAACAAGCTTGACGGCCCTGTTCCTCCATCACTCTTCAATATTTCGTCTATCACTACCTTAGGTCTTGGCTTCAACCAGCTTATAGGATCACTGCCACTTGATATTGGCTTTAAGCTTCCCAAGCTATTTACTTTGGCCACATTCGAGAACAATTACTTTGAGGGTCCAATACCAGCCTCCTTATCAAATGCATCTGAACTCCATTATCTTATGCTTCATGGAAACCGATATCATGGTTTGATCCCACGGGACATTGGTATTCACGGTAAATTGAAGTTTTTTTCGGTAGGCTACAATGAACTACAAACCACAAAGCCTACGGATTGGGAGTTTATCACATCCTTAACCAACTGTAGCAACTTGATAAGAATAGACCTCGAACAAAACAACTTTTCAGGTGTTATGCCGGTTAGTATCGCCAACCTATCTCGAAAACTCGAGTGGCTTACAATTGGCACAAATCACATAGCCGGGACCATATCTTGGGTAGGGATGTTCCGAAACCTTACAAAGCTTACCCTTGAGGATAACCTATTTACAGGCACCTTACCTATAGATATTGGCAAGCTTTCTAGTCTCGAGAGTCTTGATCTGAGTCATAATGGATTTGAAGGGCAGATTCCACAATCAATAGGCAATGTCACAGTACTGGTTACTCTTTCTCTATCTAATAACTTTCTGAACAACAGCATTCCTCCAAGCCTTGGAAAATTATCGAATATTGAATCCATGGATCTTTCTTGTAACCTGTTGACGGGCCAAATCCCACTGGAGATATTTAGTATTCCTTCCCTGACCATACTTCTTAACCTTTCCAGAAATGCTCTAAGTGGGGCAATTCCAACACAGATTGGGCACTTGAAGAGCCTCGACACAATGGACCTATCAATGAATAAGCTAGATGGTGAAATCCCAGAGGCTATTGAGGGTTGTGTCCAACTGCGATTCCTATACTTACAAGGAAATCTACTGCAAGAGCAAATCCCAAAAGGGTTGAGTACTCTGGGAGTGCTTGAAAAATTGGATCTCTCGAGCAATAACTTAACAGGACCCATACCCAAATTTCTAGAGGGCATTAGATCTCTAAGCTATCTAAACCTGTCCTTCAATAACCTATCTGGTCCTGTGCCAGATGCAGGTGTCTTTTCTAATTCCACTATATTGTCGGTCACAGGTAACACCATGCTATGTGGTGGTCCTCCATTCTTGCAACTCCATTCATGCCCATCTATACCTTCTCACAAGGCTTCACCGCATCGATTGCACATATTTATCTTTGGAGCTATTGGATTATTCATCTTTTGTGTATGCTCCGTAACTGCTTATTGCTTTATTAAGAGAAGGACCACATCAACTTTTGTTCATCATGAGTACCTATTCTTTAATGAGGAGCATGAGAGAATATCCTATGCCGAGCTACATAAAGCAACAGGATCATTCTCTCCAGCAAATTTGATTGGTTCTGGAAGCTCTGGCAAAGTGTACTTTGGAAATTTAACTTTTGGTGAGAATTTAGCTACCGTAGCAATCAAGGTTCTTGATCTTGGCCAACAAAGAGCTAGTAGAAGCTTTTTAGCTGAGTGTAATGCTCTAAAGAGGATCCACCACCGGAAATTGGTGAAGGTGATCACCGTGTGCAGTGGCTTCGACCATAATGGTAATGAATTCAAGGCACTTGTCCTAGAATATATTTGCAATGGGAGTTTAGATGACTGGCTGCATCGAGACAAAACGACAAATAGCAAGATCAGAAGAAATCTAAGTTTGATGAAAAGACTCAACATTGCTCTTGACGTTGCACAGGCATTGGAATATCTTCACGATCATATTGATCCACGGATAGTTCATTGTGACATTAAACCAAGCAACATACTTCTAGATGATGATTTGGTTGGACATGTTACAGACTTCGGTTTAGCAAAGATAATGTCGTCTGAAGCAGGCAGGAAAAACCATCCTGAAACTGAAGGCAGCTCATTTGCAGTTAAAGGCACAATTGGATATATCCCCCCAGGTCAGTAATCAAACGGTTGTTGACGCATATGAATATGTTGCTGTTCTGAAGATTATTTATCTGATAAACTGATAATATTAAATTTTTATGTGATCTAATTATAATGTAGCCAATGAAATTTCCTTTTCTGTATATCCCAGAGTATGGATCAGGATGTGATGTCTCCACGGATGGTGATACATATAGCTACGGGGTACTCCTGTTAGAAATGTTTACTGGAAGAAGGCCAACTGACAGTTTCAACGATGGCGTGCCAAATCTTGTCAGCTTTGTTAAGATGGCTTATCCTATTAATCTACTAGAGATACTTGATGTTACTGCATCATACAGTAGAAACACAGACACCCAAGCTATCCTAGATATTCTCGTTTATCCAGTATTTAGAGTTGCTTTAGCATGTTGCAATGACTCACCAAGACAAAGAATGAAGATGCACGACATAGTGGAGGAGTTGAATGCTATAAAAATGGCATGCGCTGTTCAGATGCCCTACTCATAAATTACGGGCTGACACATGAACTAGGCTGGCAATAAGATGGTTCATTTTAGTCTACAAGCTTGCTAATATCCCTTGTGAACCTCCAAGTTTGCTAATTTCCTTGTGAACCTCCGATTTGTAAAAGGACTTTTATTGGTGATTCATAAGTCAAGTATATTGCCACTGATTTTTACTTTACATATGTTTAATTTTTTTTAATCATCTATACCTAAATAGGAATCGATCAACAATAGGCCAATGAAACCAAACTAAAAATACATCGCCAATACTTCCTGCCGATCCATCCATCAGCCACATCAAAAATCTGCTGCAGATCATCAGTCGCACAGCATAAAGAACAGGCCACTAGCGATCCATCCATCAGCAAAACGGAAGAACACTGGCGAACTAACTGCGGGAGCTCTGGAGCACTGATCCCGGTACGTGGGCGGCGCATCTACGCTACATAGAAGTTGAAGGGGCACGCACTACGTTGTTCGAGCACGGTATGAATGTCTCATATTGCAGACTTAGTTTACCTTCTCAGGCACGACTATGTTTTAACACTTATCTACTGCAGTAAAAAATGTATATATGTACTTCTTCTCCAGTTCGTTGGTAGTGAATGAAGTTTCTCTCTGCCTAATATCATTGAGAATATGCCTCAAAAGATATGATTTAGAATTTGACACTATGGTGAAGCAACAAAAATTGTTCAGATTGAGACTCCGTGTCTTTTTCCCCCTTTCCTCTACTTCAATGTCCCATCCTTGCATACAAAAATCATATAAATCCAGATATCATGTACAAGGATTATTTTCAGAATGCTATTTTATTTTATTGTGTTTTAACCATTGTGGCTACAGTCTACAACTGCATTTTTCCACTTCCACACCAGACGACAAACATCATAAATGAATGAAATATACTGATGAATTCACAATAAATGTTGATGCATAGAAGGCTCTAATAAAAATAATATGTATTCTTCCACAATTTTACTATATCTCACTCCATCAATCCTCTTCAAGTCAATGCTACAAAATTCCCGCAGCAACGCGCGGGGTATCATCTAGTATCTATAATACTAAAGAACAATATAATTCAGGGCTCTAATACAATTTTTGTATCCAAGTAGCTAATAACACTTGTCCACTGAGTTGGTTCATTTTTTTTCACAACCACAAGATTGTGCACCCTTTCGATTAGAGCATCTCGAACAAATCCAATGTCTTCTATCAAACATGTCTCATGTTTTTGTCACATCCTCCAACAGTATACTCATGGTACCTCCACCTTAAAGTCTCTTTGATATATGGGGTCCACCTACCAATGGCCTTTTGACATTTGAGGTCCACCTGCCAATGACTAAACTTTTTTTATTTTTGTTTTTTATGCCCCTATCTCATGGCCAAAAATGTCACAATGGATGCTTCTTGCAGGACATGTTGAGCACCTTGCAATGGGAGTTGAAGTAGATGCTACTCACAAGTCACAAAGGTGGGGCTGCATGCCAGGCAGTATTTAGGGAGGAGCGGCTAGACGTGTAGCCTATGTTGCACTACTGAAAGCCTGCACAATATCTTTGTTCCCTTAAGAGCAGTGCACCACTCCAAGGCCTTTTGCACAACCAAATGGTTGAAGCAGCGGTGGCTGGGTGCCAGTTGCGAGGCAGCCACAACGCCAGTAGACAAGTGTGGGAGAGATTTTGGCTTCCGCCAACACTTATTAGACTTGCACTTTGTGCCCATGCCACTATACTTGTGCTTTTCCCAGTGCTTGAACAACCCTCCAGTAGTGGGAGGTGGCAAGCAAGTGTTCGCACCAAAATTTGGTTGTTTCCTGCTAATATAGGAAAACCAAGCTGGCTAGTGAACTTGAAGCTTTGTGTGAAGGCTGATTTAGAGGGGATGGAGGGGCAGATGGCTTGGGGTGACTCACCATACTGTGGGTATGCTCCATGTGCAGCAGCTTGCACTAGGAAGGCTTAGGGAAGGAGATCGACCTCGAGACACCACCATGAACACGAGGAAGAAAATGAACCTTGGGGCTTCCATCTCTAACTTCGGCGAGGTTGAGGGCATGGTTGTGGTGGGGAAGCTCGTCGTTGGCTGGCTCCTCCAGCGTGGTGGACTCCTCCTCCTCCTCCTCCTCCTCCTCCTCCTTCCTCTCCTCCTCTTCTTATTCTTCACACAATTCTAGTAGCAAGCTTAACTACTACAACTAGTGAGCTACACAAGTCAAGCAACTAAACTACTCTACTCACTAGATAAGAGCTACTACTACAAAAGCTACAACAAGCAAACCCATGTAAAGTAAATGCAAGTGTAGTAGTGAACAAACCACCGAGGACAAGAGACACAATGATTTTTATCCTAAGATTCGGTTGCTTGATGGCAACTTAATCCCCGTTGAGATGAGTCCTTTAGACTATCGCTTCACAAGCCTCGCAGGTACACTAGCTCGTCCCCCAACTTGGACACTTGTGCAGAAGCCGGCATGTCACCAAGAACCACTTCAATCCTCCTTGATTATACTAGAGTTGCTCCTCTTGTACTTCTGCAGGGATGAGCACAAATCCCCTCACAATGCCACCGATCAGAGCCTCTGCATAATCACCAAGTAGTGCTTCAATGATCTACCATATCTCCAAGCCGTCTAGGTGGTGGCAACCACCAAGAGTAACAAGAACTCCATTGCGAGAATGATTCACCAAGTACCACTAGAAGCAAATTCTCAATGCAAGGCACAAGAAACTCTCCAATCTCACACAAATGCAATCTCTCGAAAAGCAAGTGGGTGGAGTGTGTTTCTCAATCCCAGGGTATGCGGAGTGATGAATATCTAACACTTGGGTTATCAAAACCCCTGGATTAGCACCATGATAGCATATTTAACCCCTTGACCGGTTCTCCTAATCGGTTAGGGCCTAGGAAGCTACACCCAATGGGTGCACTCGTGCGCCCCTGTTGGGTCTCGACCAGAGCCCACGGGCCTTGAGCCTCCATCTCCTTGGGGCTCTAGTCAAGCGAAGTTGGCTCAGGAGTAGGGCAAGAACCCAAGACAGCCTAGGACGTCATCACCCGAGGGACCCAACTGACCAAATGAGGCTCGATAGGGTGGCTTGGGCAGAAGTCGTAGAGCTCTCGACAAGAACCTGCCACAACGCTAAGAGCCTCACACCTCGTAGAGGCACAGTGCGGTCAGCTCCATTAGGGCGTTGCTCCCTTCTCCTTAGCATGGAGCTGCCCACTTATTTTTATGATGGGTCATGCTTGAGGTAACACATAAGGGACAAGGGAGGTGCCAGAACCCCTAGGCTTTGTCTCCATTGGTGTGCAAGGAATGTTAGAGGGTGGGCGAGCCAGGGAGGGTTGGAATGGTGAGCTCTCGGTCATCCTAGACCTACCACTGTCATCTGCAAAAGCTACCATGGGCAGTTTCTACGTTGTCGACCACGACCACACCTAGAGCGGTGATGCCCCAAATGGCTCAAAGATGAAGACAACGTAGCTAGAGCACTCGGATGGATATCAAGGAAGCTAGAGAAAACCCCAAACTTTGTATGCCCCTTGCCCTCCGAAGATATAAGGATGGGCAAGGGAACCCTTAGCTGGGATGGACCCATCAAACACTCGATCAACAAATCAAACTCATTCCCAAAAACCCTAGATCAGAGCTAGACATATGCTCTCCTACTCTCTCTCTCTCTCTCTCTCTCTCTCTCTCTCTCTCTCTCTCAATTATAAGAACTCACTTGATCATTCTAACATGAAGAACTCTCTGTTAGACGTAGGGCTTCGAAGCTCGAACAAGGATAAACCTTCTTATGTCTTGAGTGTTAGCAACAAAAGTCCCAACCATTCATCACTAGCCATGGTTACAAACCCATGACAGTTTGGTCACTGGGTAGTGTTGATGGTCACTAACACCAATTATAAATCGTCAATATAACCTGCATATATACATGATTTCATCACCAAACATTGGAATAGGGGTTTAAACTAATGAATTCCATGAGGTTTGGTGAATATGTGAATGCAGGAGGATTTATCCAGAAAACAGCCCCTGGGACCACCGTCATACTCTCCAAACAACCAAACCGACATTAGAAAGAGATTCGGCTCGTGAAACCTACGAAAAACAACTCAAGACAGAGTCTAGAAGCTTCCACCAGAGGGTGGGGCCCACCTGTTGCAAAGATAGGCCGGCCAGCCCCACCTATAGGCCGGCTGGCCTATGGGTCCCATCGGTCAGTGTCTCCTTTCTACGTCGATTTCCCACCGCCTTTGAGAGTCCATCTCTGCCGTTGATCAAGGTCGGTTCATCCAATGGTGATCGAGGGAGTTGACGTGGATCGATGATGTGGTGATTCCATGCCCCCTACTCCACCTTGGCCTATATAAGGACGCCCAGACCCCCCTCCCTGGAGCCATCCTAAAACCCTAATTCATATTCTCCTCGTCATGAGCTAGCTATCAAGAGAAGATTAGTCCTTCATAGGATCTAGTCTTGTAAATAATAATGAGATGGAGAGTGAGGGAAGAGTTTGGAGGTGGTGTCGGCCTATCGGTGCTCTATCTACGTGTCGGTGTTTCGTAAACCGGACTATTAAATTTATACGATTGCCACACTGCTCTAGGAAGACGATGGTAGCATCCAATAGACATGAGGATTTATACTGGTTCAGGTTGGAGCCCTATATCCAGTCTCAGAGATGATCGAGTGCGTGTTCCTTGCTTAAATGCTCTAAAGTTCTTACAATGGGGGTGCAAGAATGGTGAAAGAGGTGGTAGAACCTAAGCTAGATGAGGGGCAACCCG
Source organism: Miscanthus floridulus (assembly GCF_019320115.1). Taxonomy (NCBI): domain Eukaryota; kingdom Viridiplantae; phylum Streptophyta; class Magnoliopsida; order Poales; family Poaceae; genus Miscanthus; species Miscanthus floridulus. The sequence continues at coordinate 108,125,914 of NC_089588.1, read as the reverse complement.
AAGAGAAGCTCCAAGAGCCCTACTGCTATGGATGGAATGGTAGATGATGAAGAATGTGAAGATGTCTCGAGGTGGGTGCCCTAGCTGCCCTTATATAGAGTTTGGAGCCATGGCTTGATACAAAAAGGAGGTTCCCCTGACCGAAGCGTCATGAGCCTGAGGGAGGTCCTAACTAACTTGGCTTGCAAGCTACGCCCTCTTCTGGTGTCCATCTAGGCATGGCCATCGTCAAGGTCTTGTGCTGTGTTGTGGCAGGGCGAGACGTGGTGCTACTATGCCGACCGTGGCAGGCACAGTAGGCACATCGGTGGTTCATCAGCCGTCATGTGCAACGCGGTGTCCGTCATGGTCTTCATCGCCGCTTCTAGGTTCCCTAGGGTGTCGTACCCGTAGCAGGTAGCTACCCCGGGTCATCGCTCGTCTAGTCATTTCTCGAGGCTGAGGGCCACGACCCCGATCATTAGGGTCGGGGTTTTCAACTGGCTTGGTCAGCATCTGCGCTAAGACCCTTGTCATGGCTCCCATTCCATAGTGGGTAGGACTGTATACCTTCCTGGTTGGGCCATGTCCGATCGGTGTCATCGTACTCGTTGTTACTGCCTCGAGGCAGTGTTGTCTTGTCCGTGCAGCGTGGCACAGGGTTGGCGTCTGACCCAGCTGAGGTGACTACTATTGCCTTGGTCCTTATAGGGTTAGTGCAGCGTGCTTGCCCCTGTCAGGGTAGGCTCGCTTGGCAAGGCGTGACCTCTTTCTATCTCTTCTGGAGGTCATGACGGAGAGAGGTCATACGCCTTGCGAGTGTGGTGAGACCAAGGCAGGTGGAAGGGGTCGTGAATAACCTCGACCTCAGTGCCTGGCCTGACCTATTTGGCTTTTGCTAGGCTTTGGATGTTTGGGCCTTTGTCTGTTGTTGCATTGTGAGCTATGCGGCATGCCATCTAATTGATGCCTTGAGCTACCCTAGGGTTATAACCCCGACACTATGGCTTGTACCATGGTGGATCCAAGTTCTATCTGAGCTTGTCTCTGAGATTTCTCTAGTAATCAACTTCTGATTCAAGTAAGCATCTTGTTTATATTGTTCATCAGGTTTGCGACTCTTTTGAGTGCTTTATTCTCTTCCTAGGGGGGAGTAAAGTATTAATCGTAAGTGTAAGCATGGTGCTTAGACTTAGGTTAATCGTAGATGTACCCTGCATTCCAGATCGGTGATAGCTCACGAGGGTGACTCTTCTAGCCTCGTTGAATCCTTTGTAGTCCAACTCCCGTTTGTAGGCCAATTAGGACCCGGTTACGAAGGAAAGCATCCTCTGTTGGTGCCTTTTCCTAGTAATGTCCCTAGTTGAATAGTAGAAGACATAGCTTACCGAAGTCAGAATTAGAGAACTTAGTTATCCTCTCTACGCTCCTGTTTATCCTAACCTTGTTGCTACCCTTAGTTAAGTTAGACCTTAGTTAGTCTCACATGCTTCCCTGTGGATACGATACTTGGAATACTTCCAGGTGAAAGCTACAATGGTATCCGTGCGCTTGTGGATTTATTTGTGTACATTAATAAATACCAACGGGTAGGAAGTGTCATGTGTGTTCATCGATCTTAGGTGGCTCATTTTGCCACCGGTTCCTGAGTTGGAACCACCGCTCGTGAGGGTGGCTTTCACTCTCTCACGAGGACTTCTCCAATGGCACCACCTTCCTTCCTGGCGAAGCTCTCAACTTTGGGAGCAACTACGTTGCCAATCTCGCGGTGAGCTTTGCCTTCCATAGGCTAACTTGAAGGTCCTCTCTTGCCAGATCCATCTTGGTTTGGGCCCGAACCTAGCCGCGATAGATCGGCGTCGAATGTTCTGCACTCTAGCCAATTTTCACCATAAACTCACCACTAGAGAGGAGCTACCATGCTTTTGTTGCATCTTTAATCTCTCCTACGAGATCTGAAATGTAGCCACCATCTTCCAGGTCGAGCTCACGTAGTTGATGAGTGGAGAACCATCAAAAGACGTCATCCTTGCAGGCACCACCGAAACCAACGCCACCTCGGTACGTATTCTCCCTGAGCTGCTCTCGGGGACTAACTCAGAGAACGACTCTGATGAGGCTGAATGCTATCACTCGTAGCGCAAGTGCTTCTCCATAATTGTGGGCCAGTCCACTAGCAATGGGAGTCTTTAGGCCACACTACCGGACATGACCCCTAGTTGAAGGGTTGCCTACCTTCACGAGAAGGAAGAGCGACTTAAGGCGATGTAGGCCGATCTCGAGGTCAAACACCAGGAGCTCGAGTGGTGGCATGAGAAACTAGAGCGCCACCTGGTGAACTAGGCCCATGGTCACGCTCACATCATCCAAGATGACATGACGACGCAGGGGCTCCTGGCACCCCCGCACTACTACAGAAAACTTAACCGAGGCAGGCAAAATCGATTAACCGAGGCGGGCAAGCCAACCGGCTACGTCAAAAGGTCACGGTTAATTAGGCCTTAACGAAGATGGTTGGCCAACCGCCTCATTTAATAGATTAACTGAGGCGAGCGTCTTGCAAATGCCCACCTCGGTTAATGGATTTAAAAAAAACTCAGAGCCCACCGGTGAGCCCATTTCTGAGCCCACCGACGAGCCCAATCCTAGCCCTAGAGATAGATCCATGCCCACGCCAATGCCAGCCACCCTCCATGCTCCCGTCGTGGCATCGCCTAGATCTACCCCTTCTCGAGAGTCCTGCCACCGGATCTGCCTCTGCTCCACTAGATCTACATCTGCTCCACTAGATCTACAAAAGGAGAGTGAGGGAGTGAAGAGAGGGAAGAGAGAGGGGCTGGGATTTGTGTACCAGTTGTGCCACCAGATAGAGCCCGATGCCCGTGCCCCTGCTCCTTGCGCGTGCATCTGAGGGGCGTCGCGCGGCTCGCCACCGCGCACCCCTCACCGCGCCACTCGCCACCATGGCCACCGCACATCCCTCACTGAGCCACCATGGTCCAGCGCCGGGAGGGAGGGAGCGTCAGGAGAGAGGGAGGGAGGGAGCCCGCCTCGATCCGCCAGAGCTATGGGTGCCTGCTGCCGAAAGGTCATAAGGAGGGAGAGGGAGCTCGCAATGAGAGGGAGGTCGCGAGGAAGGAGGCTCGGCATCGCTCAGGCTCGGTCTAGGAGAGGGAAGTCGTGACTCGCGAGGAGGGGCGCCGCTCGGCTTAGTCTCACTAGAAAGAGGAGTGGTGAATGAGAAGAGAAACCCTAAGGTGATGTATTTATATCCAAAGAAGGCTGCCGGGCCTCGCCTGGGCCTATTGGGCGTTGGCCTTTTTGGAGGCAGGCCTTATAGGCATCCACCTCGGTTAATATAGGACAGCCGCCTCGGTTAATAGGCATTAAACGAGGTAGTTCTGTTATGTTCCCCGCCTTGGTTAAGCATTAACCGAGGCGGTTGCTGGGCCGGCTGCCCTGCCACGAATAACCAAGGCGGGCAACCGGCCCAACCGCCTCGGAGGCCTTTTTCCAAACGCCTTGATTATGTTTTTGTGTAGTAGTGCCGGCATCCCTCACGTGGCGCAAAATGTGGTTGCCGTTGCATGTTGCCTAGGAGACATCCCAGAGAAGATCCATGTGGCCAAGCACCTCCTCAGCATTGTCACGACCCGATTGTCGTTCCAAAATTAAACTTTACAAAGGCCCCCTCATCACAGACTCCAATGACTAACTATCACCTCCCTCTCCCAAGGTGTCAACCTAGCTGACCTCCTAGAGTCTCTCCCAACTTTGAACCACAACTCTCGTGTACCCGAAGACTCCCCTCTCTACCTTTCCCGTGTGGTGGTGAAGCCCACTGGCATGATGTTTATCTCGCAACTCGTGTAAAGCAAGATTCTATCGAGAAAATCGTATCCCCAAGATCCCTTATCATCCCTCACCTCCTACACACCCTAGCTATCGAACGAAGAATCTCCTCAAGTTGATGCATGACCTTCAAACAAATCTCTGGCCCCTGAAAAGATCTACCACTTTGTAGGGTCCCAAAATCATATTTTACATTTTGAGATTTTTGAAATTTTCAAACCAACTCAGATGGAGAGATGCCCTAAATCAAAGTTATTGTAATCAATGAGATCTATCAGACCTTTTTTATTTGAAATTGTTTAGAAACCGACATATTCATTATAAAATTCATGAAAGTTAATAGATTTCTAGGGACGACAGTCGATCAGTTAGTCTCTATTTATATTCTGAGGAGAGGCAATCGATTTCTAAAACAAGAAACAGAACACCTCTAAAAACTGTTTACTTTAGAAGTGTCCTGACATACCACTATTCTTTCTTAGGCCATTTGTGCATATTTAATGAAAACCTATCATGCTCTAGCTTTACAAATACTAGATGATACCCCACACGTTGTTGTGGGAATTTGTAGTATCATATAGCTAATTGAATATTTGATGGAACATAATGAATTTTGTACATGTAAAATCAAACCGATATATGGAAGGGACAAAATCATATGCAGTTAACAATGGCAATAAAAGCATGGTTACGAAGACGGCCAAAGAAAAACATGACTAGACTGGTGCTTACTTTTGACATATAAAAAGGATTATATGTAATAATTAATAATAATTTGATTGACGATGGATGCAGAGCACACAATTAGAAGTAGACGCTGCCAGACAACTAACTGAAACTAAAAAAATGCTGGAGCCCAGGACCAGGAATTAGGAGAAATGAAAATTTTAAATTAAAAAATAGAATAGGCCGGCAAAGGTAACCATTTAGAACACAACATGATAAATTGGGGAAGTAGAAACTTGTGCTGTGCCGCTATGTGCTGTGACCAAGGTTTTCATTTTCGGAAATTAAAATTTATCGGAGGTCACAGATAAAGAGGATAAACGGGATATATCGGAAATATCGGACCAAATTTAAATAAAACTTAATTTGAATTTAAGTACATTTAAATAAATTTAAACAAAATTTATACGAAAAAGATAGAAATTTTCTTATCGGCACCTATGGATAAAAAGGATATATCGGAAATATCGGGAGATTTCGGCCGATAAATTTTTCCCTGGCTGTGACATCACACTCTCGTGCATATCTCGTCTGTACCTAGAATACAAATGAGATTTGACTACTGTTTATTGCATCACAACCATTCTGATCGACGATACCACCTCGTGTCCTCAGCGTGAGGGCCTCCAGAACTGTGTCATAGCTGTCCACCAGAAGCTAACGTCAAATTCTCCCAGTCCAACACGAAACCATATATACAGGGTATGTTTGGTTCCTGGCTTACTTCTAGCTTGGGTAGAATCTAAGCCTGGATAGCCGAAGCCTGGTTCCAACAAGCCAATCTTTAGTTGTTTTGTTGCATGTATTGTCTAAGCCTGGCTAGCATTAGGTGCGTTTAGTTGTCTGGTTTTCATTGCATAAAATTACCTCTTCTCTAACTTGGTAAGGTTACCCCTCTTAGTCATTTCATCCAACAATTGCTTTGCATGCTCAGAGAACAGCACGGTGGACGAGCTCGCCGCCGGCGTCACGCAGACCCTACCGCGAGGTCCCCACCACCGCGTCACAGACTCCTTGTCGCGCTACCACGTGGCCATCCTCGCGAGCACGTTAGCATCGGGACGAGCTCACTGTTGCGGGGCAGCAGCGACCCCGTGCGAGCACAGCTTCACAGCTCAAGCTGCTCGCACAGCCGCCACCCCTTCCGTTCCGCCCACGAACAACAGCTCAATCTGCATCTCCAACTCCAATCTTGTGTTGCCAGTGCTTGCTATATCCACGGGCGTATACTCTGCATCTCCACGGGCGTATCCTCTGTAAAGATCCATGGTAAAATCAATCAATATCGAATCTCTGGATCGGAGCTCAGTCGATTTGTCAGTGCCCTCAAATTGAGTTAGTGGTGGTGATGGCGGCAGCAGGGAATCAAGCCAACGACCTTGTGGCCCTCGTCAATGGCAGAGGGCGGCGAGCAAGCTGCCTGCGCTGCGCAACAGCATAGGCCTCGGGTGCATGGCGGGGAGGAGCAGCCGAGCAGGGGACCTCCGGCGGGTGGTGGCCAAGCGCTCCAGCGGGGAGGACGAGCAGAGGATCACCTCTTTTATGATAATGATGGAGAAAATCATGCTAACAAACGTGGAGTATTTATTTGGTGGAAATGGAAAGGCATGTTTTTGCTTACTTTCAGTGTAGAAGGATAGCATTACTATATATGATTTGGTGTGGCCACGGCGTGGCCTGAGGGTGGCCACGTCGCCGCCTTTTCGTGGCCGTCCGATCGGCCGCGCGGACGGCCCAGATCGGACGAGCCGCGGTCATTTTTCGAAAGAACCCTTCTACTTTTCGGAAATCAACCCGCGCTCCATAGTTCCTCTCAGAAAATTTTGCAAAACCCACCTCGGATTATTTTGAAATCAACCCGCAGTCCAGAACAGATGCCCTCCGGGTTTTTTGCAAAAAAAACCTTACCTTTTCCGAAAATCGACCCGCGCTCTACAAACCCTCTCACCATTTTTTGCGAAAACCTCCTCGGATTTTTCTCAAATCAACCTACAGTCCAACTTTGATTATATCTTTTTTCCCAAAAAAAACGTTTGGCCAGTGCACCGCGCGCATGGGCGCGCCCGAAAGACTAGTATATTTGGTGGAGTGTATGTGACCTTGATCTTAAGAGCATGATAAAATCTCAACAAAGGTCAACAAAATTTGACAAAGTTCAAAGCAAAGACAAGTAGCATATATGGAAGGTTTTCAACATATAACATGGTATTTGGCTTTGGTAGGAAATATCACCATTGAGGAGAAGTGAGGCTATTAATTTTGATGTTTTATCAAAACAAGAAATCTCCAAGAGCTTATATAGGAAGATAGGATTTCTTTAGTCTATATCATATCTCATTTCACAACAACTTAGTTGACATATTTTTCCTAATATAGATATGTCCACAGATAACAAGTATATGAACCAAGTATAAAGTCTATGTTGGCCAATCTTTATAAAGTCATGTTCATAATTTGGCATGATTCACATTTTAAGTTTGATTTTAGTATACAGCATGTTTTCAACACATCAAACATATAAGAATAAAGCAAGAGTGGGTAGAGGGAGTGCAAACCAGCATGCCAAAGTGGTGGAGGCCTGAGAAAAGAATCAGACAGCCTCCCCCACACTAATACTTTTATGTCATTTGACATTAAAAGCCTAGTGTAGATGTTGGGGCATCCCTCATAGTGTACTCCAATGTTGGATGACGTTTTGCTCAAGTTATTGCCACCTTGTTGTTTTGACCCTTCATCCTTTTTGTGTTCAACCTGAAAGGTTTAGCAACAAAAATACCCGAAGGATACAAGTTCTACCAGATGCTTTTGTTCTCACTCTACAAAGTTACTTCTCTGTTTTTTCTCGGGTGAGAACAAAGAGAAGAGACTAAACATGATTTTGTTTTAGAGTTCTTGGACATGGTACTTCCCTTGTTCTTTTTAATCTTAAAAGAGTTATTGAACAAAGATACCCAAAAGGAGTTTGTCCTAGGAGCATGTTTTCCCCTTATTGCCTTTTTTTCTTTAAGAGAGGCTTTATTAGAGGAGTGGTTGCAAGCTTTATTATGCCAAGAAATAATGCAAGTAAATCTTTATTTATTATTTTAATTTTTATTTTAACCTAAGACAAGACTATTCTAATTTATTATGCATGAAAGAAAATATGCAAAAATTAAATACTGGATACATACCGATTTACCTATCGGCGAGGACTTGTTGTGTCAAGTCAATTGATGACTTCCTCATTGAATTTAGTTTGAATTTCTTGTTTCTGCCACACCATCTTGATCTTCTCTTTTTCTGCAAAGGTCAGTGGACAACACATACCCGAAGGAATTTACAAAGAAACAAGGGTGATTGTGATGACAAGTTGGCACTCCTGTTTAGTTAGCAAGGATAGTTTTTCCCATGTTCTTTTAGTTCTTGTTTATTGTTCACCAAGTTCTTGCAAAAACTTTCATCACAAGAATTTTTCTCCATTTTGAATTTATCTCAAAAATTTATCCATTCATATTTACAATTTTACATGCAACCACTATCTACACAAGTAATTTTAGTTCAATAATTAAACTAGACTACATGTCTAATTTAATTAAGAAAGGCTACTTAACCTAAGCACCATGCTTAATTTAAAAAGCCTATGGAAATATGATCAGTGCATCCAAACCTTAAACTAGGCACCATGCTTAATTTAAATGTTATAAATGTATGATTAATACTTCCAAACTAGAACATACTAGCATAAATCAAAGGAAGCATGAAAGCAATTTAAGATTTATTTAAGCAGAGATGAGAATATTAATGGTGAACCAATTAAACAAGCATGCTATAGAAAGGAAAGCTAACTAAATGAATGCTATGATTTTGAAACAAGAATTCTAACTAAATGAACGCTTAAACATAAATGTTCAGGCTGTAGCTTTTTCCCGTAGCACGAACCATCAGCTGATATCATACTGAATGGCATATTTAGCCAACATATGAATTCGTTGGTCCCTTTTAACTTACGTCTACTATGAAGCTAGACTAAGAACCCGAATAGATAGATAACAAAGGAAATTTGCCATCTACCTAGACTAGGAACAGTACCCGACTACAGTTCAGAGACTAGGAGCTACCCAAAGAAAGTACTAAACATTTGATGATTTAAGCAAACATGGAATGGTGAGAATAAAATGGAAAGATAGGTTCTCACATACATTGATTGATTTTGCCATTACCAACAACTTCAGATGGAGTTGTGAGTGATGCAACGTCTTTGTTCCGTCACATATGATGATTTTATCTCCTCTTGACGGTGACCTTTTCTCCATCTGCACATGGTTAGAATGTATGGACGCACATACCTTTGAGACGGCAGGGTGAAGGTGTTGATGATTCATGAATGACCAGGCACCCTAGGCTCTTGATGATTTTCTTGTAGAAATAAGCCAAAAGGTCTAATGGTTGATGTTGCCCTATCTATTCCACACTCAACAGGACAAGGATAATCCCACAAAAGCTAGTGGTAAACTAAATTAGTAGACAACAAGATAACTATCAAAATTCGCACCGTCCTCAGCATCGCCGCCTCGTGTTCCTGGCCCATCCATCAGCTGGACGTGAAGAACGCCTTCCTCCATGGCCACCTCGAGGAGACAGTCTACTATCAGCAGCCGTCTGGCTTCGTCGACCCCACCAAACCTGACTATGTTTGTCTCCTGCAAAAGTCCTTGTATGGGCTCAAGCAGGCCCCTAGGGCCTAGAACCAGCACTTCGCCACATACGTCTGCAGCATGGGATTCACCGCTTCCAAGTCCGATGCATCTCTGTTTGTCCACAAAGACAGAGATCGCGTCGCATACTTGCTCCTCTACATCGACAACATCATTCTCATGGCCTCGTCCCGTGAGTTGCTACAACTCATCATGGCACGTCTCCACTCTGAGTTCGCCATGACAGATCTTGGCGACCTTCACCACTTCCTTGGCATCTCTGTGGCGCGCTACAGCTCAGGCTGTTCTTGTCGCAGCGTCAGTACGCCGTTGACCTTCTCTAGTGGGCTGGCATGTCTGAATGCCATCCCACTGCCACGCCCATCGACAAACGGAACAAGCTGTCCGCCACCACAGGCGCCTGGTGGTCGACCCCTCCGAGTACCGGAGTCTCGCTGGTGCCCTCCAGCACCTCACTTTAACACGGCCTGATTTGGCATATGTTGTTCAGTAGGTGTGCTTGTTCATGCATGATCCCCACGAGCCTCACCTCGCGCTGATCAAGCACATTCTCCGGTACATCAAGGGCTCCCTCTCTGCCGGTCTTCACCTGGGCACCGGACCCGTCGACTAGCTCACCGCCTACTCTGACGCTGACCGGGCGGGCTACCCCGACACATGTCGCTCCACCTCCGGCATCTGCATCTTCCTCGGCGACAACCTAGTGTCCTGGTCCGCCAAGCGACAGAACACTGTCTCTCGTTCTAGTGCTAAAGCAGAGTACCGTGATGTCGCTCATGCCGTTCCTGAGTGCTGCTAGCTGTGCTAGCTTCTCCAGGAGCTCCATCTACCGCTTCCCTCCGCCACGGTAGTCTTCTGTGACAACGTCACCGACAAACTAAGCACATCGAGATCGACATCCACTTCGTCCGCGAGAAGGTCGCGCTTGGTGAAGTTCGTGTCCTACATGCGCCGTCCTCGCATCAGTTCGCGGACATCATGACTAAGGGCATGCATGTATAGTTATTCACTGATTTTCGGTCCAGTCTATGTGTCCGTGAACCTCCCGCTACGACTGCGCGGGGTGTTAGATGTATATATATTTAGGGGTCTAATTGTAATTGTACCGAGCTCCTTGCGACTATATATATATGAAAGTCACCCCTCCCTAATGGGGTGAGGTGTTCCCCTATTCCTTTCTACACAAACTAAAAAGCTAAATACATGCTTTTGTGAAGCTGAAATGTATGTAGTTGATGGCTGAATCTGCTCTAGTCGGCTATTATTTGCTGATTGGACCCTGCTTTACGATTTTGGCTGTTATGCAGGTCTGTGTCCTGTCGGCTTCTGAAGAACCGATAGTATGCAAGTTTTATAATTTTTATAAAAACAAGAGTTCTGCAATTGCTAATTAAAATAATATTATTCAAAAAACATAAAAATGAGCCACCTGATTGCTAGCCTAGTTCATATGTCTGCCCGTAATTCATGAGCAGGGCCTCTCAAATCAACAGCGCATGCCTTTTTTAATAGCATTCAACTCCTCCACTACGTTGTGCATCTTCATTCTTTGTCTTGGCGAGTCATTGCAACATGCTAAAGCAACTCTAAATATTGGACAAATGAGAATATCTAGTATAGCTTGGGTGTCTGCGTCTCCACTGTATGTTGCAGTAACATCAAGTATCTCCAGTAGATTATTAGGATAAGCCATCTTCACAAAGTTGACAAGATTTGCCACACCATTGATGAAGCTGTTAGTTGGCCTTCTTCCAGTAAACATTTTCAAAAGCAGCATCCCATAGCTATATGTATCACCATCCATGGAGACTTCAGATCCTGATCCATACTCTGCCATATACAGAAAAGGGATTTCTTTTTTATTTTTTATGGCTATATTATAAAAATATCACATAAAAATTAATATTATCAGTTTGTGAGATAAATAATCTTCAGAACAGCAACATATTCGTATGTGTCAACAACAGTTTAATTACTGACCTGGGGGGACATATCCAATTGTGCCTTTGACTGCAAATGAGCTGCCTTCAGTTTCAGGATGGTTTTTCTGGCCTGCTTCAGAGGACATTATCTTAGCTAAACCAAAGTCTGTAACATGTCCAACCAAATCATCATCTAGAAGTATGTTGCTTGGTTTAATGTCACAATGAACTATCTGTGGATGGATATGATGATCGTGAAGATGTTCCAATGCCTAGAGCAATGTTGAGTCTTTTCATCAAACTTAGACTTCTTCTGGTCATGCTATTTGTCATTTTGTCTGGATGCAGCCACTCATCTAAACTCCCATTGCAAATATATTCTAGGACAAGTGCCTTGAATTCATCACCATTACGGTCCAGGCCACAGCACACAGTGATCACCTTCACTAATTTCCGGTGGCGGATCCTCCTTAGAGCATTGCACTCAGCTAAAAAGCTTCTACTGGCTCCTTGTTGGCCAAGATCAAGAACCTAATCAGAAGACTATGAGGCGTTCCCGTAGGGCTCTCCCCCCCTCCACCGGGGCGACCCCGGCGGCGGCTTGAGCGGCCCCTGGCCCTCCTCCCTCCCTCTGCCTCTCTGGTGAGCTCCTGCCTTCATTCCCTTCCCTCTTCCGGTGAGCTCCTACCCTTCCTGCCTCCACCCTCCCCTGCCGACATGGCTTCCTCTGCTGGTTTGCCTCCTTTTTTCCTCGGCCTCTGTGGGGGATAAGTTTTCTGCGTTCATTCTGGACAAGTTTGGGCTGGCTGTGGCTCCTGATGAGCATCATCTTGGCATCTTCTCGTTGCTTGTGGCTTTTGGTAGATGCATTTCCCATCTTGAGGAAGGTTTTGTTGCTCGCACCCTCAGCGCCGTTCTGGGCGAGAAATTTCATTATTTAACCCTGAATTCGCAAGCCTCTCAGAGTTTGACATCGAATTCGCAAGCCTTTCAATATTTAACCTTGTGCACGCGAATTGTTTTAATCCGAGGGATTTCTAGGATTTTTATTAATTTTCTATTTTCTAATATCTTTTGACACTTTACAGGACATGGAAAATGACCTAACTACCCCTGCCTCCTTATTCCTATCCTGAAGTTGTACTCGTACGTAACTTTGGGAGAGGCTTCGTTCTTTCTCCGTCGCTCCTCGCGAGACGGAGAAGCGCCGCTCGCAGACGCCGCCGCCCGCCGCCGGAGAACGCCCGCGACCGTCTGTCCGGCTTGATCTCCCCCGGTTCACAGGCCCCTCCGCCCTCCCGGCCCCGTCCGCGTGCCGCCCTTCCCTGGCCCGACGGCCTAGGGTTAGGGGCGGCCGAGCTCCCCGCCGGCAGTCTCAGTGGTCGCCCGACGGGTCCTCCTTCCTCACCAACTCCGACGATAACTCCCTCTGCTTGTTCTACTTGTAAGTTGTAAACCGCACGCTTACATTTTCTGATATGCTGACGCTCTCTTTCGCACGCGCGGCGAGTGGCTAAAAGTGGGGCATTTCCTTCTTCCGTTGGACAGGCCGGAGGAAGCGTACAGTGCGGCAGAGCCCGTTGCCGAGGCCGCCGTCGGAGGTGAAGGTGCGTCTCTGGTTTTGAGTTTTTTGCTGTTGCGAATGTGGCAGTGTATCATGTATTCATGTAAATGCTTGCATTCAATGCTTAGCCTATCCTTTGGTTGTCTCTGTTGGTTCAATTATTCTCTACTTCCAATCTGCTGTTTTAGTTTCAATTCTTTCCCCTGCAGATTCTTATGGCGCATTCCTTCAGGTGAACGAGGGTGAGCCAGTGTACGATTTCTGCTGGTACCCGTGTATGTCTTTGTCTGGTGGGTGATGAATTGCTTTCTTTGATATGTTCATGTTCCTTCTTTCTTTCCGACGCCAGCAGGTCGTCCTCCCCCTCCGTCTCCATGGCTCCTCCAGAGTAAGCGCCCGATCCTAAATCCCCCTTCTCAGTTTCTCAATTTTACAGTACTGTTGATCTTGGTGAGGGGCACAAAATTGATTTTGTGTCTCATTTATTTTTTTGTTGGTACACATGGTAGAGTCGATCGGGATGGCCCATTTAGGTTGTGTGTTCAGTTTTCTGAGTTCACTGCTAAGCTCGATGATGGTTGCTCTGTGGATGTGCCATGGAAATCTGATGAATGGGTTGTGGATTGCCGATCTTATAATTTGGAGATGCTAAAAAATGACTTGAAAGCTAGGGTCAATTGGGGAAGTAGCCAACAGCCTGTAGTACATGAGTTTGACATGAGTGGTGGAGAAAGGAAGTTGCTGAATGACACAGATCTGTTCCGTGCATTTTCTGAAAGGATGGGTGACAGTAAGTTGTTCTTGTTTGTTGATGTTGAGGACAAACCTACAGAAGTTGTAACAGAGGTAGCAGCAAGCAATGTGGGGCATGATAATGTCATTGGACCAATAGATTCAAGTAAGGAGGCATTTGTTTCTCATGCAATCGACTGGGACAGTATGGAGATTATTCCTCTTGGACAAGATCAAATTGGTGCCGCACTTCCTGTGATGGATGAAGATGCGATGTATGAGTTTGTTGGCCTCAGGGCAGAGGATGAGAGGGCTGAGCAATCTAGGATGGCGGCCACAATTAATCTTGATGATATGGACCTACAAGATACCGACATGTTGGTTCATGATCGTGTACCCGGTGAGGATTCTGCTTTATATGACAGAGAAGACCCTCCAATGGAAGCTGGAACCATATATGCTAGTATGAATGAATTCAGGGCTGCAGTAAAGCAGCATGCTATAAATGGGAAATTTCAACTTGGAACTGAGAAATCTTGCAAAGATTTGTTCAGAGGGTACTGCAAAGCTGAGGGTTGTCCATGGTCTATTGTAGCAAGGTTGATGCCTGATAAAATCCAAGTCAGGGTACTAACACTTATATGCAGTATGCTAACTTAATTTATTATGCATTATTAGTCCTCATGCATGTGTGTTGCATTACTAACATATTTGTTTCTATTTCACAGATTACATTGAATAAGGAACAACATTTTTGTCCATCTACTGCGAGACTGAAGACCAAGATGGCATCATACCATTGGGTAGCAGAGAAGGCAATCCCCATACTAATGAAGCATCCAACCATGGGTGCAAAAAAATTACAAGAAGAGCTGGAGGACAAATATGATATCACAATCGGGTATGGTACTGTACATATGGGTTTTGTTATAGCTGGAGAAAAAATTCATGGGACATGGGAAGAAAGTTTTGGTTATTTGTTCAACTTCAAGGCAGAGATTGAGCTCAGGATGCCAGGAAGTATTGTGGAGATCGATGTCGTGAATAAGGAGGAAGGTGTATTTTTCCACAGATTCTTTTGTTGTTTGAAACCAAGCATTGATGGTTTCCTAAATGGTTGTCGGCCATTTTTAAGTATTGACTCCACAGCTCTCAATGGTAGATGGAGTGGCCACTTACCATCAGCTACAGCACTTGATGGGCACAACTGGATGTTTCCAGTTGCATTTGGTTTTTTTGATGGTGAGAGTACTGATAATTGGACTTGGTTTATGCAGCAGCTGCAAAAGGCAATTGGGAATCCACCGCACCTAGCTATAAGTTCAGATGCTTGCAAGGGTCTAGAGAATGCAGTGAAGAATGCATACCCTTGGGCAGAGCATAGAGAATGTTTTGTCCATCTCATGAAGAATTTCAGTAAGAGGTTTCAAGGACCTGCATTTGGGAGAATGTATCCTGCAGCAAGGACTTTCCAACCAGAATACCATGAGTACTTGATGAACAAGATGTATGCTGTAAATAAAAATGTTGAGCCATGGTTGAAAGCCAATCACAAGTTGAAGTGGATGAGGAGCAAATTTTCAGAGGCAATAAAGTGTGATCATATCACTAATAATGTGGCTGAGGTTTGGAACAATTGGGTGAAGGACATCAAGGACCTTCCCATAGCTGAACTTGCTGACACTCTTAGGTCAAAGTTCATGGAGCTTTATGCAAGAAGGAGGAGAATTGGTGAGAAATTTGAAGGACATGTAATGCTGCCAATAGTTGTTCGCCAACTATATGCAATGAGTCGGCAGTTGGGTCACTTGAAAATAAAAGAAGGTGGACGGGATGAAGCAGAGGTGACAGAGGTCACAGATTCCCATAAGATCATAAGACATGTGGTTAATATTCAGAATCACACATGTACCTATAGGGAGTGGCAAGTCTCAGGGAAACCTTGTGCACATGCTTTGCTTCTAATCACCACACATAGAAATCCTAAGATGGAAGATTACCTTGATCCATACTACTCTGTGTACCATTTTAGACTAGCCTATGGTGGTGTGATCAAACCACTACCTGATAAGTCCCAATGGGTACGTGTGAATCCTGGATTCAAAGTGTTGCCACCACTCACAAAGAGGGATCCTGGAAGACAAAAGAAACTGAGAACCCCTAGCTGCCTTGAGAACAAGGGAAATAAGCCCAGAGGCAAAGGCATGTGGCAGGTGCAGTGTAAACAATGCTTAGGTCATGGCCATAGATCAACATCCCCTAAGTGCCCTCTCAATGGAACAAAGAAGAGGTAAATATGTATGCCTTTTTCGAACTAACTTGTACTTGCTTCATATTTTGAACTAACCATTTTACATTTACAGGAAGAGTCGAGCCAAGAAAGGAAAGGCAGGTAGGCCTCTTGGTTGTAGCAAAGGTGATGCATCTCCTAGTTCATCCAAAAGGCAGAAGGTTCAAGTGTAAGAAAATTCAGGGAATAATAGTCCTGGACTTGTGGAAGTACCAGAAGGCACAAGTCAAATTAGCACTAGTCCCGGGGCTGTTACAAGAAGGTGAATTTCTATGCACTCAACATTGAGTTAGAACTTGGAATACTATTCCATTTTTTACTCTAAACATTTGTCTCATTTTTAGCCAAATGCAAATAACATTGGCTGGATTTGGAGGGACAAATCAGATTAGTACAAGCCCTAGAACAGTGACAAAAAGGTTAAATGATTCACTTTATTAAACATGTATGTGGTTATTTTAGTTCATGTACTGAACCACTCAATTTTCCTATTGTATTCAGTCAAGCTAGAGAAGGAGCAAGTAATGCTATAACCACTCCAAGGAGGAGGCTAGGTCTGAAGAAAAAACTCACTCCAAAGAAGGCAAAGAAGATCGATGTTTGAATGGCAGCCATCAGGATGATTCTTTTGTAATGCCCAGCCATCAGGATGATTCTTTTGTAATGCCCAGCCATCAGGATGTTTCTTTTGTCAATTTGAACTTGTGATCTTAAATTGGCTGGATGAGTTTCCTTTGTCTTTGTGAACCTGTAATCTTAAATTGGCTGGATGATTGTAGTGAACATGTACTCTTTAAATTGCTTGTATGGTTGTATTGACTTGAACCTATTTACTAAAATGTATGGATGGCTATTGTCAGTGAACATGTACTCTTAAATTATATTAATGTTATTTTTTCTATCTTGAAATTTGATTATAATTTGTACTTTGTTTACATTAATTTTTATCAAATATATGTTACATGTGTGTAGCTGTTTTTTCTTTGACAACACATGTGTGTAGCTGTTGGGGGGTCTGTACTGACAGAGGAGTTGGGGAGGGCCTGTATGGACAGAGCACAAGCACGCACAGGCCAAGAGCCGGATCTTCTCCCAGACTTCTTTTGTGTAGAGAGGGGTATAAAGGTCTTTTCCCGTGTCCCAAACAGTACCCAAGATTTATTGAAATTAAGAAAGGAGAGGAGAAGAGAAGAATCCCTCTTATTGAAACAATTCGCGTGCGCAGGGTTAAATATTGAAAGGCTTGCGAATTTGATGTCAAATTCTAAGAGGCTTGCGAATTCAGGGTTAAATAATGAAATTTCTCGTTCTGGGCGGCCCTGCGGAGCTTTTTCATGTCTGTATGGTTGAGGATCGGATCTTCCTCTTCTCAGTTTCTTCCAAGGACATTGGCTTTGAAGTTTACAAGATCAGAAAGTTTATCTGTGCTGAACTTGAGCTTTCCTTCCATCTCTTCAATGAAGCCGGTTTGTTCTCTGCTCGCTCCTCCTCAAGCAACCTGCCAGTTTATCCTTGGGTTGAGGTAATGGGGAAAACTTCTTATGCTGAGTTTGTCAAGAAGCCTGCAACAATTCTTCCCAAAGCCAAGCAGTTTCCTGCCAAGAGGCCTGTTGCGTTTCTTACAGGTGCGAAAAGAGTTCCAATCCGCACTCCACCTGCTCGACAGATTGCCGCTCCCAATGCTCATCGCAAGTCAGTCTTTGATAGCCTCTCTTTTCTGAGAGTTTCAGTCTTTGATCGTTTGAGTTGGGATTCAGTCCGCCCTGTGATGCGTCGTGCTCCTCCTGAGCATTTCACTCAGACCCGCCCAAGTTCTTCTTCAGATAAGCAGTTTCAGGGATTTGATCTTGCTTTACAACGGCAGAGTATTGAGCGGGGTTCTCTGAATTTGGATTTGAATCTGGGTTCTCTTAATGATAGCTCTCATGGTGCTATTAGTTCACCCTCTTTGGCTCCCGTGTTATGCCGGCGCTGTCACTCTTCTTCCCACCCGAGGTATGCATGCAAGGCTCCTATTAAATGTAATACTTGTTTTGGGTGGGGCCATGTGGCAGCCTCTTGCCGTGACAATTGGAAAAGTTTGCAGAATCGTGTGAACGGGCGTTTCCTGGATAATTTTGCAAAGGATTTTGGCCCATCATTTGATCACTCGGGCTGGTTCAACCCTGCACGTATGATTGCGGGCCCTTCCACACCTCCACGGTTTCAGGACTTCACAGATTTTTCAGGTGTCCCTTGGCCTTCCCCCACTATACATTGGGACCTTTAGGGCTCTTCGCCGTCTACTGCAGACTTTGTTGCTCATCCTGAAAACGCCAGTCTGCAGAACTCCCATTTTCTCAAACTCCACGAAGAGGAATCGACAATGGCGTACTTTCACGCCGATCCTACGCCTTTCCCCGAAGGCCTGCATCGCATTGATGTTCAAGAGCGCAAGCCTATGGAGAGAGTGGTTTTGATGCGTCCGCGAGCCAAGCACCAAGACTTGGCCATCGTCTCCATTCATCCTATGCCAGAGCAGCAGGTAACATTCCAGGCTATTCGGGATGTTGTTTCGGATTTCTTAGTGAATGATCAGCATGTTGTCTTCACGGATATGCAACCGACGCATCTTGGTCAAGCTTATGTTAGATTCAGAAATGCATTTGATAGAGATTGGTTGATCCAGCATGGTGCTTATATCTTTGGCAATGTCAAAATTATTTTTGTTGAGCATAATAAAGGGAGAAACTGGCGTGCTACCAATTTCAATAGAGAGTGTTTGATGCTCTTGTTGGGTTATCCACCAGATTTCCGGGAGGATGAGTATGTGGTCAATACAATCTATTCTTTTGGAAGAGTCATTTCCTGGGTAGATGATGGTAGGCATCTGTCAAGAATCTTGGTTAGGGCTCGTGTTGTTGATTTAGAGTCCATCCCGCAGTTTCTTGTGCTCACTGAAGGTGAAGGGTTCCAGGGTGAATCCTGAACAGTGCAGTGTGAAGTGTTGCAGGGACAATTGCTGGGGGGTTACCTCAGGATGAGGACCCTGCTCCTGGGCCTAATGATTTCCCTCCTGGGGGTCCCTTCGACTTGTTTGGATTCGGCCAGAATGGACCTAGGCCTGTTGCTCAGCCAAATCAACAGGGAGGGCCCAATCTGTTTCATGCTGGACTTGGGCGAGCAAATGAAGGACAGGATGAACAACCTGCTGATGCTGTTTGGGCAGGTTGGCCTGACAATGTTCAGGAAATCCCAAACCTAGACCTCAATGCGGATCCTGAGAATCCACCTGATATCAATCTCAATGTCGTCCCTGATATGCAGGAAATGATTATTGACCCTGTTGTTCCTGGACCTCATCCTTAGGAGATGTTTCTGGCACTAAATGACTTACTCAATCAGGTAAATGAAGAGGAGGAAGATGAGCAACTTGATCAGGAAGCCTTGAATCCCATCCAAGAAGAGCTAGCCAATGTCTTGAACAATCCTCCACCTGTTGAGGTGGACATTCCTGTCTTTAATGCACCTGCAGAAAATTTCTTACCTCTGGAAATTCAAGAACATGATATCATGGATGATGATGAATTTGCAAGTGGGTTTTGTTATGATCAATGGCCAGCCCAATGATGTCTTTTCATCCCTCCTTGGATAGAGCAGTGCTACAAGCTTCTATGATGGGCCTCCTGGGCCTTGGGCTAAATACTTGGCTCCCAGCCCCAGCTCCAAAATCCCACAGTTCCTCATTCCAAGTGACTGGGCCAGCTACTTTACTGCTCTCTTGTTGTTACCTTCTCACTTCAGCCGAGCCAAGGAGTTCATTCAGTCTAATGCTCTCCTATCCTGCATTGACAATGGCCAAAAGATTGGATTCTCTTTGCCTGCTGCTTGCCCTGTGAAAGCTTTTCCTTCCTGTGTTTCCCTCACTGTTGCTACATCTGAAGATACGATGGCAGGCCAAAATGGGACAGAGTTCATAGCTGAAGATGTGTTAGTGGATCCCAAAGAAGCTCCTCCAGTTGATGATGAGATTCTGACAGAAAAGACCAAAAAGAAGAGGGGCACTGTTATGGTGGAAAGTGATGTTAGGAGGAGTCCCAGGATAAAGATCAATAAGAATGGCTTCAAGGATCCAATCTGCAAGGATAAGGCTTGCCTTGGCTGCAATGCTAAGCCCCCAGCCCTCTCCTCCAAGACTATCGGAAAAATTAGCTCCACTCTTTGTGATCTTGATGCCTCTCAGGTCACTAATGCAGCACTCAGCAAGAAGAAGGATAAAGCAACTCCTGTGGGACCTGCTCCCCCAAGAAGGATGAAGACCTTGGTGCCTCCCAAGGCGTTGTCAGTACACTTGGCAAGAAAAAGAAGGGTAAAGCAGCTCCTGTAGAGCCTGCTCCCTCCAAGAAGGCTGATCACCCAAGCAAGAAGAATGTTGAAGATGCCTAAAGTAATTGAAGACTGCCAACCTCTTGGGGCATGGGAGAAAAGGACTGTCTTTGAGTCCTTTTGGTTGTTATGCTTTTGTTTCCTTTTTATTTCATTTGTTAGGGATTCCTACTCCCTGAACTATCAGTTACCCCTTTTGTTGTTGTTGGTCTGTTGGCTCATGTAAAGACTATCTTTATTTCCTGCCCGAACTATGTACTTGTACTAGGGCTGCACTTTTTTTATGTCTTAATGGATAGTAGGCCTTCAGTTCGTTCTTGGAAGGTACTCTATTGGAACATCAGGGGTATCAACGCTGAAAATAAGTGGGAATCCATTAGAAATAAAATCACTGAGAGTAGCTATGATATCATTAGCATCCAGGAAACTAAGAGGGATACTTTTGATATTTCCTATATTAGAAAGTTTTGCCCTAGCTCCTTTGATGCTTTTTGTTTTCTTCCCTCCATTGGTGCTTCTGGTGGTGTCCTTGTTGTCTGGAAAAGCTCTGTGTTCTCTGGCAGTGAGATTTTTCACAATGACTTTGCAAGCTCAGTTGAGTTCTCCTCCATTCACAACAATGATCCCTGGATTTTAACCTCTGTTTATGGACCCTGTGATAGTGAAGGCAAGGAGGCATTTATGAACTGGTTTGAGAATATCCAAATGCCAGATGATTTCGACTGGCTTATTGTTGGGGACTTCAACCTCTACAAAAAGCCTGAAGACAGAAATAGGGAAGGAGGGAATGTAAATGATATGCTTCTGTATTAACAATGCCATTAGTACTTTAGGGCTTGTTGAGATTCCCCTACATGGGAGGAAATTTACCTGGACTAACAAGCAGCAGCCTCCTCTCTTGGAAAGGCTAGATTGGTTCTTCTCTTCCCAATCTTGGACTCTCAGGTACCCTCACACAATTGCTCACTCTTTAGTCATGGAGACCTCTGACCATTGGCCTTTGTGTGATTGAGATTAAAACCTTTATTCCCAAAGGAAGGATCTTCGGATTTGAAAACTATTGGATGTCCTATGATAGTTTCGTGCCTCTAGTTGCCAGCTATTGGAATGGCTTCTTCCCCCAGCAGGATGCAGCCAAACTTCTTACTGCTAAGTTTAAAGCCCTCAGAAATGCTCTCAAAACTTGGCAGTCTTAGATATCCAATCTTAAAATCACCATTGACAACATTAAACTGGTTCTCTTTTTTGGATGCTATTGAGGAATGGAGGGATCTGACTCTGCAGGAATGGAACTTTAGGGACATTCTCAACTTGAAACTCTCTTCTGTTGGAGTTGTTCCAAATTCACTCCAAGATATAGGCCATGCTTCTGACGGAGCGAAGCGGAGGCCCGTCGCCGGAGGCTTGGGCCGGAGTATATACACCCTTGCTAGGGTTTTGTGGAGACTTGATTCTCTTGTAAGCCGCCATAGGCGTGTAACCCAAAACTCTTGAGATAGTGAGATTGTTGCTGGCTGGTGCCCGTGGTTTTTCCCCTTCACATCGGAGGGGTTTTCCACGTTAAATCGTGTGTCTCCTCTGTGGCTTGATTCTTTACTTCTTATTCCTATACGTCGTTCATAACAAGTGGTATCAGAGCTTTGGTTGCTGTTAGGGTTCATGACGACGTCGATGAAGTTCGATCTTCCGCTGCTGAACTACGACACGCGGTTCTCGCTATGGCAAGTCAAGATGCGGGGGATTCTGGCGCAGACTCATGACTATGATGAGGCGCTGGATAGTTTCGGAAAGAGGAAGGCCGAGTGGACTCCAGAAGAGATCCGCAAGGATCAGAAGGCGCTCGCCCTAATTCAGTTGCATCTTCATAATGATATTTTGCAGGAGTGTCTGAAAGAGAAAACTGCTGCAGAACTATGGCTGAAACTGGAATCGATCTGTATGTCCAAGGATCTAACCAGTAAGATGCAGATGAAGATGAAGCTGTTCACCCTGAAGATGAAGGAGGAGGATTCAGTGATGAGCCACATCGCTGAATTCAAGAAGATCGTCGCCGACCTAGTGTCGATGGAGGTGAAGTATGATGATGAGGACTTAGGTCTTTTACTGCTATGTTCTTTGCCAAATTCGTATGCAAATTTGCGTGACACCATACTTTTGAGCCGTGATGAACTAACCCTAAAGGAAGTTTATGAGGCTCTCCAGTCTAGGGAGAAGATGAGAGGCATGGTGCAGAATGATGGGACGTCGTCCTCCAAGGGCGATGCTTTGCATGTGAGAGGCAGAACTGAAAATAGATCCTCAACTGATGGCAATGATGGTAGAAAGAACTACGAAAGGAGAGGCCGTTCAAAGTCCAAGCCGCATGGTAATAAAAAGTTCTGTGTTTATTGCAAGCTGACAAATCATAATGTTGAGGATTGTAGAAAAGTACAGAATAAGGAGAAGAGGAAACAAAAGTCGGCTGGTAAGGTCTCTGTTGCTGCTGCTGCGTCTGATGATGATTCTGGAGATTGTCTGGTAGTATTTGCTGGTTGTGTTGCTGGTCATGATGAATGGATTCTCGATTCCGCATGTTCATTTCATATTTGCACTAACAGAAATTGGTTTAGCTCATATAAGCCTGTGCAGAAAGGGGATGTTGTGCGGATGGGAGATGATAACCCGTGTGACATTGTGGGGATTGGATCAGTTCAGATCAAGACTGATGATGGCATGACACGCACGCTGAAAAACGTCAGGTATATACCAGGGATGTCCAGAAATCTTATCTCATTGAGCACGCTTGATGCAGAAGGTTACAAATATTCCGGTTCAGATGGCGTTTTGAAGGTATCAAAAGGTTCTCTTGTTTGCTTGAAAGGTGATCTTAATTCTGCAAAGTTATATGTTCTTAGAGGGTGTACCTTACCTGGTTCTGATTCCGCTGTTGCTGCTGTTACTAATGATGAATCTAGTAAAACTAACCTTTGGCATATGCGTTTGGGACATATGAGTCACCATGGTATGGCAGAATTGATGAAGAGAAACCTGCTGGATGGCTGCACTTCGAGTAAAATAAAGTTTTGTGAGCATTGTATTTTCGGGAAGCATAAAAGGGTACATTTCAACACTTCTGTTCACACCACTAAAGGTACTCTTGATTATGTTCATGCTGATTTATGGGGTCCTTCCCGTAAGTCCTCACTTGGTGGTGCTCGTTACATGCTTACAATTATTGATGATTACTCTAGAAGGGTTTGGCCTTATTTTCTGAAACAGAAAGATGATACTTTTACTGCTTTTAAGGACTGGAAAGTAATGATAGAAAGGCAAACTGAAAGGAAGGTAAAATTGCTTCGTACTGATAATGGTGGAGAATTTTGTTCGCGTGAATTTAATGATTATTGCAGATCGGAAGGCATTGTTAGGCATCACACCATACCCCATACTCCACAACAGAATGGTGTGGCCGAACGCATGAACAGAACCATCATATCTAAGGCCCGTTGCATGCTGTCTAATGCCAGGATGAGCAAGCATTTTTGGGCTGAAGCTGCTAATACTGCCTGTTACTTGATAAACAGGTCGCCTTCTATTCCACTAAATAAAAGAACTCCCATTGAGGTATGGTCTGGTACGCCTGCTGATTATTCACAGTTGAAAGTTTTTGGATGCACTGCTTATGCTCATGTTGATAATGGAAAATTAGAGCCTAGAGCTGTTAAGTGTCTTTTCCTTGGTTATAGTTCGGGAGTCAAAGGCTATAAATTATGGAATCCTGAAACAGGAAAGACTTTTATGAGCAGGAGTGTTGTTTTCAATGAATCTGTGATGTTTACTGACAGTTTGCCCTCAGATCATGTTCCAGAAAAAGAGCTGCAGCGTATGCGCATGCAGGTGGAGCATGTTGGTGATGATACAGGTGTGCAGGTGGAGCCTGTTGATGAGCATGGTGACCATGATAATGATGTTGCTGAGGATGATGCTCATGATGATGTTCAGCAAACTCCTATTTTGCAGTTAGAGGAGGATTTACCTATTGCTCAACGCAAGTCAAAAAGGACAATTGCACCTCCTAAACGTCTTATTGAAGAGTGTAATTTGTCTTACTATGCTTTGAGTTGTGCTGAACAGGTGGAGAATGTTCATGAGCCAGCAACCTATAAAGAAGCTATTTATTGTGGTGATACTGAGAATTGGATTTCAGCTATGCATGAGGAGATGCAGTCTCTTGAGAAGAACAGTACATGGGAGATTGTACCTTTGCCTAAGAATAAGAAGACCATCAGCTGCAAATGGATCTTCAAGAGAAAGGAGGGTTTATCTCCAAGCGAGCCTCCAAAGTATAAGGCAAGGTTAGTTGCTAAAGGCTACAGTCAAATTCCAGGTGTTGACTACAATGATGTGTTCTCTCCAGTGGTAAAACATAGTTCAATTCGTACTTTCCTTAGTATTGTTGCTTCACATGATCTTGAGCTTGAGCAGTTAGATGTGAAGACTGCGTTTTTGCATGGAGAGCTTGAGGAGGACATATACATGGACCAACCAGAAGGGTTCATAGTGCCTGGCAAGGAAAAATATGTGTGCAAGTTGAAGAGATCCTTGTATGGTTTGAAACAGTCCCCTCGTCAGTGGAACAAGAGGTTTGATTCATTTATGTTAGCACACAGTTTTAAAAGATCTAAGTATGATAGCTGTGTTTACATCAAGCATATTAATGGATCACCTATATATTTGCTGTTATATGTTGATGATATGCTGATTGCTGCCAAGAGTAAGATTGAAATCACTAAGTTAAAGAAGCTATTGAGTAGTGAGTTTGATATGAAAGACCTTGGTAGTGCTAAGAAAATTCTTGGTATGGAAATTAGTAGAGACAGAAAATCTGGTTTGCTATTTCTTAGTCAACAAAATTATATCAAGAAAGTTCTTCAGCGTTTCAACATGCAAAATGCTAAGGCTGTTAGTACCCCTATTGCACCTCACTTTAAGTTGTCAGCTGCTCAGTGTCCTAGTACAGATGCAGAGATTGAATACATGTCAAGGATTCCTTATTCTAGTGCTGTTGGGTCTTTGATGTATGCCATGGTTTGCTCTCGTCCAGATTTGTCATATGCTATGAGTCTTGTTAGTAGATATATGTCTAATCCTGGCAAAGAACATTGGAGGGCAGTTCAGTGGATTTTCAGGTACCTCAGAGGCACAGCAGATTCCTGTTTAAAGTTTGGAAGAACTGATAAGGGTCTTATTGGCTATGTGGATTCTGATTATGCTGCTGATCTGGACAGGCGAAGATCACTTACAGGTTATGTGTTTACTGTTGACAGTTGTGCTGTGAGTTGGAGGGCTACTTTACAGTCAGTTGTTGCGTTGTCTACTACTGAAGCAGAATATATGGCTATTTGTGAAGCGTGCAAAGAATTAATTTGGCTGAAAGGTTTGTACGCTGAGCTTTGTGGAGTTGAATCTTGCATAAGTTTGCACTGTGACAGTCAAAGTGCAATTTACCTCACTAAAGATCAGATGTTCCATGAGAGAACTAAGCACATAGATATCAAGTATCATTTTGTGCGTGATGTGATTGAAGAAGGTAAGCTGAAGGTATGCAAGATTAGTACTCATGATAATCCTGCTGATATGATGACAAAGCCTATTCCTGTTGCTAAGTTTGAGCTGTGCTCAAGCTTAGTTGGTTTAATTGGATAGTCCAAGAGACTGTTGTTGGCACCAGTGGTTTTCTATCTTTGTTATGTTCAGGATGAAGGGTTGATTTATGATACAAGATGAATTTGTCTCAAGGTGGAGTTTGTTGGAGTTGTTCCAAATTCACTCCAAGATATAGGCCATGCTTCTGACGGAGCGAAGCGGAGGCCCGTCGCCGGAGGCTTGGTACGGTACGGTATATACACCCTTGCTAGGGTTTTGTGGAGACTTGATTCTCTTGTAAGCCGCCATAGGCGTGTAACCCAAAACTCTTGAGATAGTGAGATTGTTGCTGGCTGGTGCCCGTGGTTTTTCCCCTTCACATCGGAGGGGTTTTCCACGTTAAATCGTGTGTCTCCTCTGTGGCTTGATTCTTTACTTCTTATTCCTATACGTCGTTCATAACATCTTCTCTCCTTCATCAATAAATGGTTTACTAGAAACAGAGAGGTACTGTCAAATGGGTGAAGCTGGGTGATGAAAGCTCCAAGTTCTTTCATGCTGTTGCAACTGTTAAACATAGAAGGAATTTGATCACCTCCCTTTCTGGCCCTTCTGGTGACCCTGTTTTTGATCATAATGCAAAGGCTGATATTATCTGGTCTGATTTTAAAGAGAGATTGGGTTCTTCAAACTTTCAGTGCATGCTTTTTGACCTTGAGTCCCTCTTTGGCCAGCCTCCTGACCTCAGCTCTTTACAAGAGCCCTTTAGCAGTCAGGAAATTGATGATGTTATCAAGAACTTACCCTCTGACAAATCCCCAGGACTAGATGGATTTAATAATGGCTTTCTGAAGAAATGCTAGTTCTTAGTCAGGCAAGATTTTTATAATCTTTGCTCTGCCTTTCACTCTGAGGATATCTGCCTTCAAAGTATCACTGGCTCCTTCATTACCCTCATCCCCAAAGTTGTTGGGCCAACCAGAATCAGTGAATTCGGGCCCATCTCTTTACTCAGTTCCTCTGTTAAAATCATCACCAAGTTGTTGGCCAATAGACTCCAACCTCTGATCACAAAGCTGGTGCATGTTAATCAGTATGGTTTCATCAGGTCAAAGACTATTCAGGACTACCTTGCCTGGCCCTTTGAATACCTGCACCTCTGTCATACCTCTAGAAAGGAACTAATCATCTTAAAATTAGATTTTGAAAAGTCTTTCGATAGAATTGAGCATGGGGCCATGTTAGAAATTATGAGAAAGAAAGGTTTTGGAGAAAAGTGGCTGTTTTGGATGAAGTTGATTTTCAGTTCTGGTACTTCTTCAGTATTACTAAATGGCACTCCTGGCAAGGTTTTTCATTGCAGAAGGGGTGTTAAACAGCGGGACACTCTATCCCCCCTCTTGTTTGTTTTAGCTGCAGATCTCTTGCAATCAATCATTAACAAAGCAAAGGATCAATGATTGCTTAATCTTTCAATCCCTCTTCAGTATACCAATGATTTTCCTATCCTCCAATATGCTGACGATACACTAATTATTCTGGAACAATGTGCCACTAGTTTAAGGATTGACTTCTCAAAGTCAATGATGGTTCCCATTAACCTGCCTGAAGGGAGGCTTGGATGCAGCACTGGTAGCCTTTCCCTTGGGCCTCACTAAACCATAGTTGTTGACTTTCTGCCCCCTGATAACCAGATGTGAAAGAAGACTGGTCTACACTTCCCTCTTCCTTTCTCAAGCTGGGAAACTTCAGATCACCAACTCAGTCTTTACCTCACTTCCAATGTTCTTTATGAGCACCTTTCACCTTCATTCTACTGTTAGGGAACAAATTGACAAGTTTAGAAAACATTGCCTTTGGAGAGGGGATGATGAAAGCAGTAGAATTAATGCCAAGGCTGCTTGGCCCATGTTGACAAGACCTAAAGAGGAGGGGGGACTTGGAGTGCTAGATCTTAAATCTCAAAATGAGGCCCTTCTTTTGAAAAAAATTCACAAGTTCTTCAACAGAGCTGACATTCCCTGGGTTCATCTCATCTGGGAGAAATATTATAGAAATCGCAAACTTCCAAATCATGTTAAGAAAGGATCCTTTTGGTGGAAGGATGTTCTCAATTTGCTTGACAAGTTTAAAGGGATGGCCACAGTTTCAGTTGCTGATGGTGCCTCTTGTTTCCTGTGGGAGGATTGCTGGTTGGGTCAGCCCTTAAGATTGTCTTTCCCTGAGCTGTTTTCCTTTGTCAAGAAGCCTCATTTATCCCTCAAATGTGCAGCCTCTGTTAGTAACATTTCTAACCTTTTTAATCTGCCCTTGTCAACAGAAGCCTTTGCACAATTTCAGCAGCTTGAAAGCATCTTGCAGAACACTCAGTTTACTTTAGATCCTGTTTCTTGGAGTTACATTTGGGGTAGACATTTATTCACTTGTAAGAAAGCTTATGGTCAGCTCCTGGGAAGAAGCTGGTCTCATCCAATCTACAAGTGGATTTGGAAATCTTCATGTCAGCATAAGCATAAGGTCATCTTTTGGTTACTCTCTCATGACAGGCTCAGCACTAGAAATATTCTGAGAAGGAAAAGCATGCACTTACCCTCTTATAATTGTGTGTTATGCTCTCTGAACACTGAAGAAACTGTCCAGCACCTTTTTTTGGATTGTGAGATGGCCAAATCCTGCTGGAGCCGGTTAGGGATAGTGTTTGATGCCTCCCTTGCTCCATTTCAGATTTTTGAAAGCTTCATAGCACAACTTAATGTCAGTTTTTTCATGGAGATTGTGATTATCATGAGCTGGAGCATTTGGTCTGTTAGAAATGATGTCATCTTCAGAGGTATTCCTGCTTCTGTTCAAAGATGTTCTGACATCTTTCGAAGCATCTTTGGCCTACTCTTATGGAGGACCAAGAAGAAGTATTTCCCTGCTATCGAACTATGGCTAGAGCAGTTTGTGTAATTTTTTTAATTTTCTTTGTGTCCTTCTTTGTTTCCTGAACCTCGGTGTCTGTCTTTGTTTTGCTTTCCCTGTTGTACTCCTTGTTGTAACTTTCTTGGTTACTTTCAATAAATTTTCAGTAGGGGCTCTCTGAGTCCCTCCTGTTTCTTAAAAAAAAAAGATCAAGAACCTACGGTAGCTAAGTTATTATCAATTGTTAAATTTCCTATGTATACATTGCCAAAGCTTCCAGAACCAATCAAATTCGCTGGAGAGAATTATCCTGTTGCTGCATGTAACTGGGCATAGGATATTCTCTCATGTTCCTCATTAAAGAATAGGTACTCTGGACCAACAAAAGTTGGTGTGGTCCTTCTCTTAATAAAGCAATAAGCAGTTGCAGAGCATACAGAAAAGATGAATATTCCAATAGCTCCAAAGATAACTATGTGCAATCGATGTAGTGAAGCCTTGTGAGAAGGTATAGATGGGCATGAAGGGAGTTGCAAGAATGGAGGACCACCACATAGCATGCTGTTACTAGCGACTGACAATATAGTTCCATTACAAAAGACACCTGTATCAGGCACAGAACCAGATAAGTTATTGAAGG
Source organism: Miscanthus floridulus (assembly GCF_019320115.1). Classification (NCBI taxonomy): domain Eukaryota; kingdom Viridiplantae; phylum Streptophyta; class Magnoliopsida; order Poales; family Poaceae; genus Miscanthus; species Miscanthus floridulus. Next base: position 108,096,621 of record NC_089588.1, on the reverse strand, counting down.
ACAGGTTTAGATAGTTCAGAGATCTGATGCTCTCTAGAAACTTGGGTATGGGCCCTGTTAGGTTGTTACTCGAGAGATCCATTTTTTCAAGTGCTCCCAGAGCATTCAGCCCATCTGGGATTTGTCCTTGCAGTAGATTTCCTTGTAAGTATAGGAAGCACAGTTGGACACAGCCTGCAATAGCTTCTGGGATTTCACCATCTAGCTTATTCACTGAGGTCCATTGCAACGAGGCTGTTCAAGTGCCCAATCTGTGTTGGAATTGCTCCAGTTAGAGCATTTGTGGAAAGGTTAAGAAGTATGGTCAGGGAAGGAATACTAAGTATCTCGTGTGGGATTTGGCCTCTCAACAAATTACAAGAAAGATCTATGGATATAATATTTGTTAATTTACCAAGGCTTGCCGGAATGCTGTTGTTCAGAAAGTTATTAGATAGAGAAAGATTACTCAGTACTGTGAGATTGCCTAATGAGTGGTCAAATCCAATATGAGACAGATCAAGATGCTGGCGGCTAGAAAGCTGGCCAATTTCTAGAGGTAAGGTGCCTGTGAATAGGTTGTTGTCAAGGGTAAGCTTTACAAGTTTTTGTAACGTCCCTAACGACCATAAAGATATGGTCCCAGCTATGTGATTTCTGCCAATTGTAAGCCAACTGAGCTCTCGAGATAGGTTGGCGATCCTAATTGGCATAACACCTTCAAAGTTGTTTTGATCGAGGTCTAGTCTTGCAAGTTGCTACAGTTGGCTAAGGATGTGAGAAAATCCCAATCCCTAGGCTCTGTGGTTTGTAGTTCATTATTGTGCCCTACAGAGAAAATCTTCAGTTTACCATGAATACCAATATCCCGTGGGATCAAACCATGATATTGGTTTCCACGAAGAAGCAGATATTGGAGTTGAGATGCATTTGATAAGGAGGCTGGTGTTGGGCCCTCAAAGTAACTGGTCTCAAATGTGCCCAAAACAATTAGCTTGGGCGAAGCTTATAGCCAATATCATGTGGCAGTGATCCAGCAAGCTGGTTGAAGCAAAGCTTAATTACATTGATAGAAGAAATATTGAAGAGTGATGGAGGAACATGGCCGTCAAGCTTGCTATTCATTACATCAAAGATGTCAAGGTTGGTTAACTTACATAAATCTGCGGGGATGTTGCCACTGAAGTTGTTCTTAGCAAGATACAGCTGAGTCAATGATGTTAGGTTGCTCAGCCAAGCAGCCAGCTAAGGATTTGGACCTGAAAGGAGTTCCTCCCAATACTAAGGACCATTAGCGTTGTGACATTTATTAGTGTCGTTGCAATTTCACCAGTCAAACTGCTGTGGCTGACATTGGAAGTTTTGAGCTTTGATAAGCCACCCAGAGGAGCAGGGACAGAACCAGAGAAGTGGTCAGCACCCAAATTTATAGTATGAAGTTTTCTGCAATTGCCAAGGCTGGACGGAATAATACCTGTCAGGTTATTGGGCGACAGATAAATGAAATGGAGGTATGTGAGGTTGCCGATCTCTTGAGAGATGGTGCCTTCTAGGACATAGTCATGCAGATCAATAGCAGTGACATGGCCAGGATGGTGGCGGCCGCCGCAGGTCACGCCAGTCCATCTGCAGAAATTAGGAACTGGATTGTTGGTGTCGTTGCTAGCTGCATCCCATGACGACAGTGCCCCTGTTGGGTCACTCGTTATGTGGGATTTGAGGGATAAGAGAGCCAAGAAATCACGGTGGCTACTAGTGTAGCACCCGGTTTTAAGTACAAAACCAGATATACACCATATGTGAGCTCAGAAAGTCAAATCTCACATATAGTTACAAATAAGGGTAATATCAATAGACAATGCTCAATATCCATGCTTTATTTAACGGCTTCCACTCCACGGGATGGAAGGCACAGCAGGCAAGCACGGCAAAGTGCAGACCACCACAATAAAACCATCACCTTGCTGAAGTGCAGTTGCAGACCACCACATGAATGAAGATCCATAAGATGATCTCCTGCCCATGTACATGGCAGATGTCCCTGCTCACTCTTATCACCAATACCCTCTTGGTTACATCCAACTCTCTATCTACTACTAGTATGTAGCACCCGGTTTTAAGAACAAAACCAAATATACACCATATGTGAGCCCAGAAAGTCAAATCTCACATATAGCTACAAATAAAGATAATATCAAAAGACAACGCTTAAATACATAGCGTATTAGTATAAAGATTATAACCTTAGACAGCAAACAGCGGAAAGACAACTCCGATCTTCGGGTGAAGACTCCAATTCCACAGGGACAACTGACTGGTTGATCACAATCCTAATTCCTCCTAACTCTAGCAATCTGGTACCCATCCGGGATTTTTATCCAAATATGTGAAAAAATAAAGCAAGCGTAAGTACATGTCGTACTCAACAAATATAACATAGGGTTCGTAAGGATCAAAAGGCTGACACTGGTTTAACTGCGATCAACAAATATAACATAGGGTTCGTAAGGCTCAAAAGTACATGTGGTACACATGATATTGTCTTTTGATATTAAACCAGTGTCAGCCTTTTAAGCCTTACGAACCCTATGTTATATTTGTTGAGTACGACATGTACTTACGCTTGCTTTATTTTTTCACATATTTGGATAAAAATCCCGGATGGGTACCAGATTGCTAGAGTTAGGAGCACTAGTAGAGAACAGACCTTTGATCCTCGGCCAAAATGGGCTCTAGTCCCGGAATTTTTTGCCCCCGGGACTAGAAATACCTTTAGTCCCGGTTGGTGGCTCCAACCGGGACTAAAGGTCCCTGCCCAACGGCTACTGCGCCAGACAGAGGTGGCAGGGACCTTTAGTCCCGGTTGGAGCCACCAACCGGGACTAAAGGTATACTTTTACTCCCGGTTGGTGGCTCCAACCGGGAGTAAAGGTCTACTCCCGGGCCGTGGCTGCGCCCGGGGTTGGAAAGTTACCTTTAGTCCCGGTTGTATCTATCAACCGGGACCAAATGTTCTTCCTTTATAAATCGGCCGTCTCCTCCTTCCTCCCCGAGCCCGAGCTCAGCACATTTTGAAGCTCACTGCAGTAGTGTTCTTGCTTCCTCCCTCCCTCCATTGTTCCTCCATCCATTATTCGATTCCTCCGTCGATTCTTCAGTTGTAAAGGTTACCAATCTCATACTCTCATTTTTTACCATTTTCTTATGCCATTTTATTCACTATATATATTTATGGTTCTTTATTGTGGTTTTTTTTTCATTTGTAAGCAATTTGAGCTCAAAATCACTTTAAGCTTGCATATTTACATGAAAGAAGGTTAAAGTATATATAAATATAAAGTTAGAAAATAGTTAGAAAATTATAGCAAATCCTTACTAGTTGAACCTGCGGACCGTGTTCAGGTCGGCGAGGATGTTCTCTACCGAGCGGTAACGGACGTCAAGGAGGAGCTTTGATTCTACGAGGGAGAGCGATAACGGTCGTGGAAGACCGTGTTCCCTTCCTCGTAGAATCGGAGCTCTTCCTTGACCAAGTACGGTGCCGTCCGGTGGAGAAATCCTCGCCGAGCTGATCACGTAAGCAAGGTCAACTAGTACGGATGGTTATTTATTCACATGTCCCGATATCGTCGTAGTAGTCTGTCAATCACCGTACCTAAACGTAGTATATATAAATAAAAACTTAGAAAATAGTTAGAAAATTATAGAAAATCCGTACTAGTTGAACTTGCGGACCGTGTTCAGCTCGGCAAGCATGTTCTCTGTCGAGCGGTAACGGACATCAAGGAGGAGCTTTGATTCTACGAGGGAGAGCGACAACGGTCGTGGGAGACCGTGTTCCCTTCCTCATAGAATCGGAGCTCTTCCTTGACCAAGTACGGTGCTGTCCGGTGGAGAAATGCTCGCCGAGATGATCACGTAAGCAAGGTCAACTAGTACGGATGGTTATTTATTCACACGTCCCGATATCGTCGTAGTAGTCTGTTATGTGTGTACATTCCCATTCTTCTGTTAATTTGCGGAAATATCATATGAATTACTTACCTGCCGCAGTAAAAGACGAGAACACAATGACCATTAAAAATATCATTGTTTAGAGATCTAGATAATTTTATAGTTTGTTAATTTTATTTGTTTATAAAAGAAGAAATTTATAGTGTATTAAAAAATGAGTATAGAGAGTAGATGGCAACTGCTTCCGGGTCCTCGGCCTCTCATGGGTTTCCAAAGCGACTTAGGCCGGGCCTTCCTCTCATTCCATGCGGCAAGTGTCGTGATGAGATGAAGATTGTGATGGAGTACCGAGTGAAGAAGGAGGGTCCCAACAAGGATCGTATCTTCTACAAGTGTCCGGATCGCAATGTGAGTTATTTTATCGTATTTAATGATTATGGTTAGTTTATACCTATTTTCATGATGGTTGTGATTAAAGTTCTAATTTTTTGTTTTAATTTCAGTGGGATGGCAGTGGACGATGTTCAGGCTTCTACTGGGAGGAAGAGTATGTTGAACTCGTGCAAAAATATCTTGCACAACAGGCAGATACGGCGGCTAATGAGGCAATGATCCAGCCGAAGAAGCCCAAAGATGTTGCACAATCGGGGGATCTGTCTGTTTTAGTTGAGATTGGTCACGAAATCCTTGTGCTCCTGAAATGTATTTTAGCTTTAGTTCTTTTAGTGGTAGTTGGGATTGTCTACATTGTAGCGATGCTTTCATAAATTTGTATCTTTTGTGGTGGCACGCATGTTGTATAAATAATTAATTATGATCTAGGTTTTAATATGATATTTATGTCATGTAATGCAGATGAGCCGTCATTGGATGTATAATGCTGATCGCCGCTCACAAGAGTTCATTGACGGCGTGCATTCTTTATTACGTGCAGCCGAGACAAACAAACGCGACGGTTTCATGTGCTGCCCATGTGCCATATGTAAGAATACGGTGGAATATCCTTGCTCAAGGACTCTTCATTCACACTTGTTCAAGTCGGGTTTCATGCCAAACTATATTTGTTGGACAAAGCACGGAGAAACCGGTGTTGTAATGGAAGAAGATGAAGAAGAACAATGGGACGACAATGATATTATTCCTGATGGTGCGTGCTTCAATGATACTGCAATGGGAGAAGCTGAAGAAGAGGTAGTCGCAGAAGATGAGCTGGCTGATGATCTTTGTCAGGTCATTCGTGATGCACAAAGAGAATGTGAAAGTGAAAAGGAGAAGATCAAGTTCGAGCGGATGCTAGAAGATCACAAGAAATTGTTGTACCCAACTTGTGATGCAGGGCAGAAAAAGTTGGGAACCACACTAGAATTGCTGCAATGGAAGGCAAAGAATGGTGTATCTGACAAGGGATTTGGAGAGTTACTAAAAATCCAAAAGAAGATGCTTCCGAAGTACAATGAATTGCCCGCCACTACCTACGAAGCAAAACAAGTTGTCTGTCCTATGGGGCTAGAAATAGAGAAGATACATGCATGTCCTAATGACTGCATCCTATACCGTGGCAAAGAGTACGAGAAATTGGATGCATGCCCGGTATGCCATGCGTCGCGGTATAAGATCAGGCGAGATGACCCTGGTGATGTTGAGGGCGAACGTCCACGTAAGAAAATCCCTGCCAAGGTTATGTGGTATGCTCCTATAATACCACGCTTGAAACGTCTGTTCAGAAACAAAGAACATGCAAAATTGTTACGATGGCACAAAGAAGACCGTAAGGTAGACAATATGTTGAGACACCCTGCTGATGGGTCCCAGTGGAGAGCAATCGACAGAGAATTCCCGGAGTTTGCAAATGACGCAAGAAACTTAAGGTTTGCTTTAAGTACAGATGGTATCAATCCTTTTGGAGAGCAGAACAGTAGTCATAGCACTTGGCCTGTTACTCTAAGTATCTACAACATTCCTCCTTGGTTATGCATGAAGCGGAAGTTCATTATGATGCCTGTGCTCATCCAAGGCCCGAAGCAACCTGGCAATGACATCGATGTGTACCTGAGACCACTTATTGATGAACTTCTCATTTTGTGGAATAAAGAAGGTGTACGTGTGTGGGATGAGTACAAACAGGAACACTTTGATCTGCGAGCATTGTTGTTCGTAACAATCAATGATTGGCCTGCTCTAAGTAATCTTTCAGGACAGTCAAACAAGGGATATAATGCATGCACACACTGCTTCGGTGATATTAGAGGTGTATTCTTGAAAAAATGTCGAAAGGTCGTGTACCTTGGCCATCGTCGATTTCTTCCTGCAAATCACCCCGTAAGAAAGAAAGGTAAGCATTTTAAAGGGAAATCAGACCACCTGACCAAGCCTCGCAACCGAACCGGTGAGGATGTACTCGATATGGTCAATGATGTGAAAGTCGTCTTTGGAAAAGGACATGGAAGCCAACCTATTCCGAAAGACGCTACCGGTCACGCACCCATGTGGAAGAAAAAGTCCATATTTTGGGACCTACCCTATTGGCAAGTCCTGGAGGTCCGTAGCTCGATCGACGTGATGCACCTGACGAAGAATCTTTGTGTGAACCTGCTAGGCTTTATGGGTGTGTATGGAAAGCCTAAGGACACATTTGAAGCACGACAGGACCTGCGTTGTTTGAGAGAAAGAGACAACCTACATCCAGAGAAGACAGATGATGGACGCCATTACTTACGTCCTGCTAGCTACACTCTAAGCAAAGAGGAGAAGGAAATCATGTTTGAATGCTTAAACAACATCAAGGTACCATCTGGATTCTCCTCGAATATAAAGGGTATTATAAATGTGCCAGAGAAGAAATTCTGTAACTTAAAGTCCCATGACTGTCACGTTCTCATGACGCAATTACTTCCAGTTGCATTAAGAGGAATTCTACCTCCAAATGTACGTCTAGCCACCGTAAAGCTATGTGCATTCCTCAATGCAATTTCTCAGAAGGCAATTGATCCAACTGATCTAGCTAAACTACAGAATGATGTGGTTCAATGTCTCGTCAGCTTTGAGTTAGTGTTCCCTCCTTCCTTCTTTGATATTATGACACACCTCCTAGTTCACCTAGTCAAGGAGATTTTCACTCTCGGTCCTGTGTTCCTACACAACATGTTCCCCTTAGAGAGATTCATGGGAGTCCTAAAGAAATATGTTCACAACCGTGCTCGCCCAGAAGGAAGCATCGCCAAGGGCTATGGAACAGAAGAGGTCATTGAGTTCTGTGTTGACTTTATTCCCGACCTTGACTCGATTGGTGTTCCTGAATCGAGACATGAGGGGAGACTAAGCGGAAAGGGGACACTAGGGAGGAAAACATATATTGGTACGGATGATGATTATTTCAATAAAGCGCACTACACAGTTCTACAGAACTCCTCTTTGGTAGATCCGTATATTGAGACACACAAGGATCTCTTACGATCCGAGTTTCCTGGGAAGACTGAAGCTTGGATTACGCATAAGCACATGGAAACTTTCGGCGGTTGGTTGCGAAAAAAATGTCAAGGTGATGAGAGCATCCATGAGCAACTGTATTTATTGGCTATGCAACCATCATGGCATATCGTCACATACAAAGGGTACGAGATAAATGGGAACATATTCTACACAGTAGCCCAAGATAAAAGGAGTACCAACCAAAACAGTGGTGTCCGCATAGATGCCACAGACCCGAATGGGAATAAGCAGACATATTATGGACGCATAGATGAAATATGGGAACTAGAATATGCACCTACTTTGAAGATCCCATTGTTCAAGTGCCAATGGGTCAAGGTGACCGGAGGCGGAGTAACAGTAGACAACGAGTATGGAATGACAACAGTAGACCTTAGTAATATTGGGTACAAAGACGAACCATTCGTCCTTGCCAAGGATGTGAATCAGGTGTTCTATGTCAATGATATGTCTACCAAACCAAAAAGAGGGAAAAATGATAATGACTCAACCAAAGAGCCAAAGCGCCACATAGTTCTTTCAGGGAAAAGAGTCATCGTGGGAATTGAGGACAAGTCGGACATGTCAGAAGAATATGAAAAGGATGACCGAATTCCGCCCTTCAAAGTGAACAAAGACCCTAGCATCTTGGTAAATGATGAGGACACTCCATGGTTACGAAGCGATCATAACCAAGGGACATACATAAAGAAGAAGTTCACTGCTGTGCCCACTTGATGATATAGTGATTTAATATAGTGTGTGTTTGAGATATTATGTAATAATTGTGAATTCAGATGTTTATTATGTCATGTTTTAAATTAAATCAATGTTTGATTTGGTGGGATTTCTCTCTCAAAAAGGTAAATTATTAGGATACTGAGTGATGAAAAATTAAAATATTAACGTTAAAATGATATGAAAACAAATTTCCTGTCCAAAACCAATAATTTTAATAATTTTAATTAAACACTACATTTTTGCATTAACAAAATAATAAATATTAGTTACATTATGTTTTATAATTCTAACAAAAAATAAAAAAAGTTAGGTTATCGATTTTTCCTATGTGCAATAAACAAAAATAAAATTCATATTTTTAACAAAATAATTTTATGCCTTTTATTTAATTTACTATGTATTTAATAAAAACTATTGCATTTCTATTGTATGTAACAAGACTATTGCTTAAAACAGGCGGGAAACGAAACTGCAGGCCACCTTTACTCCCGGGTGGGAAGCCCACCCGGGAGTAAAGGTGGGCTGCAGTTTCGCGGCCCGCCAAAAAAAATCCTTTACTCCCGGTGCGTGTTACCAACCGGGAGTAAAGGTATACCTTTACTCCCGGTTGGTAACACGCACCGGGAGTAAAGGTACCTTTACTCCCGGTTGGTAACACGCACCGGGAGTAAAGGGTTTTTACTCCCGGTTGGTGGATGGCACCGGGAGTAATTCTCCTCTGCTATATAACCTCCAGCGCCTGGCAGATCGATCCGCTCGTCTTCTTCCTCGTCGAACACCGCCGCCCTCTTCTTCCTCGCGCCGCGTCTGTTCGCCTTCCGTGACACCGGCGTCGCCGTCTTCTTCCTCGTGCGGCCTCCACCGCGCGCGCCCGTGCCCCTCCTCCGCGCTTGCCCGTGGCCCTCCACCGCGCCCTCCTCCGCGCCCGACACGCCCTCCACCGCGCGTTGCCCCACCGCGCCGGCCCGAGGCCCTCCAGTAGGTACACTGCCGATATTTGGAACTCTAAATGATTTTAAATAAAAACATATCTTAAGGCAAGTTTTGAATATTTGGAACTCTAAATGACAAGTATAATTAAGGATCACCAATAAAATTACTTTAGAAATTAATTGGATCGATATAAATCCATGGCTTGTATAATAAACACGCTATATATTATTCGGAAACAACGCTACGAACCATCCGCTTGCTGTTAAGATATGTTTGTTAATAAACACGCTATATATTATTCGGAAACAACGCTACATTAATAGAAGAATTTTTTCTATCTTCATAGATCAATGTTTGTTAACGAAATTTTATCCAAATATATTCATGTAGGGTCTTTTTTTTTGAAGGATTTGTTGTAGGATATATAATGGTCAAATAGGAACTCAATTTTGATACCCAGTTTGTAAACTAAGCGTTTTTTAGTTTATCAAAAATATCACATGTTTCTTCATTTGTGAACTTTGAATATACAGATATAATATATTAATGTTGCTAAAGTAATATGAGCATTACATATTTTTTCCGGGAAGACTATCTTCAAACTTTATATCATAGCATCAGAGATCGCCTGTAAAAGAAGAAAATAAATTCTTATCATTTCGGAAATAGTAATGGTTATATGAGCAATAAGACACATATACTTACATTTCATAATGACTTATACTTATATTATTAACATAGAATTTTCTCATATGATGAATGACTACATGGTTGATCACATGGTACATAGGATCACAACATCACGCACCGACACCGCCCCGGCCCGCCTCACGTCGTCGTCGTCGTCGTCAGCACGCCGGCCCGCCTCACGTCATCGTCGTCAGCACACCGGCCACCGCGCCGACACGTATATATACGTCATTTGTATTCATATGCATTTCGTCCATGCGTTTCTATGTATACGGCGGAGCACCGCCGCCCTCGTTCACCCATGTGTACAGACATATATACGGCGGAGTGGAGCACCGCCACTCTTGTCACACCGCCCTTTCTCGTGCCCTAATTCGCCCTAGTACCGACGTAGTTCGTCCTAGTGTGGCGAATTGCGTCCGTGATCGAGGGGCAAGATTTAATAATGCATATTGTTTGTAGATTTTACGCATGTAATAAGCAAAGATTTGACGTACTATATATTGGTTTTGTTTTTTGAAGCTAGATGGCCGACCCGAGAAATATGGATGAGGAGGAGTTGATGATGAATTTGATCAACACTGGCACTCAAGTTGCCGGCGATGATGGTGCTAAAAATAACATGCAAGAGGATGTAGATGACGGGAGTCAGTACTTAGCTCTTGAACAAAATGAGCAACAACATATTGGCCAAGTATATATTTTTTATTATTAGCTATATATATATATTATCATATGTCCTATGTGTGCTCATGACATTAAAAATAATGTTTATGTTTTGTAGCCCTCTGGATCGACATCAACAACTACAACGAAGAGTAAAAATGTTCGAGGTCCCAAAAAGCCATTGGAGGGTCGCTTCATCATCTCAGAGTTCAATGTGGATACAGGAGAACCGGGGGGGCCGAATAAAATGAAATTTGTGCACCACTGTGGTTACCTTGTACGGGACCGACTCCCGATTAGTACCCGTGAATGGAAGAAGAAGACCAATGCTCCTCATATCAGTTTTGTCTCCGATCGTGACAAGGCGTTAATTTGGAATGATGTCTTGGTACATTTCACGCTCCAAACAGATGATTATGATGATATAATAGATGGTGATGAATTGAAGGAGCGAGTTAGGGATTGGGCAATGAAGAAGATGGCCACCCAGTTTCAGACTTGGAAGAAACACCTATACACGACGTATGTCAAGAAGAACATAGCACCAGATTTTACTGTCCCAGGCCCGATCTCAAAGCAGAGGCCCTATTGGGATGAGTTTGTACAGTACAAGACTTCGGAAGAGGGTGTGAGTCGGGTGATAAAGAACCAACATAATGCCCAACAGAAGACATACCACCATACCTTGGGATCAGGTGGCTACCTGACTGCCATTAAGAAGTGGAACAAAATGGAAGCAGACCTTCTTGCCAAGGGTATCAGACCAGAATCACTCGAGTGGGGAGAACGTGCAAAGAATTGGTTTTTCGCTCATGGGGGAACACTAGACCAGGAGACAGGGAAGTGCGTTTATGGCGCAAGACTGCAAGAAGCAGCAGAAAGATTGTTTTATGCTCAGAGAGCTACTGCTAGTGGTGCGTTCAGGCCCAACAGAGAGAAGGATGAGCTGACATACGCCATCGGGACTATTGAACATGGTGGCCGAACTAGAGGCAAAGGAAGTGTCTCGTGGGAGCATGGATTCCCTCAGGACAGACCTTCCTACAGAAGTCGCCAGAGAAAGAAGGAAGAAGAGGCACACCGGCTCCAGAGGTTGGAGGAAGCGGTGCGTGAAGCACAGGAGCGGGAAAAAAACCTTGAAGCGAGAATGCAGGAGGAAATCAAAAGGCAAGTGCAAATAGCAGTGAGTGCAAGCAAGCAGGCATCAGAGCCAGGAATCAACATTAGCCAATCTGTTCAGTTGAAAAGCAGCTGCGCTTCCACGGAGATACCAAATCAAGGGGACACAGGACTGCGCTTCCCTGTGGATGACGTCACTGAACCTTGTACAACGTGTGAGCTACACATTCCGAAGGAGAATTCCACAATCAAGGTGGCTATCGGTCTTGTTAATCCTATCGACCGAACCAAGACACCAAGGATTCATGGAAATATAATCCAAGAAGGATATGCCACCATCTCGGTAGATAAAGCTGAAAAAGGTTTTAGTGATTTGCCTCTTGACATTCCTGGAGGTGATGGCGAGAAGACTCTAGGAGAAGCGGAGAAGACATTCATTCTATGGCGCAAGCGCTACATCATCATTCCAGGGATGTCGGCTCCACCTCCTCCTGAACTACCTCACCATAGGTATGTGCGGATGAAAACACTACATCATTAATTTGTATTGGCTTAAATAATTAACAATCTGCTCATAATAATATGTCATTCCTTTTTTTGTAGCAGATCCTCCCCCAATCTAAATCCAATTGTTCAATCGCCAGATCATCATAGTGCTCTGTACGATGACATTGTGTTGGAAGACGAGGCTGCATCCACACCCTCTCCAAGGAGGTCTCCAACGCCGCAGCCGCCACCTCCAAGGAGGTCTCCAACGCCGCTGCCAACACCTCCAAGGAGGTCTCCAACGCCGCTGCCAACACCTCCAAGGAGGTCTCCAACGCCTCCCCCGCCCCCACCTACCAAGAAGCCTAGCAAGAGGCCAGCCCCTCAAACGAAGAACCAGTCCCCGCCTGCAAAGAAAGCCACCGTGAAACCAAGGGTTATTCCCAAAATAATATCTGAAGAGAAGGAAGAAGGAACTGATGCATATAAAAAAGACATGTCTAGATTCTATGACAAACTTAAAATGAATCAAGAAGCAAGGAGAAACCCAGAGAAACCGTACTTCTTCGTAGCTCCGGATATTTTAAGAAAAAAGGTGATTTCTTACCAGCATCAACAGCGGGAATCTCGTAAGCCGTCCAAATCAACGTTATCAGACTATGACCACACTCTCACCAAGTCAATTGAGGCGGCACAGAAAAAGAAGCGGGCAGGGAAAGGAGTTGCCCAACTCGGACAACAAGCGCACCAATCAATCCCCCCGCTAGTTGTTGGTAATGAATATGGTTCGAATTTAGGATTAATGCATCAGGCAAACATACCTCCGGATGTCGATTTGGATCACCTTGGTGAATTTCTTGATGAGACTGGTCTCGACCTTTACCAGATGTTTGGTGATGGAAACATTGAGAGTGCGGCGGAGGTTGATATTTGGAAGAAAAAATTTGTACTAGGCCAGAGTCTATACAACCCTCAAGCCTTATCTGATCTGGGGACACAAATGTACCTGCTAAACAAGTGGTACATGCAGGCGTCTACCAGTGGAGACTTCTGCGTTGGTGTCAGAATTAGAGACGAACATTGGTTCCGTGGCGATGATGTTATGTATGTTGACTTTGCAGAATTTCATCAACTATGCCACCTGACCTCTCTGGACAAAGTTATCATTAGCTGCTATTGCCTGTAAGTAATAATTCTTTCGATCTATTATTAAACTCATCATATGTGTGTATATGCATATAAATTATCCTAACAAGTACTATATATATGCAGATTTACAATGACAGAGCTCAGAAAGGAAGGCTGCAATGAAATTGGTTTTGTTGATCCCCATATAGTATTCAAAGACCCAATTACTCCAATGACTAATTGGAAGTCTGAGTCAGAGAGTAACCTCATGAACTTCTTAGTGAACCAACGCCACAAGAAGGATATACTCTTTCCCTATAACTTCAAGTGAGTGTTAATCATGTCGATCATAGCCTTAATGGCTCATATGTTGATTCTAGTTAATTAATGAGTGTTATGCGTTATATCCTATAAACACATGCAGCAATCACTGGATATTGATGGACATCGATCTGGTGAAAAGTCACTTGATAATTTATGACTCGATGAGAAAACCACAACAAGACTACCAAGATATGATAGATATTATCCAGAGGTAATTTCGAGATCTCTAGCAACTATATATACACACAAACATGATGATTAACTATATCTGATGACGTGGCAAATTTTTTATTGGGCAGTGTTTGGAAAACCTTTATTGAGAAGCAACACATGGAAAAATGCAAAGCGCCACTGAATGTAATCCCATTGAAAGTAAGTCCCCTGAATCGCATCATCTTTATTAATTAAACATATAGCTTTCACCGGATCACCAGATTGGATGACAAATCTTTTTCTCGTAAAGTGGTGTCTGAGGCAGGAACAGGGGAACAACTACTGTGGTTACTATGTTTGCAAGTTTATCAAGGTGGTCTCCCAAAGAACTCCTACAGAGAGACTCAAAGTACGTTAAAAATACACTATATATTCATTTAATTATTATTATTGATTGTGTTACTATGTCTTTATATATATATATGTACATATATTAATTTATTTTCCTTTAATTCAAACCTGTAGACTCGATGGTTGGAGGAAAAGGTCATACGGCAAGACCAAATCAAAGCAATTCAAGAGTCTATAGCCGGATTTTTTAATGAGCAGGTCATCGATTCCAAGGGCGAGTTCTACTTCGACCCAACACTGCCATTGAAGCCAAGCTAGAGGATGAGAAGAAACTTGTTATGTCACAACAACTATAATGCAATCTTTTGTAATATATGCACATGAAATAATATAATGTAAAATACACATATGCATGCATGCATGTAAATATATATATGATGCATGCATGCATATATATATATATATATATATATATTTCTATGATTGAATTGTGTGATTTAATACGTTCATTGTGCTTGAACCGAAACATACTATATGCGCGTATAAATGTATAATTAGCAGCGTACAATACGACTTCGAAAACCTATTTTGAAAAGAAAACAAAAAAATGAAAAGAAAAGAAAAAAGAAAAAAACCTTTAGTCCCGGTTCGTATTACCAACCGGGACTAAAGGTGCCGGCCATCGTGGCATGTCAGGAGGCACCTTTAGTCCCGGTTGGTGTTACCCACCGGGACTAAAGGTCCTCCTTTAGTCCCGGTTCCTGACCCGGGACTAAAGGACCCCCCCTTTAGTCCCGGATGCTTGCTCCCGGGTGGGGAACCGGGACTAGAGGGGGTTCCCCACCGGGAGTAAAGCTCGGTTCTGTACTAGTGGAGGAATTAGGATTGTGATCAACCAGTTAGTTGTCCCTGTGGAATTGGAGTCTTCACCCGAAGATCGGAGTTGTCTTTCCGCTGTTTGCTATCTAAGGTTATAATCTTTATACTAATACGCTATGTATTTAAGCGTTGTCTTTTGATATTACCTTTATTTGTAGCTATATGTGAGATTTGACTTTCTGGGCTCACATATGGTATATATTTGGTTTTGTTCTTAAAACCGGGTGCTACATACTAGTAGTAGATAGAGAGTTGGATGTAACCAAGAGGGTATTGGTGATAAGAGTGAGCAGGGACATCTGCCATGTACATGGGCAGGAGATCATCATATGGATCTTCATTCATGTGGTGGTCTGCAGCTGCACTTCAGCAAGGTGATGGTTTTATTGTGGTGGTCTGCACTTTGCCGTGCTTGCCTGCTGTGCCTTCCATCCTGTGGAGTGGAAGCTGTTAAATAAAGCATGGATATTGAGCATTGTCTATTGATATTACCCTTATTTGTAACTATATGTGAGATTTGACTTTCTGAGCTCACATATGGTGTATATCTGGTTTTGTTCTTAAAACCGGGTGCTACACTAGTAGCCACCGTGATTTCTTGGCGCTCTTATCCCTCAAATCCTACATAACGAGTGACCCAACAGGGGCACTATCGTCATGGGATGCAGCTAGCAACGACACCAACAATCCAGTTCCTGATTTCTGCAGATGGACTGGCGTGACCTGCGGCGGCCGCCACCATCCTGGCCATGTCACTGCTATTGATCTGCATGACTATGTCCTAGAAGGCACCATCTCTCAAGAGATCGGCAACCTCACATACCTCCATTTCATTTATCTGTCGCCCAATAACCTGACAGGTATTATTCCGTCCAGCCTTGGCAATTGCAGAAAACTTCATACTATAAATTTGGGTGCTAACCACTTCTCTGGTTCTGTCCCTGCACCTCTGGGTGGCTTATCAAAGCTCAAAACTTCCAATGTCAGCCACAGCAGTTTGACTGGTGAAATTGCAACGACACTAATAAATGTCACAACGCTAATGGTCCTTAGTATTGGGAGGAACTCCTTTCAGGTCCAAATCCTTAGCTGGCTGCTTGGCTGAGCAACCTAACATCATTGACTCAGCTGTATCTTGCTAAGAACAACTTCAGTGGCAACACCCCCGTAGATTTATGTAAGTTAACCAACCTTGACATCTTTGATGTAATGAATAGCAAGCTTGACGGCCATGTTCCTCCATCACTCTTCAATATTTCTTCTATCAATGTAATTAAGCTTTGCTTCAACCAGCTTGCTGGATCACTGCCACATGATATTGTCTTTTGATATTACCCTTATTTGTAGCTATATGTGAGATTTGACTTCCTGAGCTCACATATGGTGTGTATCTGGTTTTGTTCTTAAAACCGGGTGCTACGTACTAGTAGTAGATACAGAGTTTGATGTAACCAAGAGGGTATTGGTGATAAGAGTGAGCATGGACATCTGCCATGTACATGGGCAGGAGATCATCTTATGGATCTTCATTCATGTGGTGGTCTGCAGCTGCACTTCAGCAAGGTGATGGTTTTATTGTGGTGGTCTGCACTTTGCCGTGCTTGCCTGCTGTGCCTTCCATCCTGTGGAGTGGAAGCCATTAAATAAAGCATGGATATATGCACTGGTGACTGGTGGCGAAATCATCAACAAGAACCTGGTATCAAATTTTAAAGGATTAATACAACATTTTTTTCTTCTGAAATGATTAAAACATATTTTATCTTTGAAAAGTAAAGATGGCATCATATCTCTATCTGTGAAATAAATGCGGGAGAACCATCAAAAGTTGAACTATTCAAATGAGGTAAGCTATAGATAGAAAATCGCACTGTAGTCAAGTATGAAAGCTTAACAGAAGAAAGAAAAAAGTGTCACGTACAAATCATTCTGGCATTCTAACACACGATGCTAGTAACAATATACTGGTTCAGGTCAGCACGCGCCTGAAGTACCACTATGCCAGATTTGCACATCACTGCCGGCCTCATCACTGCCGGATTTGTGAGAACCGGCAGTGATGTACCTTCACTGCCGGTTATGATCTTGAAAATGAAAAAATGATTGGGGCTGGGTTAAAACTGGCAGTGAAGGACCACATCACTGCCGGTTTGTGGTTTGAACCGGCAGTGTTTTGGCGGGCACTCAGCACTGCCGGTTTAAGCCAAGAGCCGACAGTGATTGGGCTCTATCACTCTCGGTTCTAGCCAAGAACCGACGGTGATAAACCTATAATACAAAAAGGCTGCAGCCGTCCTCTCCTTCCTCCTCTCTTCCATCCCGAGAACAGAGGCGCGCGTTTGGACCCTTCCCTCCATTATTGCAGCTGTCTTCACCATAAAGCTAGTGCTTGGATTTTGAAGAATGACTTGATCTTTTTGCTTTAAGGTTAGTAACAAACATCCACTCCTTTGATTTTGTTGCTTAATTAGCTTCATTTTTATGGCTACATTGCTTGATTCTCATTCTAGTTCTTTCTCCATTCTAGAGAGCATTTTTCCAATTGGACATTTGTGCAAGGCTCAAATTGTGGTGAATCCATCATCCAAAAGGTTGGTGTCTATGAACACATTTAAATTCCTAGCTAATTATTCCATGGTGGTCAAGATCATCATTGTTAGTGTGTGATGCTATAATTAGTTCTTAGAAGTAGAGTAGAATAGTTGTTCTTCAATATTGTGCAATAATTATTTTTTACTACGATTTTCAATTTACAGGCCGGGGCTACCAATTTCAATTTTCTAATAATTAGTGTACAATAATGTTTTCCAAAAATGGTACTTTCGAGCTATAATTAATGTTCATGAAGCTCAATTTCTTATTAATTCTTTGTAATTACTGTCTCATTATTTTTTTGTGCAGAGATGGATCGAGAGTGGATGCATCTGTCCCGAATGGACAAGCGGTACATGCATGGCATTAGCCAGTTTATCACCAATGGCAAAGCCCATGCTGGGAATGAGAACCAAGTCTTCTGCCCATGCAAAGATTGCAAGAATCATAGGAACTTTCGTCAAATTGAGTCTATACGATCGCACTTGATTACCAGGGGGTTCATGCCAAACTATACGATATGGACTATGCATGGCGAGGTTGGTGTGAATGTTCTGCGGGAAAACGATGATGATGTGGACATGCCTGACATAGCCATCCACGATGCTGACGAGGAACCCGGTGTGAACACGGAACCTATGGCCATAGTTAATAATGTGTTTAGGAACACGCTAGCTGATGACACCGAGGATAACGATGGCATTTCTCAGCTGCTACGTAATGTAGAGACCGGATGTCTTAGTGAAAGACAGCTGAGAAAGCTAGAGAAAATGAGACAAGATGGCAAAACACCATTGTATAGGAATTGTCCAATGAGCAAACTGGAAGCCGACATCATGTTGTTAGAGTTCAAATCGACAGACGGATTGAGCGATAAAGGCTTCGATCAGTTGTTAGGTATAATAAGGAAAATGTTCCCAGAAAAAAAATGAGTTGCCAGAAAAGACATACTTGGCCAAGCAAATGATCTGCCCCATCAGCCTCGAGGTTGAAAAAATCCACGCGTGTTCCAATGATTGCATATTGTACCGTGGAGAAAAATACAAAGACTTGGACAAGTGCCCCAAGGGTGAAGCTCCACGGTACAAGGAAGGGCCGTCAGATGAGGGTACCATGACCAGAGGAGGTCCCATAAAGGTCATTTGGTATTTCCCTATAGCTCCCCGGGTGCATAGGTTGTTTGCATGTGCAAAGTCAGCCAAGCTATTACGCTAGCATGGCGAAGAGCGTAAGAAAGACAAAATGATGAGGCACACCGCCGATGGGCATGACTAGAGGACTATCAATACTATGTTCTATAAGGACATCGGTGGAGAGGTAAGACACCTTTGGTTTGCTTTGAGCATAGATGGGATGAATCCTTTCGACCAGGTTAGAAGCAATCATAGCACCTGGCCAGTGACGCTCTGTATATACAACCTTCCACCTTGGGTCTGTATGAAGCAGTCGTACATCTAGATGCCACTACTGATCCAAGGGCCAAGACAGCCTGGGAATGACATCGATGTGTTTCTAGAACCAGAGATCGATGAACTAGTGGAGATGTTTGAAAAGGGTGTGCTGGATGTTTGGGACGAGTACAAAAGGAACATGTCACGATCAAGGGAGTACTTATCGCTACAATCACCGACCTGCCAGGTCGAGGTTCGTTGTCCGAAGAGAAGACAAAAGGCTATACTGGATGTGTCGAGTGCTTGGACGACACCGATGCGGTAAATCTACCAAATAACTCAAAGATAGTTTATATAGGACACCGTAGGTTCCTACCTAAGGATCACCCTTACCGCAGGAACAGAAAAAATTTCAACGGTACTATTGAGAAACGCTTAGCTCTGAAATATCAAGACGGGCCTGCGATACCTCGAGAACTCAATAAACTGGAGGTTGTCCTTGGGAAGGGGGACAATGCAGTAGCAGCGCCTGATGGGAGCATTTGGAAGAAAAAATTGGTTTTCTAGAAACTACCTTACTGGCCATTTCTGACTGTATGCCACTGTATTGATCCCATGCACATCACTAAAAACGTGTGCGCTAACACTCTTAACACCTTGATGGACACTGGGGGGGCATGGTCATTCATCTTGTTGACCAAATTAGAGCCCTTGGCCCAATGTACCAGCATCAGATGTTTCCTTTTGAAAGATTGATAAAAGTTTTCAGGAGGTATGTTAGGAACAGATTCAGGCCAAAAGGGGGCATGGTTGAAGGATGGTCAATGGAGGAGGCCATTGAGTTCTACACATATTATCTGGACATCAAAAGGGTCGGAGTTCTAGAATCTCGTCATGAGGGAAGACTACGTGGCAAAGGAACGATCGGGGGGAAATCTGTTACAGTAGACGACCCTGTTTCTTTCAGACAGGCATAGTTCGCTGTTCTCCAGCAAGCCGAGGGTGTGATGCCATACATTGATGAGCACAGGCAATCGCTGCAAACACTGTATCCCAGCAGGTCAAAGGCTTGGCTGGATAAAAAACCATAAGGAGGAATTTGTCAGCTGGTTGCGATGTCGCTTGCTTGGAATAAAGTTGGGTAATCAACTGGATGCCTTAGCCAAGGGACCTTCGAGTACATATCTTAAGTACCAAGGTTATGAGATCAATGGATTCACATTTTACACAAAAAAGCAAGATGGAAAGAGCACATACCAAAATTGTGGTGTTCGTTTTGATGCTCACGACGAGAACGGCAACGTGCAGGCGACATACTATGGTTTCATAGAGGAGATATGGGAGCGAGCCTATGGTCCGTTGAAGGCAGCTCTTTTTCGCTGCCAGTGGGTCCGGCTCGAGGAAATCAACACTGACAACGAAGGGTTCACTACCGTTGATCTCACTAAGACCGCATACAGAGACGATCCCTTCGTCCTTGCAAGAGATGTTATGCAAGTCTTCTATGCAAGGGACAACAAGACAAAAGGAAGGCTAAAAGTAGTCCTAGAAGGAAAAATGAAGATTGTCGGTGCCGATGGAGTGACGGACGAAGAAGACTACAGGGGCTATCAGGAAATGCCTCCATTCGGGGCGAACATACCCCTACCTATCCTTCAAGAGGGTGACGAACCTGCTTACGTATGAATTGATCACAATGAGGCCCTCATTGTTGATGCACCTAAAGATAGTTAGATTATTGTTAACTATGTAATCATTATGCAGATGTTGTATTAGTAATTCGCACTAAATATTTAATTTATATTTTGTGCGCATCACTACAATTTAATTATTGACTATGTAATCAAATATTAAGATGATGTCCACAAACACTATTATTTGATAATTATAGACCATTAATTAATTATCATAGAATTAAATAATCAAGACACAAATTTTTGTGTTATTTTAGAATATAAACTAACTGCATTATTTCTATTAATAAATAAATAAAGAAAAGCAAACTAAGCGAACTCCCTATCCTAGCTCAGCGGTTAAGGCCACGCACTCTATACTCTGAGACCCGCGCTCGAATCCTAGGTGGGCCAAACTTTTTTGATTTTGCATTTATTATTTAGTAGTGCATTACAATGGGATAAAAGAAAAAATAAAACCATTCTAACCGAACTCCCTATCCTAACTCAGCGGTTAAGGCCGCGCACTCTCGACCCCGTGAACCATGCTCGAATCTCAGGCGGGCCAAATTTTTTAATATTTTTTCCAAAAGGCTGCGATGGTAGCTCCAAACCGACACTGTTTTTTTATATTTTTTACCTAAAGTTGGCGGCAGGGCCCTTCACTGCCAGTTTTGGTTTAAAAACCGGCAGTGATAGCTTAGCTTCTATCACAGTCGGTTGCTCAAACCGACACAGAAGGCCCAATTCACTGTCGGTTTTAAACTAAAACCGACAGTGATGTGTAGATGCTCCTCACATGCCAACAGTGTACCACGACTGCTAGCCCCTATAAAATGGCCCTCGGCCAGGAGCTAGCCTCTCCATGCATATTGTTTTAGCTAGGCCTTATCAGCCATGATATAATGTTTTCCTCTCACAACAAACCACAGATATCATTATACATCATAGTCCACCAAAATAGTGCACACATGAGGTACTAGAAGAATGCTACTGAAGATAGAGCAACGCCGAAGATTGGAGATGCCACGAGGTTCACAGTGCCATCCACTGTGGTGCCGAGCTGAATCCGATGTGCTCTGGACTGTACCGAGAAAAAGGCCATGTACAGCAGAGGCATGGATTCATCGATGCCACCTTATCATCTCCAACAGGTATAGCTCGTAGACCACCTCGGTGCTGTTGTTTGACCCTAATTGGTGCTAGAAGAATGCTACTAAAGTGGTTAAATTATAATGTGTTGATACACATTGATGGTAACATTGACCTGTATGTAAATAGGTCTTTGTTATCGTATATGAAATTTTAGTGTAAGGTCTTTGCTATCGTATGTGTAACTTTTTTCTAATTTTTTGTAATTTTTTGATGTATTTCATTACTATCTAAATAAATATATCATTGTTGTTAAAACTTTCCAACTGTAGTATCTAAATAAATATATCCTTTACATATATGCACCTTCACTGTTGGTTCTATTTAGAAACCGGCAGTGATAGTCACCTTCACTGTCGGTTCTATTTAAAAACCGGCAGTGATAGTAACTTTCACTGTTGGTTCTATTTAAAAACCAGCAGTGATGTCCATGCCCCCCTATATAAAACAAACTGCCGGCCACATACATCGATCCCACCCACCCACGAACTCTCTCAATCTCATTTCTCATATTTCACTCTCACTTCTCAAGACATCCACTCTCTCTCTCTCTCTCTACGTGATTTGGTGATGGCTCCTGCATTTTTCAATGGAATTGATATTCATTTGATCTATATTTATATTCATGTTTCTTTGCATTTTACATTTATATATATATTCTTATTCCTTGCATTCGAT
Organism: Miscanthus floridulus; assembly: GCF_019320115.1. Lineage (NCBI taxonomy): Eukaryota > Viridiplantae > Streptophyta > Magnoliopsida > Poales > Poaceae > Miscanthus > Miscanthus floridulus. Next base: position 108,074,264 of record NC_089588.1, on the reverse strand, counting down.
CTATATTTAATTATGTTGCCACATTTTACTTGGAAGAATTTTTTGTGCAAATATTTTATGTTCATATTTTTTTTTGCATTTTATCGATCAGGTGGTATGAACAACGGACCTCCCCCACCACAAGAACTAGGTTTTTACCTTGGCGATGAGCCATTCGCTCCTAATGTGGCCATTCCACGGTTCCCTGTTCTAGCTATTGTATGAAATATTTTCCAACATCTTTTATTTTTTGATGCTAACAAATAACTATAATTAGTTTAATATCATTGTTGCATGCATATATGTCGCAGACTATATCCCTAATAGATTGGCTGCGAACAGCACTTAGCTGGTTCTTTATCTCGGACATCGTCGAGAACACGACATCTAATGCAAGTGGTCGGCTATGGACATGTGAACTCAGTGTTTTCATCCCTGTGAGGGGTTCAAATCATCGGAACCATATCTACAGGACGGAAATATAGAGCCCGGACATGATAAGCGCCCAATTAAGTGCCATGTGCATCTGTTTAGAGGCACTTCGACGTATTTGCTATGATGTGCCTGATTTCTCGCACTTCTAGGCACTTTCTTTGACTGCTGGTGATATCCCCGTCCTGCAAGCAAGCGAATGGTTTGCAAGCTACAACCATGCAGATGTGGTAAAATGGTCACTTATACCTGAGTCATGGTTATTTGTTGTTTATTATTGTAATAACATTCTCTAATTTTTTTTCTTTTTCTCCGCATGCAGATTGTGGTACAGGACCTTACCTATGCTGCATGTGGCTTGTGGGCCGTTCTAGACCAAGCTACGAAGCAACTCGGGTACGATTGGGACTTCTGCAACGAAAACCTCGGCCAGCTCACTATAGAAGGACGCCAGTACTGCATAAGGATTACTAACAGGGGCAGTGGTCATTCAGTAGGTTACATCTATGGCCGACCATTCCTTCGGTATTGTGAGGCACGAGAGAATGCACTCATACGGGCATCGGACTTCATCGATACAAGCGGATACATAATCCGTGACATCAATTACCATATATGGCTACAGAGGCATGTTAGTGTGCGTGGTCCGATCGATCTCGGCAATGATTCCGATAGTAATTAATGTTTATGTAGCTAGGTTTTTAAGGTCGTAGTTTAATTGGGTTCTAATTTTAATATGTACGGCTTTGTGTGTTTAATTATTATCATGCATGTAATTCGTGTAACATTCTGGTATCGTATTTGTCTCAAAATTATTCTCAGGCTTGCACGTGCCACGTGTGAAGGAAACACCAAGTTTGGGATTTTCCGGAGATGGTTTGCTACTTTCTGAAGTTTAATTGAATTTCCGCGCGACGACACCTATTAATTATAGGTTGAACTGAGTCTACCCACGAAAAGATCCGGAATGATGCCAAACTTTTACACAGGCTCTAATATGCCCTAGGGATAAGAATTTTGGGGAGGTGGATGAAAAAATCTATTGGGTCCAAGATGAAATTCACCCTCTTTTGTCTCATTTGGCACAGAGAAAAATATAATAAATAAATAAAAATGATCAGAAAAACCTAAGATCATGTGTGGGGTCTTAATTTGGGTGTACATGCTTGCCAAAAAAAATTCAAGCCATTTCGACATAGGCGGAGTATACATGCTTCACAGAGGTACATGTGCCCTTTCATCGAACCATGACTATACACATAGATTATCAAGGTTTCTGTGGTTCATAGGCATTCCGGTGTCGTATTGGTCTCAAACTTTTTCTTAGGCTTGCACGTGCCACGTATGAAGGAAACACCAAGTTTGGGATTTTTCGGAGATGGTTTGCTACTTTCTGAGGTTTAATTGAATTTCCGGACGACGAGACCGTTTAATTATAGGTTGAACTAAGTCTACCCACGAAAAGATCCGGAATGGTGCCAAACTTTTACACAGGCTCTAATGTGCCCTAGGGATAAGAATTTTGTGGAGGTGGATGAAAAAATCTATTGGGTCCAAGATGAAATTCACCCTCTTTTGTCTCATTCAGCACACAGAAAAATATAATAAATAAAAAAATGAACAGAAAAACCTAAGATCCTGTGTGGGATCTTAATTTGGGTGTACACGCTTGTCAAAAAAATTTCAAGCCATTTCGACAAAGGAATACATATGCTTCTATTTATTCCGTATATAAAAGAATTTTTTTAATATATATAAATATCACTGTCGGTTTTAAAAAATAGGCAGTGATGAGTGGCTCACTGCCCGTTGTCGGTTTTAATTTGGGTGTACTACTGCTTTCCCACCCCCACGGTGAGTGCATGGCTCACTGCCCGCTAAGTGTTTGATGAAATGAAATGCCCCACGGTTGTTGTCTTCCCAATAGCAGCTGAAATGGACTTTACGTTGACAAACAATATGCGGAAGTAAGTTGTCCTGTATACTTTTTATTATTTTTGGAGGAACAAGAAATTAACTTAATTTTTTTAAATAGTTTTAAAGATGAAGAATGTATGCAACTCTATCCATTGCAGGTTATGCAATGTCACTAATCCAAACACATTTTTTATTCCTTATGTATGCGGGCTATTAAAATCACCTCTATTTTTTTAGACAATCTCACTTTGTAATAGTAGTCTATAGTCAGATAAAACAGGTTCACTACCATCTACAATCTAATCTCACTTTGTAATCTCCCTTCGTAATAGCTAGTCTGGTTCTGGTGTTATCTACAATCTCATCTTAATTAATTTTACAATCCTTAGGTTTATTGAATCCCTAGCTAGGATCTGACCTTGATATGGTCCTTCAAATATGTTTGTAGAAACTTTCTGGTGTTTTGATATGGTCCTACTTTATTTGACTGGTCATATTGGTTAATTACAATGACTTGCCTATTTCATTTCTGTTGTAGATGTTTTGCTTTGACCTTTCATCTAATATTTTCTTATATATACTATAAGAAATTATTTATTTCTTGTATAAGTTTTAGTATATTTTAAAAATAATACTATTTTCAGAGACCTGTTGTCATAGTCCTAGACCGCCAAATCACACTAGAGCAATATTTGATTGTTTGGGGATTCAATATTAGGGGGAATGTATAGCATGCTTAAAAAAAGGCATCTATAGATGTTTGTTCCAGAAAAAAAGTTAAAAACAACTTTTAAAATTGGCTCGGCAGCAGCAGCAAGTATGATTACTAAACCACATTGATCTCCGAATAATAAACAGTCCAATTATTGAGGTAATTTTTTATCATGTCAAGGATAAAGAACATTAAATAGATTTAGTTTGGCCATATAACTTGAATAATAACTCTTGTTCAGTGAGTTACCATTATCACTTACCACATGTCTAATTTAGTTAAATGTATAGGCAACCATGACATGGTATGTAGTGCATGCTGGTCACATGCCTGGGATTTATCGAACCTAGGAAGATTGCTATGCTCAAGTCAATCACTACCCTGGTAATTTGCACAAAAAATACAACACAGAAGTTGAAGCTTTGAGGGCCTACTATAGTCATCCGGCCTACCTTACAAACCATGGGCAACCGGCCTACTATGGTCCAATGAATGCAAACCATGGCCATCCGCGGGCACTAGAGATCGAAGAGAAGCCACCCGCCGGAGATGTGAAGATTAGGAGAATTGCTCCTTGGTCTTAGAAAGATGTCATGCATTTATTTATGGCTATGGTCATCGCTTTTCTTATTAGGAAGTTGATGTAGGCTTTGTTTCATAGAAAAGTAGGTGGACTTTGTTGTATGTGGTCAATTAAACAATGAATTTGTTCTAGGTGAACATATGCTATTATTTGACTTTGTTGTATGTGGACTTATTATTAGACTTTGCATTAAACATATTATATATATATATATATGAAATATGCTATTAGTAGTTGTCCGCAGCCAAAACTAACCACGATCGTGTCACAGCCATGACTCATCGTCGCCTGTTACCCCGTCGCCGAAGAACGGATCCGCAACAAGAAGCAGCTGATATCACTGGGACGGGAGAGCCGCATGATCCGACAAACGGTGACGGTGTCAATCAGGTCGGTGAGAACGAGCAGCCATGGACCCCGTTCGACCTGCTCGATCTGGGTCAAAATGACCAAGATGGCCAGGTAACTTTGGTATCATGTCACTATGTAGCCACACACGCTAATCAATTGAGAGGGTCATAGCTTACTTGGTGTCTCTAGCAGGAGCTTCCGCCGGCCGAGGAGCCAGAGGGTTCGGGTATCAGGAAGGCCAGCGAGGCATGGCAAAGATTCCTGTTGGTAGGAATGCACACTGGCACATTACTGAGTTCGATGAATTCGGGGATCCACTCTCACCACCTATAGCTTTGACCAAATACAATACTATCCTCGGGTTACTTGTTAGGGACTTCATCCCGATTAAGTACAGGAAGTGGATTGGGAAGGATGATGACCGGTGGAGGGTTCCCGAAAGCGAGAAGGATTACAAATGGGATGTCAAGATCCTAGAGTATTTCACTTTCCCAGCCGAGTATGACAGGGAGTTAGTCAAGAAAAAAGCAAAAGAAATCATGGGGACATGCTTCAAGAATTTCAAGGGGACATTGTACAAGAATTTTGTCCTCCAAAATAAAGAGCCAGATTTCGATGGTGGACAGTTTAGCAAGCAGAAGGACTTCTGGCAGAATTTCAAGGAATACAGGTTATCTAAGGAGTACTTAGAACTGAGCAGGAAGAATAAGGAGAATTCGCAGAAAGCGACGAATCCTCATCATCTCGGCTCTCGTGGCTACGCTAAAAAGATGCCAAAATTTTAAGCAAAACTTCAAAAGATGGATCGCCTTGCTGAGGAAGGCGTTCAGGTTGAGACCGCCGTTTGGGAGCCCAGATCGGTATTATACTATATGGGGAGAAATGTACGGCACGCCGAGAGCGAACTCATCTAGAGGATCTCCCAGGTAACTGAGGAGGTGAGGCAAAGGACTCGAACTTCTAATAGGGAGAAAGACGTGCTCACCCAAGCACTCAGAACCAAGGAGCACCCTGGTCGCATGAAGAAGAGGTGAATGTGCCTCATCCGGTGGACGACATCACTGAACCCGTCAATGTCAGGTTGTACATCCGTTAGGAATGGACAAAGGACAAGGTGGCACTCGGCTAGGCCTGGCCTACGGGAGACAGGACAATTAATGGCCACCCAATTCCACTAGGGTACGCTCGCGTCACCATTGACAGAATACTTGATAAGAAGTTTAACAAGGTACCCATTGAGTACCCCGTAGCGAAAGACAGGCCGAAACTTGGTCAAAACAAGGGCTCTCAAGTGGCCTGGCGCAAGCGCTTCATTAAGCTTGACCATCAATTGTCCTCTGATGATGAGGACGACTACGAGTCTTTGCCCACCCGCGATGATCACTCACCATCTCCCAACAGAGATTACTCCCCTCCTCATCCGGTGCCATCACCCCCGAGAAGACAGAATTCTCCTTCTATTCCTCCTCGTCCGACTCCATCTTCATTAACCCTAGAAAAGAGACTCCTCATCCTTCTCCTCCTCCACCTCAGCCCAAAACAAGATCAAGGACATCCTCGCAGTCGTAGAAAAGGTCCTTGGATTCGTTCGCTAATGCTCCCAAAGTGGACCAACAGAAAAGAAAAAGGTCGTTCAGTGGCAGCATTACCACCTTGATGAAAGAAAAATTTACAGCACACATCTCGAAGGAAGATTGTGTTAGTTTCTTCAATCTCTGTGCCTCACTGCCTTCGTATATGTTGAAGTCCGAATTCAAAAGGCAAACACAGAATAAATACGCTACAACAAGGGACGAAGAATTACACAATAAAGATTTAAGAAACATACAGAAGTACATCGAAGAGAACCCAGGATTAACCATGGAAGAGGCCGCGAACATCTATTATGATGTACAAGGGACAAGAACACCGGCAATGAAGTATGAAAGGGGCAATCTTTTGGTTTCCGATGACGAGTATAAAAATCTGACAACATATATGCGCCAGTTGCATGAATATTACATGGCTCAAGTAACAGAGATGGACGACTTTGGTTTTGAGGTTATTATCCGTTCGCCACATGTTTTCCATTATCCTGAAGAAGAGAAGTTCGATGTCGAGTGGGAGTGCTTGTTCCAGCTATACCAGAAACGCGATCTTGATGTTCAAATGTTGACGATGTGGACTATGTAAGTACCCTACACGAGCGATATTACAATTAACTACTCTCTCGAGACAAATTGTTAACTTTTGAGCACTTCCCATGATTTTATGTAGGTGTATATCAAAATTTTGCATTGTAAAAAGCAAATGGGATTACATAGGCTTCTTGGACCCCCTGCGAGTCAATGAGAGGATATGTCTAGGCCTCTATGGATGTGACGTGGAAGACCTGAAACAGAGATTGATTGCTGTTTTTGACAAATTCACGATGAAGAATAAAACCCACATACTACTACCCTACAACTGCAAGTATGTGTTCTCAGCTTTTAATTTTATGCTTCTTTTTTTGTTAAGATTATTCGATAATTAGGATTCTATGATTGTAGCAACCAGTTCGTCTTCATTTGTGTTAATCTTACCAAAAATCTGATCGAGGTGTGAGACTCGAAAAAAAATCATTTCATCATTTGGATGCACTGGTGGCAGTGCTGAATTAGTAAGCTATTCTAATAATATATTATTTTCTAATCACACATACCGCTTTCTAATGTTTCTCCCTTTAATGTTGCTCAGTGTCCGAAGAAGACATGTCGGTGGGACGCCGGTCCCATTCAAGGTTGTCGAAATGGAGGGGAAGTACCTGTCACAGTCGGCGGGAAACAATGAATGCGGGTTTTATGTAATGTGGGCAATGCTTCGCTACATCGGCGGGAAATCGGAAGAAGCCGATAAGTTGGTGTGTATAATCCCCATTTCATTTATGTCTATTAATAATTCAACAAAATGATTTACTGTTCCTCTTTGGATATCATCTATTTTGAACGACAGCGCAAGAAATATAACCACCAAAGGCTGTTAGACATGGAGATCGTCGCACTGCAATCGGAGCTCGCAAAGTTCATCTTAGCCGAGGTATTGGAAAAAGATGGAGTATTTTCCATTGCACAATCCGTGAGGTACAAGGACCAGTATGGCCCAGAGTGGCTCACCAGATTATTGTAAGAAGTCCGAGAAGCATTGCACAATCTATGAAGTCCGAGAAAATTTCTTTTTTTGTTTTGAGGGATCGAGATCTGGATAAGAACATTTGAACTATAACCGTAACATTTGTAATGTTTAATATTGATGGACCTGTCGTCTACGTAGCGTATATAAAGCGAAACCCAATTTCACGAAAAAAATAAATTAAAATCAATTATAAAACAATAAAATGCGAATGGGCCATCACTGCCGGTTAGCAACGAACCGGCAGTATTATCATAACCATCACTGCCGGTTATCAACAAACCGACAGTGTTGGATTTCTCAACACTGCCGGCTTGAGCCATGAACCGACGGTGTTGTCTTGTTCAACACTGCCGGCTTGAGCCATGAACCGACAGTGTTTTCTTGCTCAACACTGCCGGCTTGAGCAATGAACCGACAATGTTTTCTTGCTCAACACTGCCGGCTTGAGCCATGAACCGACAGTTTTGGATTTCTCAATACTGCCGGCTTGAGCCATGAACCGACAGTGTTGGACTGTTCAACACTGCCGGCTTGAACCATGAACCGACAGTGTTGTCTTGATCAACACTGCCGGCTTGAGCCATGAACCGACAGTGTAGGCTTGCTCAACACTGTTGGCTTGAGCCAAGAACCGACACTCTTGAAGCAACCATCACTGCTGGTTGAGACTACAAACCGACAGTGTTGTTCAACTAGACACTGTCGGGTGAAGCCAGGAACTGACACTGTTGCCTGTAGATCAGTGTCGGTTTTTAAGAATCGACAGTGATGTCAACCCCACATCACTGCCGGTATGCCACTGTCAGATCAAAATCCGGCAATGAAGGGGGTTTTTGAACCGGCAGTGATGTCCAGATCTGGGGTAGTGGTAATAACCGTCGCCTGAAAAAAAACTAAAATTCAGGCACCTAAAATTTAGCAAATCCTTGCCCATCACCCATGTTCCAATAAGGCCAAAAAAACTTAGATTACTTAAAAGTATTAAAAGGTTTGTGGATAGACTTAGTATTTTGTGACATAATACACAGTTAGATACTCTATAATCTGATTTGGTTGTAAATTTAAAAATTATTTTGTGTTTTATTTCTTTGCATTGCACCTACTTGGGGTTTTACTACGTCCTAAGATATCTTATTATTGCCATTTTTATATCCATGCGTTAAGCGGAAACTATAGAATTGATATATTTTATATTCTACTCACAATTGTCTTTTTTGTTTTATTAAAAAATATATTATATATATATCACTACCTCGGAGCAGGACATCACTGTCGGTTCAAAGCCCCTATCACTGCCGGAATTTGAACCGGCAATACCAAATCGACAGTGACGTGTCGGTCCTATCACTGACAACCTTCACTGCCGTTTTGTGTAACAAACCGGCAGTGTTTTGTTGAACCAACACAGCCGGTTCATGGTGCCAACCGGCGGTGTTGAGTCGAACAAAAGCGCCGGTTTATCACCCAAGCCGACAGTGATATTCCTGTGACCACTGCTGTTTCAGGGCTCAAACCGGCAGTACTGATTTGAGCAACACTGTTGGCTTAGTACTTGAGCCAGCAGTGCTATGCCTATCATCACTGCTGGTTTTTTCGGTGAACCGGCTGTGATCTTATTTTCGCATTTTGTTATTTAATAATTTATTTTCTAGATGTGGGTGTTGTTTCCAACTGCTTATAGAAATAGATATTTTTAAACGCAGTTAGTATTTTTATACCTAAAGAACCATTTTTTAAGGTTGGTTCCGATAGATCCAGCCACCTCGGACATAAAAGAGTGCATGCGCACCTCTAAAGATTGTTGTTTCGGTGTAGCGTCAGACTGCCAGTCTCTCAAAAATGATGTGCGCGCATGCGTTTGTAGGCAGCATGGCATGTATATGTTTAACTTTGAGCTATCATGTGTCCCCGGAGCGAGATGCGGTGCAGGACAGGGAGATGGAAATGGTACCGCTGGAGATGGGATCCCACAAGAAGCAGTCGTAGTCGCGCGAGAAGAGGAGGAGCCAGCATGCACCTGCCAAATTAAAGGCGCCGGCCTAGCCCGCGCAGGTGGGAACTGTACACGGTGCCGTCCGGGAGCACGAGCAGCGGCCGGCCACCACCGGCAGAACTTGCATGGCGGCGAAGCGGATGCGGCGGTCTGGCAGGCGGCTGCGCACCTGGCCGGCGACCTCCAGCAGAGATGTCAGACAACGGCGGCAGCGGGGGCATCTTGGTCAGTTGAGCCGAGAGGCGAGAGCGTTAGGCCGATGAGTCCCCGACACGCGTAAAAAGAGTGACCAACGCACGACAACAAAGATACACATACACCCCTGCACGGCTTCGTTGATCTTGTCCTTCTGCCTCCGAATCATATTATATAATATACTGGACTAGGCAGGCCCGACTGATCCGGCTACAATTCCCGCTTCGTCGACAAATAAAGACAGAAACTCACGCTGACACAGCAGCCAATACATCCATCTAGTTTAGGCTCTGTTTAGATCCCACCCAAAATCTAAAATTTTTCAAGATTTTCTGTCACATCGAATCTTGCGGCACATGCATGGAGCATTAAATGTAGACGAAAAAAAAACTAATTACACAGTTAGGTGAGAAATCGCGAGACGAAACTTTTGAACCTAATTAGTCCATAATTAGACACTAATTACCAAATACCAACGAAAGTGCTACAGTAGCCAAAACCCAAAAAGTTTTGGATCCAAACGGGGCCTTAGCTGCACTTCATTTTGCAAAATTTTTCAAGATTCCATGTCACATCGAATCTTTGGACGCATGCATGAAGCATTAAATATAAATAAAAAATAAAACTAATTACACAGTTTAGACGAAATTCACGAGACGAATCTTTTAAGCCTAATAAGACTATGATTCGACATTAATTGCTAAATAACAACGAAAGTGCTACGGTACCATTTCGCCAAAAATTTTGCAAACTAAACGGTACGTAACCAAAGGCGCGGTAATCTGAGAAATGTGTCCATTCGCAAGAGAGAGAGAGAGATGTGTCCACGAACAAACCGAGTGCTCCTGTGCTGCGCCTAATGCAAATGCGATTCCCACCCTTCATCAGGGTATAGGGGGCGGGTATGGGCGTAGCCACGGCAGTAGATGAGTGAAGGAATAAGAGACGACTACATTGGTCCTTACGTACTCTTGTTTTTTTAGAAATCGTTTTTATTGTCAAAATATCCTTTTATATTATCCATTGTTTTTGTGATGAATATAATATGAGGCATTTTTTTAGTGTCTTTATTACACACAAGAACTTGAAGAAAGAAAAAGAACACCTTTAATAGCTCCTGCTGAATCGAAGACACAAAGTACACTACCCCAGATCTGGACATCACTGCCGGTTCAAAAATCCCCTTCACTGCCGGATTTTGAACCGACAGTGGCATACCGGCAGTGACGTGGGGTTGACATCACTGTCGGTTCTTAAAAACCGACACTGATCTACAGGCAACAGTGTCGGTTCCTGAGTCCACCTGACAGTGTCTAGTTGAACAACACTATCGGTTTGTAGTTCCAACCGACAGTGATGGTTGCTTCAAGAGTGTCGGTTCTTGACTCAAGCCAATAGTGTTGAGCAAGCCTACACTGTCGGTTCATGGCTCAAGCCGGCAGTGTTGATCAAGACAACACTGTCGGTTCATGGCTCAAGCCGGCAGTGTTGAGCAGTCCAACACTATCGGTTCATGGCTCAAACCGGCAGTGTTGAGCAAGACAACACTGTCGGTTTGTGATAACCGGCAGTGATGGTTACGACAACACTGCCGGTTCGTTGCTAACCGGCAGTGATGGCCCATTCGTATTTTATTGTTTTATAATTTATTTTAATTTATATTTTTTCTTGGAATCGGGTTTCGCTTTATATACGCTACGTAGACGACAGGTCCATCAATATTAAACATTACAAATGTTACGGTTACAGTTCAAATGTTCTTATCCAGATCTCGATCCCTCAAAACAAAAAAGAAATGTTCTCGGACTTTACAGATTGTGCAATGCTTCTCGGACTTCTTACAATAATCTGGCGAGCCGCTCTTGGCCATACTGATCCTTGTACCTCACGGATTGTGCAATGTAAAATACTCCATCTTTTTCCAATACCTCAGCTAAGATGAACTTTGCGAGCTCCGATTGCGTTGCGACGATCTCCATGTCTAACAGCCTTTGGTGGTTATATTTCTTGCGCTGTCGTTCAAAATAGATGATATCCAAAGAGGAACAGTAAATTATTTTGTTGAATTATTAACAGACATAAATGAAATGGAAAGTATACACACCAACTTATCGGCTTCTTCCGATTTCCCGCCGATGTAGCGAAGCATTGCCCACATTACTTAAAACCCGCATTCATTGTTTTCCGCTGGCTGTGATAGGAACTTTTCCTCCATTTCGACAACCTTGAATGGGACCGGCGTCCCACCGATATGTCTTTTTCGGACACTAAGCAACATTAAAGGGAGAAACATTAGAAAGTGATATGTGTGATTAGAAAATAATATGTTATTGGGATCGCTTACTAATTCAGCACTACCACCGGTGCATGCAGATGACACAAATGAAGATGAAATGGTTGCTACAATCACAGAATCTAAATTATCGAATAATCTTAACGAAAAAAGAATCATAAAATTAAAAGCCGAGAACACATACTCGCAGTTGTAGGCTAGAAGTATGTGGGTTTTCTTCTTCATCGTGAATTCGTCGAAAACAACAATCAATCTCTGTTTCAGGTGTTCCACGTCACATCCATAGAGGCCTAGACATGTCCTCTCATTGACTCGCAAGGGGTCCAAGAAGCCTATGTAATCCCATTTGCTTTTTACAATGCAAAATTTTGATATACACCTACATAAAATCATGGGAAGTGCTCAAAAGTTAACAATTTGTCTCGAGAGAGTAGTTAATTGTAATATCGCGCGTGTAGGGTACTTATATAGTCCACAGCGTCAACATTTGAACATCGAGATCGCTTTTCTTTTATAGCTGGAACAAGCACTCCCACTCGACATCGAACTTCTCTTCTTCGGGATAATGGAAAACATGTGGCGAACAGATAATAACCTCAAAACCAAAGTCGTCCGTCTCTGTTGCTTGAGCCATATAATATTCATGCAACTGGCGCATATATGTTGTTAGATTTTTATACTCATCATCGGAAACCAAAAGATTGCCCCTTTCATACTTCATTGCCGGTGTTCTCGTCCCTTGTACATCATAATAGATGTTCGTGGCCTCTTCCATGGTTAATCCTGGGTCGTCTTCGACGTACTTCTGTATATTCCTTAAATCTTTATTGTGTATTTCTTCCTCTCTTGTTGTAGCGTATTTATTCTATGTTTGCCTTTCAAATTCGGACTTCAACAAATACGAAGGCAGTGAGGCACAGAGATTGAAGAAACTAACACAATCTTCCTTTGAGATGTGTGCTGTAAATTTTTCTTTCATCAAGGTGGTAACGCTGCCACTGAACGGCCTTTTTCTGTTTGTCCACTTTGGGAGCATTAGCGACCGAATCCAAGGACCTTTTCTGCGACTACGAGGATGTCCTTGATCTTGTTTTGGGCTGAGGTGGAGGAGGAGGAGGATGACGACGAGAATTCTATTTTCCTGGTGCTGATGAAGATGGAGGAGGAGGGGGAGGAGGAGGAGGAGTCTCTTTTCTCGGGGCTGATGAAGATGGAGTCAGACGAGGAGGAATAGAAGGAGACCTCTGTCTTCTCTGGGGTGATGTCTCCGGATGAGGAGGGGAGTGATCTCTATTGGGAGATGGTGAGTGATCATCGCAGGTGGGCGAAGACTCGCAGTCGTCCTCATCATCAGAGGACAATTGGTGGTCAAGCTTAATTAAGCGCTTGCCCCAGGCCACTTGAGAGCCCTTGTTTTGACCAAGTTTCGGCCTGTCTTACGCTACGGGGTACTCAATGGGTATCTTGTTAAACTTCTTGTCAAGTATTCTATCAATGGTGATGCGAGCGTACCCCAGTGGAATTGGGCGGCCATTAATTGTCCCGTCTCCCGTAGGCCATGCCTGGCCGAGCACCACCTTGTCCTTTGTCCATTCCTGACGGATGTACAACCTGGCATTGATGGGTTCAGTGATGTCGTCCACCGGATGAGGCACATTCGCCTCTTCTTCGTCGAGCGGGGTCGATCTGTAGCTGCTGCGACCCCTAAACTGTGGGCTAAAGGCACTAGGAGTAGGGTTTTGTGGTACTACTGACCCCTTGGAGAGCAAAATTTGCTCGACTCGCGCTTCAATGGTCGCTTCAATCCATGCTTCCATTCTGTCTTCCATCTCTTTTAGTCTCCTCAAATACTCTGCCTCATGTTCCGCTCTACCCCTCGAGCAGCTCCAGTAAGTGTTAGATTCTTGGGGGAATGCTAGTTTCCAAGAAACAACACCGGTTCCTCTAGTGCGACCAGGGTTCTCCTTGGTTCTGAGTGCTTGGGTGAGCACATCTTTCTCCCTATTAGAAGTGCGAGTCCCTTGCCTCACCTCCTCAGTTACTTGGGAGATCCTCTGGATGAGTTCGCTCATGGGATGATTTGAGGAGCTAAAGCTCCCGTCCTCGGCGTGCCGTACCTTTCTCCCCATACAGTATAATACTGATCTGGGCTCCCAATCGGCGGTCTCAACCTGACCGCCTTCCTCAGCAAGGCGATCCATCTTTTGAAGTTCTGCTTCAAATTCTGGCATCTTTTTGGCGTAGCCACGAGAGCCGAGATGATGAGGATTCGTCGCTTTCTGCGAATTCTCCATATTCTTCCTGCTCAGTTCTAAGTACTCCTTGGATAACCTATATTCCTTGAAATTCTGCCAGAAGTCCTTGCTTGCTAAACTGTCCACCATCGAAATCTGGCTCTTTATTTTGGAGGACAAAATTCTTGTACAATGTCCCCTTGAAATTCTTGAAGCATGTCCCCATGATTTCTTTTGCTTTTTTCTTGACTAACTCCCTGTCATACTCAGCTGGGAAAGTGAAATACTCTAGGATCTTGACATCCCATATGTAATCCTTCTCGCTTTCGGGAACCCTCCACCAGTCATCATCGTTCCCAATCCACTTCCTGTACTTAATCGGGATGAAGTCCCTAACAAGTAACCCAAGGATAGTATTGTATTTGGTCAAAGCTATAGGTGGTGAGAGTGGATCCCCGAATTCATCGAACTCAGTAATGTGCCAGTGTGCATTCCTACCAACAGGAATCTTTGACATGCCTCACTTGGATCTAGCCTTCCTGGTACCCGAACCCTCTGGCTCCTCGGCCGGCGGAGGCTCCTGCTAGAGACACCAAGTAAGCTATGACCCTCTCAATTGATTAGCATGTGTGGCTACATAGTGACATGATACCAAAGTTACCTGGCCATCTTGGTCATTTTGACCCAGATCGAGCAGGCCGGACGGGGTCCATGGCTGCTCGTTCTCACTGACCTTATTGACACCATCACCGTTTGTCGGATCATGCGGCTCTCCCATCCCAGCGATATCAGCTGCTTCTTGTTGCCGATCAGTTCTTCGGCGACGGGGTAACAGGCGACGATGAGTCATGGCTGTGACACGATCGTGGTTAGTTTTGGCTGCGGACAACTACTAATAGCATATTTCATATATATATATATAATATGTTTAATGCAAAGTCTAATAATAAATCCACATACAACAAAGTCAAATAATAGCATATGTTCACCTAGAACAAATTCATTGTTTTATTGACCACATACAACAAAGTCCAACTACTATTCAATGAAACAAAGCCTACATCAACTTCCAAATAAGAAAAGCGATGACCATAGCCATAAATAAAAGCATGACATCTTTCCAAGACCAAGGAGCAATTCTCCTAATCTTCACATCTCCGGCGGGTGGCTTCTCTTCGATCTCCAGTGCCAGCGGATGGCCATGGTTTGCATTCATTGGACCATCATAGGCCGGTTGGCCATGGTTTGCAAGGTAGGCCGGATGACTATAGTAGGCCCTCAAAGCTTCAGCTTCTGAGTTGTATTTTTTGTGCAAATTACCAAGGGTAGCGATTGACTTGAGCATAACAATTCCCAGGTTTGATAAATCCCTGGCATGTGACCAACATGCACTACATACCATGCCATGGTTGCCTATACATTTAAGTAAATTAGGCATGTGATAAGTGGTAATGCTAACTCACTGAACAAGAGTTATTATTCAAGTTATATGGTCTCTAAAAATAGCATTATTTTTAAAATATACTAAAGCTTATACAAGAAATAAATAATTTCTTGTAGTATATATAAGAAAATATTAGATGAAAGGTCAAAGCAAAACATCTACAACAGAAAGGAAATAGGCAAGTCATTGTAATTAACCAACATGACCAGTCAAATAAAGTAGGACCCTATCAAAACACTCGAAAGTTTCTACAAACATATTTCAAGGACCATATCAAGGTCAGATCCTAGCTAGGGCTTCAATAAACCTAAGGATTGTAAAATTAATTAAGATGAGATTGTAGATAACACCAGAACCAGACTAGCTATTACGAAGTGAGATTACAAAGTGAGATTAGATTGTAGATGGTAGTGAACCTGTTTTATCTGACTATGGACTAGCTATTATAAAGTGAGATTGTCTCAAAAAACAGAGGTGATTTTAATAGCCTGTAGACATGAGGAATAAAAAATGGGTTTGGATCAGTGACATTGCATAGCCTGTAATGGATAGAGTTGCATACATTCTTCATCTTTAAAACTATTTAAAAAAAATTAAGTCCATTTCTTGTGCCTCTGAAAACAATAAAAAGTATACAGGACAACTTACTTCCTCATATTGTTTGTCAACGTAAAGTCCATTTCAGCTGCTATTGGAAAGACAACAATCGTGGGGCATTTCATTTCATCAAAGACTTAGCAGCTGTCCGCACGCTCCTGAAGGCCTCGGCGGTGCTCCGGCGTGGGGCGGTGGACGGCGTGGGGAGTGCTCTGGCTTGGTGGGGAGTGCTCCGGCGTGGGGCAGTGCACGGGCATCGGCATCGAAGAAGAAGAGCGCGTGGCTAGGAATGGCGGCGTGGGGGTCGGTGGACGGGTGCTCCGGCGTGGGGCGGTGCACGGGCGTTGGCATCGAAGAAGAGGAGCGTGGGGCTAGGAACGGCGGCGCGGGGGGCGGTGGATGGGTGCTCCGGCATGGGGCGGTGCACAGGCATCGGTGTCGAAGAAGAGGAGCGCGGGGGAACGGTTGGCGCAGGGTTGAAATTTAGATAATTTCGACCCGCGGTGGCCTTTTATACCAGACCTCATCACTACCGGTTCTAATTAGAAACCGACAGTGATGTGGGTACATCACTGCCGGTTGTAAGTAGGAACCGACAGTGATGGGGGTACATCACTACCGGGCCATTCTTTAAACCGGCAGTGATTTCCGTGTAGCGGTTACAGCATAAGTAACTTATCTTTTCCACTTCTTTTGAATACCTGCTACTGGCTCAACAGTTAAGACCCCGCAACTTAGCCCCCGATACCCGTGTTCGAATCCCGGGCGGCCCAATTTTTTGGTTTAATTTTATAATTTATTAAGCGGTCTAAAGGTCAAAAAGATAAAATAAATGTGTTGCATCCCTGAATCGAACCGAAGCCTACAAGTTCTAGAGCAGCGGACAAACCATTGAGCTATCACCTGATTTTGAAAAGTTTGAAGGAATTAATTCCTTTGAGTGATTATCTGTCCCTGCTTTGTGCGTAGGCCCTTCAACTCCCTGGCCACGCTGGTCGCGTGGTTCCCATGAAGAGCCACTGTTTTACCCGGTCCTTGGACTGGTCGTGGCCCTTCAGTTCCCCATGAAGAGACGCCGCGTTTACCTAGGAGTCCATCGGCTGCTCGCGTCGGTTCCCAACGTAGGCGCGCTCTGTCTTCCCAATGCAGGCGCGCTCCGTCTTCCAAGGGGTGCGAGTTATTGCACTGTGATCAGTTCCACCCACCGACACGCCTATATAAGCCAGGCCCCATGCACACAGTCGGCCGCCATTGCACCACCACGCGTCAAGAAAGCGAAGCACCCTTCCCATGCACACCACACCCCAGCCCTCGACCCGCCACCAAAATGCCTCGCAGCTTGAAGACAACATGGGCGATGCTGAACCCGTCGTCCTCACGTCACCCCCCGATGCCTCCACTGACGCCATTGTCGTCCGAATCGAACCTCGAGGTGAACCTCGAGGATGATCTGGACCGTGAGACCGCATTGGAGGAGGAACTGGAACCTCTTCCGGTGGAGGAGTTCGTCTTCAACTTGTTGGAGACAACTCGGAAGGAGGAGGAGGACCGGCACCTCCGTGCCATCACACAGAAGGAGACCGACGACTACAACCTGAAGCGCATCGTCGAGATCTCCAAGGAGGAGGAGCGCCGCCGCGAGGAGGAGGAGGAGCATCGCCGTGAGGAGGAGGAACGAGCGCCGCCACCAGGAGGAGGAGACCGAGCGGCGTCTCGCGATGGACGCGGAACGGCGGTGCCGGCGTAGGGCTGAGCGAAAGAAGCGCGAAGAGAGGAGCACCGGCGGCAGCAGGGGGACGACGCATGCGGTAGCACCGGTAGTAATTAGTAGCACTAGTTATTAATCTATGTCTTAGGTCGATGTAATAATTTACTGGTGCTGAAAAAACCGTGTCATCGAATCCTTTATTTGATCATCATCACCTTGGGCTGATACTTGCATTGCATGATCGACCTCGTTTTATTTGCTTATATATTGGATGTTACATTTTGTATGACCTCATTTTGCTTACATCATCCCTTGGATTGTATGTGGCGATGCATCTTGGTAGTTGTCTCGTTGTCATGAAGACCGCAGTATATGATATGCTACGTACCGGAGATCGAGGGGGCCAACAGGACTATTGCACTTCTAGATAATACCGTATTGCATCATGTCTGTCATCTGTCACATCACTGCCGGGCCATTCTTTAAACCGGCAGTGATTTCCGTGTAGTGGTTACAGCATAAGTAACTTATCTTTTCTACTTCTTTCGAATACCTCCTACTGGCTCAACGGTTAAGACCCCGCAACTTAGCCCCCGATACCCGTGTTTGAATCCTGGGCGGCCCAATTTTTTTGGTTTAATTTTATAATTTATTAAGCGGTGTAAAGGTCAAAAAGATAAAATAAATAAACCTCGGTACACATCCTATACTAGCGCAGCGGTTAAGTGTCTGAACTTTGTAGCCCGACACCCCAGCTCAAACCCGAGGGCTGGCTCAATTTTTTTTAATTTCAAAATAAACCGACAGTGATAACAAGTATCACTGTCGGTTTCTTCTCATCACTGTCGATTTTTTGAAATCGACCGTGATGTTTATATATATTAAAAAATTCTTTTATATACTGAATAAATAGAAGCATATGTATTCCTATGTCAAAATGGCTTGAAATTTGTTTGGCAAGAGTGTACACCCAAATTAAGATCCCACATAGGATCTTAGGTTTTTCTAATCATTTTTTATTTATTATATTTTTCTCTGTGCCAAATGAGACAAAAGAGGGTGAATTTCATCTTGGACCCAATAGATTTTTTCATCCACCTCCATAAAATTCTTATCTCTAGGGCACATTTGAACCTGTGTAAAAGTTTGGCACCATTCCGGATCCTTTCATGGATAGACTCAGTTCAACCTATAATTAAACGGTCTCATCGCGCGGAAATTCAATTAAACCTCAGAAAGTAGCAAACCATCTCCGGAAAATCCCAAACTTGGTGTTTCCTTCACACGTGGCACGTGCAAGCCTAAGAAAAAGTTTGAGACCAATAAGACACCGGAATGCCTATGAACCACAGAAACATTGATAACCTATGTGTATAGTCATGGTTCGATGAAAGGGCACATGTACCTCTGTGAAGTATGTATACTCCGCCTATATCGAAATGGCCTGAAATTTTTTTGGCAAGCATGTACACCCAAATTAAGATCTCACACAGGATCTTAGGTTTTTCTGTTCATTTTTTTATTTATTATATTCTTCTCTGTGCCAAATGAGACAAAAGAGGGTGAATTTCATCTTGGACCCAATTAATTTTTTCATCCACCTCCACAAAATTCTTATCCCTAGGGCACATTAGAACCTGTGTAAAAGTTTGGCACCATTCCGGATCTTTTCGTGGGTAGACTCAGTTCAATCTATAATTAAACGGTCTCGTCACGCGGAAATTCAATTAAACCTCAGAAAGTAGCAAACCATCTCCGAAAAATCCCAAACTTGGTGTTGTCTTCACACGTGGCACGTGCAAGCCTAAGAAAAAATTTGAGACCAATACGACACCAGAATGCCTATGAACCACAGAAACCTTGATAACCTATGTGTATAGTCATGGTTCGATGAAAGGGCACATGTATCTCTGTGAAGCATGTATACTCCACCTATGTTGAAATGGCTTGAAATTTTTTTGGCAAGCATGTACACCCAAATTAAGACCCCATACATGATATTAGGTTTTTCTGATCATTTTTTATTTATTATATTTTTCTCTGTGCCAAATGAGACAAAAGAGGGTGAATTTCATCTTGGACCCAATAGATTTTTTCATCCACCTCCACAAAATTCTTATCCCTAGGGCACATTAGAGCCTGTGTAAAAGTTTGGCACCATTCCAGATCTTTTCGTGGGTAGACTCAATTCAACCTATAATTAATAGGTGTCGTCACGCGGAAATTTAATTAAAGCTCAAAAAGTAGCAAACCATCTCTGAAAAATCCCAAACTTGGTGTTTCCTTCACACGTGGCACGTGCAAGCCTGAGAATAATTTTGAGACAATACGACACTAGAATATTACACGAATTACATGCATGACAATAATTAAACACACAAAGCCGTACATATTAAAATTAGAACCCAATTAAACTACGACCTTGAAAACCTAGCTAAATAAACATTAATTACTATCGGAATCACTGCCGGGATTGATCGGGCCATGCACACTAATATGCCACTGTAGCCATATATGGTAATTGATGTCACGGATTATGTATCCGCTTGTATCGATGAAGTCCGATGCCCGTATGAGTGCACTCTCTCGTGCCTCACAATACCGAAAGAATGGTCGGCCATAGATGTAACCTACTGAACGATCACTGCCCCTGTTAGTAATCCTTATGAAGTACTGGCATCCTTCTATAGTGAGCTGGCCGAGGTTTTCGTTGTAGAAGTCCCAATCGTACCCGAGTTGCTCCGTAGCTTGGTCTAGAATGGCCCACAAGCCACATGCAGCATAGGTAAGGTCCTGTAGCGCAATCTGCATGCAGAGAAAAAGAAAAAAAATTAGAGAATGTTATTACAATAATAAACAACAAATAACCATGACTCAGGTATAAGTGACCATTTTACCACATCTGCATTGTTGTAGCTTGCAAACCATTCGCTTGCTTGCGGGACGGGGATATCACCAGCATTCGAAGCAAGTGCCTTGAAGTGCGAGAAATCAGGCACATCATAGCAAATACGTCGAAGTGCCTCTAAATAGATGCGCACGGCACTTAATTGGGCACTTATCATGTCCAGGCTCTGTATTCCCGTCCCATAGATATGGTTCCAATGATTTGAACCCCTCACAGGGATGAAAAAACTGAGTTCATACGTCCATAGCCGACCACTTGCATTAGATGCCATGTTCTCGACGATGTCCGAGATAAAGAACCAGCTAAGTGCTGTTCGCAGTCAATCTATTGGGGATATAGTCTGCGATATATATCCATGCAACAATGATATTAAACTAATTACAGTTATTTGTTAGCATCAAAAAACAAAAGATGTTGGAAAATATTTCATACAATAGCTAGAACAGGGAATCATGGAATGGCCACATTAGGAGCGAATGGCTCATCGCCAGGGTGGAAACCTGGTTCTTGTAGTGGGGGAGGTCCGTTGTTCATACCACCTGATCAATAAAATGCAAAAAAAATATGAACATAAAATATATGCACAAAAAATTCTTCCAAGTAAAATGTGGCAACATAATTAAATATAGATCAAATGCAAGGAATAAGAATATATATAAATGTAGAATGCAAAGAAACATGAATATAAATATAGATCAAATGAATATAGATAGAATATTGGAGAAGACAACATATCAATACCATTCAAAAATGCAGGAGCCATCACCAAATCACGTAGAGAGAGAGAGTGGATGTCTTGAGAAGTGAGAGTGAAATGTGAGAAATGAGACTGAGAGAGTTCGTGGGTGGGTGGGATCGATGTATGTGGCCGGCAGTTTGTTTTATATAGGGGGGCATGGACATCACTGGCGGTTTTTAAATAGAACCGACAATGAAAGTTACTATCACTGCCGGTTTCTAAATAGAACCGATAGTGAAGGTGACTATCACTGCCAGTTTCTAAATAGAACCGACAGTGAAGGTGCATATATGTAAAGGATATATTTATTTAGATACTACAGTGGGAAAGTTTTAACAACAATGATATATTTATTTAAATAGTAATGAAATACATCAAAAAATTACAAAAAATTAGAAATAAGTTACATATACGATAACAAAGACCTTACACTAAAATTCTATATACAATAACAAAGACCTATTTGCATACAGGTCAATGTTACCATCAATGTGTATCAACACATTATAATTTAACCACCTCAGTAGCATTCTTCTAGCACCAACTAGGGTCAAACAACAGCACCGAGGTGGTCTACGAGCTATACCGGTTGGAGATGATAAGGTGGCATCGATGAATCTATGCCTCTGCTGTACATGGCATTTTTCTTGGTACAGTCCAGAGCACATCGGATTCAGCTCGGCACCACAACGGATGGCTCTGTGAACCTCGTGGCATCTCCAATCTTCGGCGTTGCTCTATCTTCAGTAGCATTCTTCTAGTACCTCATGTGTGCACCATTTTGGTGGACTATGATGCATAACGATATCTGTGGTTTGTTGTGAGAGGAAAACATTATATCATGGCTGATAAGGCCTGACTAAAACAACATGCATGGAGAGGCTAGCTCCTGGCCGAGGGCCATTTTATAGGGGCTAGCAGTCGTGGTATATTTTTATTTCTGAACTAAAGTTGTCGGGGTAGGTGGGAGTAGTGTTCCAACTGTTGTGGTCATGAGAGCACTGTTGGCATGTGAGGAGCATCTACACATCACTGTCGTTTTAGTTTAAAAATGACAGTGAATTGGGCCTTCTGTGTCGGTTTGAGCAACCGACTGTGATAGAAGCTATCACTACACAAAAACCAGCCGTGAAGGGCCCTGCCGCTAACTTTAGGTAAAAAATATAAAAAAAGTCTCGGTTTGAAGCTACCATCGTAGCCTTTTGTAAAAAATATTAAAAATTTTGGCCCGCCTGAGATTCGAGCGCGGGTCACGGGGTCGAGAGTGCGCGGCCTTAACCGCTGAGTTAGGATAGGGAGTTCGGTTAGAATGGTTTTATTTTTTCTTTTATCCCATTGTAATGCACTACTAAATAATAAATGCAAAATCAAAAAAGTTTGGCCCGCCTGGGATTCGAGTGTGGGTCTCAGAGTATAGAGTGCGTGGCCTTAACCGCTGAGCTAGGATAGGGAGTTCGCTTAGTTTGCTTTTCTTTATTTATTTTTTAATAGAAATAATGCTGTTAGTTTATATTCTAAAATAACACAAAAATTCGTGTCTTGATTATTTAATTCTATGATAATTAATTAATGGTCTATAATTATCAAATAATAGTGTTTGTGGACATCATCTTAATATTTGATTACATAGTCAATAATTAAATTGTAGAGATGCGCACAAAATATAAATTAAATATTCAGTGTGAATTACTGATACAACGTCTGCATAATGATTACATAGTTAACAATAATCTAACTATCTTTAGGTGCATCAATAATGAGGGCCTCATTGTGATCAATTCATACGTAAGCAGGTTCGTCACCCTCTTGAAGGATAGGTAGGGGTACGTTCGCCCTGAATGGAGGCATTTCCTGATAGCCCCTGTAGTCTTCTTCGTCCGTCACTCCATCGACACCGACAATCTTCCTTTTTCCTTCTAGGACTACTTTTAGCCTTCCTTTTGTCTTGTTGTCCCTTGCATAGAAGACTTGCATAACATCTCTTGCAAGGACAAAGGGGTCGTCTCTGTATGCGGTCTTAGTGAGATCAACAGTAGTGAACCCTTCGCTGTCAGTGTTGATTTCCTCGAGCCGGACGCACTGGCATCGAAAAAGAGTTGCCTTCAATGGACCGTAGGCTAGCTCCCATATCTCCTCTATGAAACCATAGTATGTCGCCTGCACGTTGCCGTTCTCATCATGAGCATCAAAACGAACACCACAATTTTGGTATGTGCTCTTTCCATCTTGCTTTTTGTGTAAAATGTGAATCCATTGATCTCATAACCTTGGTACTTAAGATATGTACTCGAAGGTCCCTTGGCTAAGGCATCCAGTTGATTACCCAACTTTATTCCAAGCAAGCGATGTAGTTTGCAGCGATTGCCTGTGCTCATCAATGTATGGCATCACACCCTCGGCTTGCTGGAGAACAGCAAATTATGCCTGTCTGAAAGAAATTGGGTCGTCTACTGTAACAGATTTCTCTCCAATCATTCCTTTGTCACGTAGTCTTCCCTTATGATGAGATTCTGGAACTCCGGCCCTTTTGATATCCAGATAATATGTGCAGAACTCAATGGCCTCCTCCGTTGACCATCCTTCAACCATGCCCCCTTCTGGCCTGAATCTGTTCCTAACATACCTCGTGAAAACTTTCATCAATCTTTCGAAAGGAAACATCTGATGCAGGTACATTTGGCCAAGGGCTCTAATTTGGTCAACAAGATGAATGAGCAGATGCAATGAGATATCAAAGTAAGTCGGTGGGAAATGCATTTCAAGCCTAACGAGAGTTTTGGCTATGTCCCGCTGCAGCTGCTCTAGCTTGGACACATCAATGACCTTTTTTGAGATCGCGTTGAAGAACGAGCAAAGCTTTATGATTAGGGCGCGGACCTTTGGGGGGAGGATACCACACAGGGCAACAGGGAGCAGCTGAGTCATAATGACATGATAGTCATGGGCCTTCATAGGGCCATAGTTGAACTTGAGTTCTCTCATGTTCACTAGCCTCTTTGGGTTCGCACAGTAGCCTGTCGGGACTTTGAGTTCATTGAACAAAAAAAATAAGTGCACGCTTTTCTTCCTTCTTTAATGTCCATGATGCAACCGGAAGTTCGAACTGGCCATTCTCTAGCTCCACGGGATGCAGCTCCTTGATTCCCAAGTGTTGCATGTCCAGGCGTGTGGCTAGTGAATCCTTCAATGTCCCCCTGGTGTCCATCAAGGTGTTAAGAGTGTTAGCGCACACATTTTTAGTGATGTGCATGGGATCAAGATAGTGGTGTACACTCAGAAACGGCCAGTAAGGTAGTTTCCAGAAAACTAATTTTTTCTTCCAAACGCTCCCATCAGGCGCTGCTACTGCATTGTCCCCCTTCCCAAGGACGACCTCCGGTTTGTTGAGTTCTCGAACTATCACAGGCCCGTCTCGATATTTTGGAGCTAAGCGTTTCTCAATAGTACCGTTGAAATCTTTTCTGTTCCTGCGGTAAGGGTGATCCTTAGGTAGGAACCTATGGTGTCCCATATAAACTATCTTTGAGTTATTTGGCAGATTTACCGCATCGGTGTCGTCCAAGCACTCGACACATCCAGTATAGCCTTTTTTCTTCTCTTCGGACAACGAACCTCGACCTGACAGGTCGGTGATTGTAGCGATAAGTACCCTTGATCGTGACATGTTCCTTTTTGTACTCGTCTCAAACATCCGGCACACCCTTTTCAAACATCTCCACTAGTTCATCGATCACTGGTTCTAGAAACACATCGATGTCATTCACAGGCTGTCTTGGCCCTTGGATCAGTAGTGGCATCTAGATGTACGACCGCTTCATACAGACTCAAGGTGGAAGGTTGTATATACAGAGCGTCACTGGCCAGGTGCTATGATTGCTTCTAACCTGGTCGAAAGGATTCATCCCATCTGTGCTCAAAGCAAACCAAAGGTGCCTTACCTCTCCACCGATGTCCTTATAGAACATAGTATTGACAGTCCTCCAGTCATGCCCATCGGCAGGGTGCCTCATCATTGTGTCTTTCTTACGCTCTTCGCCATGCCAGCGCAATAGCTTGGCTGACTTTGCACATGCAAACAGCCTATGCACCCGAGGAGCTATAGGAAAATACCAAACGACCTTTACAAGACCTCCTCTGGTCTTGGTACCCTCATCTGACGGCCCTTCCTTGTACTGTGGAGCTTCACACTTGGGGCACTTGTCCAAGTCTTTGTATTTTTCTCCATGGTACAATATGCAATCATTGGAACACGCGTGGATTTTTCAACCTCGAGGCCGATGGGGCAGATCATTTGCTTGGCCAAGTATGCCTTTTCTGGAAACTCGTTTTTTTCTGGGAGCATTTTCCTTATTATACCTAACAACTGATCGAAGCCTTTATCGCTCAATCCGTTTGTCGATTTGAACTCTAACAGCATGATGTCGGCTTCCAGTTTGCTCATTGGACAATTCCTATACAATGGTGTTTTGCCATCTTGTCTTATTTTCTCTAGCTTTCTCGGCTGTCTTTCACTAAGACATCCGGTCTCTACATTAC
Source organism: Miscanthus floridulus (assembly GCF_019320115.1). NCBI lineage: Eukaryota > Viridiplantae > Streptophyta > Magnoliopsida > Poales > Poaceae > Miscanthus > Miscanthus floridulus. Next base: position 108,048,493 of record NC_089588.1, on the reverse strand, counting down.
GTAGCAGCTGAGAAATGCCATCGTTATCCTCGGTGTCGTCAGCTAGCGTGTTCCTAAACACATTATTAATTGTGGCCATAGGTTCCGTGTTGACACCGGGTTCCTCGTCAGCATCGTGGATGGCTACGTCAGGCATGTCCACATCATCATCGTTTTCCCGTAGAACATTCACACCAACCTCGCCATGCATAGTCCATATCGTATAGTTTGGCATGAACCCCTGGTAATCAAGTGCGATCGTATATACTCAATTTGACGAAAGTTCCTATGATTCTTGTAATCTTTGCATGGACAGAAGACAGGGTTCCCATTCCCAGCATGGGCTTTGCCATCGGTGATAAACTGGCTGATGCCATGCATGTACCGCTTGTCCGTTCGGGACAGATGCATCCACTCTCAATCCATATCTGCATAAAAAAATAATGAGACAGTAATTACAAAGAATTAATAAGAAATCGAGCTTCATGAACATCAATTGTAGCTCGAAAGTACCATTTTTGGAAAACATTATTGTACACTAATTATTGGAAAATTGAAATTGGTAGCCCCAGCCCTGTAAATTGAAAATCATAGTAAAAAACAATTATTGCACAATATTGAAGAACAACTATTCTACTCTACTTCTAAGAACTAATTATAGCATCACATACTAACAATGATGATCTTGACCACCATGGAATAATTAGATAGGAATTTAAATGTGTTCATAGACACCAACCTTTTGGATGATGGATTCACCACAATTTGAGCCTTGCACAAATATCCAATTGGAAAAGTGCTCTCTAGAATGGAGAAAGAACTAGAATGAGAATCTGTAGCCATCAAAACGAAGCTAATTAAGCAACAAAATCAAAGGAGTGGATGTTTGTTACTAACCTTAAAGCAAAAAGATCAAGCCATTCTTCAAAATCCAAGCACTAGCTTCATGGTGAAGAGCAGCCGCAGCAATGGAGGGAATGGTCCAAACGCACGCCTCTGTTCTCGGGATGGAAGAGAGAAGGAAGGAGAGGACGACTGCAGCATTTTTGTGTTGCAGGCTTATCACCGTCAGTTCTTGGTTAGAACCGACAGTGATAGAGCACAATTACTGTCGGCTCTTGGCTTAAACCGGCAGTGATAAGTGGCCGCCAAAACACTGCCGGTTCAAGCCACAAACCGGCAGTAATGTGGTTCTTCACTGCCGGTTTTAGCCCAGCCCCAATCATTTTTTTCATTTTCAAGCTCATAACCGGCAGTGATGGTACATCACTGCCGGTTCTCACAAATCCGACAGTGATGATGCCGGCAGTGATGTACCATCACTGCCGGTTCTCACAAATCCGACAGTGATGATGCCGGCAGTGATGTGCAAATCTGGCGTAGTGTACATATATTTTATACTAAAATTATAGTTTTAGTTCGTTGCAATTTCTATAGACACAATCTGCAATTTTTTGTTCCGAAAATAAAAACCTCGTTAAACAAAACCACAAACTTACAAAATCTGATATATGTTGGCATAAAGACAATTTAACAATTCACAATTATTTATATAGTCACACAAGAATAAAAAAATAATATGTTATGACACAAAGACAAATAACAAATCACAAAAGTGACAACTCATACTAATAGGTAGTACAACAGTGTTGCTTAAAATCATTTTAAAATTCAAGCATCTAAAATATAGGAGAAGTGATAAATTAATCAGGTACACACGTGACAAAACACACCTTGACCAATTAAAGAGTCTGAAACCACTATACTATTAGATGACAACAGCCGGAGGACCAGCGGAAGCACTGGCAGCATCACTGGTCCTGCTGACGATCCCGGCATGGTTTAGTAATGCCCAGAGGAGCGTGATGAGCTCACCACCACGGGCAATGGAGTCCTTATGCCCTTTCAGATTGTCTGATGATGAGGCGTATAGGATCATCTCTGACCAAAAGTTGGCTAGCAACTTCCACGCTGTCTCCTCGTCGTTGATCGTCTCCACCAGCTGCTTCCCAAGCTTCACGCCATTCTTTATCACTCGACTGTCCAACTTGTCTCCACCCAGCAGTTGCACCAGCTGTCCATAGGACCTTGATGATGACCTAGACAAAGCCTGGCGGACAACCTTCTTGACAGCCACACACCGGCTCTTGCTCCATACATCATCATCAGGGAGGAGCTCGGGGCACCAGATCATGAGGTACACACAGTATCGTGATAGACAAGTGGCAACAGTCTTGTGATTAGAGGTAGGTGAAGAACCTTGGTACCTCACCTCAAGGATGCTCGTGGCGATTTGCCACGTAAGCATAATATCAGACGTGCTCTTGCTGTTGCAGGCCCATAGTAGACTTTCACCTTGTTGACCAAAACGGCAGAGAGATGTTTTTCCATTGCTCAGGTGTCCACCATTATTTCTACAGCTTCGTAGGGCATCGATTATGGAAACCTTCACAGCTGCATCGACCTTTCTGTTGTCGTCGGGCAGATGGAGGAGACTCCTGACAAATCCAAGAGGGGTTGTTCTTGGATGAAGCGGTAGTACTGAGTTTTGGCCTATTTTCTCATCCCAATGCTTCATCATAAGCTTGCATCTACATGTCAAAATATGGACAGCCCATTTGCGCATGGAACCAGAAAGCTCATTGTTTGAAAGGCGGCAAGTGAGAACCACTTTGGTCCAGTTCGAGTAGATATGGGCAACAATGTCCCTCACCTCAGATATGATGACAAACAGTAAAAGCAGAAACAAGGGCACCACATCGAAGTAAAGTATTCCTACATGTAGAAAAGTCGCCTTCTGACAACGGATATGGCACACCAGCTGATAGTTGTAACTGTTCTTACTGATGACTATCATCCACACTCCAAGAAAGATGCAGTAACCTATGGTCAACAGCGAGATAACGATGTTGATGATGGGCAACCAACACTTGGAATATGAGATAGGGAGGGATGAGTAGTAATAATCATGAAGAAAAGAGAGCTCATCCGTAATCACTCCAAATATCCTCTCAGGTGCGCCATCGTCGAGCAACAAGGGCCAGAAAAAGCTGAATGTGTTTTCTGACCCAGCATAAGTGAGCCTGTACCTTGCAAATTGACATCGCAGCAGCTTGAACAATGCAAAAGATAAGCATAAGTCTTTTAGCCTTTGTGGTGTTTGTGCTGGAAGAAGCATGCTATTGCTATCCAACTGCTGCCAAACTCTGTCAAGAGTCTTCAAGCCAATGGCTCTGTGCGATGTTGACCCTAATGAGTCATCCTTGAACACATACCCTTGAGGTTGCTTTTCCACCTGTCTTGTCTCTTCTCCCATGACCAATAGACGGGGAGGCGCATGCTCGCTTACCGTTAGAGGTAGCTGTTGATGCACGTACCGAATAACAAGGCGAGGATTGCGACCAAAAGCAAAAGATTGACGTGCCCTTTTTACAGCATAATATTTGAATACCAGTTTGGCAACAGTGAGAGCAAAGAGTAAGAGTTCAAGGAGATAAAGAACAACGAGGACATACTTGAGGTAATTCCCAATGACCACTGTAAGGTGGGTGATACCAACGTATAGGGTCCAGATGCCCTGAGCAAACAGCTCAATAGGTGGACCTGTGCTTTGACCTTCTCTGTCGTCAACAGCAACTACTACGCTGGTATTGATCATTACGTTCTGAACAAGTAATGCCCATGTAACCACCAGGACCGAGTGTTTGGCCGGATTGCACAATGCGACCAAGGCAGGGCTTGACTTCTCCAAGTCATTGAGCCCATGGGCAACCATGGTAGAAACTAATACAGTGCTACTGGAGACAACAGATGAGATGATAGGCAAGAACAAAGTGGTGGCACCAAGGAAGATGAAACGGGTCAAAGGGTGGTGGCGGTAGCGTTGGCCATAGGCACATATCCCCACAATGACTCCCGCCATGATGGCACTAGCAACCAGCAGTGCGTCCACCCGCCACAACTTCTGATCAGTATCTCTGCGGAAGGAGTGCAATACAGTTTGGTTGCATTCGGCAAATCCAACATTATCATATTCATACAACTTTGAGAAAAAATGGCTTTTCAATCTAGGTAACATTCAGTCCCACGCTGAATCCACTGACTTGGGCCTGCTGATTTCCATGTTTCATGATTAGAACAAGAGGCACTTATATGTAACTAAATTTGAGCAAGCTTGCATGTACATAAAACTAAAGCTAGCTTATATAATAGAGTAGAGCTACATAATAAAAAAAGATTTTTGCAAAACAGATAACAATAAAGGCAAGCGTGTAACTAAAACTGATGAGCAGCAAGCTAGCAGAATCCAATCAATCTCAGATTTTTTATGTTAGGTTGTTTATATTTCAAAAACTAATTAAATGCAGTGCTCCATGTATATGTATATAAGTTGCGAGTGATTACATACTAATTGATCAGCTAGCTGTTTATGTAATACGGAGACAAGATATTACAGGGGTTACCCTATGATGGGTTGTGAACTTGTGATGCAGCTCAACGACCAGTGCACCCCTGGCTTCTCTGATGCGGCCGTGCACCCCTGGCTATTTAATGAGCAGCTGTGCCATTAAGCCTGCCACTGTTAATGGTTTCCAAAGGCGGCCTTCCTAAAGATGCTGCTTCTATTATTGCACTATCAGCAGAGGTGGCACACCTAGTATACCCGCGTTTGTTAATCATTCACAGAGGTGAGCCCTTCACAAGGCCGTGCCTCGCTGTTTCTAGAGGTATGTCACGTCAGCTAGCTATATTTTCCTTCTTTTTTTTGGGTGGGTGGGGGGGGGGGGGGGGGGGGGGGTGGACTAGCTAGCTATATTTTCCGTGATATGTATTTGTTACGTGGGTAGTACGTTCGAGCCTTCTTGAAGCAGTCGTGCATCTCGATTTTATTATTTGGACTTTTTTTCAACTGCAGCCACTATGTCCATGTCATATCATTAATGGATGAAGCTCAGCCACTCGTGCCCGTTCCCAATTGCTCATTATTTGGAATTTTTCAACTGCAGGATCCTTCGAAGGTCAGTTATCACCTAGTACCACATCGCCGACAAGCTAGCTTGACTTTGCTTGCCTATATACTGACCATACCTATCAAGTTGTGAGGAGACCGAATGGCGTGCCGCAAACTCCTGGTCGTCATTGACAACGCCTGCACTACAATGCTGACAAAGTCACATGATAGGTAAGTTCTGTGAGATAAACCAAAATGGTTTAACCTCACACGGTGTAACTTTTTTCTCTCGATCGGACCTGGAGTCCCGTTTTTCATTAAGAGGAAGATAGAACAACCAACGTTTACAAGGGCGAACAGCAGCGGTGGCGAGGAGCCATCAGAAGCTGCTAACCAGGAGGCCTAGCTACTGGATTTAAGTACAAGATATTACATTGCAGACAAATTTTGCGACCATAGTGGAAACAAGGCCGAAAGACTAGAGAAGCCTGCTAAAGACTAGAGAAGCCTGCTTCAATCCAGTCTTCGGCTTCACGAATGACCGCCGCAACAAGGCCCTCAATCCCGGCCACGGTATAACACCGCAAAACAAACCTTACTTAAGGTGCCACCAAGAATATAACAACTAGGGTGCACAACAGAACTTCGGCAGCATCTCCTATATGACAGAGTGTATCGTGGAAGCATTAACATGTAGAGAGATATAAAAGACACAAAAACAAGATACAGCAGCAGCCAAGGTCCATGACGAAACTGCCCAGCAAGAACCACAAGTCGATGTTAAAGTTGACCAACAACAGAGACTAAATTCTAGAACTCTTATTATTACAGAACACGTTTTGCTCATGCGACGCCTGCTGCTATCTTTCCACACTTTATGCGAAGCTTTCTGCTATCTTTCCACCCTTCGATCAAAGCCACACAACTTCCTCAAAAATATAGAAAAAGGGGTGTGAGACGTGAAATCTCAGCAAGTAAACTACATTAACAAGCTATTTGAACAACAATGTCATTAAGCATCAATTGAATCTTCAATTATGAGTAATCCAATAATAAATAGTGAGAGAACGAACAAGGTCCAAAGATAAAAACAACTACCTTTCCCTGCAACAGCATCAAAAAGCCTTTTGGTACAAATAACAATCACAAATAAATCCTGAAGCGTACGGATACCAAAGTAGTTTTCACCAAAGAGTATTCCTAGGTTATCAAATCAACAGGGAACATGAGTATATTATCTATGGCACAGGTTCGTCTAAGGACAAGATATATGATCGGCGAGGATAGAGAGAATTCTTAAGGGTTATGAACCACTACTACATAAAAGTACATCACTGTCAGGTCGGAACCCCCATCACTGCTGGAATTGTGTCAAGCAGAAGACAATCGACAATAATGGGGGTGGCCTATCAATACCATTTTGTGGACCCGGCATAGATATCATGAGTATCACTGCCGGGTTAAAGTATGTCCCGACAGTGATATCATGAGTATCACTGCCGGGTTGAAGTATGAACCAGCAGTGATATCATGGATGTCACTGCTGGGTCATTCTTAGAACCGGCATTGACACTCATAACACCACTGCTTGCTCAATATATCACACCCGACAGTTATTATTATAACACACTAGACAATTATAATGCACCAGAGACTTCTCATTGCCATCATATTTCTCACAAGATAAGATATGTGAATACATCAGAATTAGAAAACCATATATACATACTTAATAGGTACGGTAGAGATGAAGTCATTACAAACCAAAGTCTCACTCTTACACTCTTATTACAACTAAGTGGAGGACACCAGCTACTACTGGTTACCACATGCCATGACATAGTACGTATAGACAATACTACTACAGAATCCTCATCACCACCAGTTCCAAAACCCTCATTACCGCCGGTTTTGGCCCTTTGGCGGTGATACTAAACTTGCAAGTGGAGTCAACAATAATAACTAATATTTATCAATTTTCCTATAGCCTGTTAGAGCAGTGGTGCATAGTTATGACATTATCAATAAGTAATATTTATCAATTCTCCTATAGCCCGTACCCTCCCCAGCAATGGCACTAGAATATGCTTGTTGGTATTTCTTGATGTGAGTTTAGAAGATAGGAATTCTGCCGTCAAGCTTTCATACTTCACTGCAGTGCAATTTCTTTCTATAGCTAACCTCATTTGAATAGTTCAACATTTGGTCATGTCATGTGCCATCCTTTTCTTACATGTCACATTGATAGTTGTCCCAAATTTATTTCCCAGACAGAGATGTTATCTATAATACTTTTCAAAGATAAAATATTTTTAGTCATTTGAATAGAAAAAATGTAGTAATCATTTAAAATTTTGACCAGGTTCCTGTTGATGATTTGGCCACTACTGCAGATACTCATGCCTTATTTAACGACTTCCATCCCCACAGGATGGAAGGCGCACCAGGCAACCACGGCAAACTGCAGACAAACCACAATAAAAACCAACACCTTGCTGAAGAATGAAGATCCATATGATGATTCCCAGCCTATGTACATGGCAGATCTCCATGCTCACTCTTATCACCGATATCCTCTTTGTCACGTCCAGCTCTCCATCTACTACACCTAGCCACCGTGATTTCTTGGCGCTCTTATCCCTCAAATCCCACATAACAAGTGAAGCACTGTCGTCATGGAATGCAGCAAGCAACGACACCAGCAAACCAGTTCCTAATTTCTGCAAATGGACTGGTGTGACTTGCGGCGACCGTCGCCACCCAGGCCATGTCACTGCCATACATCTGCATGGCTATGGCCAAGGAGGCACCATCTCTCAAGACATCGGCAACCTCACATACCTCCACTTCATTGATCTGTCGTCCAATAACCTGGTAGGTGATATTCCGTCCAGCCTTGGCAATTGCAGAAAACTCCGTACTATAAATTTGAGCTATAACCAGTTCTCTGGCTCTGTCCCTGCTACTCTGAGTCATCTATCAAAGCTCACAATTTTCGAGGTCAGCAACAACAATCTGACTGGTGAAATTCCCACGACGCTATTAAATGTCACAGCACTAATGTTCCTTAGAATTGGGGGAAACTCCTTTCAGGGCCAAATCCCTAGCTGGCTGAGCAACCTAACATCATTGACTCAGTTATATCTTGCTAAAAACAACTTCAGTGGCAACATCCCTGCAGATTTATATAAGTTAACTAACCTTTCGATCTTCGATGTAATGAGTAACAACCTTGACGGCCTGGTTCCTCCATCACTCTTCAATATTTCTTCTATCACTGTCATACATCTTGGCTTCAACCAACTTGCAGGATCCCTGCCACTTGATATTGGCTTTAAGCTTCCCAAGCTAATTGTTTTGGCCACATTTGAGAACAATTACTTTGAGGGCCCAATACCAGCATCCTTATCAAATGCGTCTGAACTCCAATATCTGCTGCTTGCTAGAAACCGATATCATGGTTTGATCCCACCGTATATTGGTATTCATGGTAAATTGAAGTTTTTTTCGGTAGGCAAAAATGAACTACAAACCACAAAGCCTAGGGATTGGGAGTTTCTCACATCCTTAACCAACTGTAGCAACTTGGAAAGAATAGACCTCCAACAAAACAACTTTGAAGGTGTTATGCCAGTTAGTATCGCCAACCTATCTCGAGAACTCCAGTGGCTTACAATTGGCACAAATCACATAGCCGGGACCATATCTTGGGTAGGGATGTTCCAAAACCTTACATTGCTTACCCTTGAGGATAACCTATTCACTGGCACCCTACCTATAGCTATTGGCCAGCTTTCTAGCCTCCAACATCTTGATCTGTCTCATAATGGATTTGTAGGGCAGATTCCACAAACATTAGGCAATATCACAGTACTGAGTAATCTTTCTCTATCTGACAACTTTCTGAACAACAGCATTCCAGAAAGCCTAGGTAAATTAACGCATATTGAATCCATGGATCTTTCTTGTAACCTGTTGAGGGGCCAAATCCCACAGGAGATACTTAGTATTCCTTCCCTGACTATACTTCTGAACCTTTCCTCAAATGATCTAAGTGGGGCAATTCCAACACAGATTGGGCACTTGAAGAGCCTCGGTATAATGGACCTCTCAATGAATAAGCTAGATGGTGAAATCCCAGAAGCTATTGCAGGCTGTGTCCAACTGCGCTTCCTATATTTACAAGGAAATCTACTGCAAGGACAGCTCCCAGAAGGGCTGAATAATCTGGTAGCGCTGGAAAAAATGGATCTCTCGAGCAACAAGTTAACGGGACCAGGGAAAAATTTATCGGCCGAAATCTCCCGATATTTCCGATATATCCTTTTTATCCATAGGTGCCGATAAGAAAATTTCTATCTTTTTCGTATAAATTTTATTTAAATTTATTTAAATGTACTTAAATTCAAATTAAGTTTTATTTAAATTTGGTCCGATATTTCCGATATATCCCGTTTATCCTCTTTATCTGTGACCTCCGATAAATTTTAATTTCCGAAAATGAAAACCTTGAACGGGACCCATACCCAAATTTCTAGAGAGCATGAGGTCTCTGAACTATCTAAACCTGTCCTTCAATAACCTATCTGGTCCTGTGCCAGATACAGGTGTCTTTGGTAATGCCACTGGATTATCAGTCACAGGGAACGTCATGCTATGTGGTGGTCCTCCATTCTTGCAACTCCATTCATGCCCATCTATACCTTCTCGCAAGGCTTCAGCACATCGATTGCACATATTTATCTTTGGAGCTATTGGATTATTCATCTTTTGTGTATGCTCCCTAATTGCTTATTGCTTTATTAAGAGAAGGACCACATCAACTTTTGTTCATCGTGAGTACCTATATTCTTTAATGAGGAGCATGAGAGAATATCCTATGCTGAGCTACATGAAGCAACCGGATCATTCTCTCCAGCAAATTTGATTGGTTCTGGAAGCTCTGGCAAAGTGTACATTGGAAATTTAACTTTTGGTGAGAATTTAGCTACTGTAGCAATCAAGGTTCTTGATCCTGGCCAACAAGGAGCCAGTAGAAGCTTTTTAGCTGAGTGTAATGCTCTAAGGAGGATCCGCCACCGGAAATTGGTGAAGGTGATCACCGTGTGCAGTAGCTTGGACCATAATGGTGATGAATTCAAGGCACTTGTCCTAGAATATATTTGCAATGGAAGTTTAGATGAGTGGCTGCATCCAGACAAAATGACAGATAGCATCACCAGAAGAAGTCTAAGTTTGATGAAAAGACTCAACATTGCTCTTGATGTTGCAGAGGCATTGGAATATCTTCACGATCATATTGATCCACGGATAGTTCACTGTGACATTAAACCAAGCAACATACTTCTAGATGATGATTTGGTTGGACATGTTACAGACTTCGGTTTAGCTAAGATAATATCGTCTGAAGCAGGCAACAAAAACCATCCTGGAACTGAAGGCAGCTCATTTGCAGTTAAAGGCACAATTGGATATGTCCCCCCAGGTCAGTAATGAAACTGCTGTTGACGCATATGAATATGTTGCTGTTCTGAAGATTATTTATCTGATAAACTGATAATATTAAATTTTTATGTGATCTAATTATAATCTAGCCACTGAAATTTCCTTTTCTGTATATCGCAGAGTATGGATCAGGATGTGATGTCTCCACGGATGGTGATACATATAGCTACGGGATACTCCTGTTAGAAATGTTTACTGGAAGAAGGCCAACTGACAGTTTCAACGATGGTGTGGCAAATCTTGTCAGCTTTGTGAAGATGGCTTATACTAATAATCTACTGGAGATACTTGATGTTACTGCCACATACAGTAGAAACACAGACACCCAAGCTATCCTAGATATTCTCGTTTATCCAATATTTAGAGTTGCTTTCGCATGTTGCAATGACTCACCAAGACAAAGAATGAAGATGCACGACATAGTGGAGGAGTTGAATGCTATAAAAATGGCATGCGCTGTTGAGATGCCATACTCATAAATTACGGGCTGACACATGAACTAGGCTGGCAATAAGATGGTTCATTTTAGTCTACAAGCTTGCTAATATCCCTTGTGAACCTCCAAGTTTGCTAATTTCCTTGTGAACCTCCGATTTGTAAAAGGACTTTTATTGGTGATTCTTAAGTCAAGTATATTGCCACTGATTTTTACTTTACATATGTTTAATTTTTTTTAATCGTCGATACCTAAATAGGAATCGATCAACAATAGGCCAATGAAACCAAACTAAAAATACATCGCCAATACTTCCTGCCAATCCATCCATCAGCCACATCAAAAATCTGCTGCAGATCATCAGTCGCACGGCATAAAGAACAGGCCACTAGCGATCCATCCATCAGCAAAACGGAAGAACACTGGCGAACTAACTGCGGGAGCTCTGGAGCACTGATCCCGGTACATGGGCGGCGCATCTAGGCTACATAGAAGTTGAAGGGGCATGCACTACGTTGTTCGAGCACGGTATGAATGTCTCATATTGCAGACTTAGTTTACCTTCTCAAGCACGACTATGTTTTAACACTTATCTCCTGCAGTAAAAAAATGTATATATGTACTTCTTCTCCAGTTCGTTGGTAGTGAATGAAGTTTCTCTCTGCCTAATATCACTGAGAATATGCCTCAAAAGATATGATTTAGAATTTGACACTATGGTGAAGCAACAAAAATTGTTCAGATTGAGTCTCCATGTCTTTTTTCCCCCTTTCCTCTACTTCAATGTCCCATCCTTGCATACAAAAAACATATAAATCCAGATATCATGTACAACGATTATTTTCAGAATGCTATTTTATTTTATTGTGTTTTAACCATTGTGGCTACATTCTACAACTGCATTTTTCCACTTCCACACCAGACGACAAACATCATAAGTGAATGAAATATACTGATGAATTCACAATAAATGGCCTTTTGACATTTGAGGTCCACCTGCCAATGACTAAACTTTTGTATTTTTGTTTTTTATGCCCCTATCTCATGGCCAAAAACGTCACAATGGATGCTTCTTGCGGGACATGTTGAGCACCTTGCAATGGGAGTGGAAGTAGAAGCTACTCACAAGTCACAAAGGTTGGGCTGCATGCCAGGCAGTATTTAGGGAGGAGCGGCTAGACGTGTAGCCTATGTTGCACTACTGCAGGCCTGCACAATATCTTTGTTCCCTTGAGAGCAGTGCACCACTCCAAGGTCTTTTGCACAACCAAATGGTTGAAGCGGCGGTGGCTGGGTGCCAGTTGCGAGGCAGCCACAACGCTAGTAGACAAGTGTGGGAGAGATTTTGGCTTCCACCAACACTTATTAGACTTGTACTTTGTGCCCATGCCACTATACTTGTGCTTTTCCCAGTGCTTGAACAACCCTCCGGCAGTGGGAGGTGGCAAGCAAGTGTTCGCACCAAAATTTGGTTGTTTCCTGCTAATATAGGAAAACCAAGCTAGCCAGTGAACTTGAAGCTTTGTGTGAAGGCTGATTTAGAGGGAATGGAGGGGGAGATGGCTTGGGTGACTCACCATACTGTGGGTATGCTCCATGTGCAGCAGCTTGCACTAGGAAGGCTTTGGAAAGGAGATCGACCTCGAGACACCACCATGAACACGAGGAAGAAAATGAAGCTTGGGGCTTCCATCTCTGACTTTGGCGAGGTTGAGAGCGTGGTTGTGGTGGGGAAGCTCGTCGTTGGCTGGCTCCTCCAGCGTGGTGGACTCCTCCTCCTCCTCCTTCCTCTCCTCCTCTTCTTATTCTTCACACAATTCTAGTAGAAAGCTTAACTACTACAACTAGTGAGCTACACAAGTCAAGCAACTAAACTACTCTACTCACTAGATAAGAACTACTACTACAAAAGCAGCAACAAGCAAACGCATGTAAAGTAAATGCAAGTGTAGGAGTGAACAAACCACCGAGGACAAGAGACACAATGATTTTTATCCTAAGGTTAGGTTGCTTGCTGGCAACTTAATCCCCGTTGAGATGAGTCCTTTAGACTATCGCTTCACAAGCCTCGCAAGTACACTAGCTCGTCCCCCAACTTGGACACTTGTTGCAGAAGTCGGCTTGTCACCAAGAACCACTTCAATCCTCCTTGATTATACTAGAGTTGCTCCTCTTGTACTTCTGCAGGGATGAGCACCAAGAGTAACAAGAACTCTATTGCGAGAACGATTCACCAAGTACCACTAGATGCAAATTCTCAATGCAAGGCACAAGAAACTCTCCAATCTCACACAAATGCAATCTCTAGAAAAACAAGTGAGTGGAGTGTGTTTTTCAATCCCAGGGTATGCGGAGTGATGAATATCTAACACTAGGGTTATGAAAACCCATGGATTAGCACCATGATAGCATATTTAACCCCTTGACCGGTTCTCCTAATCGGTTAGGGGCTAGGAAGCTACACCCAACGGGTGCACTCGTGCGCCCCTATTGGGTCTCGACCAGAGCCCATGGGCCTTGAGCCTCCATCTCCGAGGGGCTCTAGTTGATGGAAGTTGGCTCGGGAGTTGGGCAAGAACCCAGGACAGCCTAGGACGTCATCACCCGAGGGACCCAACTGACCAAATGAGGCTCAATAGGGTGGCTTGGGCAGATGTCGCAGAGCTCTCGACAAGACCCTACCACAATGGCAAGAGCCTCACACCTCGCAGAGGCACAGCTCCCTTCTCCTTAGCGTGGAGCTGCCCGCTTATTTTTATGATGGGTCATGCTCGAGGTAACACATAAGGGACAAAGGAGGTGCCAGAACCCCTAGGCTTTGTCTCCATTGGCGTGCAAGGAATGTTAGAGGGCGGGCGAGCTAGGGAGGGTTGGAACGATGAGCTCTGGACCTGCCACTGTCATCTGCAAAAGCTACCACGGGCAGTTTCTACGTTGTCGACCACAACCACACCTGGAGCAGTGATGCCCCCAATGGCTCAAAGATGAAGACAACGTAGCTAGAGCACTCGGATGGATGTCAAGGAAGCTAGAGAAAACCCCAAACTTTGTATGCCCCTTGCCCTTCGAAGATATAAGGATGGGCAAGCGAACCCTTAGCGAGGATGGACCCATCAAACACTCGATCAACAAATTGTACTCATTCCCAAAACCCTATATCAGAGCGAGCCATATGCTCTCCTACTCTCTCTCTCTCTCTCAATTATAAAAACTCACTTGATCATTCTAACATGAAGAACTCTCTACTAGACGTAGGGCTTCAAAGCTCGAACAAGGATAAACCTTCTTATGTCTTGAGTGTTAGCAACAAAAGTCCCAACCATTCATCACTAGCCATGGTACATGACAGTTTGGTCACTGGGTAGTGTTGACGGTCATTAACACCAATTATAAATCGTCAATATAACCTGCATATATACTTGATTTCATCACCAAACATAGGAATAGGGGTTTAAACTAATGAATTCCATGAGCTTTGGTGAATATGTGAATGTAGGAGGATTTATCCATAAAACGGCCCCTGGGACCACTGTCATACTGTCCAAACAAGCAAACTGACACTAGAAAGAGATTCGGCTCGCGAAACCTACAGAAAACAATTCAAGACAGAGTCTAGAAGCTTCCACCAGAGGGTGGGGCCCACATATTGTAGAGACAGGCCGGCCGGCCCCACCTATAAGCTGGCTGGCCTATGGGTCCCACCGGTCAGCGTCTCCTTTCTACGTTGGTTTCCCACCACCTTTGAGAGTCCATCTCTGCCATTGATCAAGGTCGGTTCATCCAACGGTGATCGAGGGAGTTGACGTGGATCGATGACGTGGTGATTCCGTGCCCCCTACTCCACCTCGATTCCTTACCCCCTACTCCACCTCGGCCTATATAAGGACACCCAGACCCCCCCTCCCTGGAGCCATCCTAAAACCCTAATTCATATTCTCCTCGTCATGAGTCAGCTACCAAGAGAAGATTAGTTCTCCATAGGATCTAGTCTTGTAAATAATAGTGAGATGGAGAGTGAGGGAAGAGTTTGGAGGAGGTACCAGCCTATCAGTGCTCTCTCTACGTGTCGGTGTTTCATAAACCAGACTATTAAATTTATACGATTGCCACGCTGCTCTAGGAAGACAATGGTAGCATCCAATAGACACGAGGATTTATACTGGTTCAGACTGGAGCCCGACATCCAGTCTTAGAGATGATCGAGTGCGTGTTTCTTGCTTGAATGCTCTGAAGTTCTTACAATGGGGGTGCAAGAATGGTGAAAGAGGTGGTAGAATCTAAGCTAGACGAGGGGCAACCCGAAGAGAAGCTCTAGGAGCCCTACTGCTATGAATGGAATGGTAGAGGATGAAGAATGTGAAGATGTCCCCAGGTGGGTGCCCTGGCTACCCTTATATAGAGTTTGGAGCCAGGGCTTGATACAAAGAGGAGGTTCCCCTGACCGAAGGGTTACAAGCATGAGGAAGGTCCTAACTAACTTGGCTTGCAAGCTACACCCTCTTTTGGTGTCCGTCTGGGCGTGGCCATTGTCATGGTCTTGTGCCACATTGTGGCAAGGCGAGACGTGCTGCTACTATGCCGACTATGGCGGGCACAGTAGGCACATCGGTGGTTCGTCAGCAGTCATATGCAACACGGTGTTCATCATGGTCTTCATCGCCGCTTCTAGGTTCCCTAGGATGTTGTACCCATAGCAGGTAGCTGCCCTGGGTCATCGCTCGTCTGGTCATTTCTCGGGGCTGAGGGCCACGACCCCGATCATCGGGGTAGGGGTTTTCAACCGGCTTGGTCAGCATCTGCGCTGAGACTCTTGTCGTGGCTCCCATTCTACAGTGGGTAGGACTATATACCTGCCTGGTTGGGCCATGTCTGGTCGGTGGTCATCGTACCCATCGTTGCCGCCTCGAGGTGGTGTTGTCTTGTCTATGCAGCATGGCATAGGGTTGGTGTCTGACTGGGCTGAGGTGGCTACTCTTGCCTTGGCCCTTATGGGGCTAGTGCGGCATGCTTGCCCCTATCAGGGTAGGCTCGCTTGGCAAGGCGCAACCTATTTCTATCTCTTTCGAAGGTCATGACAGAGCGAGGTCGTACACCTTGCGAGAATGGTGAGACCAAGGTAGGTGGAAGGGGTAATGAATAACCTTGACCTTAGCACCTGGCCTAACCTATTTGGCTTTTGCTAGGCTTCGAATGTTTGGGCCTTTGTTTGTTGCTGCGTTGTGAGCTATGCGGCATGCCATGTAATCGATGCCTTTTGATACCCTGGGGTTATAACCTTGACAGTATCCCCCAAGCATTTTTGCGATCATGAAATGATCGTGAAAGTGCTGGTATGCACGTACGTCGCGGCGCGGACTCACGGTCATAGCTTATTCGTGCTCCGTTGCTCGGCTCCTTGCTGGTCGATGTATTTAATGTGGTGAGCAGCCGTCATTTTTCGCTTTGTCAGGGCGTCCCGATGATGCGGTACTCAACTATCATGTCTGTGGGCTGTGCATCGGGGCTTGCATTTTAGGTGGAACCGAGTGGTCTCATCGATGTTGTACCGGCCCTGCCTTTAAGAAGATCTTGATTTTTCCCGATCTTTCATCCCTCCTATTGCTAGCCACGTGGCGATGGAGTCTTAGGCTATTCAATCCGCCCTTTGGCATATAAGTGAGGGCCTTCCTCCATCCTGGGTACCTCTGGCACCAAGATTCCTTTGGCCCCTTCGAGGGGCTAAGCTCTGATGGGGGAGTGAGAAAGGTCTTTGAAGCAAACCGCGTGGTATTTGGGCATGCGTCCTGCTAGAGACCATCTGTGGCGGCCAAAGGCTATCATTGCTAGTTCCAATAGTCGATGCTAGAAGGAATTTTGCGAGTCAGAGGGTGAGGGTTGAGCAATGACTAGTGTCGCTCCTGGCTCCCCTTGGAGGCCTATGCACTGGTCATCGGCCCGCACGGACTATCAAAGGGACAGGAGGAGGATGAAGCAGTGCTTCCCCGTCACTCCACCCCCATTAGATGGGCGACACAGCCGTATTGCTATTGTTGGCTGCCCCTTCCTCTAAAGCCAGAGGAGTTATGGTGGCACTCCTACGTGTTGCTCCTCAGAGGCATGATGCCGTCCTTGGCGGCGCTTGGCCCTGGTTGTCAATTGGCTTCACCATCATGGTGACACCTTTCATTGACATTTTAGCGGCGTGGCTGCTTTTGTTCCTGCTAGAGGAATTTCCTTCTAATGCCTCTTGCAGTCTATGCCATGAGCCCCTAAGCCATGGGTTCAGGGTTGTCCCTTTGGCCCCAGCTCGTTTGGAGAGGCTATTTTGTCCCAATGTTTAGGGGATCGTTCCCCCGACCTCTTTCTATGTAGTCGCGAGGTTTCTTGCAGTTAGGCATCGGCTCGTAGGTCTTGGACCCTTTCGCTTTACCTTGTGATCGAGCCATGATCACGTTTTGGGTTTTGCATTGTGTGTCACCCTGGCCTTTTGCTCCATTGATCTCTCTAGAGAGGTCATGAGCCCCTAACGATTTATGGGTCTCTAGAGCATGCCTTAGGTCTAAGACCTAGGACATAGGGAGGAGTTAGCCGTGGCTTGGCTCTGGCTTCCTTCGGGGTCACGGGGACCCTACTCTGTCTTTTCCTAATGTCCTTACTAACCCTGAGAGGTCATGTTGCCTTGTTGAAGGCGGGTTTGTTTTCGACCCAAGCGGGGAGAGGCATGTCCACCATAACCACGTGGTCGGAGCGGTGTGCCTCATCGGGGTCTATGGGTAATTCGAGTGGAACCCGATATCCTCCCTAATCTACATGGAGTTCGGCTGTGCCTCACATGAGATGTCCCATAAATCGTCGGTCATCAATCATGTTGGTCCCCAACGGCCTCTGCAGCGGCCAGTGGGCAAGATGCCTCCCCCCAGAGGGTATCAACCCGGGAGACTTCGAAGTGGATGACTCCAAAACATGGAGAGATGGTCATGTGGCTCTGCACCACCGATTATAGACGTGGGGACCCATCTCCTCCCTGCCCCTATCGCTTTTGTGGCCTCGAGCCCTTCTATGGGCTGGCCCAAGAGTGAGTTTCCTAAGTACGATGCGGGGTCATGATTGCAGTGGGCCACTCGGCACACGATCCCCGGGGGGCGGTTGGCCTCCCCGATCACATCGTGGCATGATAGTGATTGCTCGCGAATGGTCATGTGCTGCGAAGTGTGGACACATAAATTGAAATGACGGAGGGAAAGTGGGGGTGTACACATCTTACTTGATTCATGCCATCACTTGGGAGACCATCATTCCACCTCCCTTCGGATCGCTTTACCTGCTCTGCGGGGTTTTCCAAGTGGTTAGTAAATGTAATCGTGCGCGCGTGTGCTTTGACTGCCCTTAGTGGTTACAAATACACTTGGAGCGGAACTGTGAGGATGCATTCATCTTGAGTTGCCTGCTCCTCCACTTCCTTATCTCCGCTCTTGCTCATTTGGAGTTCCCTCCCTACCGGTGAGGATGAGTCATGGCAAGCGGCCGCTGGGAGAGTCGTCTAGCACTGGTGGGGCGCCACCACTTTTCCGTCCTTGCCTGCTCGATCAAAGGTAAGTGCATTTGGATGATTCTCGAGTTTGAGGGTCCGACCTGTGTTGATCCTGTGTGGCCTGTAGGGCTACCTTCTGCGCTTTGGCCACGGGGGCTATCGACGCTGCTCATGCCATGACCCCACCCATTGGGGGGTCGAGCTCGTCGTCGTCTTTCTTGGATGATCGGTGCGAGTTCCGCGAGCTCATTCGTGGGGCAGATGAGGCTCGTTAGCGCTTCTCTGATGCCACCCATGAGGTGAGCCGGCTGGAGCGCTGTCTTGAGGCTGTCTGGGTGGCCATTGAGGCCTCGGAGAGGGAGATCGCTGCCACATAGGCGGCGGCCGCCGACACCCAGGGCCGCATCATGGGTAAGGATGCTTCTATGTCTTACTATCCCATTCATTGTTCATCGTCCCTGACCTTCTCGCCTTCTTGTTGCCAGCGTTGGAGGAGCAGCTGGCGGCTTCCTGCCACGAGATGAAGGAGGCCTGCCTCCGGTAGGTTCTTCTGATGGAGGACCGTGAACGTGCGGTGGTGGATGGAATCTGACAGGGGGCCAGCGTCGCTCTTGCCTCCCTGCAGCTTCACACTGGCTGGGACTTCCATCAGGTGGCGCCTGGGTTTACAGATCATGACAGCCAGGCAGAGTGAGCGGAGCTGGTTGGTGGCTTCGTTGCTGCTGCTGCCGCCATTGTGGCCACTATAAACGTGGATGATATCCTCTGCGGCAGTGGTCAGGGGCCTATGGTTGTACCTAGGGACCTTCAATGAATGCAACCCTTTAGCTTGTGTCCCATGTTTCTTTTTCTTTCATGTGTCGGCTGTTGATCTTGTGCATTTAAACGCCATGGTCGCAACCTTGCTAGGGGATCGACCCGCATAGTCTGGCTAGGTGCGGCTCTGTTTTCATGACCTTAGTGTCATAGGAGCGGTCCGGCGATAGCGTGCCTGGTGCCATTCTCTTTTCTATAGGTCGTGATGATTTTTCTGGTGAGCGTCGATGCGTAGTATGCCACAGTTTAGCCCCTACGAGTGAGCCGTGTCGTCAGGCACACACTGATTGACATAGGTCCCTTGGGGGCGCACGCATCGTTAGAGTGTCGCCTTGATGCACACTTATTAGGGTGTGTCACGATCTCTAGGTACGAAAAGGACTTACTGATGATCATGTACAAAATTTTAGTGGGCTGGGAGCAGCCTTGATGCAAATACCAAGTGTCCACGCCATAGGTCATGGCCTTTGTTGCTCGTGGTGTCCAATGCGGCGGGGCTTGGGGCTCAGGGCTCGATGAGTCATGGAGTGCACTGTGTTGCGGTCCCTCTCGCGCTTGTTGTTCGTGCAATCATCGATCCATGTCATCACATGCCTCGTTGCGTGCCATGGTTGAGGTCATGGAGTGTGGCCTTCACGTGCTCCCCTATCGCATAGGGAAGTCGTATTTAGGCTGAGCCCCCAAGGGCTGGCATGCGGTGGTGGCAATTTGTAATCTCCCACTCATTGAGGTGGACCTACTGAAGGTTGCCCCCTATGGTGATGACCCCATGAGGGCCAGGCATCTTGAGCTTCAGATAGGTGTAGTTGGAGATATCCATGAACTTGGCGTAGCATGGCTGGCCTTGGATGGCATGGTAGGTGCCAGGAAAGTCCGCTATCTCAAAGGTGAGCATCTCCGTGTGGAAGTTGGCTCGACACCCGAACGTTATGGGTAAGTCAACCTGACCGAGGAGGACGGCTTGGAGCCCAGGTATGTCTCCATGGAACAGAGCGTCAGACGGTCGTAGGTCTCAGCCTAGAGAAGGTTGAGACCACTCCTGCCATCCATGAGGACTCGAGACAGGTGGGTCTTGCTGATAATTGGGTCGACGACAAGGGGGAAGCGTCCTGGTTGTGGAATGTGGTCGAGGTGATCCTTTCTATCGAAGGTGATAGCGGTTTCTGACCATTTTAGGAAAGCTAGGACGGCTTCACCCAGGGTGGCTGCGTTGACCTCCCTAGCTGTGAGCTTCTGCCAGTGCTTAGACTCATATGCCATCGGTCCACTGAAGATCATGAGCCACCCTCTCGGGTCAAGATACACATCCCCCTTCTATTCCTTGTCCGTGGGTTCGGACGACATGCCCGTGCCAGTCATCTTGTAGTCTCCACTAAAGTAGCGCTTGATGAGGTCACACTCTTTGAGTGTGTGCTTGACTAGATAGCCATGATTGCAACACAACATCATGACTATCTTGTTGAAGCTAACATGGCTGAGCATGCCAGTCTTCTGCTTATGGACCCTGTCGATGGCTATGATGAACTCGCTGTCGTGATGCCTCAAACTGTTCTTCTTGCCTTTTCTTTGCCGATTGCGGTCCTTAGCCTCATCTATGGGCTCAGCTTGTGCCTTGCCCTTGTGTTTGTAGAAGATGGCATGGATGGCGTCATCGCCAGAGGCATGACATGTCATGAGGTTGAGAAACTCTCGCGTCGCTCATGGTTTGCAGCACCTGAGCTCATGGACGAGCACTTCATTGGTCGTGCTGAAGATGAATGCTCCGATCACATCCTCATCCACGATGTCGGGAAGCTCATTGCACTACATGGAAAAGTGGTGGATGTACTCACGTAGAGTTTCTCCCGCCCTCTGCTTGCAAGCCTTGAGATCCCAGGAATTCCTAGGGCGCACATATGTGCCCTGAAAGTTTCCCACGAAGATGCACTTGAAGTCTGTCCATGAATGGATGTTGTTCACGGGGAGATGCTCGAGCCATGCTCGGGCACTTTCTACAAGGTAGAGCGGTAGGTACTATATGATGAAGAGGTCGTCGTCCGCCCCGCCTGCTCGATAGGTGAGACGGAAGTCCTCCAGCCACACGGTGGGGTTGGTGTCCCCGGAATACTTGATAATGTTCGGCGACGCGCGGAAGCTCACCGAGAATAGCGTTTGCCAGATCCTTTTTGCGAATGCCTGTGGTCCGTAGGCATCTAGGCTTGGGCAGCAACGAGTGTCCCGCACCCTGGGGTGCTAGCCATGGTTATCTGGGTCGTTGTCGCCATAGTGTAGCTGGTCTTTGCTCGCCCAGTTGGGCCCAGGGCGCCTGGTGCCTTCAGTTGGGCAGGCATTGTGATTTCTGACATGATGGCTACGCGCTGGGGAGGGTTCTCGCGCGTGTGCTGCTTTGCCATCGTCCAGTCGGAGCACGCTCACGTGTGGTGCCCCTCGGGGGTGCCATGTGCCGATCAGATGAGCATGAAGCTGGCTTCAGGGTGCCACCTCTCTGTGGAGCTTTGGGCCTACTGCACCACCGCAGTTTTTAGCAGGACCCACATCTCCTGATGGACGTGATTTCCCTCATTGGTTGATGGTTCAATGGCCTTTCGCATGATCATGGTGGCAGCTATGACATTCTAGCTGGCGCGAGGGAAGACCGGTGTCTCCCTTCTACCCTATTGGATCTGGTCATAAGCACGGTGCGCTCATGCCTATGCCCCCTTAGCATCGAGGTGTTGAGGGCTAGGGCACCTATGGTCATGATGTGTGTTGGCTGATTAGCTTCTCACGCGCTGGCTCGCTACAGACGCTCCTAGTCATACTCAGCTTGTTCCCCGGGGGTGT
Organism: Miscanthus floridulus; assembly: GCF_019320115.1. Classification (NCBI taxonomy): domain Eukaryota; kingdom Viridiplantae; phylum Streptophyta; class Magnoliopsida; order Poales; family Poaceae; genus Miscanthus; species Miscanthus floridulus. The sequence goes on along the minus strand of NC_089588.1, from coordinate 108,026,473 downwards.
GAGGAATCGGGTAGGCATCGTCCTCTATGTCCTCCACCAGCGCTGCCCCATCCTCTGAGAGGTGGAACATGTTGCATTCCCTTAGCGGAGGGTGGCTTCCCTCGAAATCGGACTCGGGGTCTATGTTCTTCGGGGTTGCCAGCAACAGGTCGTAGAGGGACTCCGAGTCCCTCCCCATCATACCCTTGAACCAGGGGAATCCGGCGTCGTTGTGCGGCCATTGCGTCTGGCCAGCTCTCGCTCAAAGAGAGCGATTGCGTTCCTCATCTCGATGGGCAGTGGAGTGCTGGGGTTCTAGAATTCCGCCTCTAGCAGCAAGGGCTCGCCTTCGGAGAGTTGGGCGAAAGCGTTTGCCAACACGTAAAACACGTGTCAACTCAGCTCTGGCTCGGGGGTCACCCCAAGGTATGCGTTGATCCTGCATGCTAGAGCACCAGAATCGATGATCGTGCCTCCGACTTGAGCTAGCCCATGATCAGGCATCTAGATGTGTGGTGGAGTCGCATTCTCTTCGCTTAGCCATAGCTGACCTAGGTGGTCGGCTATGAAGTCTAGGTCCCCAAAGCGCAGAGCTTGACTGGGGATAACACCATCAACGGGAGTTGGCTCGTCGATATTGGCAAACTCAAGGCATCCGAATCGGATGCGGCCACCGAGGGCCATGCCAAGAGCGAGCCTGATGTGAGTGCAGCGAGCCATCTCTTGCTTCTCAATAATCTAGAGTGCGCGACTGTCCCCTACCTGGCGTGCCAACTGTTGGTGTTTCATAAACTGAACTAGAAAATTTATATGATTGTCGCGCTGCTCTAGAAAGATGATGGTAGGATCCAATAGACATGAGGATTTATACTGGTTCAGGCCAGAGCCCTACGTCCAGTATCATAGATGATCGAGAGCGTGTTCCTCGCTTGAATGCTCTAAAGTTCTTACAATGGGGGTGCAAGAATGGTAAAAGAGGTGGTAGAACCTAAGCTAGACGAGGGGCAGCCCAAAGAGAAGCTCAAGGAGCCCTACTGCTATGGATGGAATGATAGAGGATGAAGAATGTGAAGATGTCCATAGGTGGGTGCCCTGGCTGCCCTTATATAGAGTTAGGAGCCAGGGCTTGATACAAAGAGGAGGTTCCCCCAACCGAAGGGTCATGAGCCTAGAGAAGGTTCCCCCAACTGTGCTGATCATGGCAGGCACGGTAGGCACATCAGTGGTTCATCAGCCGTCCTATGCAACACGGTGTCCGTCATGGTCTTCATCGTCGCTTCCAGGTTGCCCGAGGTGTCGTACCCATAGTAGGTAGCTACCCTAGGTCATCGTTCATCTAGTCATTTCTCAGGGCTGAGGGCCACGACCCCGATCGTTAGGGTCGGGGTTTCTCTGTGCTGAGACCCTTGTCGTGGCTCCCATTCTGCAGTGGGTAGGACCGTATACCTACCTGGTTGGCCTGTGTCCGGTCGGTGGTCATCATACTCGTCGTTACCGCCTCGAGGCAGTGTTGTCTTGTTCATGCAGCATGGCATAGGGTTGGCGTCTAACCGGGCTGAAGTGACTACTGTCGCCTTGGTCCTTACAGGGTTAGTGCAGCGTGCTTGCCCCTGTCAGGGTAGGCTTGCTTGGCAAGGCATGACCTCTTTCTATCTCTTCTAGAGGTCATACACCTTGCGGTGTCATGAGACCAAGGCAGGTGGAAGGGGTCATGAATAACCTCAACCTCAGCGCCTGGCCTGACCTGTTTGGCTTTTGCTAGGCTTCGGTCATTTGGGCTTTTGTCTGTTGTTGCATTGTGAGCTATGCGGCCCGCCATCTAATCGATGCATTGAGATACCCCGGGGTTATAACCCTAAAACTATGGCTTGTACCTTGGCGGATCCAAGTTCTATCTGAGATTGTCTCTGAGATTTCTCTAGTAATCAACTTCTGATTCAAGTAAGCATCTTGTTTATATTGTTCATTAGGTTTGTGACTCTTTTGAGTGCTTTATTCTCTTCCTAGGGGGAGTAAAGTATTAATCATAAGTGTAAGCATGGTGCTTAGACTTAGGTTAATCATGGATGCACCCTGCATTCTAGATCGGTGATAGCTCACGAGGGTGACTCTTATAGCCTCGTTAAATCCTTTGTAGTCCACCTCCCGCTTGTAGGCCAAGTAGGATCCGGTTACGAAAGAAAGCATCCTCTGTTGGTGCCTTTCCCTAGTAATGTCTCCAGTTGAATAGTAGAAGACATAGCTTACTGAAGTTAGAATTAGAGAACCTTAGTTATCCTCTCTACGCTCCTATTTATCCTAACCTTGCTGCTACCCTTAGTTAAGTTAAACCTTAGTTAGTCTCACACGTTTCCCTGTGGATACGATACTTGGAATACTTCCAGGTGAAAGCTACATCGGTATCCATGCGCTTGCGGATTTATCTGTGTGCGTTAATAAATACCAACAAGTAGGAAGTGTCATGTGTGTTCACCGATCTTAGGTGGCTCACATTGCTACCAGTTCTTGAGTTGGAGGCCCCGCTCGTGAGGGTGTCTTTCACTCTCTCACGAGGACTTCTCTAATGGCACCACCTTCCTTCCTGGCAAAGCTCTCAACTTTGGGAGCAACTACGTTGCTGATCTCGCGGTGAGCTTTGCCTTCCATAGGCTAACTTGAAGGTCCTCTCTCACCAGATCCATCTTGGTTTGGGCCCGAACCTAGCCGCGATGGATCGGCATCGAATGTTCTGAACTCTAGCCAACTTTCACCATAAACTCACCACTAGAGAGGAGCTACCATGCTTTTGTTGCATCTTTCATCTCTCCTAGGGATCTAAAATGTAGCCATCATCTTCAAGTTCGAGCTCACGCAGTTGATGAGTGGAGAACCATCAAAAGATGTCATCCTTGCAGGTGCCACCGAAACCAACGCCACCTCGGTACGTATTCTCCCTGAGCTGCTCTCGGGGCTGACTCAGAGAACGACTCTAATCAGGCTGAATGCTATCACTCATAGCGCAAGTGCTTCTCCATCATTGTGGGCCAGTCCACCGACAACGGGAGTCCCATGGCCACACTGCTAGACCTGACAACTAGTTGGAGGGCCGCCTACCTTCATGAGAAGGAAGAGCGATTTAAGGCGATGTAGGCCAATCTCGAGGTCAAACACCAGGAGCTCGAGCGGTGGCATGAGAAATTAGAGCGCCACCCGGTGAACTAGGCCCATGGTCACGCTCACATCATCCAAGATGACATGACGACATGGGGGCTCCTGGCACCCCCGCACTACTACAGAAAACTTAACCGAGGCGGGCAAAATCGATTAACCGAGGCAGGCAAGCCAACCGCCTACGTCAAAAGGTCACGGTTAATCGGGCCTTAACGGAGGCGGTTGGCCAACCACCTCATTTAATAGATTAACCGAGGCGAGCGTCTTGCAAATGCCCACCGTGGTTAATGGATTTAAAAAAACAAAAAAAACTAGAGCCCATCGGCGAGCCCATTTCTGAGCCCACCGACGAGCCCAATCCTAGCCCAAGACCAAATCCATGCCCACGCTAATGCCGGCCGCCCTCCATGCTCCTGTCGTGGCATCGCGTAGATCTACCCCTTCTCGAGAGTCCCGCCACTGGATCTGCCTCTGCTCCACTTCATCTACATCTGCTCCACCAGATCTGCAAAAGGAGAGTAAGGGAGCTGAAGAGAGGGAAGAGAGAGGGGCAGGGATTTGTGTATCAGCTGTGCCACCAAATCGAGCCTGATGCCCATGCCCTTGCTCCTTGCGCGTGCATCTGAGGGGCGCCGCGTGGCTTGCCACCGCGCACCCCTCACCGCGTCGCTTGCCACCATGGCCACCGCGCCACTCGCCACCGTGCGTCCCTCACTAAGCCACCATGGTCCAGCGCTGGGAGGGAGGGAGCGCCGAGAGAGAGGGAGGGAGGGAGCCCGCCTCGATCCACCAGAGCTATGGGTGCCTGCTGCCGGAAGGTCATGAGGAGGGAGAGAGAGCTCGCAATGAGAGGGAGGTCACGAGGAAGGAGGCTTGACGTCGCTCATGCTCGGTCTAGGAGAGGGAAGTCATGACTCGCGAGGAGGGACACCGCTCGGCTCAGTCTCACTAGAAAGAGAAGTGGTGAATGAGAAGAGAAACACTAAGGTGATGTATTTATATTCGAAGAAGGCTGCCGGACCTCGCCTGCGCCTATTGGGCCTCGGCCTTTTTGTAGGCAGGCCTTATAGGCAACTGCCTCGGTTAATATAGGACAACCGCCTCGGTTAATAGGCATTAAACGAGGCAGTTCTGCTATGTTCCTCGCCTTGGTTAAGCATTAACCGAGGCGGTTGTTGGGCCGGCTGCCCTGCCACAAATAACCAAGGCAGGCAACCGGCCCAACCGCCTCGGAGGCCTTTTTCCAAACGCCTCGGTTAAGTTTTTGTGTAGTAGTGCCGGCATCCCTCACGTGGCGCAAAATGTGGCTGCCGTTGCATGTTGCCAAGGAGACATCCCAGAGAAGATCCACGTGGCCAGGCACCTCCTCAGCATTGTCACGACCCGATTGTCGTTCCAAAATTAAACTTTACAAAGGCCCCCTCATCACAGACTCCAATGACTAACTATCACCTCCCTCTCCCAAGGTGTCAACCTAGTTGACCTCCTAGAGTCTCTCCCAACTTAGAACCACAACTCTCGTGTACCCGAAGACTCCTCTCTCTACCTTTCCCGTGTGGTGGTGAAGCCCACTGGCACGATGTTTATCTCGCAACTCGTGTAAACCAAGATTCTATCGAGAAAATCGTATCCCCAAGATCCCTTATCATCCCTCACCTCCTACACACCCTAGCTATCGAACGAAGAATCTCCTCAAGTTGATGCATGACCTTCAAACAAATCTCTGGCCCCTGAAAAGATCTACCACTTTGTAGTTGACATTTTCATCTAAAATCATCTAGGGTCCCAAAATCATATTTTACATTTTGAGATTTTGAAATTTTCAAACCAACTCAGATGGAGAGATGCCCTAAATCAAAGTTATTGTAATCAATGAGATCTATCAGACCTTTTTTATTTCAAATTGTTTAGAAACGGACATATTCATTATAAAATTCAAGAAAGTTAATAGATTTCTAGGGACGACAGTCCATCAATTAGTCTCTATTTATATTTTGTGGAGAGGCAATCGATTTCTAAAACAAGAAACAGAACACCTCTAAAAACGGTTTACTTTAGAAGTGTCCTGACATACCACTATTCTTTCTTAGGCCATTTGTGTATATTTAACGAAAACCTATCATGCTCTAGCTTTACAAATACTAGATGACACCCCACACGTTGTTGTGGGAATTTGTAGTATCATATAGCTAATTGAATATTTGATGGAACATAATGAATTTTGTACATGTAAAATCAAACCGATATATGGAAGGGACAAAATCATATTCAGTTAACAATGGCAATAAAAGCATGGTTGCGAAGACGGCCAAAGAAAAACATGACTAAACTGGTGCTTACTTTTGACATATAAAAAGGATTATATGCAATAATTAATAATAATTTGATTGACGATGGATGCAGAGCACACAATTAGAAGTAGACGCTGCCAGACAACTAACTGAAACTAAAAAAATGCTGGAGCCCAGGACCAGGAATTAGGAGAAATGAAAATTTTAAATTAAAAAATAGAATAGGCCGGCAAAGGTAACCATTTAGAACACAACATGATAAATTGGGGAAGTAGAAACTTGTGCTGTGCCGCTATGTGCTGTGACATCACACTCTCGTGCATACCTCGTCTGTACCTAGAATACAAATGAGATTTGACTACTGTTTATTGCATCACAACCATTCTGATCGACGATACCACCTCGTGTCCTCAGCGTGAGGGCCTCCAGAACTGTGTCATAGCAAGTAAATCTTAATTTTTTTATTTTAATTTTTATTTTAACCTAAGACAAGACTATTCTAATTTATTATGCATGAAAGAAAATATGTGAAAATTAAATACTGGATACATACCGATTTACCAATCGGCGAGAACTTGTTGTGTCAAGTCAATTGATGACTTCCTCATTGAATTTAGTTTGAATTTCTTGTTTCTGCCACACCATCTTGATCTTCTCTTTTCCTACAAAGGTCAGTGGACAACACATACCCGAAGGAATTCACAAAGAAACAAGGGTGATTGTGATGACAAGTTGGCACTCCTGTTTAGTTAGCATGGATAGTTTTTCCCATGTTCTTTTAGTTCTTGTTTATTGTTCACCAAGTTCTTGCAAAAACTTTCATCACAAGAATTTTTCTCCATTTTGAATTTATCTCAAAAATTTATCCATTCATATTTACAATTTTACATGCAACCACTATCTACACAAGTAATTTTAGTTCAATAATTAAACTAGACTTCATATCTAATTTAATTAAGGAAGGCTACTTAACCTAAGAACCATGCTTAATTTAAAAAGCCTATGGAAATATGATCAGTGCATCCAAACCTTAAACTAGGCACCATGCTTAATTTAAATGTTATAAATGTATGATTAATACTTCCAAACTAGAACATACTAGCATAAATCAAAGGAAGCATGAAAACAATTTAAGATTTATTCAAGCAGAGATGAGAATATTAATGGTGAACCAATTAAACAAGCATGCTATAGAAAGGAAAGCTAACTAAATGAATGCTATGATTTTGAAACAAGAATTCTAACTAAATGAATGCTTAAGCATAAATGTCCAGGCTTTAGCTTTTTCCCGTAGCGCGAACCATCAGCCGATATCATACCGAATGGCATATTTAGCCAACATATGAATCTGTTGGTCCCTTTTAACTTACGTCTACTACAAAGCTAGACTAAGAACCCAAATAGATAGATAACAAAGGAAATTTGCCATCTACCTAGACTAGGAACAGTACCCAACTACAGTTCAGAGACTAGGAGCTACCCAAAGAAAGTACTAAACATTTGATGATTTAAGCAAACATGGAATGGTGAGAATAAAATGTAAAGATAGGTTCTCACATACATTGATTGATTTTGCCGTTACCAACAACTTCAGATGGAGTTGTGAGTGATGCAACATCTTTGTTCCGTCACATATGATGATTTTATCTCCTCTTGACGGTGACCTTTTCTCCATCTGCACATGGTTAGAATGTATGGACGCACATACCTTTGAGATGGCAGGGTGAAGGTGTTGATGATTCATGAATGACCAGGCACCCTAGGCTCTTGATGATTTTCTTGTAGAAATAAGCCAGAAGGTCTAATGGTTGATGTTGCCATGTCTATTCCACACTCAACAGGACAAGGATAATCCCACAAAAGCTAGTGGTAAACTAAATTAGCAGACATCAAGGTAATTATCAAAAATTTTACGCCAATTGCTTCTCCGGCAACAGCGCCAGAAATGCTTGTTGATATTTCTTATGCTCAAGTAGATAATTCCGCAAGCACACAGAATATCATTGTAGCATTTCACCCGGAAGTATTCCAGGTATCATTATTTATATTTTACCACAGGGAAGCAAGGGTTAAAGATAGTGATAGTTAACCATCATGTATCTACTAACTAATATACCGACTAGACTAACGTGGGGGTAAGTGATATACACTAAAGTGAGGTGACACACAAAGATCCAATCATGAAAAGGTAAATTGGAAACATAACTAAATAGCAGGGCAATAATAATAAGAGAACACTAGAATCCTAAGTTACTTCTATTCAAGCACTACTCTAGCTAGTGACTGTGGCTATACTGACAAACCAAGATAGTGCAAGGTAGGATGTAATAGCACTTGAGGCGTAACTGCCCCAAACTCACCTAGAGGGTTGATTGGGCACAAAGCACCATGAGCCCTATGATTTAACAACAAGACCTATCGTGGGGGAATACATAGGATGGACAGGGCTGTCACCACCTGTTAACTACCCCGATCTATCTAGAGGCCTAGCCACATTGCAAGGTACCCGATAGTATAAGCACCATGCTTACACTATTTGATACTACCCTAGCCTCATGTTAAGACTAGAATATCAACTAGTGATGAACAACCCATGCTACTGAGAGCCTACTTATCATAGGAATATAAGCATAACTAAAGTATAACTAGAGAACAAGACTACTACATAAAGTAAAAGACTTAAAATAATACTTGCATAGAAAGTAACATACTAAAATAAATAAATTATTTACAAAAGAAAGACAGAGCTATACTAGACTCCGAAGACTACTCCAGAGCTCCCACCAAGACTAGCTACTACTAGAAGAGCTACATCTTGAGAGAGTAGAGAGAGCTACATCTCTTGGATGTGAAGGTGTGTGTTACAACTGAGGGGTGAGGGTCCTATTTATAGTGGGAGGTGGAGTAGGGGCTACTCCAATGCCACGTCATCAATCCATGTGCTCTCCATCCTCCTCCATTGGATCAAACCGCTATATAATCAAGGGTAGAGAGCATTTGAGCATGTGCTTCTTTGCATGGAGGCATGTAATGGCGGTGGAGAGGGAGTGAGGCGCCGGGCGGCATAGGGGTGGTGCCGACCGGCCCCCCTATGACAGGAGGGACCTCCCTCCTTCTTCTAGAAGCTTGGCCCACATGTCATGAGTGGGTTTGGATGGTTGTAGATGTTTGTCACGTTGGTTGTATTGGCATGCCATGTTAGTGATCTGCGTGATGCTTCTTCTCGACCCTTCATCTTGAACCGACATGAAATCAACGATGGACGAAGCTTGGGAGTGTGTTTCTAGTGCTTCGGGAGGATCAGTGATGTGGCAGGGGGCCAAGGGGCACCGGGTGGCGCCTAAGTGGGGCCGTTCGGCCCCACCAAGTGGGCCTAGACCCTCATGCCACTTCCACTTGCTCCTATGTGCATGTTTTGTGCCATTTTTGCCAAAATTCATGCATACAAATAAATCTCCAAGTACAAGTGGAAATAAGTGAATTATAAACATAAATCACTACCTATGTTGTTGTTTTCTCCCATTTTTAGTGCAATGTTGATGGTCAAAATAGGCATTTAGTAACCATCAACACCATCGACGACCTTCTTGCCTGCGTCAGGTCTAGGAATCCGAGCCTCGGCCAATCGTGCTCGTCTCATCGGTTAGAATGGAGACGCTGGCAGGCCATTTGAATCAATGGACGCCCGCACGCTGCACTCCGTTTCGCGCTCCACGCAGGGTCCGCGCCGCCCGAGCAACAAAAGGGAAAGAGCGCGCGGTGCCTCCGATTCGGAAGGACCCGACTGCGGCATCATATGGATGCCCTGCCAGCGCCGGGAGAGATGATGCAGCAGAAGGTGGAGAGGAGAGATGCAACACCTGATCTACTTTTGAAACATCCAAATACAACTGTTGCAACATATGTCTGAAGGCAGCTGAAACATTTGAAACACTTGAAAAAAACACCTGAAAACATTTGAAAACCATTGCAACCATACGCAACATCCAAATAAAACACGTGCAACGTATGTGTGAAACATATGCAACATTCAGATAAACACACTTGCAACATGTGTCCGGAAAACACAGATGAAACGTACCTCTGAAACATCTGAAATACTCAAAACATACGCTTGCAACATGCCTCTGAAACAATTGCAACATAGGCAACATGTGTAAGTATAACATCTCCCGATCTACTTTTGCAACATCCATATGAAATAATTACAACATACATCTGAAACTCATGAAACACTTGAAACATACATATGCAACATACGGAAGGGGAAGGATGGGCCGGTCGATTCCGGTCGTCGGGGTGAGAGAGGGCGCCACCGGGGGTGGGGAGGGCACCGTGCCGGGGTGTGGGAGAGCCGCCCACTCACCTGCAATACCGCCGCGCCACCTCCATGGATCTTGCTCGTGCTCCATGGATCTCACCAAAGTGGGGAGAGGGCCACCGGATCCGCGGACGTTGGGTGCTTCCGGTGGGTGAGGACACTGGGGGGAGGGCGCCACCAGGGTGGGGGAAGGAGCCGCTAGGGTGAGGGAGGAGGACGCCGGGGTGGGGGAGCGCGCACGTCGGGGTTGGGGAGCGTGCCACCACCGGCCAAGGAAGCAGCCATGGCCGCGTCATTAGTGTGGGGCAGGGGCGCGAGCGCGGAAGGCATAATAATGGGGAGGGGCACGAGCGCGTGTGGGAGTGAGCGATGGGAGGTGACCGTCCGTCCGAACGTCTTAATCGTATCATTATCATATATAAATACTCATCAATCGAACGCTCTCTTCTTGTTTCATTTCCTGATGCATCAAGGAATATAATTACTCACAAATCGACGGCAGTGTCCTGTTCCGTTTCCTATGCATCAATTGGTCGGAGGAATCGGCGTCGATGTCTCCTCTGATTTGGATTTCATGGAGTCTGACTCAGCAGGGAGAGAGGGCTAATAAATTTAGATGACGTGGCTTCACCAAATTGTAGAAAAATAAGCTAGTAAGGTTCTCCTATTTAGGTATAGGGGATAAGAGATAGAAGATAGGAAATATACCATAAAAGTAGTATTTTTTGTTCATAAAGAAAACTTTGAGTGGTCGAACAGATCTAACTCTTGCTAAAATGGACAATCTATAGAAAATAGTGCAAATTAAAATTTTAGAAGAACTAAAAGATTTTTTTATAATGAAAAGATAATATTATAGTAGGTGAGATAATGTGCAAAATTTCAAGTCTGAAATTAAATAAAAAACATATATGCCAGCAAAGGAACACCTTTGATTCAAAAAGAAAAGATCAAGAACATAAGGTGTGGTCGACCAGTTGGCATTCAGTGAGAATGTTCTAGCTTTGAAGGATGGTGAAAATTCATTGTAAAGAAAATCCACAAGTTAAAAATAACACTAAAATTTAAATAAATACTACATGAGTGTATGTTGTGAAATCCATTCAAAATTGCACGTTCAAATTTGGTTCCGCATATATGAGATCACAAATAAAAAAATTCTTGTGCAGCACCAATGGAGCACCAAAATTCATACAAAACGACTTAAAATGTTGCGATGGAAATTGTGGAAGGAGTACGGTATAACGTAACCAACTCATTTTCTAAAAGGATTCTTTTGGGCTTTTTTTTTATAAAGTTCTTTTGGGCTTTGGCTTTTGGCCCGCTTTGAGTTCAGTCGCAGTCCACCGCTTCACCTTCACGGCAGTCGGCAGCACGGCGCAACTCTTCCTCTTCCCTCCTAGACCTGTCCAGTGCCCACCAAGCTCTGCCACTGGCAGGGCCGCCCCCACCTCCTCCGCCCGAACAGCGAGAGGAGGAGTACGATCCACCTTGCCGCGGTCGTCGATTTCCGGTAATGCGCCAGCACTCCTTCCCCCGAACTCGACGCTCCTTTGTCCCTACTCCCTCCGGTCCTCATGCTTTCGCCGCGGGTCGCGCGCGCAAGGTGTTCGATGCATTGCCTGTTTGCCGGCGATGCGAGCGCGCGGCGCCCACGGTGCTGGCGTTTTGCCACCGGCTTATTGACGCAATGTGTTTCCTCGCTGACGGCTGCTGTTTCTAGTGATCGTGTTTGCAAGGTCGGATCGACTGATGGCGGATACCACGGGAACGTCGTGGTCAGACATCCCGCTAGAGCTGGCCGGCCTGGTCCTCTGCCACCTGCCCGCGCACGTGGACCGCATCCGCTTCGCCACGCGGGAGGTCCCCTTGCCCTCGCCGCTGCCGCTGCTCGCGCTCCCAGACAGCACCGTGTACTCCCTCCCTGGGAGCGAGCCGCTCCGCTTCCCCGGCTGCACAGCCTATGCTGATGCCTGTGGCAACTGGCTGGCCTTCTCAACCGAGGACGGCTGCTTCTTGGGGGATCCGTTCTCCAACGCCACTGTGACACTTCCTCAGCTGTTCCGCGTCCGAGCCCCACGTCGCCACGGTGTGAGTGAGACACGGGTCTCATGGGTTGAAATGGAGGACGCCCCCGAGAAGCTGACTATATACAAACTGGTATTTTTCTCCCGTCAACTCATCGCCACATTCGTCCGGTTTTAGAACAGTGCCAGGGTAGCGCTGTGCCAGCCAGGGGCGGCCTCCTGGTGGTCGGTACATGTGGATCACCAGTTTTGCTGTATGATGATATGACATTCCACCAAGGAAAGCTCTATGTCCTCAGTGACTTGAACCATGGCCTTTTTGAAATCGACATCAGTGTGGACCACCGAACGGGAGATCCATGACTTTGTCAAGGTCGACAGGTTGTCAGCAGCGTCTTGATTCCTCATCCTGCAATTGCGGGCATATGCCAAATGCTCTACCTGGTCGAATTCTAATCACATGGCACGTTGCTGATTGTGCACAGGAAGACATATGGCAAGGGGAGGATAGGACCCAGATGGTTAGTGGCAGGCACATTTATCCCATCCGGGGGGATCGAGTTCGAGGTGTTCAGGGCGGACTTCCGGCAGTCAAAGTGGACCAAGGTGACGACCATTGGTATTGATCAGGTGCTTTTCCTGCAGAGGCGGTGCTCCAGGTTCGTTCGCGTCTCTCCGGAGGAGATGCCAGGGGACCGCATTATCTTCCTGGGCAAAGATGATGAGGATCATGACTGGTACGAAGAGGGGGGCTCTGCCTGTGATTCTTGCAAGGTCTATGACATGAAAGACGGCACTGTCTCGCCCTTTGTACCAAGTGTGCATTGGGAGCATGGCTCTGTACCTGCAACGTGGCTCTTCCCTCTGGTCTGAACTATTCTGTCACTGAGATTGCCGGCTGTTAAATGCTTTGATCGGTGCTTATCACCGAGACTGTGATCTCAGTAAGTCTGGTGTTTATATTTTCATGCTCAATATGTCAGCCTTTTGCTTGAGGGTAATGATTACAACTTACTACAAGGGTATTAGTCTGATCTGAAACGTGTTGGATGTTAATTAGGCATGTATGGTTCAGATGCTTTTAAGGCATGTGTTGGATGCAATCATCTTATGGTTCAAATGCTTTTATTTCCCATGCAATTAGTCACATATTCCTGAAGCAAATGATATGTATGCTCTTTCTGTGAACTACTATCTGAATTGATTTTGTGATCCGTAATGCGTGCCTTTAAGCTTCAGACCAACATGCCATTTGATAAGTATGTTTTCCCTGGAATAATCATGCACGCTGTCCAGTCCTCAACTCAACTAAACTCCTGATGGTCTTATGGAGTAATCTGATGTATCCGTGGGGACTGAAGAGGTGAAAAAAGAATGGGAGTTTGCCATGAATCTGAATGAACTGAAACTCTTTTGTTCGAAAAGAGGTAATAGGTACGCATTGCAACACTATGATGGGGCAAACTAAAAATTGAAAGGATATGTTAAAAATATTGCAATAATATGATAGGCAAACTGTTAGATGTATATATATTTAGCGGTCTAATTGTAATTATACTGAGCTCCTTGCGACTATATATGAAAGTCACTCATCCCTAATGAAGTGAGGTGCTCCCCTATTCCTTTCTACATGATATCGGAGCCTAGGTTCTCTTCCTGCCTCTGCCTTCCCCCACCACCTCCACCGCGCAGCCAATTTCCGGCTGCTCTCCTCCCCACGCCGCCGAGCTACGGCCGCGCGTCCACCTTCTCTGGCACCTCTGCTTCCTCTTGCCTCTTCCCATCCGGCGACGCCCCTCTGCGCCGCCGGTCCGCGCTCGACGCGGCTTCCCTTCCCGATCGCGTCCGCTCGGAAGTCTCCCCTCCGCTCGCGCAGGCCCGGTCCTCTCCGCTCGCCTCGCGCAGACCGAACGTGCCCCATCCTCGCGCAGGCCCCGTCCCCTCCTCGCGCTTGCACGAGACTGCATGCACCATGCAATGCAACCGTTCGCCTCATTTGAGTCTTGACCGCTTCCCAGCCAAGTGCGTGCCTCTCGCCCTCGTCTACCTGCTCGCTCGACCTCTCCCTCGCTCGCTCGCGCGTGACGCCCGCCTGGAGCCCTGGAGGCGCTCCTCTTTCGTCGCGGTCCGCTCCGCGCCGCAGTTTCCTGAGCCCGGTCCCGCACACGAGTGCTTGCCGAGCCCAGTCCGTAGTGCGATCCGCTCCTCCCGCGTTGGCTTTCCAATCCCCATCACAGCCACGTATATACTATATTCTAAACATAGCAAACCGGATCGCCTCTCCTCCACGAAATATTCCCTTTACCTGCATGCCTACGTGACTTGGTCACGTCCGTGCAAGCGTCCGCACGCGCTCTCTCTCCCTCAGCCAGCCGAGCGACGCGCTCTCTCCCTCTCTGCTCGCGACCCCCCTCCTGCGGCCTTCTCCCGCACGCGATCGCTCTGCCCACGCCAGCACCTTGCGCGCATCCTTCCTTCTTCCTGCCGCGTACACTCTTACCTGGTCCTGCACGATCCCAACTCTGCTCGACGCGTGCCATGTCGACCACTTACTCTACCTCTAGTCCTCTGCCTCGCCAGCAGCTGCAGCGCCCGGCCTGACGTGGCCCCGGTATTCTTGGGCTGGCTCCGCAAACCCTTGCGGCCTTTATTCCCCCGTGTCCCCCGCAGAAGGCAAACCCTTGGGTCCTCGACACAGGCGCGACCTCCCATATGTCGACAACCGAGGGCATACTTCTGTCTCGCCTCCCTTTCTCTCCCCTTCACATCACTGTGGGCAATGGCAACAATCTCCCTGTTTCGTCACGAGGCACTTCTACTCTACCCACACCACACTCGAATTTCGTCTTGAATAATGTCCTTGTCGTACCTTCCTTAATTCAGTAACCTTCTTTCGGTTCGTCAATTTACTCGCGACAACCAATGTTCTGTCAAATTTGACGCTATGGGTTTCTCCATTAAAAATCTCCACTCTAGGCAAGTGGCCCTTCGCTGCAACAGTGACGGTGACCTCTACACATTCCCAACTATCCCTGACACTGCCGCTACCCATGCCAACCTTGCTTTGTCGACAGCTTTGTGGCATCGCCGTCATGGCCATCCTGCTCCTCATGCTGTCTGCACCCTACAGAATATGTCAGCCATCTCATGCAATAAGCTAGATAACTCCCTGTGTCATGCATGTCAGCTTGGCAAACACATGCGTCTACCCTTTGCTCCTTCAGCATCCACAACTTCAGAACCCTTTGCTCTCCTTCACTGTGATGTCTGGACTTCTCCGGTCCTTAGCAACACGGGTTATAAATATTATTTGGTCATCCTTGATGATTTCACTCATTTCTGCTGGACCTCTCCGCAGCTAAAAATCTGAAGTCTATGGTCAATTTGTTGATTTTGTTGCCCATGTTCAGATTCAGTTTAACTTTGTTCCCAAGTGTTTTAGTCGCGACATTCTGCTTCGCCATTCTTAGGGATGAAAACGGTCGGGAAAATGTCTTAACCATTCCCGCTCCTGTATTTTTTGGCTGGGAACGGGAAGGCCGGACGGGAAAACGAATCCGGTATTACGGGATATCGGGAACGGAATATTTCGAACGGGAACGTGTCGATTACGATCGGGAAGCGGTAACACAAAACGGGAACAACTTGAAACAATGAGCTCGATGCAACAATAGCAACCATGCATAATCCATATGCAAACAATAGCAAACAATGAGCTTGTCAGAATATTTATGCAAAGAAAACTATAGAACTACCAAAAAAATAAAATGGAAAAGAAAAATGAACAAAGGGCCAAACCTTGCTGCTCCATGCATGAATTCCTGGGCCAAGCATGGAATGATGGGCTGCATGCATGACTCGTCAGCTCCTTGCCTCCTCTTTTCTGATGCACAGAGGCCAGCCGCCAGCTGGTGCATTTAGTCCCACCCCGCCAAGCGAATCACCGGTGGGTGCGCATTGTAACACCCCGGGTGTTTAAATACAAAAACTGCCATGTCATCATATGCATTGCAAGGCATTTGGTCATATTAAAAACTTTGTATGCATTCACTAAAATAAATTTACATTTATGTATAAGCATTGCTTGGTATTATTTGAATCAAGTTCGAAACCTTTGCATTGATTTGAAGTTCCGAAAACCCTGATTTTCAATATTTAAATCCTACCCTGAAAACTTATTTCAAAATCTAAGCATATTTTGGGGTTGAGCCCAAAAGAAAAAATGTAGAACTTGACAAGTTAAGCAAAGTTTGTTTTTGGAGTTTTTCAAGTTGTTTAGAAAAATTTGGAGTAATTCAAAAAGGCGTAATTCGGTAAATTTCCCTATTCAAATTCAAAAGTTCATTTCAAAATCTAAACCAAATTAGGAGATGGTTATAAAAGCAAAGTTGTAGAACTTTTGATTTTGAACAACTTTTATTTTTGGAGATTTTTTAGTTGTTATGAAAATTTGAGAGTAATTTGTGAATTTTGGCGAATGGCAAACTTGTAAATACTGTGAACAGTGTTCACCGCCGTAGCTACATGGCCGGCGACCTTCTTCGACGTTCCAGGCGCATCGTGGCCGTCCTTGGCGTCGTGCTGGCGCAGGAAACGGCTCCGTCGTGGCTTCCTTGAGCTTCTGAGCCGCGCTATAAGTACCAAAACGCCGTCGTCGTCGTTTTTCTTCTTCCTCTGTTTTCACCGCCGCCGTCGTTGTCATCGCTCCGGCGAGCTCGCATCATCTCCCTAGCACCGTTGCCATCTCGGTGAAGGCCGTTCCAGTTCCGTCTTTCTCTTGCGCATCCACCCAGCCAACTGTGGTCGACTGATTTCGCCGAGAATCTGCTGTCCGCGTCCTTCTTCCTCGCGACTGGCAACTTCACCGCCGCGGGCGTGTCGTCAGTGGCCAGGGCTCTCCGGTGAGCCGTTGCCCGTGATCAGTGTACCTACGGCTTCGTCTTGATGCTGTAGTACTTAATCCATTGTTGTTTACTCGTTTTGATCACTGTAGTCGCCAGTTCTCCATCACCGACGACCTTTGCTCCGCCGTGATCACCGTGGTCGTCGTCACACCTCTCCGTTGCTCCTCCGGCCTTGTGCTCTACTCAGTCGCATTTAGGGGTGAGCTGCTGATGCTTCCTAGGCAATCTATTTAAGCTTTACAAGTCTCACGTCGCCGGCGTAGTGCTGCCGTGCCACCACATCTGCCATGGCCAGCGTAGTGCTCGGTCCAGTCCATAGCTAGTCCAGCTTATGCCCTAGATCGATGCGCCTAGTCGAGGGTAGTGTTTTGGTACCTTGGTTGTCACCATTGGCCTCGCCGTCGGCGAGAAATTGCCGGTCAGCGCCGTCGTTGCCATCGTCAGCGCGGGAGGAAGGTGATGACAGGTGGGGTCAAGGCGTCAGCGACTCAGTGATTTCAAAATGGATTTTCTATTTTTCAGATTTGAATGAATAGTGTCTATATTCGTTATTTTTGTATAAATTTAATTAGAGCTCCAAAAATTATGAAAATTTTTGTGTGACCTCTCTGTGATGCATATTATTTAATAAAAATTGAAATATTGTTTCTCAGCAATTTTCGAATGTGATAAAATTGCTCAATTTATTAATAAATGGATTTCCATGATTTTTATAGCCTTATTTAATTGTCCAAAAATTATGAAATTTGTTTTGCCACTTATTTATCATGTAATGAACATTTACTAAAATTTTGAGCTTAATTAGAATAAGTTGATTTATTTCATAATTTTGAATTAAATAATTAATTCATAAAAGCAAATAGTAACCTTTAATGATTTAGGTTTTGTTTGAAATTTTGGATTGAGTGATGACCTTAGGGTCATTAGTTGATAATGATCCTTGGCAATTGAGGTATGTGTTACGAACAAGATTTTCGTTTGTTTGACATGCAACTGTACCGCGAAGGAAAGTTGTATTCAAATTATTAATTTTTGCATCCATCATCGAGCTTCATGTTTCGTATTCCGCATCATGTTAAACATGGCATTGCTACTACGTGTAGTGAACGAAGGTGAACACGTGATAGTTAACCAAGTTGCTGAGGAAGTTAGTCCATCTGTTGAGGTCGGATCGAATACTTGTGAAACGTCGCAGGAACCGGACTTTTCCGTCAACGAAGGCAAGCCCCGGATGCATACAAACCTACCTTGTGTTTTACAAATTAATTTCGCTTGTTGCTTTCTGTTACTGCATTAAGTGATTAGGAGTTAAGTAAGAACCTAATTGGTGCATTACCACCCTTGTTATTCCATATTTACCGTATTACCTAGTTTTAAATTCGTATATGCCTAGTTTTGTTTAGCTATGCATAGAATGATGAAAGTCAGGTGATTACCTGCCACCTGCAAGTTTTAAATGGAACCTTGGTTACATATGTTATCATGTGATATGGGGATGTGGAGTAATAAATCTAGACCGGGCGGACTCGGTGTGTGTGAGCCACAAGACATGGAGGTCTTGTGAGCGGGCTCTTTCCGCCTGTGTCGATTAAGGTCCGTCCAGTTATTGAACTGTGTGCGGTGAGACTTTGTAGTACTAACCACATACTCCTGGTAAGCCTTAACTTGGCTATTCTATTACGAGAATGGCTACTCGCGCACTGGGAGTGGAGAGATGGCGGGAATAGCGTGTACCCACGTGGCAATGGGCTGGAGTGTGGAGTACTGTATTCTCGGGTGGCGCGGACCCATTCTTGTTTAGAGGATCTGAGGGTAGGTTGATATATGTAAGTCGGGGACCTACATATGTCGTGTGGTCTAGAATTCCTAGCTGGGTCTGTAATCGGTTCGAATCGTCGTTGCTCCTTGGTTATGGAGACTCACTTCTCTGTTCATCATCGTAGTACTAATAACTAGAACTCGAATAAGGCTTGTGAAGGTGTTGGATATGAAGTTTCATGATCTCAACACGGATCGTGTCAGCTTTGTATATGATTTTATAAAGTTTTCTATACAAAGAATTTTGTTAAAGAGCTTTTATGCAAAAGAACTTTGATTATTGTTAAAGCTATACCTTGAATCCCTGAGCCTGCATTCCTAAGTTTATCAGTTACTATTTCGGTTAAGTCTTGTTGAGTACTTTTGTACTCAGGGTTTGTTGACCCTTGTTGCAGGTGAGCCTCATGAGCATTTCTGTTTTGGATCATGCTGCATGATAGTTGTTCCTTGTGATGACGTTGAGAAGTAAATGTGTGGCCCTTAGGCAGGGCAGTTTCATTGTGTGTTTTGTATTATATTATAATGTCACTCCACTACTACTACGGTTTGTAATAATTATCGAACTTAGTTTGTAAGGTTTGAAACAACTGGTTTGTAAACTAAGTTATCGTAAGACTTCCGCTGTTTTTACTCTGGTATTGATATTTAAATAAATGTTGTAATACTGCAATGACTCTGTAATGTGATCCTACTCGGAAATCGTGGATGATTCGGGGTTCCCCGAGGACACCCGACAGACTTCTTAAGTTACCCGGAACATATGCATAGTTGTCAAAGGTCGTTGGACAGTGACAAATGCATGTGGGTCCT
Source organism: Miscanthus floridulus (assembly GCF_019320115.1). Classification (NCBI taxonomy): domain Eukaryota; kingdom Viridiplantae; phylum Streptophyta; class Magnoliopsida; order Poales; family Poaceae; genus Miscanthus; species Miscanthus floridulus. The sequence goes on along the minus strand of NC_089588.1, from coordinate 108,007,173 downwards.
ATAATTTAGGAGATTCTGCCACAGAATGGTATCAGAGCGATCGTTACAAGGTTTTTGTTATATTGTTTTACAAAAACTTCAAAATGATTTGGATGACTAAATTTAACTTGATAATTTGGTCCAAATTGCTTCTGACTTATCTTATTTCTTTCTCACCATTTCGTATTTGATTAAAAAGGTTTTGTGTGGTGGAGTAGTAATCATACTATGCCCTATATAAAAATAAATGTTGTTTATGTGCATTATAAACTTTGATGTTTTTGTTCATAAGAACTGATTCATGCATCATGATTAATTCACTCGTTACTTCCTTCACCTCTTAGTCTGGAGTTGAGTAGTGAGACTGGTTTGAGTAATGTAATCCATTATAACTGCTCTTTAGACTTTGATCAAATGGTCTTACTTGGATTAAATTGGCTTCCTACAGTATGGCTCGTGCCAAGATGACGCCCCGTAAGTCCACAGGACCCAAAGGAGTTCCTCATCACCAACTTGCCCCTAGGAATGACGGTGCTAGCAGTAGCAGCTCTAGGCCTGATCCCCAGGCAGAGATACAGAGGATTTCTGTAGAGTTAGCACAAGCTACTAGAGATAGGGCTTTGGATGCTATGCAGGTAGGAGAATTACATGATCAATTGAGGCGTCTCACCACCGCGCACAGGAACTGCGAAAGTATGTTAGTTCGTACGGTGGAGGGAAGAAATGAAGCTTGGCACAGGGAAAATGTAGCTAGAGCTAGAACTCATGAGTTAGAATTCTATGTAGAAGATTTAGAAGAACATAATACTTATCTGCATGAGAAAGTTCATAGGCTTAGCAATCTGTTAAATCCCAATCATGAGCCCCAAGCTGATGCCATGGACCCCGGTGTCATCCTTGCCAATGATGATGAATCGGGAGAGGAAGAAGAAGAAGATCCTAAAGAATTAGTAATGATCAATGAAAGTGATGATGAAGGCGGTAATAATTCCGGAATGGATACCGAGCCTGAAGTTTGAAGTAATCACGGAAAGGAGTAGAGTTGTATAATAGTTAGTTATAGTTTAGTTATGAAGTTTTGTTTTGGTACTTACGGGTTCTGGTTTTATATTAGTAAACCCTATGTAATGTGTCTGGAGTAAGCTTTTGTGCAATTCAATAAAGGCTTGTGAATAAAGTTTGGTTTGTTATGAGCAGATGCGTCGTACGCGGGGTTCGTATATTCCTGGAACTTCACAAGATGAGGATGGTATTCTAGATCCGCCACTAGTTCCAACAAATTTAGCTGATGCTATAACCGCACTTGTCAATGTGATGGCTGAAAATTCTCGTTTGCTTCATGAGATCGCTCTAAGTAATCAGAATCAGATGCAAGGAAATCGTGGTCGCCACCATAACAGACAGGAGGCTACATATGTTGATTTTATAGACACAAGACCACTGGTGTTCACCAAGGCAGATGAACCATTGGAGGCTGATTACTAGCTTCGAACCATGGAGCAGAAATTTGATCTTATCCCATGCACGGAGTATCAGAAACCTGCGTTTGTCCGCCCAGCAACTTAGAGGAGCAGCAAGTGCTTGGTGGGCTGAACTTAGTGGCTATGCAACCAGCTGGCATTCCAATAACTTGGGCTGAGTTCCGTACTGCCTTTAGAGCCCATTATATAACTGAAGGAGTGATGGCAATGAAACTAGATGAATTCCTTGCTCTGAAGCAAGGAGATCAAACCGTGATGCAGTATATGGGAAGATTTAATTACCTATCACAATATGTATCAGAACATGTCAATACTGATGCAAAGAAGAAGAGGTGGTTTATGAGAGGTTTGAATACCATGCTGCAAACAATGATGACAACTTGCACCAATGTCACTTATCATGAGGCCGTAAATATTGCAATTGCTTCAGAGTCAAAGTATCAGGCAGCATAAGGAGCTCAAAAAGAAAAAGAGTATGCCGTTCGGATCTTTTGGGGGGAAATCAGAAGAGGCAGAGGGTGATTTATCATCCAGTACATCATAATCGTCCTCCTTATCGTCCGCCGCAGTCTCAAGCCGGGCAATAGTCAAATGTCCGTCCTGCTATAACCTATCTGAACTCACAGTCAACTAATGCTCCTGGTGGCAATACTCCAACTGTCCCAGGGTCACAATTATCCGTGTTACAATTGTGGAAGGACTGGTCATTTCACCAGGGAATGTCCATATCCTAGGCAGGCTAATCCAAATTATTAGAAGGCCCCTGCAAATCAACAACAGGGTCAGGCACCAAACAAGAACCCCAATCTGAATGCTCAGAAGGGCAAAGATGAGAGGAAGACAGGACGGGTGTTCTATATTCAAGCTGGAGAAATTCCGGAAGGGGAGCCAGTGATGATGGGTATGTTTCCTGTTGCCAATCACCCTGCAGTTATACTTTTTGATTCTGGCGCATCGCATTCATTCATCAATAGAACATTTGTCGTGAAGTATGAAATTTCAATTGGGGCAACAAAGGAAAGTTTCTTTATACAGTCGCCCGGGGGACGTCTGTGTACTAAGGAGATGGTATACCAGGTACCCATAAACCTGGGTGGGCATATTTTTCCCACTACCATGATTATCCTTAAGGATCAGGATATAGATGTAATCTTAGGAATGAATTGGATGTATCAGCATAAGGCTGTTATAGATGTTTTGAATAGGACCTTAAGGGTAAGTTTGCCTGATAGTAGTTCTCAACTTCTCATCCAACTTCCAACCCTAAGAAGATCAGTGGGCAAGATTTGTGCAACTACTGTCAAAGAGGTTAGAGATATTCTGGTAGTGTGTGAATTTCCGGATGTGTTTCCTGAAGATTTACCCGGTCTACCACCTGATAGGGATGTACAGTTTAATATAAAGTTACAACCTGGAATAGCTCTGATTTCCCAGAGAGCTTATAGGATGCCACCTAAGGAATTGGCCGAGTTGAAGACTCAGTTACAAGAATTGATTGAGAAGGGGTTTATCCAACCTAGTTCTTCACCTTGGGGATGTCCGGCAATTTTTGTGAAAAAGAAAGATGAGACCCTGAGGTTATGTGTTGACTATCGTCCGTTGAATAAAGTGACCATCAAGAATAAGTATCCCTTACCTTGGATAGATTTGCTTTTTGATCAATTGGCCGGAGCTAAAGTTTTCTCCAAGATAGATTTGAGGTCAGGATATCACCAAATCAAGATAAAGCCTGAAGATATACCCAAAACGGCATTTACCACAAGATATGGATTATATGAATACTTGGTAATGTCTTTTGGATTGACAAATGCTCCAGCTCATTTCATGTATCTGATGAACTCAGTATTCATGCCTGAGCTAGACAAGTTTGTAGTGGTGTTTATTGATAACATTTTAGTATATTCCAAGAATAAGAAAGAACATGCAGAACATCTCATAATTGTTCTGACCCGCTTGAGAGAACATCAACTATATGCCAAGTTCAGCAAGTGTGATTTTTGGCTTAAGGAAGTGCAATTTCTTGGACATGTCTTGTCAGTCGAAGGAGTTGCAGTTGATCCCAGCAAAGTGAAGGATGTACTTGATTGGAAACCGCCAACCACAGTTCATCAAGTTCGGAGTTTTCTGGGATTGGCAGGGTATTACCGTCGATTTATTCCAGATTTCTCTAAAATATCAAAGTCCATAACTAAATTGTTGAAGAACCAAGTTAAGTTTGTCTGGTCATCTGATTGTGAGGAAGCTTTCCAGACTTTGAAAAGACTATTGACTACTGCACCAGTGCTAGCCCAACCTGATATCAAAAAACCGTTTAATGTTTATTGTGATGCTTCAGGTATTGGTATTGGATGTGTGTTGATGCAAGAAGGCCGAGTCATTGCCTATGCGTCCAGGCAACTTAAGCAACATGAAGAACACTATCTGACTCATGATCTAGAGTTAGCAGCTGTGGTTCATGCTCTGAAGATTTGGCGGCATTACCTGCTTGGTAATACGTGTCATATGTATACAGACCACAAAAGCTTAAAGTATATCTTTACTCAGTCAGAGTTGAACATGCGACAAAAAAGATGGTTAGAACTGATTAAAGATTATGACTTGGAAGTACATTATCACCCCGGTAAAGCAAATGTAGTTGCAGATGCCCTCAGTCACAAAAGTTATTGCAATTGTCTAACAGTGAGAACAATGGGTTTGAATTTATGTCAAGAAATGGAGAAGTTGAATGTAGAAGTAATTCAATAAGGAAGTTTGACCAACATAATTGTTGAGGCCACTATTCGAGATCAAGTTATTGTTGCTCAGAAGGAAAACAAGGGTATAGCCCATATCAAGGAAAGAGTCAAGAATGGAAAAGAGGAATGCTTTAGCATAGATAATGAAGATGTGTTATGGTTCAAGGATCGCCTGGTGGTACCAAAAGTTCCTGAGTTGTGGCAGTCAATTCTAGAAGAGGCACATGCTACTAGGTTATCTATCCATCCAGGAAGTAACAAGATGTACCATGACTTGAAGCAAAGATTCTGGTGGACTAAAATGAAAATAGAGATTGCTAGATATATAGCAAAGTGTGATACTTGTCAAAAGGTGAAAGCTATACATTTGAGGTCTGCTGGTGAATTACAACCATTACCTATTCCATCTTGGAAATGGGAGGACATAAGTATGGATTTTATTGTTGGTCTACCCAAGACATCAAAGGGATTTGATTCAGTATGGGTTATTGTAGATCGACTAACCAAATCAGCACATTTTCTTCCAGTTCAGAATACATATCCCACTATATGGTATGCCAAGATGTATTTAGAGCGAATTGTGAGTCTCCATGGAATACCCAAGACTATTGTGTCAGATAGGGGTACATAGTTTGTCTCCAACTTTTGGAAATAGTTGCATTCTTCATTGGGTACCAAACTTCTGTATAGTACATCTTATCATCCGCAGACTGATGGACAGACTGAAAGAGTCAATCAAGTACTTGAAGATATGTTAAGGTGTTGTGTCCTTAACTATTCCAATAAGTGGGATTAATGCTTACCTTTGGCCGAGTTCTCATACAACAATAGTTATCAGGAAAGCATTAGAATGGCTCCATTTGAAGCACTCTATGGTCGTAGGTGCAGAACATCACTAAGTTGGTCAGAGCCTGGAGAAAGAAAATTCTTTGGAGTTGACCTTGTAAAAGAAACAGAAGATAAAGTTAGGCAAATATAGAGTAATTTGAAGATAGCTCAATCCCAACAAAAGAGTTATGCGAATAGAAGACGGAGACTATTGGTATTTAACAAAGGAGATTTTGTATATCTGAAAGTATCACCAATGAAGGGAGTTACCCGTTTTGGTGTTAAAGGAAAGTTGGCACCTCGATATATTGGACCATATCAAATTTTGGAAAGGTATGGAAAAGTGGCATATCGCTTGAAATTACCTGAACATCTCGCAGCTGTGCATGATGTGTTCCATGTTTCTCAATTGAAGAAGTGTCTCTGAGTGCCTGAACAGAATGTTGAAGTTGAAGGAGTGGAACTTGAACCAGATTTGACTTATTCCGAAAATCCTATCCAAGTTTTGGATCAGAAAGATCGTGTTACTCGAAGACGGACAATCAAGTTCTATAAAATATAATGGAATCAACATTCAGAAGAGGAAGCTACTTGGGAATCAAAAGATTACTTGTTAGAAAAGTTTCCAGAGTTTCTAGCGTCAATATAGAATAAAGTAATGTTAGTTGAGCTCAGTTGCTACAAATTGCATTTTGTAAAGGAAACTCAGCTGTTTTATGGACAAGTTTTGGATGTTTTTGGACCGACACATTTCCTTTTCCATTACTTACTCTATGGCTTTGAATCTTGGGGCGAGATTTCTTTTAGGGGGAAGGATTGTAACACCCCGGGTGTTTAAATACTAAAACTGCCATGTCATCATATGCATTGCAAGGCATTTGGTCATATTAAAAACTTTGTATGCATTCACTAAAATAAATTTACATTTATGTATAAGCATTGCTTGGTATTGTTTGAATCAAGTTCGAAATCTTTGCATTGATTTGAAGTTCCGAAAACCCTGATTTTCAATATTTAAATCCTACCCTGAAAACTCATTTCAAAATCTAAGCATATTTTGGGGTTGAGCCCAAAAGCAAAAATGTAGAAATTGACAAGTTAAGCAAAGTTTGTTTTTAGAGTTTTTCAAGTTGTTTAGAAAAATTTGGAGTAATTCAAAAAGGCGTAATTCGGTAAATTTCCCTATTCAAATTCAAAAGTTCATTTCAAAATCTAGACCGAATTAGGAGATGGTTATAAAAGCAAAGTTGTAACACTTTTGATTTTGAACAACTTTTATATTTGGAGATTTTTGAGTTGTTATGAAAATTTGAGAGTAATTTGTGAATTTTGGCGAATGGCAAACTTGTAAATACTGTGAACAGTGTTCACCAGCCGTAGCTACATGGACGGCGACCTTCTTCGGCGTTCCAAGCGCGTCGTGGCCATCCTTGGCGTCGCGCTGGCGTGGAAATGGCTCCGTCGTGGCTTCCTTGAGCTTTTGAGCCGCGCTATAAGTACCAAAACGTCGTCGTCGTCGTTTTTCTTCTTCCTCTGTTTTCACCGCCGCCGTCGTTGTCATCGCTCCGGCGAGCTCGCATCATCTCCCTAGCGCCGTTGCCATCTCGGTGAAGGCCGTTCCAGTTCTAGTCTTTCTCTTGCGCATCCACCCAGCCAACTGTGGTCGACTAATTTCGCCGAGAATCCGCTGTCCGCTGTCCTTCTTCCTCGCGACCGGCAACTTCACCTGCCGCGGGCGTGTCGTCGTGGCCAGGGCTCTCTGGTGAGCCGTTGCCCGTGATCAGTGTACCTATGGCTTCGTCTTGATGTTGTAGTACTTAATCCATTGTTGTTTACTCGTTTTGATCACTGCAGTCGTCGGTTCTCCATCACCGACAACCTTTGCTCCGTCGTGATCACCGTGGTCGTCGTCACACCTCTCCGTTGCTCCTCCGGCCTTGTGCTCTACTCAGTCACGTTTGGGGTGAGCTGCTGATGCTTCCTAGGCAATCTATTTAAGCTTTACAAGTCTCACGTCGCCGGCGTAGCGCTGCCGTGCCACCGCGTCCGCCATGGCTGGTGTAGTGCTAGGTCCAGTCCATAGCTAGTCCAGCTTATGCCCTAGATCGATGCGCCTAGTCGAGGGTAGTGTTTTGGTACCTTGGTTGTCACCATTGGCCTCGCCGTCGGCGAGAAATCGCTGGTCAGCGCCGTCGTTGCCATGGTCAGCACGGGAGGAAGGTGATGACAGGTGGGGTCAAGGCGTCAGCGACTCAGTGATTTCAAAATGGATTTTTCTATTTTTCAGATTTGAATGAATAGTGTCTATTTTTGTTATTTTTGTATAAATTTAATTAGAGCTCCAAAAATTATGAAATTTTTTGTGTGACCTCTCTGTGATGCATATTATTTAATAAAAATTTGAAATATTGTTTTTTAGCACTTTTTGAATGTGATAAAAATTGCTCAATTTATTAATAAATTGATTTCCTTGATTTTTATAGCCTTATTTAATTGTCCAAAAATTATGAAATTTGTTTTGCCACTTATTTATTGTGTAATGAACATTTACTAAAATTTTGAGCTCAATTAGAATAAGTTGATTTATTTCATAATTTTGAATTAAATAATTAATTCATAAAAGCAAATAGTAACCTTTAATGATTTAGGTTTTGTTTGAAATTTTGGATTGAGTGATGACCTTGGGTCATTAGTTGATAATGATCCTTGGCAATTGAGGTATGTGTTCCGAACAAGATTTTCGTTTGTTTGACTTACAACTGTACCGCGAAGGAAAGTTGTATTCAAATTGTTAATTTTTGCATCCATCATCGAGCATCATGTTTCGTATTCCGCATCATGTTAAACATGGCATTGCTGCTACGTGTAGTGAACGAAGGTGAACACGTGATAGTTAACCAAGTTGCTGAGGAAGTTAGTCCGTCTATTGAGGTCGGATCGAATACTTATGAAACGTCGCAGGAACCGGACTTTTCCGTCAACGAAGGCAAGCCCCAGATGCATACAAACCTACCTTGTGTTTTACAAATTAATTTCGCTGTTGCTTTCTGTTACTGCATTAAGTGATTAGGAGTGAAGTAAGAACCTAATTGGTGCATTACCACCCTTGTTATTCCATATTTACCATATTACCAGTTTTAAATTCGTATATGCCTAGTTTTGTTTAGCTATGCGTAGAACGATGAATGTCGGGTGATTACCTGCCACCTGCAAGTTTTAAATGGAACCTTGGTTACATATGTTATCATTGTGATATGGGGATGTGGAGTAATAAATCTAGACCGGGCGAACTCGGTGTGTGTGAGCCACAAGACATGGAGGTCTTATGAGCGGGCTCTTTCCGCCTGTGTCGATTAAGGTCCGTCCGTTGTTGAACTGTGTGCGGTGAGACTTTAGTAGTACTAACCACATACTCCGGTAAGCCTTAACTTGGCTATTCTATTACGAGAATGGCTACTCACGCACTGGGAGTGGAGAGATGGCGGGAATAGCGTGTACCCACGTGGCAATGGGCTGGAGTGTGGAGTACTGTATTCTCGGGTGGCGCGGACCTGTTCTTGTTTAGAGGATCTTAGGGTAGGTTGATATACGTAAGTCGGGGACCTGCATATGTCGTGTGGTCTGGAATTCCCAGCTGGGTCTGTAATCGGTTCGAATCGTCGTTGCTCCTCGGTTATGGAGACTCACTTCTCTGTTCATCATCGTAGTACTAATAACTGGAACTCGAATAAGGCTTGTGAAGGTGTTGGATATGAAGTTTCATGATCTCAACACGGATCATGTCAGCTTTGTATATGATTTTATGAAGTTTTCTATACAAAGAATTTTGTTAAAGAGCTTTTACGCAAAAGAACTTTGATTATTGTTAAAGCTATACCTTGAATCCCTGAGCCTGCATTCCTAAGTTTATCAGTTACTATTTTAGTTAAGTCTACTTTTTTACTCAGGGTTCGTTGACCCTTGTTGCAGGTGAGCCTCATGAGTAGATCTGTTTTGGATCGTGCTGCATGACAGTTGTTCCTTGTGATGACATTGAGAAGTAAATGTGTGGCCCTTGGGCAGGGCAGTTTCATTGTGTGTTTTGTATTATATTATAATGTCACTCCACTACTACTACAGTTTGTAATAATTATCGAACTTAGTTTGTAAGGTTTGAAACAACTAGTTTGTAAACTAAGTTATCGTAAGACTTCCATTGTTTTTACTCTGGTATTGATATTTGAATAAATGTTGTAAAACTGCAATGACTCTATAATGTGATCCTGCTCGGAAATTGTGGATGATTCGGGGTTCCCCGAGGACACCCGACAGACTTCTTAAGTTACCCGGAACATATGCATAGTTGTCAAAGGTCGTTGGATAGTGACAAATGCATGTTGGTCCTATAATTTAGGAGGTTCTACCACACGCATGTGAGCTATAAAGCAGACCTAAGGGGCGGTGGGCAACTGGGTAGGGCAGTTGAGTCTTGGCTGGGTGGGTTGGGCCGTTTGACTTGGGAGGCCTTAAAAACGGGAATTTCCCATCGGAGTTTTCCTGAACAAATACGGGATCCGTTTCCCTATTCAGTGTCGGTCGGTATGGGAATTTCCCGTTCCCACTTTCATCCCTAGCCATTCTTGCCCCTACACTTTCCATCAAAATGGCAAAGCTGGGTGTATGCTTCGCACCATCCACACCCTTCTCATCCATGCTTCCATGTCGCCAACCTTCTAGGCTGAGGCACTTGCTACAGCCACTTATGTGCTTAATCAACGCCCCTCTTCTTCTGTTGGCAACAGAATCCCGTACCAACTGCTTCATGGCAGCTTCCCTAAGTACTCCCACCTTTGCGTGTTTGGCTGTCCATGTTATCCTAACCTCAGTGCCACGACTCCCCACAAACTTGTGCCTCGTTCTGCACCTTGCATTTTTCTCGGGTATCCATCTAACCACAAGGGTTACCGGTGCCTTGACATCCTTTCACGACGACTAATCATCTCCTGACATGTCGTGTTCGACGAGTCAGTGTTTTCGTACGCTGCTACACAATCCGGTGCATCTTCACTTGACTTTCTATTGCTAGATGCTTCTCCTACTTTGTCGGTCGCTCCACCTTTGGGTGTCGAGCAACCGCCCTCCTCTTTGGCCACTCCAACGCCTACTCCCTCCCTCAGCGAGGATGAGTAGCCCGACCCAGCGATCCTCTATGCTGACCCCCTCAACCTACCCAGCCATGTCCCACCGACTGCCCTTGCACCTGAGGACAGGGGCCCTGCCGCCGCACCACCGTCGAGGCGGGTCCCCTACTGCTTCGCGCCCGGGTGGGCTCAGGCTGATTTGGTCTCACCTACCAACGGCAACATCGACCTGTCTCCATGACTTAGACGATTCCGGTGCCGACTCTAGCGCTAATGGTGCCATCCTCCTTCACCAACCTGGTGCAAACGGTGCTACCCCCAGCACAGAACGTGCAACCAGCATCGTTGCGCCCAGTGGCGTGGTCTCAAACCGGCAGCCTGCATCCAGTGGAGCGCCTCAACCTGTCCGCCATGACTGTCTTGCCAGTTCCAGCGAACTATCATAGTGCCCTCGTGAAAGGTCCTAATATGGCTAGAGGGGGGTGAATAGCCTATTTAAAATTCTACAAAAAGACGAGCAATTTGATTAGTATGACAAATGGCTAAATGTAAACTTGCTCTAGCTCTACAAGGGTTGCAAGCCACCTATTCCACAATTCTAGTTGCAATGATAGCTAAACACACAACTTGCTATGATATTACTCACTAAGAGCTCTCAATGTTTCTACTCTAAAGAGCTCCACTAGATGTACTTGAATAAAAAAACAAGCTCTCAATACTAATTACACTAAAGAGCTTGCTACAACTAGTTTGCAAGAATATAAACGAGTGAGAAGGGTGATTATACCGCCATGTAGAGGAACGAACCAATCACGAGATGAAGATTAAGCCAATCACTAGGAGAATACAAATGACAAGAGACAACCGATTTTTCTCCCGAGGTTCACGTGCTTGCCAACACACTAGTCCCCATTGTGTTGACCAACACTTGGTGGTTCGGCGGCTAAGAGGTGTTTCACAAACCTCGTCCATATGATTGGACACCGCAAGAACCTACCCACAAGTGAGGTAACTCAATGACACGAGCAATTTACTAGAGTTACCTTTCGGCACTCCGCCAGGGAAGGTACAACCCTCCTCACAATCACTAGAGATGGCAACAAACAATCACCAACTCATGCCAATCCTCCACCGCTGCTCCAACCGTCTAGGTGGTGGCAACCACCAAGAGAAACAAGCGAAATCCGTAGCGCAACACGAATACCAAGTGCCTCTAGATGCAATCACTCAAGCAATGCACTTTTATTCTCTCCTAATCTCACATTGATGATGGATCAATGATGGAGATGAGTGGGAGGTGTTTGGTTAAGCTCACAAGGTTGCTATGTCAATGAAAATGTGCAAGAGTGTGAGCTTGAACCGGCCATAGGGCTTAAATAGAAGCCCCCATGGAATAGAGCTATTATACCCCTTCACTGGGCATAATGCAGGCTGATCGGACGCTCCGGTCATGCTGACCGGACTCTAGACCCAGCGTCCGGTCAACCAATTTAAGCCACGTGTCATACTGAGTTAAACCTGAGCCACCAGATCTCAACGGCTATTTATTGACTGGACGCTCTGGCAAAATTGACCGAACGCTGGAGCCTCAGCATCCGGTCGTTTACAGTAAGCTCCTCGAGGTGGTTTTTCACGACCGGACACGTCCGGTCCACCTCGATCGGACACAGCCTAGCGTCCGGTGCATTACCCTAGTCACTGTGCAGCCACATCATCATGACCGGACGCTGCCTTCCAGTGTCTGGTCAGACAGAGACTCAGCGTCCGGTCACATGACTGACGCTAGGTCTTCACTGCCTTGCCTGACCAGACGCGCCGGTCCACACGAGACCAGCGTCCGGTCTCTACAAAAACAGCGTGACTGACTCTCTTTCATTTCTATCTCCTTCACCCTTGCTCAAATGTGCCAACCACCAAGTGTCTCACCTTGTGCACATATGTTAGCATATTTTCCCAAATATTTTCAAGGGTGTTAGCACTCCACTAGATCCTAAATGCATATGCAATGATTTAGAGCATCTAGTGGCACTTTGATAACCGCATTTCGATATGAGTTTCATCCCTCTTAATAGTACGGCTATCAATCCTAAATGTGATCACACTCACTAAGTGTCTTGATCACTAAAATAAAATGGCTCCTACATTTTATACCTTTGCCTTAAGCCTTTTCTTTTTCTCTTTCTTCTTTTCCAAGTTTAAGCATTTGATCATCGCCAAGCTATCATCATTGTCATGATCTTCGCCATTGCTTCATCACTTGGAGTAGTGCTACCTATCTCATAATCACTTTGATAAACTAGGTTAGCACTTAGGGTTTCATCAATTACCCAAAACTAAACTAGAGCTTTCAATCTCCCCCTTTTTAGTAATTGATGACAACCCTTATACAAAGATATGAATTAAAGTTCAATTGAATCCTTGTTGCTTGCCCAAGCATATTTACCATGTGTAAAAGAATATGGACAAGTTTCATGAACTCCATATGGTAGCAATTGCTCCCCCTACATATGTGCTAAGAGTTTGGATTGTAGCTTGCACATATGCTTAGATAGGAAATATAGGAGACAATTTCTACCAAATGATGCTAAGGTATAAGAGATGGACCTTTGAAGCATGATACTAATCGGAGTGCACCATTATACCATCCTTAGCACCATTAGTAACTAGACATACACAAAAACTAGAATACCCCATGAGATCAACATTAGAAGCAAGGGTCTAGATTTCATAAGATGACCATAAGTCTAGTTACTTTAGCTCAAAACCACTTGTAAATACTTGGAAACTTTTGAGATGAAATCACTAAATAACCTATGCATGCTAGATTTTCACTTGATCATTCAAATTACAACTAGCATACACCACACAAGCATGGATATTGAACTTTAAAACTTGTGCCATGCAAGCAAACAAATGTTATGCACATTCAAATGCATCATGTAAGTTTATGAGCTTGCTCCCCCTACTTGTATGCTCAAAACTTTAATTGATTCCCTTCCTTTGTTATATCTAATTGATCCCCTTCCTTTGTCATATCTCTCCCCCTATATCAAATTCTCCCCCTTTGTTTTCCTTTCACTATCTTTGTACACTATTTCTCCCCCTTTGTCATCAATGACCACAAAGGCTTAAATTATAGATAGGTTAGGATTATCAATGTCAATAATTAGCACAAAATGTGAGTTCAAATTATAGATAGGTTGGGGTGAAACCATGTGAAATGAGGATCATTTTCCCAATTTTGTTTAATCTAGATTACTTGCACAAGATATTTAGCTCGGTTTGATCCAAGGACAAGCTTCTTCACACCTCCAAATAAGGGTTATCTTGTACCATATTGAGTTAAACACTTATAGCTTATTTTCTAGATCAAACACTTGGTTTACAAGCCCACAAACATGTCATATGCTACCACTAGATCATTTCAAACATACAAGCAATAGTGGTACCATACAAGCATCAAAATCATTTGATTTTCATGTATGAGCCTATTTAAATGCAAAAGATGCCTAGATGCACTAATCATGTCCTTAGCATGGATGTATGTCATGCCAATCAATTTATACCTTGAATTGCTCGAAGGAGAGGCATGCCATATCATGGGGGTGCATCAACGCATATTGGAAAAGTCAAGTATGTTCAATTCATTCCTTAGCTTACAAAATCTCTTCTCATCAAGTGGCTTGGTGAATATATCGACAAGTTGATCTTCAGTGCCCACACTCTCTATGCAAATGTCCCCTTTTTATTGATGATCTCTTATGAAATGATGGCGGACATCAATATGCTTTGTTCTTGAGTGTTGAACCGAGTTGTTGGTGAGCTTGACGGCACTTTCATTGTCACATAGCAATGGCACTTGCTTAAATTTGATTCCAAAGTCATTCAAAGTAGCCTTCATCCAAAGTAATTGAGCACAACAACTACCGGCCGAAATGTACTCTGCTTCGGCGGTTAAAAGTGCTACACTATTTTGCTTCTTTGATGACCAAGACACAAGTGATCTTCCCAATAGTTGACATGTGCCCGATGTGCTCTTTCTCTTAACTTTGCATCCCGCATAATCGGAGTCCAAATATCCAATCAACTCAAATCTTGCTCCTTTGGGATACCATAATCCAACATGTTTTGTATGCTTCAAGTACCTCAATATTCTTTTAGTTGCCTTCAAATGACTTTCTCTTGGTGAGGCTTGAAATCTAGCACACATGCATACACTAAACATCACATCCAGCCTTGATGCGGTCACATAGAGTAGGCTTCCAATCATAGACCGATACATCTTTTGATCCACCATGTTGCCACTTGCATCACTATCCAAGCTTTCACTTGTCCCCATTGGTGTACTAATAGCTTTAGCATCATCCATTCTAAACTTCTTGAGCATGTTCTTGATATACTTTCCTTGACTCACAAATGTGCCATTCTTCGTTTGCTTGATTTGAAGACCAAGGAAGTAGCTAAGCTCTCCAATCATGGACATTTCAAACTCATTAGCCATCATTTTGCCAAACTCTTCACAAAATTATTGATTTGTTGATCCAAAGATGATATCATCAACATAGATTTGCATCACAAATAAATCATTTCCAAGCTTCTTGGTGAAAAGAGTGGTGTCAACCTTTCCCATCTTGAATCCCTTAGAGAGTAGGAAATCCCTCAATCTCTCATACCATGCTCTAGGTGCTTGTTTTAGTCCATACAAAGCCTTTCTCAACTTGTAAACATGGTTGGGTTTCTTATCATCTTCAAAACTGGGAGGTTGCTCAACATACACAAGCTCATTGATGTACCCATTTAGAAATGCACTCTTCACATCATTTGGTACAACTTGATGTTGTGGGCACAAGCATAGGCTAGCAAGATCCTAATTACTTCCAATCTTGCAACCGGGGCATATGTTTCTCCAAAGTCAAGACCTTCAACTTGAGTGTAACCTTGAGCCACTAATCTTGCTTTGTTTCTTATCACTATCCCATCTTGATCTTGCTTATTCTGAAAGACCCACTTAGTTCCAATCACATTATGATCCTTAGGCCTCTCAACTAACTCCCATACTTGGTTTCTTGTGAAGTTGTTTAGCTCTTCACGCATGGCATTGACCCAATCAGCATCATTCAAAGCTTCATCTATCTTCTTAGGTTCAATGGATGACACAAACGAGAAGTGCTCACAAAATGAAGCCAATCTTGATCTAGTTTGCACTCCTCTTGTAATATCACCAATGATTGTGTCCAATGGATGATCTCTTACAATATTGGTTGGTTGAAGCACTTGACTTGATTGCTAGCATTTGATTGATCACTTGGTTGAGATGATGAACTAGTCACTTGTTGATCTTGCACATTGCCATCACTAGTACTTTCTTGAATTTGATCATGAGAACCACTAGCTTGCACATTTGAGGTAGAGAGCACTTGATTCTTGTCATCTTCAACATCAATCACCTCTCTAGGCCTTATCTCACCAATGTTCATGTTCTTCATTGCATTTGCCAATGGAGTGCCTTTCACATCATCTAGATTCTCATCTTCCTCTTGGGAACCATTTGTTTCATCAAACTCCACATCATGAACCTCCTCAAGAGTACCACTAGCCAAATTCCAAACTCTATATGCTTTGCTAGTAGTGGAGTAACCAAGCAAGAAGCCTTCATTACATTTGTTTTCAAACTTGGTCAATCTAGTGCCTTTCTTCAATATATAGCATTTACAAACAAAGACCCTAAAGTATGCTATGTTTGGCTTTCTTCCATTCAATAGCTCATAGGGTGTCTTCTCCATCATGGGGTGACAATAGAGTCAGTTGCTATAGTAGCAAGCCGTGTTGATTGCTTTGGCCCAAAATGAATGACTCACATTGTACTCACTCAACATTGATCTTGCCATATCAATCAAGGTTCTATTCTTTCTTTCAACTAGCCCATTAGATTGAGGAGTATATTTGGCCGAGAATTGATGTCTAATTCCAAATTCATCACATAACTCATTAATTCTAGTGTTCTTCAATTCACTACCATTGTCACTTCTAACTTTCTTGATTGTTGTTTCAAACTCATTGTGAATGCCCTTGACAAAAGATTTGAATATTGCAAACACATCACTCTTGTCAACAAGAAAGAAGACCCATGTGTATCTAGTTAGATCATCCACAATCACAAATCCATATTTATTTCCACCAATGCTAGTGTATGTGGTTGGTCCAAACAAGTCCATGTGCATCAACTCAAATGCCTTAGCTGTGCTCATCATGCTCTTCTTAGGATGTGTGTTACCAACTTGTTTTCTGGCTTGACATGCACTACATAGCTTATCCTTTTCAAATGTGACATGTTTCAAGCCTCTAACTAAGTCATGCTTGATCAACTTGCTTAATTGTTTTATTCCAACATGACCAAGCCTTCTATGCCATAACCAACCTAAACTAGACTTAGTGATCAAACATGTTGACAATTGAGCTTCTCTAGCATTGAAATTAACTAAGTATAGATTCTCGTATCTAAATCCTTTGAATATCAAGTTAGAGTCATCTACACTTATGATCTCTACATCATCCACACCAAATATGCACTTGAAACCAAGATCACACAATTGAGCTACCGACAATAGATTGAAGTTCAAGCTCTCTACTAGTAGCACATTGGAAATGCTCAAATAATTGGATATTGCAATCTTACCAAGCCCTTTGACCTTGCCTTTGACATTGTCACCAAATGTGATACCCCATTGCTCTTGTTTTTATTGATTGAATTGAACATTCTTGGATCACCGGTCATGTGTTGTGTGCATCCACTATCAAGCACCCAATGCCTTCCTCCATCTTTATAATTGACCTACAAAAGAAGATTAATTCTTTTTAGGTACCCAAACTTGCTTGGGTCCTTGTAGGTTAGTTACCAAGGTCTTTGGTACCCAAATTACCTTCTTCTTTGGCCCTACAATTGGTGTACCAATGAACTTAGCCTTCACACCATTGGCACCCTTATAAAGCATGTAACAAGAATCAAATTTAATTGAGGATACATTAGTTAGCTTGTTCTTGTTAGTCTTGCAATTTTGCTCTACATGCCCAACTTGCTTGCATCTATTGCAAAACCGACCATTGCCCTTCACAAAGCTAGCTTTGGGAGTGACAAAGGCCACATTGCCTTTCTTGGGGGTATAGCCTAATCCCTCTTTGTTGAGAGAAAACCTTTGGCTACCCAAGCACTTTAGCAAGAGGGCATCTCCACCATAGGCATTGCCTAAGGCATGAGTGAGCTCATTCACCTCCTTCTTGAGGGTCTCATTTTCCACCTTTAGTGATGCATCATTTATAGGTGGAGTGGAAGTGGTAGTGCTACAAGAAGTGTTAGTGGGAGCAATAGCAATAGGCTTATAAGAAGATTCATCAATAAGATCACATGTTAGTCCCACATCACATGTAACTATCACTTGCTCCTTCTTGGCTTCCTCCTTCTTGACTTGCTCAATGAGAGAGGAGTGAGCTTTTTCAAGCTTAGAGTGAGTTTTGCCAAGCTTCTCATGGGCTTCCATTAGCCTCTCATGAGTGGCATTGAGCTCATCAAAGGATTGCTCAAGAGATTTTAATTTCTTGCGCAATTCTTTGCACTCCTTTCTCTTCATCTCATTGCAAGCATGCACTTGCTCACACATGTCCAAGAGCTCCTCCTTAGTGTACTCCTCATCATCATCATCACTCCTACAAGAATCACTTTCACATTCATCATCATCATCACTCTCATCATATTTTACCTTGGTAGGCTTTGCCATGAGACATGTCGATGGAGTGTCGAAGATGGAGAGCTTCTTTGTTGATGGCGATGCTTGCTAATGCTCTCTTGAGATGTTTCTTGTCATCATCACTAGAGCTATCATCATCCGAAGAGCCATCACTATCCTATGTGACCACATAGCCTCCACCTTTCTTCTTCTTTTGGAAGGTCATCCTCTTCTCCTTCTTTTCTTTGTTGTCTTTCTTGTGCTTCTTCTTTTCATCTTCCTCATTATCACTATTGTAGGGACAATTTGCTACAACATGATCGGGGCTCTTGCAATTGTAGCATCTTCTCACATACTCTTTGCTTTTGGTGTGATCTCTTCTCTTTCTTGCACCATAGCCCATCTTCTTCATGAATTTGCCCATCTTGCACACAAAGAGAGCCATAGCTTCATCATCAATATCACTAAGATCTTCATCATCACTCGATTCTTTCTTGGACTTGCCCTTATTCTTGTATGATGATGAGCTAGCCTTGAATGCTACACTCTTCTTGTTGTTGTCTTCTTCTTCCTTCTTGTCCTCCTTGTCATCTCCCTCCCTTTCCACACAGTATGTCTCTTGTGTCATGACATCACCTAGTACTTGGTTAGGGGTAATGTCCTACAATCCTCCTCTTATGATGAGCAATCTCAACATCTCAAATATTGGACGTAGGCACATCAAGAATCAATGAGAGACATCATCATCCTTGATCTTCTCTCCCAACACCTTCAAATCATTGACAATGACTTGCAAGCGATGGAACATCTCCGGAATGCTCTCATCATCCTTCATCTTGAAGCTTGTCAATTTGTCCTTGAGAATATACAACTTGGCACTCTTCACCACCGGCGTGCCCTCATATGTTTCCTCTAATCTCCTCCACACCTCATTTGCTCTTTCACAATCTTTGATTTGCTCAAACACCTTGGAATCAATAGCATTGTATATGGTGTTGAGAGCCATTGTGTTGCATTGCTTGTTGATCTTGTCTTGGTTGGTGGGATCATTGGGATCAATGATAGCATAGTCATTCTCGGTCACTTCCCATACTTGATCATTGATTGAACCAAGATACATTCTCATCTTTCTCTTCCAATAACCATAGGATGTGCCATCAAAGAATGCTGGTTTGCCCCCCACATGGTTGAACACAACTTGAGCCATAATTTGACACCGAGGTTGTTAAGCCTTTACTCAAATGGTGACCATGGCTCTGATACCACTTGAAAGGTCCTAATATGGCTAAAGGGGGGTGAATAGCCTATTTAAAATACTACAAAAAGACTAGAGCAATTTGATTAGTATGACAAATGGCTAAATGCAAACTTGCTCTAGCTCTACAAGGGTTGTAAGCCACCTATTCCACAATTCTAGTTGCAATGATAGCTAAATACACAACTTGCTATGATATTACTCACTAAGAGCTCTCAATGTTTCTACTCTAAAGAGCTCCACTAGATGTACTTGAATAACAAAACAAGCTCTCAATACTAATTACACTAAAGAGCTTGCTATAACTAATTTGAAGGATATAAACGAGTGAGTAGGGTGATTATACCGCCGTGTAGAGGAACAAACCAATCATAAGATGAAGATTAAGCCAATCACCGAGAGAATACAAATGACAAGAGACAACCGATTTTTCTCCTGAGGTTCACGTGCTTGCCAACATGCTAGTCCCCGTTGTGTCGACCAACACTTGGTGGTTCGGCGGCTAAGAGGTGTTTCACAAACCTTGTCCACATGATTGGACACCGCAAGAACCTACTCACAAGTGAGGTAACTCAATGACACGAGCAACTTACTAGAGTTACTTTTTGGCACTCCACCGGGGAAGGTACAACTCTCCTCACAAATCACTGGAGATGGCCACGAACAATCACCAACTCATGCCAATCCTCCACCGCTGCTCCAACCGTCTAGGTGGTGGCAACCACCAAGAGAAACAAGCGAATTTCGTAGTGCAACACGAATACCAAGTGCCTCTAGATGTAATCACTCAAGCAATGCACTTAGATTCTCTCCCAATCTCACAATGATGATGGATCAATGATGGAGATGAGTGGGAGGTGTTTGGTTAAGCTCATAAGGTTGCTATGTCAATGAAAATGTGCAAGAGTGTGAGCTTGAACCGGCCATGGGGCTTAAATAGAAGCCCCCACGGAATAGAGCTGTTATACCCCTTCACTGGGAATAACGCGGGCTGACCGGACGCTCCGGTCATGCTGACCGGACTCTGGACCCAGCGTCCGGTCAACCAATTTAAGCCACGTGTCATTCTGAGTTAAACCTGAGCCACCAGATCTCAACGGCTACTTACTGACCGGACGCTCTGACAAAATTGACCGGACGCTGGAGCCTCAGCGTCTGGTCGTTTATAGTAAGCTCCCCGAGGTGGTTTTTCACGACTGGACATGTCTGGTCCACCTCGACCGGACATAGCCCAGCGTCCGGTGCATTACCCTAGTCACTGTGCAGCTACGTCATCATGACCGGACGCTGCCTTCCAGCGTCCGGTCAGACAGAGACTCAGTGTCCGGTCACATGACTGACGCCAGGTCTTCACTGCCTTGCCTGACCGGACGCACCGGTCCACACGAGGCCAGCGTCCTGGTCACTGAAAAAATAGCAGCGACTGACTCTCTTTCATTTCTATCTCCTTCACCCTTGCTCAAATGTGCCAACCACCAAGTGTCTCACCTTGTGCACATATGTTAGCATATTTTTACAAATATTTTCAAGGGTGTTAGAACTCCACTAGATCCTAAATGCATATGCAATGAGTTAGAGCATCTAGTGGCACTTTGATAACCGCATTTCGATACGAGTTTCACCCCTCTTAATAGTACGGCTATCAATCCTAAATGTGATCACAGTCACTAGGTGTCTTGATCACTAAAACAAAATGACTCCTACATTTTATACCTTTGCCTTGAGCCTTTTGTTTTTCTCTTTCTTCTTTTCCAAGTTTAAGCATTTGATCATCACCAAGCTATCATCATTGTCATGATCTTCGCCATTGCTTCATCACTTGGAGTAGTGCTACCTATCTCATAATCACTTTTATAAACTAGGTTAGCACTTAGGGTTTCATCAAGTACCCAAAACCAAACTAGGGCTTTCACCTCGCCGACCCCAACTGGCACGCTACGATGGCCGACGAGTACAATGCTCTCATCCCCAACAGTACATGGCGCCTTGTGCCTCATCTGCCCGGTGCCAACATGGTCACTGGCAAATGGCTGTTCAGGCAGTACCACTCCGATGGCTCCTTCGCTCAGCGCTCGCACAAGGCGCGTTGGGTGGTACGTGGCTTCTCACAACATGCTAGCATCAACTACGACGAGATGTTCAGCCCGGTTGTCAAACCCGCGACGATTCGCACCGTCCTCAGCATCGCCGCCTCACATTCCTAGCCCATCCATCAGCTAGACGTGAAGAACGCCTTCCTCCATAGCCACCTGGAGGAGACGGTCTACTATGAGCAGCTGTCCGGCTTCATCGACCCCTCCAAACCTGACTATGTTTGTCTCCTACAGAAGTCCTTGTATGGGCTCAAGCAGGCCCCTAGGGTCTAGAACCAACACTTTGCCACGTACGTCTGCAGCATGGGATTCACCGCGTCCATGTCCGATGCATCTCTGTTTGTCCACAAAGACAGCGATCGCGTCGCATACCTGCTCCTCTACGTCGACAACATCATTCTCATGGCCTCGTCCCGTGAGTTGCTACAGCTCATCACGGCACGTCTCCACTCTGAGTTCGCCATGACAGATCTTGGCGACCTTCACCACTTCCTCGGCATCTCCATGACGCGCTACAGCTTAGGCTATTCTTGTCGCAGCGTTAGTACGCCGTTGACCTTCTCCAGTGGGCTAGCATGTCTGAATGCCATCCCACTGCCACACCCATCGACACACGGAACAAGCTGTCCGCCACCACAGGCACCCAGTGGCCGACCCCTCTGAGTACCGGAGTCTCGCTAGTGCCCTCCAGCACCTCACTTTAACACGGCCTGATTTGGCATATGATGTTCAGTAGGTGTGCATGTTCATGCATGATCCCCATGAAGCCTCACCTCGTGCTGATCAAACGCATTCTCCGGTACATCAAGGGCTCCCTCTCCGCCGGTCTTCACCTGGGCACCGAACCCGTCGACCAGCTCACCGCCTACTCTGACGCTAACTGGGCAGGCTGCCCCGACACACGTCGCTCCACCTCCGGCTTCTGCATCTTCCTCGGTGACAACCTGGTGTCCTGGTCCGCCAAGCAACAGAACAATGTCTCTTGTTCCAGTGCTGAAGCAGAGTACCGTGATGTCGCTCATGCCGTTGCTGAGTGCTGCTGGCTGTGCCAGCTTCTCCAGGTGCTCCATCTACCGCTTCCCTCCGCCACGGTTGTCTTCTATGACAACGTCAGTGTTGTCTACATGACAGCCAACCCTGTTCATCACTGACGGACCAAGCACATCGAGATCGACATCCACTTCGTCCGCGAGAAGGTCGCGCTTGGTGAAGTTCGTGTCCTACATGTGCCGTCCTCGCATCAGTTTGCGGATATCATGACTAAGGGCATGCATGTATAGTTATTCACTGATTTTCGGTCCAGTCTATGTGTCCGTGAACCTCCCGCTACGACTGCGCGGGGTCAGCGGCGGATCCAGGAAATATTTAAGGGGGGTTAAACAACACTGCTGTTCGATCTTAAGTCTCAGCCCCCCTACACTATATAACTTTACCTAAGAATTCACGGGGGCTCCACAGGGGCCCCGCCCCACCGTTGGATCCGCCCCTGCACGGGGTGGTAGATGTATATATATTTAGGGGTCTAATCGTAATTGTACTGAACTCCTTGCGACTATATATATATATATGAAAGTCACCTCTCCCTAATGGGGTGAGGTGTTCCCCTGTTCCTTTCTACACAAACTAAAAAGCTAAATACATGCGTTTGTGAAGCTGAAATGTATGTAGTTGATGGCTGAATCGGCTCTAGTCGGCTATTATTTGCCGATTGGACCCTGCTTTACGATTTTGGCTGTTATGTAGGTCTGTCAACATTTGTTAGGTGATAGGTGTCCTGTCGGCTTCTCAAGAGCCAATAGAATGCACGTGTTATATTTTTTATAAATACAAGAGTTCTGCAATTGCTAGTTAAAATAATATTATTCAAAAAAACATAAAAATGAGCCACCTGATTGCTACCCAGTTCATATGTCTGCCCGTAATTCATGAGCAGGGCCTCTCAAATCAACAGCGCATGCCTTTTTTAATAGCATTTAACTCCTCCACTACGTTGTGCATCTTCATTGTTTGTCCTGGCGAGTCATTGCAACATGCTAAAGCAACTCTAAATATTGGACAAATGAGAATACCTAGTACAGCTTGGGTGTCTGCGTCTCCACTGTATGTTGCAGTAACATCAAGTATCTCCAGTAGATTATTAGGATAAGCCATCTTCACAAAGTTGACAAGATTTGCTACACCATTGATGAAGCTGTTAGTTGGCCTTCTTCCAGTAAACATTTCCAAAAGCAGCATTCCCATAGCTATATGTATCACCATCCACGGAGACTTCAGATCCTGATCCATACTCTGCCATATACAGAAAAGGGATTTCTTTTTTATTTTTTATGGCTATATTATAAATATATCACATAAAAATTAATATTATCAGTTTGTCAGATAAATAATCTTCAGAACAGCAACATATTCGTATGTGTCAACAACAGTTTAATTACTGACCTGGGGGGGACATATCCAATTGTGCCTTTGACTGCAAATGAGCTGCCTTCAGTTTCAGGATGGTTTTTCTGGCCTGCTTCAGAGGACATTATCTTAGCTAAACCGAAGTCTGTAACATGTCCAACCAAATCATCATCTAGAAGTATGTTGCTTGGTTTAATGTCACAATGAACTATCTGTGGATGGATATGATCGTGAAGATGTTCCAATGCCTCTGCAACATCAAGAGCAATGTTGAGTCTTTTCATCAAACTTAGACTTCTTCTGGTCATGCTATTTGTCATTTTGTCTGGATGCAGCCACTCATCTAAACTCCCATTGCAAATATATTCTAGGACAAGTGCCTTGAATTCATCACCATTACGGTCCAGGCCACAGCACACAGTGATCACCTTCACTAATTTCCGGTGGCGGATCCTCCTTAGAGCATTGCACTCAGCTAAAAAGCTTCTACTGGCTCCTTGTTGGCCAAGATCAAGAACCTAATCAGAAGACTATGAGGCGTTCCCGTAGGGCTCTCCCCACCTCCGCCGGGGCAACCCCGGCGGCGGCTTGAGCGGCCCCTGGCCCTCCTCCCTCCCTCTGCCTCTCCGGTGAGCTCCTGCCTTCATTCCCTTCCCTCTTCCGGTGAGCTCCTACCCTTCGTGCCTCCACCCTCCCCTGCCGACATGGCTTCCTCTGCTGGTTTGCCTCCTTTTTCCTCCGCCGCTGTGGGGGATAAGTTTTCTGCGTTCATTCTGGACAAGTTTGGGCTGGCTGTGGCTCCTGATGAGAATCATCTTGGCATCTTCTCGTTGCTTGTGGCTTTTGGTAGATGCAGTTCCCGTCTTGAGGAAGGTTTTGTTGCTCGCACCCTCAGCGCCGTTCTGGGCGGCCCTGCGGAGCTTTTTCATGTCTGTATGGTTGAGGATCGGATCTTCCTCTTCTCAGTTTCTTCCAAGGACATTGGCTTTGAAGTTTACAAGATCAGAAAGTTTATCTGTGCTGAACTTGAGCTTTCCTTCCATCTCTTCAATGAAGCCGGTTTGTCCTCTGCTCGCTCCTCCTCAAGCAACCTGCCAGTTTATCCTTGGGTTGAGGTAATGGGGAAAACTTCTTATGCTGAGTTTGTCAAGAAGCCTGCAGCAATTCTTCCCAAAGCCAAGCAGTTTCCTGCCAAGAGGCCTGTTGCGTTTCTTACAGGTGCGAAAAGAGTTACAATCCGCACTCCACCTGCTCGACAGATTGCCGCTCCCAATGCTCATCGCAAGTCAATCTTTGATCGCCTCTCTTTTCCGAGAGTTTCAGTCTTTGATCGTTTGAGTTGGGATTCAGTCCGCCTGTGATGCGTCGTGCTCCTCCTGAGCATTTTACTCAGACCCACCCAAGTTCTTGCTTTACAACGGCTATAGCTGGCCAACGGGCTGGCCCGGCCCGGCCCGGTACGGGCCCGGGCCAAGCACGGCCCGCAGGTGGTCGTGCCGGCACGGCACGCCGTGCCTCCCAGGCCAGGCCGAACCAGGCGCCGGGCCTGGCCAACAGCCCAGGCACGGCCTGTCGGGCCATTTTTCAGGCCAGGCCGGCCTGAAAAGCCTGAGCGTCTTAGCAGGCCGTGCCGGCCCAGCAGCCCAACGAGAGGGGAACGGAGGCGTCGTCGTCGCCTCCAGGCCGGGCGCAGGGTGGCGAAGGGGCGGCGCTGGCTGCGAGAGATGGGAGGCTGTGGCGGCGCTCGACGTCGGATCCGGCGAGAAGAGAAGGGTATGGAGAGGAAGTTCTGGTCGGAGTAGCAGACGAGGCAGGAGCCATAGAAGACGGTGGGGACGCAGGCCCTGCAGGAGGAGGAGTCGGCGTCGCCGCGGTAGAGCGTGAGCCCGTAGACGGTGTCGGGGACCTCGCCGATGGTGGCCGTTGTGAAGAGCTTCCCGGACGAGGAGGCGTTCGTGGGGAGCGTGGCGGCGAGCCGCTGGATCTGTTCCCGCAGATCTGCCCCATGGGGTCGCCGGCTTCCAGAGGCGTGGGGGTGAAGACGTGGAAGAGGGCCGTGGCGGATCTGGCCGCACCCGACGCCGACGGCCGCGCGCGGCAACAGGAGGTAGGGCCGTAGGGGCACGCCGGCGGCGGCGCTTCCAGGGTGCGGGTGTGGTCGGGTGGTGCGCCGCGCGTGATAGAGAGGAGGGGTGTGGGTGCGGCCGCGTGACGGCGTGGGGGAGAGGAGGGGTGCGGCCGTGCGGGCGTGGGGGAGAGAAGGACTGCGCGAGGCAACGGGGAGGGGAAGGGGAAGGGAGTGAGGGTTCGGGGCCGGGGTTGGGAAAGTGGGGCTACGCGGGGGAGAGCCGGCCCGCGACGTGCGGCTCCACTTATATATGAGGACTGAGGAGGGGGGAGGCGGGGACGGTGGGCTGGGCCGGCCGCGCTGGGCCGCGGGAAGGGGAGGGGGAGGGGGGTGGCCGGGCCGCTGCCTGGCCTGCTGACGCAGGCCTGGCCGTGCCATGCCAGCCCACGGGCCTGAGCAGCGGCCCAGGCATGGCCTGCTCCCTGGGGCCGGGCCGTGACGTGCTCGTGTCGGGCTAAAAAAGCGGGCTTCGTGCCGTGCCGTCGTGCCTCGGGCTGCATGGCCAGCTATAACAACGGCAGAGTATTGAGCGGGGTTCTCTGAATTTGGATTTGAATCTGGGTTCTCGTAATGATAGCTCTCATGGTGCTATTAGTTCACCCTCTTCGGCTCCCGTGTTACGCCGGCGCTGTCACTCTTCTTCCCACCCGAGGTATGCATGCAAGACTCCTATTAAATGTAATACTTGTTTTGGGTGGGGCCATGTGGCAGCCTCTTGCCGTGAGAATTGGAAAAGTTTGCAGAATCGTGTGAACGGGCGTTTCCTGGATAATTTTGCAAAGGATTTTGGCCCATCATTTGATCACTCGGGCTGGTTCAACCCTGCACATATGATTGCAGGCCCTTCCACACCTCCGCGGTTTCAGGACTTCGTGGATTTTTCAGGTGTCCCTTGGCCTTCCCCCACTATACATTGGGACCTTCAGGGCTCTTCGCCGTCTACTGCAGACTTTGTTGCTCATCCTGAAAACCCCAGTCTGCAGAAGTCCCATTTTCTCAAACTCCACAAAGAGGAATCGACAATGGCGTACTTTCACGCCGATCCTGCGCCTTTCATCCCCGAAGGCCTACATCGCAGTGATGTTCAAGAGCGCAAACCTATGGAGAGAGTGGTTTTGATGCGTCCGCGAGCCAAGCACCAAGATTTGGCCATCGTCTCCATTCATCCTATGCCAGAGCAGCAGGTAACATTCTAGGCTATTCGGGATGTTGTTTCGGATTTCTTAGTGAATGATCAGCATGTTGTCTTCACGGATATGCAACCGATGCATCTTGGTCAAGCTTATGTTAGATTTAGAAATGCATTTGATAGAGATTGGTTGATCCAGCATGGTGCTTATATCTTTGGCAATGTCACAATTATTTTTGTTGAGCATAATAAAGGGAGAAACTGGCGTGCTACCAATTTCAATAGAGTGTGTTTGATGCTCTTGTTGGGTTATCCACCATATTTCTGGGAGGATGAGTATGGTCAATACAATCTGTTCTTTTGGAAGAGTCATTTCCTGGGTAGATGATGGTAGGCATCTGTCAAGAATCTTGGTTAGGGCTCGTGTTGTTGATTTAGAGTCCATCCTGCAGTTTCTTGTGCTCACTGAAGGTGAAGGGTTCCAGGGTGAATCCTGAACAATGCAGTGTGAAGTGTTGCAGGGACAATTGCTGGGGGGGGGGGGGGGGGGGGGCGGGGGTTACCTAGGCCTGTTGCTCAGCCAAATCA
Organism: Miscanthus floridulus; assembly: GCF_019320115.1. Lineage (NCBI taxonomy): Eukaryota > Viridiplantae > Streptophyta > Magnoliopsida > Poales > Poaceae > Miscanthus > Miscanthus floridulus. The sequence goes on along the minus strand of NC_089588.1, from coordinate 107,979,713 downwards.
ACAGGGAGGGCCCAATCTGTTTCATGCTGGACTTGGGGGAGCTAATGAAGGACAGGATGAACAACCTGCAGATGCTGTTTGGGTAGGTTGGCCTGACAATGTTCTGAGAATCCTCCTGATATCAATCTCAATGTCGTCCCTGATATGCAGGAAATGATTATTGACCCTGTTGTTCCTGAACCTCATCCTTAGGAGATGTTTCTGGAGCTAAATGACTTACTTAATCAGGTAAATGAAGAGGAGGAAGATGAGCAACTTGATCAGGAAGCCTTGAATCCCATCCAAGAAGAGCTAGCCAATGTCTTGAACAATCCTCCACCTGTTGAGGCGGACATTCCTGTCTTTAATGCACCTGCAGAAAATTTCTTACCTCTGGAAATTCAAGAACATGATATCATGGATGATGATGAATTTGCAAGTGGGTTTTGTTATGATCAATGACCAGCCCAATGATGTCTTTTCATCCCTCCTTGGATAGAGCAGTGCTACAAGCTTCTATGATGGGCCTCCTGGGCCTTGGGCTAAATACTTTGCTCCCAGCCCCAGCTCCAAAATCCCACAGTTCCTCATTCCAAGTGATTGGGCCAGCTACTTTACTGCTCTCTTGTTGTCACCTTCTCACTTCAGCCGAGCCAAGGAGTTCATGCAGTCTAATGCTCTCCTGTCCTGCATTGACAATGGCCAGAAGATTGGATTCTCTTTGCCTGCTGCTTGCCCTGTGAAAGCTTTTCCTTCCTGTGTTTCCCTCACTGTTGCTACATCTGAAGATATGATGGCGGGCCAAAATGGGACAGAGTTCATAGCTGAAGATGTGTTAGTGGATCCCAAAGAAGCTCCTCCAGTTGATGATGAGATTCTGACAGAAAAGACCAAAAAGAAGAGGGGCACTGTTATGGTGGAAAGTGATGTTAGGAGGAGTCCCAGGATAAAGATCAATAAGAATGGCTTCAAGGATCCAATCTGCAAGGATAAGGCTTGCCTTGGCTGCAATGCTAAGCCCCCAGCCCTCTCCTCCAAGACTATCAGAAAAATTAGCTCCACTCTTTGTGATCTTGATGCCTCTCAGGTCACTGATGCAGCACTCAGCAAGAAGAAGAAGGATAAAGCAACTCCTGTGGGACCTGCTCCCCCAAGAAGGATGAAGACCTTGGTGCCTCCCAGGGCGCTGTCAGTACACTTGGCAAGAAAAAAGAAGGGTAAAGCAGCTCCTGTAGAGCCTGCTCCCTCCAAGAAGGCTGATGACCCAAGCAAGAAGAATGTTGAAGATGCCTAAAGTAATTGAAGACTGCCCACCTCTTGGGGCATGGGAGAAAAGGACTGTCTTTGAGTCCTTTTGGTTGTTATGCTTTTGTTTCCTTTTTATTTCATTTGTTAAGGATTCCTACTCCCTGAACTATCAGTTACCCCTTTTGTTGGTGCATTGTTGGTCTGTTGGCTCATGTAAAGACTATCTTTATTTCCTGCCCGAACTATGTACTTGTACTAGGGCTGCACTTTTTTATGTCTTAATGGACAGTAGGCCTCCAGTTCGTTCTTGGAAGGTACTCTGTTGGAACATCAGGGGTATCAACGCTGAAAATAAGTGGGAATCCATTAGAAATAAAATCACTGAGAGTAGCTATGATATCATTAGCATCCAGGAAACTAAGAGGGATACTTTTGATATTTCCTATATTAGAAAGTTTTGCCCCAGCTCCTTTGATGCTTTTTGTTTTCTTCCTTCCATTGGTGCTTCTGGTGGTGTCCTTGTTGTCTGGAAAAGCTCTGTGTTCTCTAGTAGTGAGATTTTTCACAATGACTTTGCAATCTCAGTTGAGTTCTCCTCCATTCACAACAATGATCCCTGGATTTTAACCTCTGTTTATGGACCCTGTGATAGTGAAGGCAAGGAGGCATTTATGAACTGGTTTGAGAATATCCAAATGACAGATGATTTTGACTGGCTTATTGTTGGGGACTTCAGCCTCTACAGAAAGCCTGAAGACAGAAACAGGGAAGGAGGGAATGTAAATGATATGCTTCTGTGTTAACAATGCCATTAGTACTTTAGGGCTTGTTGAGATTCCCCTACATGGGAGGAAATTTACCTGGACTAACAAGCAGCAGCCTCCTCTCTTGGAAAGGCTAGATTGGTTCTTCTCTTCCCAATCTTGGACTCTCAGGTACCCTCACACAATTGCTCACTCTTTAGTCATGGAGACCTCTGACCATTGGCCTTGTGTGGTTGAGATTAAAACCTCTATTCCCAAAGGAAGGATCTTCGGATTTGAAAACTATTGGATGTCCTATGACAGTTTCGTGCCTCTAGTTGCCAGCTGTTGGAATGGCTTCTTCCCCCAGCAGGATGCAGCCAAACTTCTTACTGCCAAGTTTAAAGCCCTCAGAAATGCTCTCAAAACTTGGCAGTCTCAGATATCCAATCTTAAAATCACCATTGAGAACATTAAACTGGTTCTCTTTTTGGATGCTATTGAGGAATGGAGGGATCTAACTCTGCAGGAATGGAACTTCAGGGACATTCTCAACTTGAAACTCTCTTCTCTCCTTCATCAACAAATGTTTTACTAGAAACAGAGAGGTACTGTCAAATGGGTGAAGCTGGGTGATGAAAGCTCCAAGTTCTTTCATGCTGTTGCAACTGTTAAACATAGAAGGAATTTGATCACCTCCCTTTCTGGCCCTTCTGGTGACCCTGTTTTTTATCATAATGCAAAGGCTGATATTATCTGGTCTGATTTTAAAGAGAGATTGGGTTCTTCAAACTTTCAGTGCATGCTTTTTGACCTTGAGTCCCTCTTTGGCCAGCCTCCTGACCTCAGCTCTTTACAAGAGCCCTTTAGCAGTCAGGAAATTGATGATGTTATCAAGCACTCACCCTCTGACAAATCTCCTGGACCAGATGGATTTAATAATGGCTTTCTGAAGAAATGCTAGTTCTTAGTCAGGCAAGATTTTTATAATATTTGCTCTGCTTTTCACTCTGAGGATATCTGCCTTCAAAGTATCACTGGCTCCTTCATTACCCTCATCCCCAAAGTTGTTGGGCCAACCAGAATCAGTGAGTTCAGGCCCATCTCTTTACTCAATTCCTCTGTTAAAATCATCACCAAGTTGTTGGCCAATAGACTCCAACCTCTGATCACAAAGCTGGTGCATGTTAATCAGTATGGTTTCATCAGGTCAAAGACTATTCAAGACTACCTTGCCTGGTCCTTTGAATACCTGCACCTCTGTCATACCTCTAGAAAGGAACTAATCATCTTAAAATTAGATTTTGAAAAGTCTTTCGATAGAATTGAGCATGGGGCCATGTTAGAAATTATGAGAAAGAAAGGTTTTGGAGAAAAGTGGCTGGCTTGGATGAAGTTGATTTTCAGTTCTGGTACTTCTTCAGTATTACTAAATGGCACTCCTGGCAAGGTTTTTCACTGCAGAAGGGGTGTTAAACAGGGGGACCCTCTATCCCCCCTCTTGTTTGTTTTAGCTGTAGATCTCTTGCAATCAATCATTAACAAGGCAAAGGATCAAGGATTGCTTAATCTTCCAATCCCTCTTCAGTATACCAATGATTTTCCTATCCTCCAATATGCTGATGATACACTAATTATTCTGGAAGGATATGCCAGACAGCTATTTGTTTTAAAAGCCCTGCTGAACACCTTTGCCGATTCCACTAGTTTAAGGATTAACTTCTCAAAGTTAATGATGGTTCCTATTAACCTGCCTGAAGGGAGGCTTGGATGCAGCACTGGTAGCCTTCCTTTCACTTATTTGGGGCTTCCCTTAGGCCTCACTAAACCAGAGTTGTTGACTTTCTGCCCCCTGGTAACCAGATGTGAAAGAAGACTGGTCTACACTTCCCTCTTCCTTTCTCAAGCTGGGAAACTTCAGATCACCAACTCAGTCTTTACCTCACTTCCAATGTTCTTTATGAGCACCTTTCGCCTTCATTATACTGTTAGGGAACAAATTGACAAGTTTAGAAAACATTGCCTTTGGAGAGGGGATGATGAAAGCAGTAGAATTAATGCCAAGGCTGCTTGGCCCATGTTGACAAGACCTAAAGAGGAGGGGGACTTGGAGTGCTAGATCTTAAATCTCAAAATGTGGCCCTTCTTTTGAAAAAAATTCACAAGTTCTTCAACAGAGCTGACATTCCCTGGGTTCATCTCATCTGGGAGAAATATTATAGAAATGGCAAACTTCCAAATCATGTTAAGAAAGGATCCTTTTGGTGGAAGGATGTTCTCAATTTGCTTGACAAGTTTAAAGGGATGGCCACAATTTCAGTTGCTGATGGTGCCTCTTGTTTCCTTTGGGAGGATTGCTGGTTGGGTCAGCCCTTAAGATTGTCTTTCCCTGAGCTGTTTTCCTTTGTCAAGAAGCCTCATTTATCCCTCAAATGTGCAGCCTCTGTTAGTAACATCTCTAGCCTTTTTAATCTGCCCTTGTCAACAGAAGCCTTTGCACAATTTCAGCAGCTTGAAAGCATCTTGCAGAACACTCAGTTTACTTTAGATCCTGATTCTTGGAGTTACATTTGGGGTAGCCATTTATTCACTTGTAAGAAAGCTTATGGTCAGCTCCTGGGAAGAAGCTGGTCTCATCCAATCTACAAGTGGATTTGGAAATCTTCATGTCAGCATAAGCATAAGGTCTTCTTTTGGTTACTCTCTCATGACAGGCTCAGCACTAGAAATATTCTGAGAAGGAAAAGCATGCACTTTCCCTCTTATAATTGTGTGTTATGCTCTCTGAACACTGAAGAAACTGTCCAGCAAATTTTTTTGGATTGTGAGATGGCCAAAGCCTGCTGGAGCCAGTTAGGGATAGTGTTTGATGCCTCCCTTTCTCCATTTCAGATTTTTGAAAGCTTCAGAGCACAACTTAATGTCAGTTTTTTCATGGAGATTGTGATTATCATGAGCTGGAGCATTTGGTCTGTTAGAAATGATGTCATCTTCAGAGGTATTCCTGCTTCTGTTCAAAGATGTTATGACATCTTTAGAAGCATCTTTGGCCTACTCTTATGGAGGACCAAGAAGAAGTATTTCCCTGCTATCGAACTATGGCTAGAGCAGTTTGTGTAATTTTTTTAATTTTCTTTGTGTCCTTCTTTGTTTCCTGAACCTCGGTGTCTGTCTTTGTTTTGCTTTCCCTGTTGTACTCCTGGTTGTAACTTTCTTGGTTACTTTCAATAAATTTGCAGTAGGGGCTCTCTGAGTCCCTCCTGTTTCTTCAAAAAAAAGAAAGATCAAGAACCTACGGTAGCTAAGTTATTATCAATTGTTAAATTTCCTATGTATACATTGCCAAAGCTTCCAGAACCAATCAAATTCGCTGGAGAGAATTATCCTGTTGCTGCATGTAACTGGGCATAGGATATTCTCTCATGTTCCTCATTAAAGAATAGGTACTCTGGACCAACAAAAGTTGGTGTGGTCCTTCTCTTAATAAAGCAATAAGCAGTTGCAGAGCATACAGAAAAGATGAATATTCCAATAGCTCCAAAGATAACTATGTGCAATCGATGTAGTGAAGCCTTGTGAGAAGGTATAGATGGGCATGAAGGGAGTTGCAAGAATGGAGGACCACCACATAGCATGCTGTTACCAGCGACTGACAATATAGTTCCATTACAAAAGACACCTGTATCAGGCACAGGACCAGATAAGTTATTGAAGGACAGGTTTAGATAGTTCAGAGATCTGATGCTCTCTAGAAACTTGGGTATGGGTCCTGTTAGGTTGTTACTGGAGAGATCCATTTTTTCAAGTGCTCCCAGAGCATTCAGCCCAACTGGGATTTGTCCTTGCAGTAGATTTCCTTGTAAGTATAGGAAGCGCAGTTGGACACAGCCTGCAATAGCTTCTGGGATTTCACCATCTAGCTTATTCACTGAGGTCCATTGCGATGAGGCTGTTCAAGTGCCCAATCTGTGTTGGAATTGCTCCAGTTAGAGCATTTGTGGAAAGGTTAAGAAGTATGGTCAGGGAAGGAATACTAAGTATCTCGTGTGGGATTTGGCCCCTCAACAAATTACAAGAAAGATCTATGGATATAATATTTGTTAATTTACCAAGGCTTGCCGGAATGCTGTTGTTCAGAAAGTTATTAGATAGAGAAAGATTACTCAGTACTGTGAGATTGCCTAATGAGTGGTCAAATCCAATATGAGACAGATCAAGATGCTGGCGGCTAGAAACACTACTGGAGGCCGCAGCTTTGCCGAGTGTTTTTACACTCGGCAAGTGTAGCACTCGGCAAAGTCCGCTCGGCAAAAATTTTCTCGGCAAAGGGTCTTTGCCGAGTGTTTTTTATCCGGGCACTCGGCAAAATTAAAAAAAAATTTGCCGAGTGCTTGGGGCGGCACTCGGCAAAATATTTTCGGCCGTTGCGGCGCTGGCCGTTAACGGTTATTTTGCCGAGTGCCCAACCCAGCACTCGGCAAAAAAAAATTTTATTTTTTTTAAAAAGTACTTTGCCGAGTGCCCCAGCCCAGGCACTCGGCAAAGTTTTTTTTATTTTTTTTAAAAAGTACTTTGCCGAGTGCCCCTGCCCAGGCACTCGGCAAAGTTTTTTTTATTTTTTTTAAAAATTACTTTGCCGGGTGCCCCTGCCCAGGCACGCGGCAAAGTTTTTTTTTTAAATAATTTCTTTGCCGAATGCCCCTGTTTTGACACTCTCCAAAGAATTTCTAAATTTTTTTTTTGAAAAATCTTTGCCGAGTGCCTTGCCCATGGCACTCGGCAAAGACCCCGAGAATTGCAAATTTTTTTTTACATTCCATTGTAATAGACAATATATATATATATATATATATATATATATATATATATATATATATATATATATATATATATATATACATCAATCATCACATCTATATCACCAACATGCATTATATATCACAAGCACACGCATCAATAAATCCATCGAAAATCCATCACAAATGCACCAAAGTTCAACATCACAAGTTTATTATTACAAGTTCAACATCACAAAGTTCAACATCCCTACTGCGGCGACGGAGACTGCAGGTGTGGCCCCCCGGACGCGAGTAGCCGCCGGTGACACGGTAGCGGGATTGTTTGAACCCGCCGACAGAGGCTGCACAAAAGAGAAGAGATTGCATGTGTTAGACTCAAAATTGAAAATTTCGGCAGCACCTCCCCTGCACGGGGAGGTTTCCAACCTGCAAGAAACAACGGCACGAAGGCCGACAATCACAACGGTACGAAGGCCGACAATCCCAACGGCCTAAAGGCCGAAAATCACAACGGCACGAAGACCGACAATCCCAATGGCACGAATGCATTAAACTTTTATACTCACAGGAGTGAAGTGTCGAGCTGGAGCTGGCAACTGCACTTGGACACCCGATGCTTGCCCGATGGTTTGCATGATCTGATACATGTCCGCCATCTGCTTCTTCGTGGCCTCCAGCTCTGCGGTCAGGTGCACTTGCGTCTCCCTTGTCTCTGCCAGCTTGGGCTACAGTGTTTTAATCACATGTTTCAGTATTGCAAATCTGATCAATGTGTGTAACGTTCAATGTACGACGAGTGAAACCAGAATTACCTGAAGTTCGTCGACCCGCGACAGTATTGGAGTAGGCCGTGCACGTATGGGAAGGCTTCTGGCCGTGCTCCGTGCCCTCACGTCGGAGACAGAGGGTGCAGAGCTCGAGGAGTCGGCGCCGTCTGCAATCCACAACCGCTCGTGCTTCCTGCCTTGCCCTAGCCTCACGATCACCTCTGTCTCAAGGGGCTCAGTGCTCAGATTGTGATCTGAGCCATGGAGCGCCCTAACCGCCTCCACGTGGTCAGAGTAAGCCTGGGCAGTGGCATCCGGGTTGAAGACGACACTGGATTTCACCGGGCCCATGTGGGACACAGCCCATGCCCCAAACTCCGACACTGGCACGTCCGGGTGTGCCACCTCCTACGAGAAAGACGGCAAGATGATTAGAAATTAGGCAAAATTGAGCGTTAGAATAGATAAATGACATCTCGTACAAGTGCCCGCTTGAATGCGGGGAGGTTGTGGCTGCCTTGGTGGTGAGTTGCACTGGTCCTCAGTGCCCGCTTCCGCTTGCCTTGATCGTGCTTTGCGATGTACGCCGGGTCAAGGTACCTGTCCATGATCCTCGACCATGCCGATCTATGCGACATGCACCACGAGGCCGGCACCTACACATCATCAAGTGTTTGACATATAAGAAGATCAATTCTGGACCTACTAAATCTCAAAACGAATCAATATTATTCACCTACCTGAAGGTACTGCTCCTTAGTCAGCGCCACCTTTCTTGCGCTGGTTTTGTTGAGGGGCTCTTTCTTGATGGACCTGTAGTAGTCGACGTGGGCCTGGAGTCGCGCCTCGTGAATCATGTCGCCGACGTACTTCTTACAGGCTCCGTGTGCCGTCTGATCCGCCAGGGTCTCTCAACCTTCTTCGGCCTTGAAGTACCTCTACATACAAACACGATGTATCTGTTCATTATTTCAATAAAAGACTTAACCAATGGAGGAGATGTATTGAGCTATGTTGTGAGACACTTACCCAAAAGTCCACCAAAACCCACTCCTGCTTGTTGTCATGCTCATCATCCGAGCCGAGCTTGTACTTGTCCCACGACCAGGCCGGCTCCCACCTCCCCTCTTTCAAGTCCACAAGGCCGGGGAAGTGTTTCCTGCATAGACATCCCAGGAAGGTAGCGGGGGTGCGTGGGGGGTCAAGAGCACCCGACAGAACTAGCCAGCCCCTGCATAAGTGATTAAGAAAAATTATCAGTTTCTCTTTTGATTTTCAACGTATCATATGAAGTACTAGTGATAACATCTATAGTTACTTACCTTCTTCCCATAGGACGAACCAGTGGGCGTCGGTCAGGAAGCGGAACCGGAGGAAGGCTTGTGGGACCTCGCAGGTAGGGAGCCGACTGAGCAGAACTGTCCTCGATCTGCTGAGTCCGTCATCCCCTGACGCAGTGTTTGTGGTCGTGCCCGTGGCCGCCACGTGGTCCTCCGGGGTAGGAGACAGGTCCTTCGGCTGGTCGAGAGCCGGTGGAGGAGGCGGGTCCCTCCTAGGGCAACCCCGGCCCCTCCCCCTCCCCTCCCCGTGCTGGGGCGACCCGGGCCTGCTCTCGCCGCTGGGGGCGAAGACGTCCCCTCGCCTCCATCAGGAGGGCGTAGCCTCTGGTACACCAAGAGCACCTGCCTCGGTGAACGGTTGCCCACCATCTTTGTTCTGTCACCTGTAATGTACAAAGAATTAACAACAAGCGTTAGTACATACATGTCAAATAGTTCAAAATGAATAAACATAACAAAATTTAATAAAAAACATAGTATTACATGGTTTAGGAATAATCTTCATGATTGGGGTCATAGGTCTCATCATCACTGTCAAAATTGTCCAAATGGGCAACACTATCCGAAGGTTCTGTGTCTTCTTCATTGTCTTTGCCTAAATGGAATCGCTCAAGTATTTGAATGTCCTTCGGATTTAGCACTACATCTCCAGGGTCCTCGTCATCAACCGTTTCATTGTCTACTTCCATGGCGGTCATCACACCGGGTAAGACTATCTCAAAGCTCCCTTGTTGCCCATTTGCTTAATAGAACTCTCCATCATATGTGTTTGTGTCGAAGGTGTAATCTTCATCGTTTGGAACAGGTAGTTTACCGTGCGAAGATACCTGGTGCACAATAGACCAACCCTTAAGATGGTCTTTGTCTTGGCACGCGTATGGCGTATGATACACCTACATGGCCTATTGAGCCACAATATAGACATCTTTTCCTTTATAGACGGAATCATGCCTAATCTCGACTAGCCCAAGATGAGGGGTCTGTCTCGTTCGTCCAGGATCAAACCAGTGGCACTTGAATATGACAGGAGTAAGAGGTACTCGGCCCTCATATTCAAGTTCATAGATCTCCTCAATTATTCCGTAGTATTCGACGCCATTAGTGCCCGGCGTAAAAACTTGGCTGTTGGTGGTTTTCCGATCGGGCCGAGTCTGCTCGTGTCTTGACGTGTGGAAGCGATATCCGTTCACGTCATATCCGGTATATGACTTCGCCCTTAACTTGAAGCCGTTTGCAACCTGTCTCAACTTGTCACTCATGGACGCATTGGTTTGCGCCTGCAAGCTCAAGCATGATACATCGTTATACTATTGAAACGTACGAGCTACTAAGGAATATCGATGAACGTATGGCCTTTTGTTTGAACTAAGAAATGAAATCAGGCCTCCCAGCTCCCGCACCCTCTGAAAGAAGGGTATCATGTTCGTGCGGGGTAGGATCCCTTGATTGATGCCACTCTTGTCGAAAACAAATTCCCTGTACCAAAGAGAATCAATGGGGTTCGATACAGAATAGTGACGTCGTATTGAAACAAGTTTGTTGAGAACTTACTTAATGAATGGCGCAACCTCGATAAGGTTGGTGAACACATATAGCGTGATTCTGCGCCACTCTTCTGGATCCAATCTCTTGGGGGTCGATCCACTTGCGCAGCCTAGTTGGCATTTGAAAAGGCTGAGGGTCGATTCAACTTTGCCAGCATTGTAACGAGGGGGTGGATTATGCTTGCTAGGAAGGTTTGGCTTGTAGTAGGATGTCGTGAAGTTTGCAACCTCCTCCCGAATGCTTGCCTCTGCAATGGAAGCCTCAATTCTGGCTTTATTTGTACATTTCTTACGAAGAGTCTTTAGACATCACTCGATTGGATAGCACCAATGGGCCTGCACGCCCCCCCAACCGTGCCTCGGTCGGGAGGTGCACAATCAGATGCTGCATCGGCAAGAAGAAGCTAGGTGGAAAGATCTTGTCAAGCTCATAGACCAACTCAGGTGCCATAGTTTCCAATTCTGTAATGATGGTCGAAGATAGCTCCTTGGCACAAAGCTGGCAAAGAAGTAGCTCAACTTTGCCAGCACTAGCCAGACATGCTCAGGGACATAGCCTCGAACCATCAACGAAAGTATCCGCTCAATCCATATGTGGTAGTCATGACTCTTCATCCCGTTGACTCGTAGAGTCTCTAAGTTCACTCCCCTGCTCAGATTCGCTGCATACCCATTAGGGTACATTAAATTCTTGATCCATCGAAGTACTTCCCTTGATCGATTTTCAAGACATAGGGGGGCCTAGGCCTTCTCCACTGCTTTCCTGTTGCAGGAGGCCACATCTCTAGGTTTGGCCTATCGCACAACGTCGTCAGGTCCATTCTAGCCTTAGGGTTGTCCTTAGACTTGTCAGTGTCCATGAGTGTTGCCCAAAGTACCTCAGCGATATTCTTTTCAGTGTGCATGACATCAATGTTATGGGGCAGTAGGAGGTCATCGAAATAGGGGAGCCTCGTCAAGCCGGACTTATGAGTCCACATATGTTGCTCACCATATCCCATGAAACCACCATCTTCGTTGGGCACGAGAGCATCTATCTGAGCACGAACCTCCGCCCTAGTCCTCAAGCGTGGTCTAGGGTCCATCACTTTGACACCTTTCATAAAGCTCTTGACGTCTTCTCTGAATGGATGGTCAAGAGGGAGGAATTGATGATGTTTGTCGAACGACGAATACTTGCCACCCTTCTTCAACCATATGAACCTCATAGCTTCCTTGCATATTGGGCATGGGAACTTCCCCTGAACACACCAGGCGCACATTAACCCATACGCCAGGAAGTCGTGCAGGGAGTAGTGGTACTAGGCGTGCATTTTAAAGCTAGTCTTCGTAGCTCGGTCGTATGTCCACACCCTTTGACCCAAGCATCGATCAACTCATCTATCACAGGCTCTATGAAGACACCCATATTACTCCTCGGGTGTCCAGGGATTATCAACGACAGGAACATGGTATGCCGTTGAAAGGAGACGTCGGGGGGGGGAGATTCAGGGGGATGACGAACACGGGCCAACATGTGTATGGTGCAACCATCATGCCATATGGATTGAACCCATCTGTTGCCAGCGCGACACGTACATTACGAGCCTCCTCTGCTTTGAGAGGATGCTACGAATTGAAGTACTTCCATGCATCAGCATCGGATGGATGTACCATCTTCTCAGGATTGTATCGTGTGCCATTTTTGTGCCATGTCATCTGTTTCACGGATTCCTCGGTCATGAATAGCCGTTGGAGCCTCGGCAGGAATGGAAGGTGTCGTAGGACTCTCATGGGGATCTTAAGCTGCCTCTTCTGGCCATCGCCTGAGTCTACCTCCACGTACCTGGAGGATTTACACTTCGGGCAGTACTTTGTATCCGCGTGTTCTTTCCTAAATAGGACGCACCCCTTCGGACACACATGTATCTTGTCATACGGCATCTTAAGTGCAAGAAGGAGCTTCTCTGACTCGTACAAGTTCTTCGGCATAATGTGTGTCTTCGGTAGCATATCGCTCCACGCGGCCACCATCTTGTCGAAGCCTTCTCGACTTAGGTTTAACTCAGCCTTCAACCCCATTACGTGACCAATGGCATCCAGCTGAGAAACATTAGTATGATCGTGAAGGGGTCTCTGTGCCGAGTCCAACATCAGGTAGAAGGCATCTGCGGCAGCCTCCATCTCCTCCTTGTCACATCCTTCAGCGAACTGAGCTTGGTGCATGTCATCCAGCATGTCTGCTACCCCGGCATCATCATCAAAAGCCTCAAGCCGTGGTCTCACCACCTCCTCCCTGATATGATCGGCTTCACCATGGTGGATCCACCGGTGGTAGCCTGGAGTAAATCCAAACTTCACAATATGTTTACCCATGGTTAACCTATCTTTCCTTCTTCTGTTGTCACAACCGCTGCACGGACAAACCACTAGAGAATGGCCTCCAGCACTCTCGCCAAATGCATGCTGTAAGAATTCTTCGACCTTGACTATAAACAGCAAGTCGTAATCGTGCTCGTGTCTCCAGAGCGTGTACATCCACTCACGGTCCTCCATCCTTTAACAGACGTATCAGCACATATGAGTCACCATCAATTGCATCTACGCGGTGTCCCTACTCTCTAATAGGTGAGGATAGGTCCTAATCCCACCCACGGATCCGTAGATGAGGTTAGTTTCCATGCTCCGCTCCTATCCAAGACGGAATTTCGGCAGCACCTCCCCGCTGTTCTCCCGATACACGTCCTGCAAGGGAGAGTGTGTATCTGGAGAACAACAAGGGGTGATGTCGAAACACCGTCTTGGACCGGAGCGGACCATGGAAACTAACCCATCTACGCATCCACGGGCTGTCCAAAAAACATGGACAATCCAAAACAGAAACGCTCGTAGATATGCAAAGACCTGCATAACTCCAACCGTATCTCTTTCGGACGGGAGACGCCTAACTGGGATCAGCGACCTAAGACCATGATACAGATAGAGGGGTTATACCTAGGGTGCCGGTGAGGTCAGGCTAGTGGGGCTGTGGCGAGTCGGTGCAGTGGCGCCGCGACGCGGTGCAGGCAGACCCACAACGATGACGAAGACAATCGGGGCCACCGAGGTCCCTCCGCCAGGGCCTCCTCCTGCATAAAAAGGCAATACATTAGTGACAATTGAAAATTTCTGCAGAACCTCCCCTGCACGGGGAGGTTTCAAAAACCTGCAAAAAAGATCAGCACGAAGGCCAACATCCACAAGCAACGGCTCGATGGCCGAAAACCACATACAACAACTATTACTACTAACAAGGGCTCGATGGCCGACATCCATTGCACGATTTGAATAGAAAGGGAAGGGCGAACCTAGTGTGCTCATCGACGGTGGGCGGAGTCGGGAGCGGGGCGCCGAGGTCATGGCACCGCCGCTAACGAGGCGTGGACAGCGGCCGGGGCTCCTCCTCCCTTCTCCTCTCCACCTCCCTTCTCCTTCTTCCTCCTCCCTTCTCCTCTCCTCCCTCCCTTCTTCCTTCTTCCTTCTTCCTCCTCCCTTCTCCCTTCTTCCTCCTCTTCTCTTCCTCCTCTTCTCCCCTTCCCTTCTCTCCCTCCTCCCCTGCTCCTCCTACCTCCCATGCTCCTATGGGCGGTGTGGCCAGGGAAGGGACTGCCGAGACATGGCCGCCGCTACCGGATATGGCCGGCTGGCACCAGCCAGCCACCTCTGGGCGGTCGAGGCGAGGGAGGCCGGGCCGTGGAGAGCTACCGGGGCGGGGCGCGGCCGATGCGGCCGGCGACGGGCGTGGTCGCGAGCGAGGCTGGCGGAGGGCATGGTCGCGGGCGAGGCCGGCCGAGGGCGCAGGCACGGGCGCGGCCGGCGGTGGGCGCGGGCGCACGCGGGCGCGAGGGCGGGGCTCGCCGCCGCCGGCGATTCGCCGGCGAGGGCGCGGCAGCGGCGGGGGTGGGCGTGGGGGAGCGGACGGGTGGCTGGGGGCGTGAGTTAGGGTTGGGCCGCGCGGGGGTTGGGCCGGTGGGATTTTAGTGCCCAGTTTTTTTTATTTCAACTTTACCGAGTGCCTCCTGGGCCGGCACCCCCATGGCACTCGACAATTTTTTTTTATTTTGGGCCCAATTTTTTTTCTAGGGCCTTTTGACAGTATTTCAAACTCTATTTTAAAATTTGGGGCAATTTTGACTTTTTTTGATATATTTCATTAGTTTATTTCGTTTCGTCGAATTTGTCGGGATATTTCAAATTTGAACTGCAGGTACATGGAATAATGGACTTTGGTCATCCAAAAATTGATACTCATGATATTTAGGGTATGTTTAGGCCGTATCCAGAAACTCACATGAAATCTCGAGCATCTCGTTGACGTAACATGTCGAGGTACTTGCTGGAAATGTGATTTTAAATTATATAAAATGCAAACGAAGTCCAAAAATCACGAAACTTATCGAGGCGTCGTTTTTGGCACATTTCCGGCAAGTACCTCGACATGTTACATCAACGAGATGCTCGAGATTTCATGTGAGTTCCTGGATACGGCCTAAACATACCCTAAATATCATGAGTATCAATTTTTGGATGACCAAAGTCCATTATTCCACGTACCTGCAGTTCAAATTTGAAATATCCCGAAAAATTCGATGAAACGAAATAAACTAATGAAATATATCAAAAAAGTCAAAATTGTCCCAAATTTTAAAATAGAGTTTGAAATACTGTCACAAGGCCCCAGAAAAAAATTTGGGCCCAAAATCAAACAAAAAAAATTTGCCGAGTGCCGGCCCAGGAGGCACTCGGCAAAATATGATTTTCAAAAATAAACAAAAATTGCCGAGTGTCTGGCGCTGGCACTCGGCAAAATAAGTTTTAAAAAATTAAAAAAAAATTGCCGAGTGCCCAAGGTTTACACTCGGCAAAATATGTTTTTAAAAAATAAAAAAAAATTGCCGAGTGCCTGGGTCTGGCTCTCGGCAAGTTTTAAAAAATAAAAAAAAAATTGCCGAGTGTCTATCTTTGGCACTCTGCAAAATATTTTTTTTAAAATAAAAAAAAATTTGCCGAGGGCCATGGGCTGGCACTAGGCAAAATATGTTTTAAAAAAAATATCGAGTGCCTGAGACTGGCACTCAGCAAAATAAGTTTTTAAAAATAAAAAAAAAAATTGCCGAGTGCTAGCCGTTAGGCACTCGGCAAAATCTGACGGTAGGTGGCCGCTGTCACGGGCCGGCCACCTTTTGCCGAGTGGGATCTTTGCCGAGTGCCGCAGCACTCGGCAAAGCCCAGTTTTGCCGAGAGCCAGGCTTTACCGAGTGCCTGGCACCTTTGCCGAGTGCGGCACTCGGAAAAATATTGCTTTGCCGAGTGCCCCGATAAAAAGCACTCAGCAAAGTCCAGTTTTCCAGTAGTGAAAGCTGGCCAATATCTAGAGGTAAGGTGCCTGTGAATAGGTTGTTGTCAAGGGTAAGCTTTACAAGTTTTTGTAACGTCCCTAGCGACCATAAAGATATGGTCCCAGCTATGTGATTTCTGCCAATTGTAAGCCAACTGAGCTCTCGAGATAGGTTGGCGATCCTAATTGGCATAACACCTTCAAAGTTGTTTTGATCGAGGTCTAGTCTTGCAAGTTGCTACAGTTGGCTAAGGATGTGAGAAAATCTCAATCCCTAGGCTCTGTGGTTTGTAGTTCATTGTGCCCTACCGAGAAAATCTTCAGTTTACCATGAATACCAATATCCCGTGGGATCAAACCATGATATTGGTTTCCACGAAGAAGCAGATATTGGAGTTGAGATGCATTTGATAAGGAGGCTGGTGTTGGGCCCTCAAAGTAACTGGCCTCAAATGTGCCCAAAACAATTAGCTTGGGAAGCTTATAGCCAATATCATGTGGCAGTGATCCTGCAAGCTGGTTGAAGCAAAGCTTAATTACATTGATAGAAGAAATATTGAAGAGTGATGGAGGAACATGGCCGTCAAGCTTGCTATTCATTACATCAAAGATGTCAAGGTTGGTTAACTTACATAAATCTGCGGGGATGTTGCCACTGAAGTTGTTCTTAGCAAGATACAGCTGAGTCAATGATGTTAGGTTGCTCAGCCAGGCAGCCAGCTAAGGATTTGGCCCTGAAAGGAGTTCCTCCCAATACTAAGGGCCATTAGCGTTGTGACATTTATTAGTGTCGTTGCAATTTCACCAGTCAGACTGTTGTGGCTGACATTGAAAGTTTTGAGCTTTGATAAGCCACCCAGAGGAGCAGGGACAGAACCAGAGAAGTGGTTAGCACCCAAATTTATAGTATGAAGTTTTCTGCAATTGCCAAGGCTGGACGGAATAATACCTGTCAGGTTATTGGGCGACAGATAAATGAAATGGAGGTATGTGAGGTTGCCGATCTCTTGAGAGATGGTGCCTTCTAGGACATAGTCATGCAGATCAATAGCAGTGACATGGCTAGGATGGTGGCGGCCGCCGCAGCGCCAGTCCATCTGCAGAAATCAGGAACTGGATTGTTGGTGTCGTTGCTAGCTGCATCCCACGACGATAGCGCCCCTGTTGGGTCACTCGTTATGTGGGATTTGAGGGATAAGAGCGCCAAGAAATCACGGTGGCTACTAGTAGTAGATAGAGAGTTGGATGTAACCAAGAGGGTATTGGTGATAAGAGTGAGCATGGACATCTGCCATGTAATGGGCAGGAGATCATCTTATGGGTCTTCATTCATGTGGTGGTCTGCAGCTGCACTTCAGCAAGGTGATGGTTTTATTGTGGTGGTCTGTACTTTGCCGTGCTTGCCTGCTGTGCCTTCCATCCTGTGGAGTGGAAGCCGTTAAATAAAGCATGGATATCTGCACTGGTGACTGGTGGCCAAATCATCAACAAGAACCTGGTATCAAATTTTAAAGGATTAATACAACATTTTTTCTTCTGAAATGATTAAAACATATTTCATCTTTGAAAAGTAAAGAAGACATCTCTATGTTAGTAACATCTCTAGCCTTTTTAATCTGCCCTTGTCAACAGAAGCCTTTGCACAATTTCAGCAGCTTGAAAGCATCTTGCAGAACACTCAGTTTACTTTAGATCCTGATTCTTGGAGTTACATTTGGGGTAGCCATTTATTCACTTGTAAGAAAGCTTATGGTCAGCTCCTGGGAAGAAGCTGGTCTCATCCAATCTACAAGTGGATTTGGAAATCTTCATGTCAGCATAAGCATAAGGTCTTCTTTTGGTTACTCTCTCATGACAGGCTCAGCACTAGAAATATTCTGAGAAGGAAAAGCATGCACTTTCCCTCTTATAATTGTGTGTTATGCTCTCTGAACACTGAAGAAACTGTCCAGCAAATTTTTTTGGATTGTGAGATGGCCAAAGCCTGCTGGAGCCAGTTAGGGATAGTGTTTGATGCCTCCCTTTCTCCATTTCAGATTTTTGAAAGCTTCAGAGCACAACTTAATGTCAGTTTTTTCATGGAGATTGTGATTATCATGAGCTGGAGCATTTGGTCTGTTAGAAATGATGTCATCTTCAGAGGTATTCCTGCTTCTGTTCAAAGATGTTATGACATCTTTAGAAGCATCTTTGGCCTACTCTTATGGAGGACCAAGAAGAAGTATTTCCCTGCTATCGAACTATGGCTAGAGCAGTTTGTGTAATTTTTTTAATTTTCTTTGTGTCCTTCTTTGTTTCCTGAACCTCGGTGTCTGTCTTTGTTTTGCTTTCCCTGTTGTACTCCTGGTTGTAACTTTCTTGGTTACTTTCAATAAATTTGCAGTAGGGGCTCTCTGAGTCCCTCCTGTTTCTTCAAAAAAAAGAAAGATCAAGAACCTACGGTAGCTAAGTTATTATCAATTGTTAAATTTCCTATGTATACATTGCCAAAGCTTCCAGAACCAATCAAATTCGCTGGAGAGAATTATCCTGTTGCTGCATGTAACTGGGCATAGGATATTCTCTCATGTTCCTCATTAAAGAATAGGTACTCTGGACCAACAAAAGTTGGTGTGGTCCTTCTCTTAATAAAGCAATAAGCAGTTGCAGAGCATACAGAAAAGATGAATATTCCAATAGCTCCAAAGATAACTATGTGCAATCGATGTAGTGAAGCCTTGTGAGAAGGTATAGATGGGCATGAAGGGAGTTGCAAGAATGGAGGACCACCACATAGCATGCTGTTACCAGCGACTGACAATATAGTTCCATTACAAAAGACACCTGTATCAGGCACAGGACCAGATAAGTTATTGAAGGACAGGTTTAGATAGTTCAGAGATCTGATGCTCTCTAGAAACTTGGGTATGGGTCCTGTTAGGTTGTTACTGGAGAGATCCATTTTTTCAAGTGCTCCCAGAGCATTCAGCCCAACTGGGATTTGTCCTTGCAGTAGATTTCCTTGTAAGTATAGGAAGCGCAGTTGGACACAGCCTGCAATAGCTTCTGGGATTTCACCATCTAGCTTATTCACTGAGGTCCATTGCGATGAGGCTGTTCAAGTGCCCAATCTGTGTTGGAATTGCTCCAGTTAGAGCATTTGTGGAAAGGTTAAGAAGTATGGTCAGGGAAGGAATACTAAGTATCTCGTGTGGGATTTGGCCCCTCAACAAATTACAAGAAAGATCTATGGATATAATATTTGTTAATTTACCAAGGCTTGCCGGAATGCTGTTGTTCAGAAAGTTATTAGATAGAGAAAGATTACTCAGTACTGTGAGATTGCCTAATGAGTGGTCAAATCCAATATGAGACAGATCAAGATGCTGGCGGCTAGAAACACTACTGGAGGCCGCAGCTTTGCCGAGTGTTTTTACACTCGGCAAGTGTAGCACTCGGCAAAGTCCGCTCGGCAAAAATTTTCTCGGCAAAGGGTCTTTGCCGAGTGTTTTTTATCCGGGCACTCGGCAAAATTAAAAAAAAATTTGCCGAGTGCTTGGGGCGGCACTCGGCAAAATATTTTCGGCCGTTGCGGCGCTGGCCGTTAACGGTTATTTTGCCGAGTGCCCAACCCAGCACTCGGCAAAAAAAAATTTTATTTTTTTTAAAAAGTACTTTGCCGAGTGCCCCAGCCCAGGCACTCGGCAAAGTTTTTTTTATTTTTTTTAAAAAGTACTTTGCCGAGTGCCCCTGCCCAGGCACTCGGCAAAGTTTTTTTTATTTTTTTTAAAAAATTACTTTGCCGGGTGCCCCTGCCCAGGCACGCGGCAAAGTTTTTTTTTTAAATAATTTCTTTGCCGAATGCCCCTGTTTTGACACTCTCCAAAGAATTTCTAAATTTTTTTTTTGAAAAATCTTTGCCGAGTGCCTTGCCCATGGCACTCGGCAAAGACCCCGAGAATTGCAAATTTTTTTTTACATTCCATTGTAATAGACAATATATATATATATATATATATATATATATATATATATATATATATATATATATATATATATATATATATACATCAATCATCACATCTATATCACCAACATGCATTATATATCACAAGCACACGCATCAATAAATCCATCGAAAATCCATCACAAATGCACCAAAGTTCAACATCACAAGTTTATTATTACAAGTTCAACATCACAAAGTTCAACATCCCTACTGCGGCGACGGAGACTGCAGGTGTGGCCCCCCGGACGCGAGTAGCCGCCGGTGACACGGTAGCGGGATTGTTTGAACCCGCCGACAGAGGCTGCACAAAAGAGAAGAGATTGCATGTGTTAGACTCAAAATTGAAAATTTCGGCAGCACCTCCCCTGCACGGGGAGGTTTCCAACCTGCAAGAAACAACGGCACGAAGGCCGACAATCACAACGGTACGAAGGCCGACAATCCCAACGGCCTAAAGGCCGAAAATCACAACGGCACGAAGACCGACAATCCCAATGGCACGAATGCATTAAACTTTTATACTCACAGGAGTGAAGTGTCGAGCTGGAGCTGGCAACTGCACTTGGACACCCGATGCTTGCCCGATGGTTTGCATGATCTGATACATGTCCGCCATCTGCTTCTTCGTGGCCTCCAGCTCTGCGGTCAGGTGCACTTGCGTCTCCCTTGTCTCTGCCAGCTTGGGCTACAGTGTTTTAATCACATGTTTCAGTATTGCAAATCTGATCAATGTGTGTAACGTTCAATGTACGACGAGTGAAACCAGAATTACCTGAAGTTCGTCGACCCGCGACAGTATTGGAGTAGGCCGTGCACGTATGGGAAGGCTTCTGGCCGTGCTCCGTGCCCTCACGTCGGAGACAGAGGGTGCAGAGCTCGAGGAGTCGGCGCCGTCTGCAATCCACAACCGCTCGTGCTTCCTGCCTTGCCCTAGCCTCACGATCACCTCTGTCTCAAGGGGCTCAGTGCTCAGATTGTGATCTGAGCCATGGAGCGCCCTAACCGCCTCCACGTGGTCAGAGTAAGCCTGGGCAGTGGCATCCGGGTTGAAGACGACACTGGATTTCACCGGGCCCATGTGGGACACAGCCCATGCCCCAAACTCCGACACTGGCACGTCCGGGTGTGCCACCTCCTACGAGAAAGACGGCAAGATGATTAGAAATTAGGCAAAATTGAGCGTTAGAATAGATAAATGACATCTCGTACAAGTGCCCGCTTGAATGCGGGGAGGTTGTGGCTGCCTTGGTGGTGAGTTGCACTGGTCCTCAGTGCCCGCTTCCGCTTGCCTTGATCGTGCTTTGCGATGTACGCCGGGTCAAGGTACCTGTCCATGATCCTCGACCATGCCGATCTATGCGACATGCACCACGAGGCCGGCACCTACACATCATCAAGTGTTTGACATATAAGAAGATCAATTCTGGACCTACTAAATCTCAAAACGAATCAATATTATTCACCTACCTGAAGGTACTGCTCCTTAGTCAGTGCCACCTTTCTTGCGCTGGTTTTGTTGAGGGGCTCTTTCTTGATGGACCTGTAGTAGTCGACGTGGGCCTGGAGTCGCGCCTCGTGAATCATGTCGCCGACGTACTTCTTACAGGCTCCGTGTGCCGTCTGATCCGCCAGGGTCTCTCAACCTTCTTCGGCCTTGAAGTACCTCTACATACAAACACGATGTATCTGTTCATTATTTCAATAAAAGACTTAACCAATGGAGGAGATGTATTGAGCTATGTTGTGAGACACTTACCCAAAAGTCCGCCAAAACCCGCTCCTGCTTGTTGTCATGCTCGTCATCCGAGCCGAGCTTGTACTTGTCCCACGACCAGGCCGGCTCCCACCTCCCCTCTTTCAAGTCCACAAGGCCGGGGAAGTGTTTCCTGCATAGACATCCCAGGAAGGTAGCGGGGGTGCGTGGGGGGTCAAGAGCACCCGACAGAACTAGCCAGCCCCTACATAAGTGATTAAGAAAAATTATCAGTTTCTCTTTTGATTTTCAACGTATCATATGAAGTACTAGTGATAACATCTATAGTTACTTACCTTCTTCCCATAGGACGAACCAGTGGGCGTCGGTCAGGAAGCGGAACCGGAGGAAGGCTTGTGGGACCTCGTAGGTAGGGAGCCGACTGAGCAGAACTGTCCTCGATCTGCTGAGTCCGTCATCCCCTGACGCAGTGTTTGTGGTCGTGCCCGTGGCCGCCACGTGGTCCTCCGGGGTAGGAGACAGGTCCTTCGGCTGGTCGAGAGCCGGTGGAGGAGGCGGGTCCCTCCTAGGGCAACCCCGGCCCCTCCCCCTCCCCTCCCCGTGCTGGGGCGACCCGAGCCTGCTCTCGCCGCTGGGGGCGAAGACGTCCCCTCGCCTCCATCAGGAGGGCGTAGCCTCTGGTACACCGAGAGCACCTGCCTCGGTGAACGGTTGCCCACCATCTTTGTTCTGTCACCTGTAATGTACAAAGAATTAACAACAAGCGTTAGTACATACATGTCAAATAGTTCAAAATGAATAAACATAACAAAATTTAATAAAAAACATAGTATTACATGGTTTAGGAATAATCTTCATGATTGGGGTCATAGGTCTCATCATCACTGTCAAAATTGTCCAAATGGGCAACACTATCCGAAGGTTCTGTGTCTTCTTCATTGTCTTTGCCTAAATGGAATCGCTCAAGTATTTGAATGTCCTTCGGATTTAGCACTACATCTCCAGGGTCCTCGTCATCAACCGTTTCATTGTCTACTTCCATGGCGGTCATCACACCGGGTAAGACTATCTCAAAGCTCCCTTGTTGCCCATTTGCTTAATAGAACTCTCCATCATATGTGTTTGTGTCGAAGGTGTAATCTTCATCGTTTGGAACAGGTAGTTTACCGTGCGAAGATACCTGGTGCACAATAGACCAACCCTTAAGATGGTCTTTGTCTTGGCACGCGTATGGCGTATGATACACCTACATGGCCTATTGAGCCACAATATAGACATCTTTTCCTTTATAGACGGAATCATGCCTAATCTCGACTAGCCCAAGATGAGGGGTCTGTCTCGTTCGTCCAGGATCAAACCAGTGGCACTTGAATATGACAGGAGTAAGAGGTACTCGGCCCTCATATTCAAGTTCATAGATCTCCTCAATTATTCCGTAGTATTCGACGCCATTAGTGCCCGGCGTAAAAACTTGGCTGTTGGTGGTTTTCCGATCGGGCCGAGTCTGCTCGTGTCTTGACGTGTGGAAGCGATATCCGTTCACGTCATATCCGGTATATGACTTCGCCCTTAACTTGAAGTCGTTTGCAACCTGTCTCAACTTGTCACTCATGGATGCATTGGTTTGCGCCTGCAAGCTCAAGCATGATACATCGTTATACTATTGGAACGCACGAGCTACTAAGGAATATCGATGAACGTATGGCCTTTTGTTTGAACTAAGAAATGAAATTAGGCCTCCCAGCTCCCGCACCCTCTGAAAGAAGGGTATCATGTTCGTGCGGGGTAGGATCCCTTGATTGATGCCACTCTTGTCGAAACAAATTCCCTGTACCAAAGAGAATCAATGGGGTTCGATACAGAATAGTGACGTCGTATTGAAACAAGTTTGTTGAGAACTTACTTAATGAATGGCGCAACCTCGACAAGGTTGGTGAACACATATAGCGTGATTCTGCGCCACTCTTCTGGATCCAATCTCTTGGGGGTCGATCCACTTGCGCAGCCTAGTTGGCATTTGAAAAGGCTGAGGGTCGATTCAACTTTGCCAGCATTGTAACGAGGGGGTGGATTATGCTTGCTAGGAAGGTTTGGCTTGTAGTAGGATGTTGTGAAGTTTGCAACCTCCTCCCGAATGCTTGCCTCTGCAATGGAAGCCTCAATTCTGGCTTTATTTGTACATTTCTTACGAAGAGTCTTTAGACATCACTCGATTGGATAGCACCAATGGGCCTGCACGCCCCCCCAACCGTGCCTCGGTCGGGAGGTGCACAATCAGATGCTGCATCGGCAAGAAGAAGCTAGGTGGAAAGATCTTGTCAAGCTCATAGACCAACTCAGGTGCCATAGTTTCCAATTCTGTAATGATGGTCGAAGATAGCTCCTTGGCACAAAGCTGGCAAAGAAGTAGCTCAACTTTGCCAGCACTAGCCAGACATGCTCAGGGACATAGCCTCGAACCATCAATGAAAGTATCCGCTCAATCCATATGTGGTAGTCATGACTCTTCATCCCGTTGACTCGTAGAGTCTCTAAGTTCACTCCCCTGCTCAGATTCGCTGCATACCCATTAGGGTACATTAAATTCTTGATCCATCGAAGTACTTCCCTTGATCGATTTTCAAGACATAGGGGGGCCTAGGCCTTCTCCACTGCTTTCCTGTTGTAGGAGGCCGCATCTCTAGGTTTGGCCTATCGCACAACGTCGTCAGGTCCATTCTAGCCTTAGGGTTGTCCTTAGACTTGTCAGTGTCCATGAGTGTTGCCCAAAGTACCTCAGCGATATTCTTTTCAGTGTGCATGACATCAATGTTATGGGGCAGTAGGAGGTCATCGAAAT
The DNA here is from genome assembly GCF_019320115.1 of Miscanthus floridulus. Taxonomy (NCBI): domain Eukaryota; kingdom Viridiplantae; phylum Streptophyta; class Magnoliopsida; order Poales; family Poaceae; genus Miscanthus; species Miscanthus floridulus. Next base: position 107,955,396 of record NC_089588.1, on the reverse strand, counting down.
AGGGGAGCCTCGTCAAGCCGGACTTATGAGTCCACATATGTTGCTCACCATATCCCATGAAACCATCATCTTCGTTGGGCACGAGAGCATCTATCTGAGCATGAACCTCCGCCCTAGTCCTCAAGCGTGGTCTAGGGTCCATCACTTTGACACCTTTCATAAAGCTCTTGACGTCTTCTCTGAATGGATGGTCAAGAGGGAGGAATTGATGATGTTTGTCGAACGACGAATACTTGCCACCCTTCTTCAACCATATGAACCTCATAGCTTCCTTGCATATTGGGCATGGGAACTTCCCCTGAACACACCAGGCGCACATTAACCCATACGCCAGGAAGTCGTGTAGGGAGTAGTGGTACTAGGCGTGCATTTTAAAGCTAGTCTTCGTAGCTCGGTCGTATGTCCACACCCTTTGACCCAAGCATCGATCAACTCATCTATCACAGGCTCCATGAAGACACCCATATTACTCCTCGGGTGTCCAGGGATTATCAACGACAGGAACATGGTATGCCGTTGAAAGGAGACGTCGAGGGGGGGGGAGATTCAGGGGGATGACGAACATGGGCCAACATGTGTATGGTGCAACCATCATGCCATATGGATTGAACCCATCTGTTGCCAGCGCGACACGTACATTACGAGCCTCCTCTGCTTTGAGAGGATGCTACGAATTGAAGTACTTCCATGCATCAGCATCGGATGGATGTACCATCTTCTCAGGATTGTATCGTGTGCCATTTTTGTGCCATGTCATCTATTTCACGGATTCCTCGGTCATGAATAGCCGTTGGAGCCTCGGCAGGAATGGAAGGTGTCGTAGGACTCTCATGGGGATCTTAAGCTGCCTCTTCTGGCCATCGCCTGAGTCTACCTCCACGTACCTGGAGGATTTACACTTCGGGCAGTACTTTGTATCCGCGTGTTCTTTCCTAAATAGGACGCACCCCTTCGGACACACATGTATCTTGTCATACGGCATCTTAAGTGCAAGAAGGAGCTTCTCTGACTCGTACAAGTTCTTCGGCATAATGTGTGTCTTCGGTAGCATATCGCTCCACGCGGCCACCATCTTGTCGAAGCCTTCTCGACTTAGGTTTAACTCAGCCTTCAACCCCATTACGTGACCAATGGCATCCAGCTGAGAAACATTAGTATGATCGTGAAGGGGTCTCTGTGCCGAGTCCAACATCAGGTAGAAGGCATCTGCGGCAGCCTCCATCTCCTCCTTGTCACATCCTTCAGCGAACTGAGCTTGGTGCATGTCATCCAGCATGTCTGCTACCCCGGCATCATCATCAAAAGCCTCAAGCCGTGGTCTCACCACCTCCTCCCTGATATGATCGGCTTCACCATGGTGGATCCACCGGTGGTAGCCTGGAGTAAATCCAAACTTCACAATATGTTTACCCATGGTTAACCTATCTTTCCTTCTTCTGTTGTCACAACCGCTGCACGAACAAACCACTAGAGAATGGCCTCCAGCACTCTCGCCAAATGCATGCTGTAAGAATTCTTCGACCTTGACTATAAACAGCAAGTCGTAATCGTGCTCGTGTCTCCGGAGCGTGTACATCCACTCACGGTCCTCCATCCTTTAACAGACGTATCAGCACATATGAGTCACCATCAATTGCATCTACGCGGTGTCCCTACTCTCTAATAGGTGAGGATAGGTCCTAATCCCACCCACGGATCCGTAGATGAGGTTAGTTTCCATGCTCCGCTCCTATCCAAGACGGAATTTCGGCAGCACCTCCCCGCTGTTCTCCCGATACACGTCCTGCAAGGGAGAGTGTGTATCTGGAGAACAACAGGGGGTGATGTCGAAACACCGTCTTGGACCGGAGCGGACCATGGAAACTAACCCATCTACGCATCCACGGGCTGTCCAAAAAACATGGACAATCCAAAACAGAAACGCTCGTAGATATGCAAAGACCTGCATAACTCCAACCGTATCTCTTTCGGACGGGAGACGCCTAACTGGGATCAGCGACCTAAGACCATGATACAGATAGAGGGGTTATACCTAGGGTGCCGGTGAGGTCAGGCTAGCGGGGCTGTGGCGAGTCGGTGCAGTGGCGCCGCGACGCGGTGCAGGCAGACCCACAACGATGACGAAGACAATCGGGGCCACCGAGGTCCCTCCGCCGGGGCCTCCTCCTGCATAAAAAGGCAATACATTAGTGACAATTGAAAATTTCTGCAGAACCTCCCCTGCACGGGGAGGTTTCAAAAACCTGCAAAAAAGATCAGCACGAAGGCCAACATCCACAAGCAACGGCTCGATGGCCGAAAACCACATACAACAACTATTACTACTAACAAGGGCTCGATGGCCGACATCCATTGCATGATTTGAATAGAAAGGGAAGGGCGAACCTAGTGTGCTCGTCGACGGTGGGCGGAGTCGGGAGCGGGGCGCCGAGGTCACGGCACCGCCGCTAACGAGGCGTGGACAGCGGCCGGGGCTCCTCCTCCCTTCTCCTCTCCACCTCCCTTCTCCTTCTTCCTCCTCCCTTCTCCTCTCCTCCCTCCCTTCTTCCTTCTTCCTTCTTCCTCCTCCCTTCTCCCTTCTTCCTCCTCTTCTCTTCCTCCTCTTCTCCCCTTCCCTTCTCTCCCTCCTCCCCTGCTCCTCCTACCTCCCATGCTCCTATGGGCGGTGTGGCCAGGGAAGGGACTGCCGAGACATGGCCGCCGCTACCGGATATGGCCGGCTGGCACCAGCCAGCCACCTCTGGGCAGTCGAGGCGAGGGAGGCCGGGCCGCGGAGAGCTACCGGGGCGGGGCGCGGCCGACGCGGCCGGCGACGGGCGTGGTCGCGGGCGAGGCTGGCGGAGGGCACGGTCGCGGGCGAGGCCGGCCGAGGGCGCAGGCACGGGCGCGGGCGCACGCGGGCGCGAGGGCGGGGCTCGCCGCCGGCGGCGATTCGCCGGCGAGGGCGCGGCAGCGGCGGGGGTGGGCGTGGGGGAGCGGACGGGTGGCTGGGGGCGTGAGTTAGGGTTGGGCCACGCGGGGGTTGGGCCGGTGGGATTTTAGTGCCCAATTTTTTTTATTTCAACTTTACCGAGTGCCTCCTGGGCCGGCACTCCCATGGCACTCGACAATTTTTTTTATTTTGGGCCCAATTTTTTTTCTAGGGCCTTTTGACAGTATTTCAAACTCTATTTTAAAATTTGGGGCAATTTTGACTTTTTTTGATATATTTCATTAGTTTATTTCATTTCGTCGAATTTGTCGGGATATTTCAAATTTGAACTGCAGGTACATGGAATAATGGACTTTGGTCATCCAAAAATTGATACTCATGATATTTAGGGTATGTTTAGGCCGTATCCAGAAACTCACATGAAATCTCGAGCATCTCGTTGACGTAACATGTCGAGGTACTTGCTGGAAATGTGATTTTAAATTATATAAAATACAAACGAAGTCCAAAAATCACGAAACTTATCGAGGCGTCGTTTTTGGCACATTTCCGGCAAGTACCTCAACATGTTACATCAACAAGATGCTCGAGATTTCATGTGAGTTCCTGGATACGGCCTAAACATACCCTAAATATCATGAGTATCAATTTTTGGATGACCAAAGTCCATTATTCCACGTACCTGCAGTTCAAATTTGAAATATCCCGAAAAATTCGATGAAACGAAATAAACTAATGAAATATATCAAAAAAGTCAAAATTGTCCCAAATTTTAAAATAGAGTTTGAAATACTGTCACAAGGCCCCAGAAAAAAATTTGGGCCCAAAATCAAACAAAAAAAATTTGCCGAGTGCCGGCCCAGGAGGCACTCGGCAAAATATGATTTTCAAAAATAAACAAAAATTGCCGAGTGTCTGGCGCTGGCACTCGGCAAAATAAGTTTTAAAAAATTAAAAAAAAATTGCCGAGTGCCCAAGGTTTACACTCGGCAAAATATGTTTTTAAAAAATAAAAAAAAATTGCCGAGTGCCTGGGTCTGGCTCTCGGCAAGTTTTAAAAAATAAAAAAAAATTTGCCGAGTGTCTATCTTTGGCACTCTGCAAAATATTTTTTTAAAAATAAAAAAAAATTTGCCGAGGGCCATGGGATGGCACTAGGCAAAATATGTTTTAAAAAAAATTATCGAGTGCCTGGGACTGGCACTCAGCAAAATAAGTTTTTAAAAATAAAAAAAAAATTGCCGAGTGCTAGCCGTTAGGCACTCGGCAAAATCTGACGGTAGGTGGCCGCCGTCACGGGCCGGCCACCTTTTGCCGAGTGGGATCTTTGCCGAGTGCCGCAGCACTCGGCAAAGCCCAGTTTTGCCGAGAGCCAGGCTTTACCGAGTGCCTGGCACCTTTGCCGAGTGCGGCACTCGGAAAAATATTGCTTTGCCGAGTGCCCCGATAAAAAGCACTCGGCAAAGTCCAGTTTTCCAGTAGTGAAAGCTGGTCAATATCTAGAGGTAAGGTGCCTGTGAATAGGTTGTTGTCAAGGGTAAGCTTTACAAGTTTTTGTAACGTCCCTAGCGACCATAAAGATATGGTCCCAGCTATGTGATTTCTGCCAATTGTAAGCCAACTGAGCTCTCGAGATAGGTTGGCGATCCTAATTGGCATAACACCTTCAAAGTTGTTTTGATCGAGGTCTAGTCTTGCAAGTTGCTACAGTTGGCTAAGGATGTGAGAAAATCTCAATCCCTAGGCTCTGTGGTTTGTAGTTCATTGTGCCCTACCGAGAAAAATCTTCAGTTTACCATGAATACCAATATCCCGTGGGATCAAACCATGATATTGGTTTCCACGAAGAAGCAGATATTGGAGTTGAGATGCATTTGATAAGGAGGCTGGTGTTGGGCCCTCAAAGTAACTGGTCTCAAATGTGACCAAAACAATTAGCTTGGGAAGCTTATAGCCAATATCATGTGGCAGTGATCCAGCAAGCTGGTTTAAGCAAAGCTTAATTACATTGATAGAAGAAATATTGAAGAGTGATGGAGGAACATGGCCGTCAAGCTTGCTATTCATTACATCAAAGATGTCAAGGTTGTTTAACTTACATAAATCTGCGGGGATGTTGCCACTGAAGTTGTTCTTAGCAAGATACAGCTGAGTCAATGATGTTAGGTTGCTCAGCCAGGCAGCCAGCTAAGGATTTGGCCCTGAAAGGAGTTCCTCCCAATACTAAGGACCATTAGCGTTGTGACATTTATTAGTGTCGTTGCAATTTCACCAGTCAGACTGTTGTGGCTGACATTGAAAGTTTTGAGCTTTGATAAGCCACCCAGAGGAGCAGGGACAGAACCAGAGAAGTGGTTAGCACCCAAATTTATAGTATGAAGTTTTCTGCAATTGCCAAGGCTGGACGGAATAATACCTGTCAGGTTATTGGGCGACAGATAAATGAAATGGAGGTATGTGAGGTTGCCGATCTCTTGAGAGATGGTGCCTTCTAGGACATAGTCATGCAGATCAATAGCAGTGACATGGCCAGGATGGTGGCGGCCGCCGCAGGTCACGCCAGTCCATCTGCAGAAATCAGGAACTGGATTGTTGTTGTCGTTGCTAGCTGCATCCCACGACGATAGCGCCCCTGTTGGGTCACTCGTTATGTGGGATTTGAGGGATAAGAGCGCCAAGAAATCACGGTGGCTACTAGTAGTAGATAGAGAGCTGGATGTAACCAAGAGGGTATTGGTGATAAGAGTGAGCATGGACATCTGCCATGTACATGGGCAGGAGATCATCTTATGGATCTTCATTCTTGTGGTGGTCGGCAGCTGCACTTCAGCAAGGTGATGGTTTTATTGTGGTGGTCTGCACTTTGCCGTGCTTGCCTGCTGCGCCTTCCACCCTGTGGGGTGGAAGCTGTTAAGTAAGGCATGGATATCTGCACTGGTGACTGGTGGCCAAATCATCAACAAGAACCGGCCTGGTATCAAATTTTAAAGGATTAATACAACATTTTTGTCTTCTGAAATGATTGAAAAAATATTTTATCTTTGAAAAGTAAAGATGGCATCTCTATCTGGGAAATAAATGTGGGAGGACCGTCAAACGTTGAATTATTCAAGTGAGGTAAGCTACAGATAGAAATCGCACTGTAGTCAAGTATGAAAGCTTAACAGCAGCAATAATCCAGTACTAGTAGAGAAGAAAGAAAAAAGTGGCGCGTACAAATCATTATGGCATTCCAACACACGATGCTAATAACAATATACTGGTTCATCAGGTCAGCATGCTTGAAGTACTTTGTGTCTTCGATTCAGCAGGAGCTATTAAAGGTGTTCTTTTTCTTTCTTCCAGTTCTTTTAATAAAGACACTAAAAAAGTGCCTCATATATGATATTCATCATGAAAAACAATGGATAATATAAAAAGGATAATTTGACACAAAATGACTTCTAAAAAAACAAGACTATGTAAAGACCAATCTAGTCATCTTATTCCTTCACTCATCTATCGTCTACTAGAGATTGAGATCACACTAAACACATAGCAATGGAAAGAGACATCAGCAAACACCCTCACCATACAAACCTTGAACGCAAAAACTACTTGCTACTAAGATCTTGTACCCACTAAAAGAATATCGGCTGAAGGATCAACTCCCCTAAGGAACGTAGGCTTACAATCATTCACCACCAAAATATATTGTTGGAAAAAAGCAGACCTTGCCATAGAACGTACTAAAAGAAGAGGTCAAAAATCTCCGAATCTACAACTAGTACTACTCCCTCCGTTCCAAATTATAAGTCGCTTTGACTTTTTTGGTACATCCATTTTGCTAGATGCATAGAAAAATAGATATATCTAGATGTATAGCAAAATGAATGTACTAAAAAAGTCAAAGCGACTTATAATTTGGAACGGATGGAGTACTTTTTTTTCTGTGCCATTTAATTCATGATGCAAGACATGGGTTTTTTTTCTTTGTTATCGAAATCAATGTGAAGTGACATCTCGTTAAATCCACCACGACCTCTTCTTTTAGTATCTTCTACCTTGTCATAAAACAAACTAAAAGAAGAGGTCAAAAATCTCCGAATCGATAGTAAACCAACTGGGGATTCACCGTGGCTTTGCATCACGAGCAACGACTCTAGTTGTAGAACCCGCTGGGGATCCACCATGGCGCAGGAAGGGATCCACCGCGTGCGCCACTGAAATCAGACCCCACGTCCAACCCATCGTCCCAGGCCAGTACGCGTGAAGTCCACAATAATCCTAAAAAAGGCACCCTAATAAATAGAGAAATAGAATGGCCAGGTGAAGGCGAAACCATTTGTTTTGTTGAATCATCACCGGGACTTGTGAGAAGAAGTGATGGATACAGCGTAGCAGGTTGAACAAATACTGTCCCTTAGTTTGAGATTAGCACTGAAAAAATACTAACAGATACTACTGGTGATTTTGTGTGAAATAGTGGGCTATGCCGGTGTTATTACTCCTATCCTTTAAATTGCACCAGCATCAGCGTATATTGGAATCTAAGCCTACCCCATTGATGTAAGTTGGACAACAAAAAAAGTTAATTTGATATTAAACAGTGATGGCATAATCTTAATTAACTAGCTCTTAAAACCAACTCCATCAAGGATTCCAAGAGCAAAATCCTTCCTCCTCCGTTATTGCAATTTATTCGCTCCAAGTGAGTTCCAAAATGGAGGATTTTGGATTGGGAATGGAAAACCCCAGTAGGAGGAAGGTATATAAACAGGAACATGTGGTTGCCTACTGTGCCTTCCATCCTGTGGGGTGGAGGCCGTTAAATAAGGCATGAATATCTGCACTGGTGGCCAAATGATCAACAGGAACCTGGTATCAAATTTTAAAGAATTATTATAATACAACAAATTTTCTTTTGAAATGGTTAGAAAATATTTTATCTTTGAAATTAAAAGTAAAGATGGCATCTCTATCTAGGAAATAAATGTGGAGAACTGTCTATGTGACATGTTACCAAAAAGGATGGGACATTTCCAAACGTTGAACTATTCAAATGAGGTTAGCTACAGATAGAATTTGCACTCTAGTCAAGTGTGAAAGTCATGGTACAGTGTTTTTCTCTCGTAACAAATTAGTCGTACAAATCAGCACAAGCGGCTTATATACCAGCCGAACAGAGCCAACATCAATAATTCAGTAGTAGATAAGAAAGAAAAAGGTGTCACGGACAAATAATTATGGCATTTCAACACACGATGCTAGTAATAATATACTGGTTCAGTTGAGCACGATGAAGTACTTTTGTGTCTTCGATTCAGCAGGAGCTATTAAAGTTTTTTTGCTGTCTTTAAGTTCTTTTAACTTAATAAAGACACTAAAAAGTGCCTCATATATGATATTCATCAAGAAAAACAATGGGTAGTATAAAAAGGATAACTTGATACAAAACAACCTCTAAAAAATAAGAGTACATAAAGACTATCCAGTCGTCTTATTCCTTCACTCGTCTACCGCTTGCTAGAGATTGAGATTATACTGAACCCTGCAAACACCCTCGCCATACAAACTTTTAAAAACTGCTAAAGCTACTTGCTACTGGCAACAAGATCTAGTATCTACTAAAAGAATACCGGCCGAAGGAACACATGCTTACAGTCCTTCGCCATCAGAATAGATCATTGGAGAAAGCAGACCTAGGCATAGAATGGACTAAAAGAAAAGGTCAAAATTAATCTCCGTGTTAAAAGCCAACCGACTGCTTCCCTAGTAAACACACAAACTGCCAAAATTCAAAGAGAACCAACAAAATTTACAAACCATGCTCTCATTGGCCCTTCGCCAGCGCCAAATCGGCATCATTGAGGTAGAGAGAGGCCAGAGAGATCTTATTCCAATGTGCTATCATTGTCACCATCTTCTCAGTGCCGTCATGAAACTAAACCCTAGGTTCAACAAGGACTAATGAAAAACTAAATCTGTGAAGGGGGCAGGTCCCTACTCCTGTGGCCATCTACAAGGTCATCGGTAGTGAGAGAGGAGGGGTCCCAGGGGGGGGGGGGCGGGGGGCGAGGTCGCAGTAGGCCTTGAGTGACTCTAAAAGGAATAGAAAAAAACAAAGCCGAAAACCAAACAGAAAAATAAAAAAGAAGAAAAAACAAACCTTGGAACCGATAGAAAAAAGAAAAAGGGGGATGTTCGCTGCAGCTTCAGGCCTTGTTTGGATGTTATCGTATTCACCTCAATCCACACGTGTTGGGGTAGATTGGGGTGTAATTTAGTTCGAGTTCCACTCCAATCCATCCCAACACACGTGGATTGATGCGAATCCGACTACATCCAAACAAGGCCTCAAACTGCAGCAAGTCTTTAATGCCTACAAATCACTGTAGGTTCAACTGAAGACGCAGCAGCCACAGCTGTTGAAAGCTGCAGCGAATGGACCCAAAATCCATACCGTTTGTGCTTGAATATTAAGGTAAAATAAGATATACATGACATCGATTTATTAAAGCATATACTTCACAAATATTTCATTACTGTACTATTGACTATGCTTTCATTCAACACAAAAATTAGAATTACGCCCGACATTGACCATTAATTTCTCGCCATTTGTAGACAAGGAGATGTGCTTGAGAGCGTCGCGTCCTTGGAAGATGCAGCGATGGAGATGTACTATTCGACTAGCTAGGAGGGGTTGAGTTCACACTGAACCTCAGCTTTAGTGAGATATCACTTCACATTGATCTCGACAGGAAAGAAAAAAAAAACATGTCTTTGGATCACGAATTCTTTTCTTGATAAGTTTGGATCACGAATTCAATGGCACTAGGCAGAGGAAAAAGAAGTACTAGTAGTCCGCAGCTCGGGCTCACGAGATAGCATGTCCGTTTGGCTGTGGCTTGTCGTAAACGATCGTAAATTTTCAGCTGGAATAGTATTTTTCTCTCACACAAACCAGCTAACAGTACTTCTTCATGAACCAACAACGATACGAACCAACCAACCGAGGGTTGTAGTTGTAGAGCCCGCTGAGGATCCACCATGGCGTAGGAAGGGATCCACCGCGTGCGCCACTGAAATCGGACCCCTCATCCCAGGCCAGTACGCGTGCAGTCCACAATAATGCTAAAAAGGCACCCTAATAAATAGAGGAATAGAAATGCCCAGGTGAAGGCGAAACCATTTTTTTTGTTGAATCGTCACCGGGACTTGTCTGAAGAAGTGATGGATGCAGCGTAGGAGGTTGAACGGATGCTTGGAGACGATACAACGTGCATGAAGAATATTCTCCTAACAAATATCGTCCCTTGGCGGAGCCCAGTGGAGGCGAAACTAGACTGCCGCCACCCTTGGCCCATGTCAATTTCAAAAAAAAAAAGGAACGCGGTACGCACAAAGAGGAACCGAGGCACGGAGTGCCTCCGTCATGGCGTACTCGCATCTCCGTGTCCGCGTCACGGCTCACGGCGTGCTCGCAACAAGGTTGCCGCCCTTCTGCCGCGGTGCTTGAGAGCTCCGCGTCGGCGACAACGGCAAAAATCGAGATCCCGACGGCGACGGCCCCCCATCCAGGATGTCAGAGCGCCCGCTCAACGCTGCCCCTTGCTGAGTTGCCGGTTTGCTACAGGTTAGTCTGGATCCCAAATCTCTTTTTTTCCACTAATTCTTACTTAGGTAATTTGGCATGATTTTGGTAGATTGAATCAAATTGACTAGACATGATTTATTTATTAGGTAGTGATGGTACGTCTGAAAAATCTCAATTCTTTTTACAAAAGAAAAAGAGATGAATCTTCTCTTGGGAAGGGGAAGGGGAAGGAGAAGGAGAAGGGGGAGATCCATTGATGCTCCTCCAATACTTCAGTTAAGTGATTTGGGACAGCAAAGGCAAGAACAAGAAAAAGCAGCACCAATTTGGTTTTGAAATGCCCCCCCCCCCCCCCCCCCCCACACCCACACACACACAGAGTATAATTTGGGTGCAACGGTTCAAGCGTTGACAAGGGAGATGTCATACCATACATACTCCATTGCTCTCAGACACGGGTAGTGGCAGCCATGGAGACAAGCAATCGGGATTCAAGTTTGAACGTGGTTGGTTGTTAAGGAATGAATTTTATGAGTTGGTTGCTAAGGTTTGGAAAAATGGGCGGAGAGGCAATACTCCACTTCAAAGATGGCAAAGTAAGATACAAAGGCTTAGACAACTCTTAAGGGGGGTTGGGCCAAGAATGTTAGTGGTACTTACAAGAAAGATAAAGCTGAGCTAATTAGGAAAGCTGAGGAGCTAGATAAAAATGCAGAATTGCAGCCACTTAGTAGTGTGAAAATTGATCTCAAAAACTACTTTAAAGAGCGGCTGGCTCTTCTTTTACGGGAAGAGAAAGTCAAGTGGTATCAACAAGCCAAAACAACTAGGTTGTTATCTGACGATTGTAATACCAAGTATTTCCACCTAGTGGCCAATGGAAAACACAGAAAAACAAGGACTTTCCGTTTAGAGCGGGATGAAGGAATAATAGAGGGTGATGAAAATCTTAAGAAATTCATCACTCATTGCTATAAAGGTATCTTTGGAGAACTGGCTAGTAATAATTTCTCGATGATAGGGACTGTTATGAATTACATTCCACAAGTTTAACAACAAGAAAATGAAGTCTTAATGGTGGCATTCCTAGAAAAGGAAGTTAAGGAGGCTATCTTTCAGATGGAGCATAATAAAGCTCCTGGTCCTGATGGGTTCCCAGCCAAGTTTTACCAAGTTTTCTGGGAAGTAATAAAAGGAGACCTCATGTCTCTATTTTCTGAATTTCACAAGGATAACCTCCCACTTTTTAGCCTTAACTTTGGTATAATCACTTCACTACCAAAGCAAAAGGAAGGTACACAGATTCAACAATTCTGACCTATTTGTTTGTTGAACATCAGCTTCAAAATATTTACAAAAGTGATGACTAACCGAATAGCCCTAGTGGCTCAAAAGGTGATCCACCCAGCACAACTGGATTTCATGAAGAGTAGGAATATTTTGGACGGGGTGGCCATTTTACATGAAACCATTCATGAGATGCATAGAAAAAGGCCAGATGGGGTGATCTTAAAGCTAGACTTTGAGATAACCTATGACAATGAAAGGCTTTTCACCAACTTGGTGCAATTGGATTGATCAAATTGTGAGGGGTGGTAGTGTTAGTATCAAAGTAAATGATGAGGCAGGATATTTGTTCCATACTAAGAAAGGGTTAAGATAAGGTGATCCCTTGTCTCTTGTCCTGTTTAATTTGGTTGCGGATATGCTAGCAATGCATCTTGTTGATGATGGTCTTTGTATACTTCAATATGCGGATGACACTATTTTGTTTATGGATCATGACACGATCTAGGCCAAAGATCTCAAGCTAGTGCTTAGTACATTTGAGCAATTATCGGGCTTGAAAATTAATTTTTATAAAAGTGAGCTTTTTGTGATGGAGCAGCAAAGGACTGTGAACAAGAATATGCAAGATTATTTGGGTGCAAGGTAGGGGGTTTGCCCTTTAGGTGTCTATAGGTATACCTATGAGCCGTAAAAAACTTTCGAACACGGATTGGGCTTGCATTGAAGAAAAATTTTAGAGGAATCTCAGTAGTTGGAAAGGAAAGTTACTTAGGTTGGTGGGGGACTAGCCTTGATCAATTCGGTGCTAACTACCTTAGCCATGTATATGTTATATTTTTTAAAATCCCTAGAGGTGTCCTAAAAAATTAGATTACTACTGTTCTTGGTTTTTCTGGCAATGTGATGAACGCAAAAAAATACCATCTCACTAAGTAGAGTGTCCTCTGTAGGCAGAAAAACTTTGGTGGACTAGAAATACAAAACCTAGAAATTCAAAATAGATGTCGCTTGAGCAAGTGGTTGTTTAGGTTAATGAATGAGGACGGGGTATCGCAAAATCTTCTAAGAAAGAAATACTTGTCTAACAAATCCCTAACACAAGTGTAACCTAGACCAAGAGACTCTGAATTTTGGGCCGGCCTTACGAAGGCAAAAGATTATTGTTTAGCAGGCAGTTCTTTTAAGGTGCAAAGTGGGGAGCAAATCAGGTTTTGGGAAGACATTTGGTTAGGAGAAAAGCTTTTAGTACGGTATATCCTAACCTATATCATATAGTGAGGAGGAAAGACGATGCGGTCTCAAATCTCCTACGGAGACCACTTAATGTATCATTTAGGAGAGGGTTGGTAAATCACAACCGAATCTCCTACATTGACTTATTGTTTCAAGATTGTACCTATCCGCCTCACAAGTGGGAAAGATGTTTTCCGATGGAACTTTCAAGGAATACTCCCTGCAAAAAGCCCACTCTAGAAGTTAAGAGTGCCACTGAAAATTAAAATTTTCCTTTGGTACCTACAAAAGGGAGTCACACTCACAAAAGATAACTTAGGAAAACGAATTTGGCAAGGAGATGGCAAGTGTTGTCTTTGTAGTTCCATTGAAACTATCCAACATTTGTTCTTTGATTGTAATGTGGACGGGGATCCCGATCTTCCGTCAGGTGGTGGTAACTATCGTTGTGGCGGAGAATGACACACCGATCCGGCTTCAGATCGAAAGATCGAACCCTGCAATCTTAGCACCACAGCTCCTCTGGTTATCAACCGAGTTTTGGACCCGATAACCTCGCCAAGAAGGCTAATCCCTGCCTGCACAACGAAGAACACAAGCAAGAACAAGAAAGAACACAACCAAATTGTAGATGAATGATTAATCTCTCAAAGTTGGGGTCTCACAAACCGATGAACGGCAAAACTGTTCTTGACAGAATAATCTAAGCAAAACCCCAAAACCTAATGACGGTGACAGCGTATGATTATAAAGGTCTTAGGGTCGTCGCCTACCCTGGACGCGCCCCCTAATAGGCCAAAACACGATACACGGTCCAACGGACCAAAAGACGGTGTCGCAGCACCCTAGCAGATTTTGGATGCTGACTTGTTTTGATGATTCCTATTGATTCCGAAGAGCTTTTGATGTGAGACCACTTGGATTGGCTTTCTTATCAAATTAGCTTTCCATCCATATGTGGATCATCGAAAAAGGAGTTCGGATGCGTCCTGGGTGACCAGTTTAAGGTAGACTGGTTCCGGAGGCCGAGGCACACTCGAACTTGAGTTGCTTTGGGCCTCCACCTCGGGGACTCGAACCGAATTAGCCTCGGGCCTCCTTCTTGACTTGGACACCCTTGCTGGCCTCCTACCCCTCCATACCATGTGCCAAACATGGTCATATGCATAGGTGTCATGTCCTCATCATCCTCCCCTTCTTGATGAAAAGCCGTCCTCGGCGTCGATTGTGCTTGAAACTGATCTTGCACAACATAAAGGAAAACGGGGTTGCGAAGACAAAGGGAACTGAAATAAGTGTGAGAAGGAACATGACCATGTTTCTCCCCTTCTTGATGAAAAGCCGTCCTCGGCGTCGATTGTGCTTGAAACTGATCCTCCACAACATAAAGGAGAACAGGGTTACGAAGACAAAGAGAACTGAAATAATTGTGAGAAGAAACATGACCATGTTTCCAAGTTTCTAGCATGCCATCTCGCATAAAAATTTCAGCAAGCATGTAGACTCCATGATCCGAATGCATACGATGTATATCAACACTATCCTACAAAAGATTAGAACTAACCAAAGACAATACAGGAATAGATGGTCTAGCAGACATAGGTAGCAACCAACAATGCTCCCCTTCTTGGAAGTGAACTTGTTTCTTTGAGGAACATGAAAAAATGTTTGTATTATTATGGCTGCTCTCTAAACGGTCACAATCTTGTGCAACAAAAGGAGAATTCATATTACTACAAACATATACTCGATGTATCATATATTGTCCTTTGTTGTTATATTTACCAATAACATGATATGTGTGTTTAGAAAACCAAGGCAAATCAGCATATTTTAAAAGGCTCTCCTCCAAACAATCTAGGTTACACAAAACATCAAATTCAACGTAACCCAAAGTATGTAAAGAAGGCAACAGTTTGAACTCATCAGTTTTATTAGCAATATGAATAACATGTTTATTTTTAGCACAAGTGACTAGTTCCAAAACATGTAAAACTGAAGCATCATCAACCAATTCATCTTTATCACAAGGAACTTCAAGCAGATTATCATGGGATAGAGATAAATCAAGAGAGGGTTCCACTAACAATTGCTCTATGATAGCATGGTTTGTGGAAAATTTTAGTACATTAAAACATTTCTCACCTTCCGTGAGTGTAGCACCATGAGCATTACCTATGTTCTCAACAGGAGTAATAGGTGCATTGTGAAGTGATGGCTCTGAATTTGCATATGAGGTTGTGAGCTCCTCATTTTCTTCCATGTCATCCTCTCGCTTATGGACATTATCTTGCAGAAGGTTAGTCATAGCAAGAGAAATAACAACAGACTCTTCCTCTAAATGGTGCACCTCATCATATGAAGTCAAAACAGGAGGTGGATTCACAACTGTTTCTCGCATAAGAAGTTTCATATCATTCCAAGTTTGAGGCTTATCAGAAGGATCTAAAGACTCCCACCAAGATAAAGCAGAATGTCGCAAAACACTAGCTGTATTTTTTATCTTCCTCCTTGGACACATAAAGCGAGTAGCAAATATGTTATCTATGACAATTTCCCACTCCATGTACTCATCAGCACCTATACCATCATAAGTTGGTGGATAGGAACAACCTGTCATTGTTAGAAGACAGCAAAAGACAACACAAAAATATTATCCCTATCAAATGACTATGTGATTGTAGTGGTGTCACTTTTCACAGCAAGTGGAAGCATCTTACCAAGCTCTTACAAAGTTCTTACCAACGCAAGCAGTGGACGGTACAACCGGCGGCTGGTTCATGATACATGTGAGGCAGTGGTACCAAGATTGCAAAGCCCTTTTTCTATACTGATCTGAAGAATTTGTGGAGCTTGGAAGGCAAACAAAGAGTAATATGTATATCTGGCACACAAGTCAGTAACAGAAAGTAATGCTAAATTATAGTCCAAAGTACTTGTTCCTATTGCTGGTCTAAAATGCTTCAAGTACCAGGTGTGTAACAAACAAGTAAGTATGGTGGATAGCAAGGAGACAGGTGTGTGAAAAACAAGTATGGTGGATGGAAACAGCAACACAAACAAGGAACCAGACAGCACACGCTAACACAGCTCACTTTGGTCTTCTCTATGTGCTCCTCTAGATATTGTTCCTCTTTTGCCCCTCTCTTTTTTCTTTTTTTTTGGGTTATCATTGTTTTTAGGGAAATTTTGACTTTTTTATTATATTTTTTCTTTACTTAGGAGCACAAAAGAAGTAACCACAAAAAATATGAGCTTAAACAAGTGAAAGACGTGGCCTGTGGAAAATTCAGAAAACTTGCTCAAAATCGACACAAACCTTGTGACCATGAAAAGATGATCTTGTGACCACTTTTTGACCAATTTAAAAATTTCCGACCCCGCAATAGCGGGGAATGGATGGATCCAAAAAAAAATTTTGATCGATTTTGATATATGGAACGTCGAAATCAGAGTTCGTATGCGAAAACTAGACCAGTTTTAAGAATTGGCTCTGAATTAGAGGACAAAACGGGAATAATGTGCGCAAAACTGGTCACAACAGCAAAGATTTGATGGAAATGGTGAGGAAAAACACACGAACTGGACTCTAACACGACCTAACCAGCAACAAGACCTTGACTAGGACACAAACTCAACACGACGGACTCTGAAACTGAAATATGCAAAGGCTATGGCTCGGAAGGTTCTAGGACAGGAAAAATGAGTATGACACTGGACTATGGGACGAATGCGAAACACTCAAACTAGGGAATAAATGTGAACCTGACAGTATACCTTAGCTCTGATTACCACTTAGTGGGGACGGGGATCCCGATCTTCCGTCAGGTGGTGGTAACTATCGTTGTGGCGGAGAATGACACACTGATCCGGCTTCAGATCGAAAGATCGAACCCTGCAATCTTAGCACCACAGCTCCTCTGGTTATCAACCGAGTCTCGGACCATGTTAACCTCGCCAAGAAGGCTAATCCCTACCTGCGCAACGAAGAGCACAAGCAAGAACAAGAAAGAACACAACCAAATTACAGATGAATGATTAATCTCACAAAGTTGGGGTCTCACAAATCGATGAACGGTGAAACTGTTCTTGACAGAATAATCTAAGCAAAACCCCAAAACTTAATGACGGCGGCGGCGTATGATTATAAAGGTCTTAGGGTCGTCGCCTACCCTAGACGCGCCCCTAATGGGCCCAAACACGATACACGGTCCAATGGACCAAAAGACGGTGTCGCAGCACCCTGGTAGATTCTAGACGCTGACTTGTTTTGACGATTCCCGTTGATTACGAAAAGCTTTTGATGTGAGACCACTTGGATTGACTTACTTATCAAATTAGCTTTCTATCAATATGTGGATCATCAAAAACAGAGTCTGGATGCGTCCTGGGTGACCAGTTTAATGCAGACTGGTCCTGGAGACCGAGGCAGACTCGAACTTGAGTTGCTTTGGGCCTCCACCTCGGGGACTTGAACCGAATAAGCCTCGGGCCTCCTTCTTGACTTGGACACCCTTGCTGGCCTCCTACCCCTCCATACCATGTGCCAAACATGGCCATATGCATGGGTGTCATGTCCTCATCAGATTGTCACTTTGCGAGCTTTGTTTGGAATACTGTGCATATCACTTTTGGAATTCAACCACCTACTAGCTTTTCGAATTTGTTTGGTTCTTGGTTAAATGGCTTAAATCTTAAGCTCAAAAACCAAATCTTGCTAGGAGCAGCTGCACTATGTTGGGCATTATGGTTGAATAGAAATGATATGGTATTTAATAAAGCTAAATCTAATACTTGTATACATGTCATATTCAGGGTGACTTATTGGATATGACAGTGGTGCATGTTGCATAAGTAGGAGGAGCGACCGCTGTTCAAGAATGGTTGCAGAATCTGTGAGACTTTGATCATGGCAAAGTTTGGTTGGAACTTCAGGAATCGTATGGATGTTTAGTTTGTTTCCTTTGTTAGTCATGCTCTCCGGATGGTTCAACCCTGTTGCTTTTTAATTTATCTCTCATGGACATGCAAGTGTGAGCCTTATGGTTTTAGTTTGTATCTGGACTATCAGCTATCATCTTCGGATGGTAGAGGTTGGAACTTGTCGCATATATGGGCCCGGGGTACCCTCACCGACCATATATCTGGCCCGTCAACTAAAGGGCGTTCAAGGATGAGGCCCACGAAGACTAGACAAGACCATCAGCTTGGGGATCACGACGTATCGAGGATATCTAGTGCCAACATAATCGCGGGAAGGATAGAATCGGTTTGTTGTAACAAACTAGGAATCCAATCTAATAGGCCAATCACCCTCGTTGTAACCCTACTCCCCTGCCTATATAAAGGAGGGTAGGGATCTCGCGACCAACAAGAGAACCATCATTAGCATCCAAACCACCTCATCTAGGTAGCTAGGAGCAACAACCCCTATAATCGGGCATACGAATACAAGCAGAACAGTAACACCAATTGGACTAGGGTTTTACATGCTACCATAGCCTGAACCAGTATAAATCCTTGTGTCTTGTGTGCTACCATCTAATTCCTCTTTCGTGATCACACTGCTAGGCATTGCTGGAGCTAAATCATCAGATAGTTGGCGTGCTAGGTAGGGTCTTTCGTGTACAGATTGATATTGTGTTTCAGATGGGAATCATCTTCAATTTCGACGACACAGCGGAGAAGATGTAGCCAAGCGGGAGGATCACCTTTAGCAACCTGGACTTCATCGCCGACCAGTTCGGGGACTTGCATCTATAAGAACCTGAGCCACCCATGGAGGAGGAGGAACAGCCTCCCCCGGTCTGCGCATTCTTTGCCTGACTAGAGGAAGCAATGGGTGTGGGGTCGTGCGCTCTCGCCCAACACCTGAACCACTATGACCATGACGTCTTCACCGAGATCGGCCGAGAACATGACCTCGATGTCATAATCCAACTCTAGCAAGATCCAAACTGGATCCCCAGATCGGATCTACCATCGTGACCTGACCACATCCTTCCTGGTTTCCTAATCAGGCTAAGGAATGCGGCGGCTACATACTCTAGCTAGCTTCAACAAGCCCTGGTGGAACCCACCGAACCTCATATGAAGGAGAGCCACGCTCATGATTCAGACTCTTTCTATTGCCTCCATGACCTCGCCACCCAGTTTGTCGGGATGGTTGTTCATGACGATGAGGTTATGGCGGAGGCAATGGAAGGGTGGGATGATCTCAACAATGAGGAACCCATCCTTGATCTCGAGAACCTCGACTACGATCAGTATCTCCTCGAGCTCTCAGAGGAGGAAAAACTCAAGGAAAAGGACGCGGAATCCTTGAAGCAACTCGAGTGCTATGTGAGCATGAAAGATCCCGAGCCACCTTGGGAGGAACTCAAGAAGCTTGCACTCGATTGTCCAACTCCCTCGACGGGTGACGCGACTGTTCCTGATGCATCTTATGAGACCAGCAGCGAGGCTCGCTTACGCCTGCTATGTCAAAACGACACGCTCGAGGCAGAGAATAACCATCTTCGTCAATAGCTCGAGCAGCCTCCTGACACACAGTAGATCCAGGTGCCAGCCACCCACTCAACTAGCGGTCAAAACTTGGTCGATCACCCCCATGGGACGGTTAAGTTACTATAGTCGGCTACCAAAGTTAGACAAAAAAGGCTCTTGATGACTCCAAGGCCGATCCAAGATCGGGAGACTCCCAAATCACATCGCGCGCCCGTGTCACACGATCCGTGGCAACGTCCCCTAGGGACCAAGGGATGAGCGATAGGAGGCCCAGGCATCCACCACCATTCAAACCCGATCCACAGCTGGTTGGGGGGTGGACCGGACACTCGCTCAGTCATCAATGCATAGCAATAGGAACGTGACACTAGCAATCCCACTCACTGCTCGAACAATCTCAGTGGTAAGTGGACCGCTCATTCGGGAAACATGCTCAGTCACCGATAAAACTTGAGTACACCATTTCGAGGGTTGTCCTCGATGCATGTAAGAAACAAGTCTATCAGGAGATGTTTGAGCGGATCATGAACAACCCCTGTCAGAATCATGGCTTTCCCATGACCCACCTCGCCAAAGATTGTGTTGCCTATAGGCAACACATCGCTCTGAAAGACCAGATGTGAACGGACCAAGACAGGTATTGGGGAGATCTCGATGATGATTAGGGAGGCAATACAACTGCAGGATGTGCGATGCTCATATTTGGCGGCCCCCAAGCCTATCAAGATCGGAGACTCTAGAAGCTGAGCCATAGGCAAGTCTACGCGGCCGCACCGGCTGCCCCGCTATACCTATGTTGGTCCGAGCAGCTAATCACCTTTGATTGCACCGATCACCCAGATCGAGTGGCCGAGGCCGGGCGATCCCCCCTAGGGTTAGCACCATCATTGAGATCGTGAGGATGACGAAGATCCACATGGATGGGAGTAGTGGCATCAACATCCTTTACAAGGATGACTTGGACAAGCTCAACGTGGACATAAGGAAGCTGCACATGTCGTAGTCTCCCTTCCACGATATCATCCCCAGGCGGTGCTTCATACCCCTGGGCATGATAGATCTCTCTATGACATTCGGCAACGCGGTACACTGCCGAAGGGAGACACTCTCCTTTGAAGTTGTTGATTTCCAGGGACCCTATAGCACCATATTCGGGAGGCCATGTTACGCTAAATTCATGGTGGTCCCAGACTAGGCCTACCTCAAGCTGAAGATGCCATGACCTCGAGGCATGATTACAGTGTCTGGGAACTTCTAGAACACCTATCAGTGTGAGAGGGACACCGTCGAGTATGCGGAGGCCAACGCCCTGGATGCAGGACCAAGAAGAAGGAGTTACTCGGGGGCTCCAGGATACCCTTGCTCGACGTAAGGGAAGAAGATCATGCTGATGGCCTCGAAGCAGCCGTCTCTTGTCATCCTCGTCCCGTCGACCTCCACTCCACCGCCGGCTCCTACACCTAAAGGCCTCATCGGGTCTTGAGGAGGCAACCGACAACTCCCAGTTATGTCGGTCTTGTTTTTCCCCCCTTTTATTATGGTTATCATTACATTCTACAAAAACACTTCATTGCTATATGAATCAATTGTAGTCCTGCGAGTATCTTGTGGAGAACCTCCCGAGTTCACTCGGGGGCTAAATTTTTTAGTTCAAGTTTGTTCCTGTTCATTGTAAAGCACATTGACATGTTATACTAACTTATCAACATGCTCGGGGGCTACAACGATAACCATGCACACTGCTCGCCTACATTTTCTATTGCTTAATCAAAGTCTCATGGACCATGATATGGTATAAGGGACTCGACAAGACCTTGTGTGGACTCAATTAGAACATTTTTGTTCTGGCGATTAATCCCCAGGTAGCTAAAGTCCAAAACTTAGCCAGCACCAAACACTAAAGACAGTGAAAAATAGAATACGCCAAGTTAGGTGACACGCAAGTTCATTTCAAATGACGTCAAGCGTCATCCAAACTATCTGATAAATCGGGCATACTGCCCTTCACTATCACCGAGGGATCCACATGACGGATTATGGCCTCTGAGGGCCCTATAGCCTGTTGTTGAAGCCTACTGCATAACAAGGGGGTCAGTATCGGCAGGCTTCCCCCTGATAGTGCCAATGTCTAGGTCAGTGTAGATTGTCCCAACGGTCACCAGCGCCATGTGCACCCTAGTGGACAAACCAAATTGGGCAATATCCTCCAGGCGCCTTGGAATACCCCTCAATCGAGAGGAAACCTCTGACATAGAGGCATCGCCTTTTGGCTGAACAAAGGCTGCCTGGCAGGCTACGCATCCTGTTGGTATTTATTAACGCAAACAGAGAAATCCACAAGCACACGGATATCGTTATAGCTTTCACCCAAGAGTATTCCAGGGTATCGTATTTATCCACAGGGAAGCAATGGTTAAAGAGGTTGATAGTTAACCATCATGTAACCACTAACTAGTATACCGACTAGACTAATGTTGGGGTAAGTGATTAAATAGGAGTTTGTATAAATGACACACATAGGAGAACTCCATGGTAAGATATAGGAGTAGACAAACTAAGCTGGGAGGACAATGGGTGAGTTCAAGGTTCTTTTATACTTCTCTATTGCTGTGGTTCTTTTCTAGAGCAAACCAAAGGGATTAACTAAGCAATGGGTAAAACATAGCGATCACAACATAGCACTTTGGAGCAGCAGTACCTTTCCGAGCCTCGAGGGGGATGGGAAGATGTGGTCAGGGGAAGGCTGCCAAAAACTCTATGAACACCAATCCGAATGTGGTGGATTATAAAGGCCTAACAGAGCTGTCACCTCTGGGCTACCACAACTATTCCATGGGATTGGGCGCAAACTCAGGTGACCTATAGTCTAGATAGCATGTCTATACTATCAATTACTACTCTAATCTCATGTAAAAACTAGAGCACTCGGTCGAGCGGAGATCCCATGCCAAGGTGTGATACGACTATACTAACCAAGCTTAGCTAAACAACTATGGCTCTGTTTGGTTGAGCTGTGGCTGTGGGAAAAAGCTGTTGCGGGCTGTGAGCTATGGAAAAGCTGCTGTGGGCTGTGAGCTGTAGAAAAGCTGAAAGCTGTTTGGTTAAACAAGTATAAAATATACCTTTTATCTTTATCTCTCTTGAAACAACTATAGAAAAGCTTTTTATTCCACCAATTTCGAAAAGCAGAAAGCCAAAAGCCAAAAGCAGGGTCAAACCAGCTTTCAAAAATGAACTACGGAAAAGCAGCTGCTTCTGAAAAAGCACCCTCCAAAAGCAGCCCCTTTGGTTGGGCTTTTGGCTTTTGGGGCCAAAAGCCAAAGCCAAAAGCCCAACCAAACAGGGCCTAAGGCATGAACTAGATAACCATGAAAGACATTCAAGTAATTTAGAGAAGATAAATATAGTAGCTCTTGAGTCTTACAAAGGAGCGGTACAAGATTATATCGGACCTCCGAGGGCTCTTCTAGAACTTGAGCATCTCTCCCTAACTCCCAACTAGAGCTATTCTACTACTACTACATCTTGTAATTGGAGTGGAGATCTTCCTTGTGGTGTTTGTACATTGAAAAGGGGGTGGCCTTCTTTTATAGATGGAGAGGAGGGGATGATCCTCGGAATATTCCCTTGATCCCCTCATAAAATGAGAAAACCGCCCTCCTATGCATTTATTTTGCAGCCAATCACCCACAACCAATGTTTAGGAGTGAAGACGAGGGCCCATGCCTAGACCGGAGGCAGTTGAAGCAGCTTGGGGTGCAGCCACCCCCTGGCGTTGCCTCCCTGCAACGCCTTCGCCTGGTGGGTTCCATGCTGGGCCGAGGCTGCACTTGAGGCCTAGAATCTCTAGGTAGGTGGGCCTTTCCTTTAGTGCTTGATAAGTCTATGTTACACTTTGTCCATTTGCGTCTTTTGAATGTATTTTCCATGGTTTCCGCAAATGCCCTTCTATAAATGATGAATCACCAAAACTTGTGGAATCTGTTTGTTATAAATCCTAATTCTAAGTTTGGCGTTCATTTGAGTGGATATAATTGGAAAGTTGGTAGTTAAAAATAGGAGTTAAGGACCATCAACACATCCCGCCACGGCTACACCCCGAAGCTCGTCCTCGAGAGACGACACCTGGGACATGTACTTCGCCTCCATGGCCAAATGAGCCTCCATATGCATGCATTCAGCTTCAGCAGCTGTGGCCTCTAGGCTTGCGTACACAGATCTGCACTCAGAGAGCTCATCTTGAAGGTGCCTTGCCTTAGCCGATTCCGCTGTCAACCAGCACATCAGATGAAAACTCACGCATAATCGTAACATGATCCACTAAGTGCAAAAGAAGAAATACCTTGGATCTGCTCCTGTAGCTTCTTTATCTCCTCCTAGGCAAACACTCATCTCTGCCTCTCCCTCCAAATATGCGACGCCAGAGGCATGAAGGGAAGCTTTTTCTTGGGACAACCCGACGATCGCCTCAGCAGCAGCTGAATAATTTAGAGGTTTAACAAATCTCAATAACCATGGGAGAAAAGGTCCTAGCAACAACTCTACGTTGGGTCTCATCCTGATGACGCTTCAAGGTCACCACTTCTCTCTCTAGTTCGACTATCTGTGCTCTAGCCGCCGCATCCGGCCAAGGGAACCTCTCCCGTATGAACTCGAATTTTGTTGAAGAACTTTTCTAGATATGCTACAAGAGAAAGGCAGCATAAGTCTTAGCTTCATTTAGAACAAATCAACCCAAGACTTGGGGGCTAGACCCATTGGGTCCACTATATGGCCCTGGGCATTTTTCTGTGATTGCTTCCACCCGGTGCGACCACCAGTCGGACACTCGAGGGCAAGAAGCTGAAACACCCGACATGAGTCCTACCTCTAGGATGGCTCTAAGCGAGTCTCTGATGAGGACATGGCACCCATGCATATGACCATGTTTGGCACATGGTATGGAGGGGTAGGAGGCCAGCAAGGGTGTCCAAGTCAAAAAGGAGGCCTGAGGCTAATTCAGTTTGAGTCCCCGAGGTGGAGGCCCAAAGCAACTCAAGTTCGAGTCTGCCTCGGCCTCTAGGACCAGTCTGATGCATCCGGACTCTGTTTTCAACGATCCACATATGGATGGAAAGCTAATTTGATAAGGAAGCCAATCCAAGTGGTCCCACATCAAAAGCTCTTTGGAATCAACAGGAATCGTCGAAACAAGTCAGCGTCCAGAATCTGCCAGGGTGCTGCGACACCATCTTTTGGTCCATTGGACCGTGTATCGTGTTTGGGCCCATTAGGGGGCGCATCCAGGGTAGGCGACGACCCTAAAACCTTTATAATCATATGCCACTGCCGTCATTAGGTTTTGGGGTTTTGCTTAGATTATTCTGTCAAGAACAGTTTCGGCGTTCATCGGTTTCTGAGACCCCAACTTTGAGAGATTAATCATTCATCTGCAATTTGGTTGTGTTCTTTCTTGTTCTTGCTTGTGTTCTTCGTTGTCCAGCTTCAGATCAAAAGATCGAACCCTGCAATCTTAGCACCACAGCTCCTCTGGTTATCAACCGAGTCTCGGACCAGGTTAACCTCGCCAAGAAGGCTAATCCCTACCTGCGCAATGAAGAACACAAGCAAGAACAAGAAAGAACACAACCAAATTGCAGATGAATGATTAATCTCTCAAAGTTGGGGTCTCAGAAACCGATGAACGCCGAAACTGTTCTTGACAGAATAATCTAAGCAAAACCCCAAAACCTAATGACGGTGGTGGCGTATGATTATAAAGGTCTTAGGGTCATCGCCTACCCTGGACGCGCCCCCTAATGGGCCCAAACACGATACACGGTCCAACGGACCAAAAGACGGTGTCGCAGCACCCTGGCAGATTCTGGATGCTGACTTATTTCGACGATTACCGTTGATTCCTAAGATCTTTTAATGTGAGACCACTTGGATTGGCTTCCTTATCAAATTAGCTTTCCATCCATATGTGGATCGTCGAAAATGGTGTCCGGATGCGTCCTGGGTGACCTGTTTAAGGCAGACTGGTCCTGGAGGCCGAGGCAGACTCGAACTTGAGTTGCTTTGGGCCTCCACCTTGGGGACTCGAACCGAATTAGCCTCAGGCCTCCTTCTTGACTTGGACACCCTTGCTGGCCTCCTACCCCTCCATACCATGTGCCAAATATGGTCATATGCATGGGTGTCATGTCCTCATCAGTCTCCATGCGAGGTGCCTTTGGCATTTGATGGCATCAGCCAAGGTTCTTAGCATAGTCGATAGGTCATCTGCATACCTTGTCATCCTGTCCACCTCTCGATGGGCAGAGTCAAGGTGTCAGTCAAGGAGTCCTTCGATCGGGAACCTTCTATCCTGGGACTTGACATATCCCTATGTTGTGATCTCATCACCGGGGCACACCACTCATCGTCCAACGACAGAGCAAAAGCATCACCTTGTCATCACTACTTCCTAGCTTCACGCTCAAGGGTGCCACTAGACGATCTTTCCCTATAAGCTGGGATTTTAGGCCCAACACTTTGTTGGTAACAATGATCACCTAAAGTGTGGTCATCTCCTCGATGGGGTCCCTAGATGGACTCATGACATCAGGAGAATCACACATCAGAACCTCATGTTGCCTCAGAGGTTGGATCCACCTCTAAAAGAAAGCTGCTAGATAGGCCTGACCGATGATGCCCCTTTTGCGATGGTAGTCTTGTAGATCACTCTCAAGTCCGTATGCCTCATCTAGTTCGGGCTCAGACAGATCCTCTTTCTCTACTAATGGCAGAGGGGAGGGAGTCTGTGGGAGAATGCTAGGGTAGTGTAACCGTAGACATAAAACCACTTCTTCACCCAGTTTGGGACGTTGGAGGGGAGGTTAATGTGGAAAAAGGGAGATTCATCGGCCGCCTTAATCCAGAGGCTACCAGTGACCTTTCAGTCCGATTGGGGAAGAACATCAAAGCAACGGCAAAACAGGGCCCAGTGGGGTTCGATCCTCGCGAAATCCTCACAGTAAGAGATGAACATGGCCAGAAGCACGATCTTGTTCAGGGTCAAATGATGTACCTGGGCGTCATAATAGCAAAGGAGATCCCGAATGAACTAGTGTATCGTGACATTGAATCCACGGCGGAAGAAGTCGGCGAAGACCATGATCTCGCCAAAATCGGGGGCAGGAATGTTCTGACCCAAGGTGCACCAGTACCCCGAGAGCTCTTTCAGGGCCAGGAATCCTCCCACAACAAGGCTCTTGATGTCCTCCTCCGTCGTCGTCGACACCTCCCACGGAAAACTGGGGGCGAGATTTTTTTCGCCCTTACTACTTTTCAAGCTCATACTTTCTTCACTTGCTAAACTGATGGTTTTAGTTTTCTTGGATAGGGTCTTCCTCGACGCCATCACTGTGACTGTCGAGGGCGAGATCTAGATGTGACAACGTCTACTAGGTCAAGTTAAGCAGAGAAGTGAGCAGAACTGCTTTTGTCGGCGGTGGCAAAGGGACGAAGCATCTCCACCCTCGGCTACCTATAAAGGCGGCTAAACTGGCCAAAAAACCCTGATGACTCTTGGCCCGTGGCACAAAACTTGCTGGTGAAACTAGGTGGACCAACATTTGGACCTCTCTAAAACCTAGCGTAGCCCACCAACCCGGTAAGGCGCTCTCGGCGGATCCCACACCAGATCCATTAAACCAACCCTACCATTGAAGAGTGAGGGGGATATTCGGGAGGGTCACTAGCTGATCCTAAAATCTCTGGCATCCGAGTGCTATGCAAATCTCCCGAATGTTTGAACGGGCTCAAAGTACCTTATTTTGGTGGATGTGTGCCCCTTTGTGGGAAACCAGAAAACTGGTTGGCCAAAGGTTGTAACCAAAGTACGAGCTTTCAGAATTTGGAAAAAGAGTTTTATAACGTGCCCATGATGGTCAGGCTTAGTCGTGTCTCTCCTATTCATTAGGACACGGACGCTCACCAGTTCTACCCGGTATTAACTTGAAGAATAGCATACGCTAATGCCCTAGAGGTTCATGCGTTCGTTGTTTTCCTAAGTGATCCCTAGGCATTAGGGTCACTGGTTCCAAGAGCCTCAATGACCGCTTGGTCAGTATAATTTCAGTACGGGTGCTTGCATAACCCAAGGTTAAACTAACCCATCAGGTCGGGTGGGGGCCCAAAAAATGCAAGGACAGTCCGGCTGAACGAAAAACTCCAAAATCACCAGAACATATTGGGAAGCAGGTAACAGTGTACAAAATCAGCAAAAGACATTCTTTTCGATTAACCCTATTACACTTTGCATTCGCTAGGTACGCGATAACAAGGATCTATCAATGGCTACTACTATTATGATAACAAAAAACCCTATGAGTGCAGGTTTCATCCCCACACTCAGGGATGGACATCTCGTGAAGTGAAGAAGCTGGTGAAAGGCTTATCTAAACCTTCACCTCGCCTCTGGATCTTCTCCACGAGTAGGGACGACGCCTAGAAGAAGTCTCAAGAAGAACCACCTTGTGAAGCTTCCTCTAACATCTGAGAAATAGGAGCCCCGCAAGGAGCCCTGCCTGCGCCGCCTTCTTCAATGTTGGGGAGGAATGCACGGAGACGAATCGGCGGTTGGAAGCCGCCGAATCGATGCACGAGGGATCCCGGGTTGAGATCATGGAGATGAATCGGCGGTTGGAAGCTGCGGGACACCTCTTGTCCTCTAGGATTTCCTATAGATATTCTAACCTAGGGACCGCGTGCGCGCCAACCATGTGCAAGCCCAGACGCCACGCCGACGGTGTCCTGGGCCACTGATGGTATTGTTCCTCCCCATCTTCGCGAAGCTTCCTCTAACACCCAAGAAGAACAGCCATGAGCAAGTCGATGCAGAATCCGGTCTTGAAAGCCTTCTCCTAGTGACGGCAGAGCCGCCAAGATGTGCCATGAACCATGGCAGATGAAGGAAACTATCGCTCTCTCACTCAATCTAAAGCTAAGGGATCTAGAAAGGAGAGGGGTGAGACTCAGCGGCCTCCCTACCCTTGGCTTAAATAAACACCCTGAGGATGGAAGTGGGGAGGATGGTGGTTGACATTAAAGTCGGATGCAGTCGGTCCTGTGAGTAAAGGAGTGGTTCAGGCTCCCAGGCACCACGATCCTTATCTTCAACAGGATTCAATGACGCGCTGTGACTATTCGTGCGTTCAAACTGAAGGGACTCCACCCGAGTAACTTTTGGAACCCGAGAGGGCATAACTGCCGTCGAGCGCAACGGTCGATCTCATCTCGATACTCGAGAACCTGCAAGATGTATTCAAGGGCCTCGGCACCCAAGGAGTGCTAATTGGGACCTACGGTATCTGAAGATTACAGGGATCAGCTGTATCCGAAGGATAATACGGCTCCACGAGCTAGTCATTAAATCCTAAGGGGGCTACTGTCGGATATATGGGCCTGGGGTACCCTCACCGACCATATATCTGGCCTGATCAAGTAAAGGGCGTTCAAGGATGAGGCCCACGAAGACTAGACGAGACCATCAGCTTGGGGATCACGACGTATCGAAGATATCCGGCGCCAACTTAACCGCGGGAATGATAGAATCGGTCTGTTGTAACAAACTAGGAATCCAATCTGATAGGCCAATCGCTCTCGTTGTAACCCTACTCCACTGCCTATATAAAGGAGGGTAGGGATCCCGCGATCGACAGGAGAACACCATCATTATCATCATTAGCATCCAACCCACCTCATCTAGGTATCTAGGAGCAACAGCCCCTGTAATCAAGCATACGAATACAAGCAGAGTAGTAGCACCAACTGTACTAGGGTTTTACGCGCTACCGCGGCTTGAACCAGTATAAATCCTTGTATCTCGTGTGCTACCATCTGATTCCTCTTACGTGATCACGTTGTTAGGTATTGCCGGAGCTAAATCATCCGATAGAAACTGTGTTCCATTATCTAAAAAAATACTCAATTATTACAATGGTACTTTACGGGATGTATGTCTTTCGATATTATTTTCAGAATGTCGTGATCTTTCGTTGCCATGAAACCCTTTACCCTACTATCATACTATGTTCAGAAGGCTTGTTGCGTATTGGCAGGAAAAACTAAACAATAGACTATCATCTATAAATAGTTGTGAGTTGTGACACCTCTCTGGAGCTTTGGACACACTTTCAGTCCTTCAATCCGGCTCTCGCTCTAGTTTCTTTCTGCAGCAATATGGACAATCCAACAACAACGCAAATATTATATAGAAAATAAAAAAGGGGAAACTGGTCGCCTTAGCTTGACAGTTTCTTTCCGCAGCTATTTGGACAATCCATCAGCTGCTCGCAACAATCCCACCCTCCCTAGTTTCTTTCTAGTTTGACTTATTAGGATAAATAAAACTACAATAATGTCAAGGTTTCTTTAATGGAGATGGTACTTTGTTAAATGTTTTCATGGTGTTTGTCTTCCGAATATTCTTCTCTTCCCAACCAACAGTACAAAATACTACAAAAATTAAAGCCTCTACCTGCCGCGGTAATAATCTATGGCCAATTGGGCCGACAAAATTTCCGTGTCGTGCCAAGCGATGATGCTGGATCCTGACGTGCAAGCTGCACAAATTCTATATATTTCGTCATTTCGTGTACCTAATTGCGCTACGTAATAAATTCAGTTATACCAGTCCAGCTGGTTATAAACATACTCAAAGCCTTGCTTGCACCTGCTTCCAGAACAGAAGAGCAGTAGCACCAACTGTACTAGGGTTTTACGGTCTGAACCAGTATAAATCCATGTGTCTCGTGTGCTACCATCTGATTCCTCTTACGTGATCACGTTGTTAGGTATTACCGGAGCTAAATCATCCGACAGAAACTGTGTTCCATTATCTAAAAAATTAGTCAATTATTACAATGGTACGTTACGGGATGTATGTCTTTCGATATTATTTTCAGAATGTCATGATCTTTCGTTGCCATGAAACCCTTTACCCTACTATCATACTATGTTCAGAAGGCTTGTTTCGTATTGGCAGGAAAAACTAAACAATAGACTATCATCTATAAATAGTTGTGAGTTGTGACACCTCTCTGGAGCTTTGGACACACTTTCAGTCCTTCAATAATCCGGCCCTCGCTCTAGTTTCTTTCTGCAGCAATATGGACAATCCAACAACAACGCAAATATTATATAGAAAATAAAAAAGGGGAAACTGGTCGCCTTAGCTTGACAGTTTATTTCCGCAGCTATTTGGACAATCCATCAGCTGCTCGCAGCAATCCCATCCTCCCTAGTTTCTTTCTAGTTTGACTTATTAGGATAAATAAAACTACAATAATGTCAAGGTTTCTTTAATGGAGATGGTACTTTGTTAAATGTTTTCATGGTGTTTGTCTTCCGAATATTCTTCTCTTCCCAACCAACAGTACAAAATACTACAAAAATTAAAGCCTCTACCTGCCGCGGTAATAATCTATGGCCAATTGGGCCGACAAAATTTCCGTGTCGTGCCAAGCGATGATGCTGAATCCTGACGTGCAAGCTGCACAGATTCTATATATTTCGTCATTTCGTGTACCTAATCGCGCTACGTAATAAATTCAGTTATACCAGTCCAGCTGGTTATAAACATACTCAAAGCCTTGCTTGCACCTGCTTCCAGAACAGAAGAGCAGTAGCACCAACTGTACTAGTGTTTTACGTGCTACCGCGGCCTGAACCAGAGCTAAATCATCCGACAGAAACTGTGTTCCATTATCTAAAAAAAATAGCCAATTATTACAATGGTACTTTACGGGATGTATGTCTTTCGATATTATTTTCAGCATGTTGTGATCTTTCGTTGCCATGAAACCCTTTACCCTACTATCATACTATGTTCAGAAGGCTTGTTGCGTATTGGCAGGAAAAACTAAACAATAGACTATCATCTATAAATAGTTGTGAGTTGTGACACGGTCTCTGGAGCTTTGGACACACTCTCAGTCCTTCAATTAATCCAGCCCTCGCTCTAGTTTCTTTCTGCAGCAATATGGACAATCCAACAACAACGCAAATATTATATAGAAAATAAAAAAGTGGAAACTGACAGTTTCTTTCCGCAGCTATTTGGACAATCCATCAGCTACTCGCAACAATCCCACCCTCCCTAGTTTCTTTCTAGTTTGACTTATTAGGATAAATAAAACTACAATAATGTCAAGGTTTCTTTAATGGAGATGGTACTTTGTTAAATGTTTTCATGGTGTTTGTCTTCCGAATATTCTTCTCTTCCCAACCAACAGTACAAAATACTACAAAAATTAAAGCCTCTACCTGCCGCGGTAATAATCTATGGCCAACTGGGCCGACAAAATTTCCGTGTCGTGCCAAGCGATGATGCTGGATCCTGACGTGCAAGCTGCACAAATTCTATATATTTCGTCATTTCGTGTACCTAATCGCGCTACGTAATAAATTCAGTTATACCAGTCCAGCTGGTTATAAACATACTCAAAGCCTTGCTTGCACCTGCTTCCAGAACAGAAGTAGTACTAGATAACCATCAGAGATAGGAAGGAAGCTAGAGGTACGGTGTGAAAAAGAAGAGCATCATCCGTCCGGCTGGCCATGGTGGATGCAGCAGGGGTGAGTGTTGTGCTCTCGAAGCTGCAGGAGGTGGCGTCTGCCGAGGTGACAGCGCTGCTCAAGGTCGACGACCAGATCCGCGGCCTGCGGCGGGGCCTGGTGTACCTGCAAGCGGAGATCCGTGGCGCCGACCAGCGGCGCCATGGCCTCGCTCCTGAGCTGCTGCTGCTGTGGGCACGGGAGGCCAGGGCGGTGACCTTCGACGTAGAGGACGCCGTCGACGAGTTCCAGCTCAAGGTGGAGGCGTTCCAGGTCAGGGCAAAGTCCTTAGGCCTCACCTGCTGGTACGGCTCCGCAGTCAAACTGCTCCATGGTCTCGCCATGCAGGTAGCGTTTTCTTCTCATTCTCAATTAGTAAAACTAACTATTCTGTCTACTAGTTACTTTTTTTCTTTTTTTTATTCGATTGAGCGCATCTAGTTATTGGGGATTTTAATTACTTCTTAATATAATTGCTAAAATTTAATAAATTGTAATTAATTTTGGTAGGAACAGATAGTCCATCTGAATAAGCCTGGCTGGCCCTGTTTGGAGGAGCTGATTCTCTGCTGAATCTAGCAGGGCTTTACCAAACAGTTTTTCAAAGCGAAATAATTTTATATGAAGTGATTCTCTGAAATGAACGAGGTTAGAAACTGAAAAAAGAGTAGCTTCTTCTGATTCTATAAAGTTATTCTCCATCGTAATTTTGAGAGTTTATACTTAAAAAAATCAAAGAGAATCATCTTCAGTCACAGAATCATTTCTCTAAGAGAATTAATTCCTATAGCGAATTAGAATTAGACGGAGCTCTACGGCACTAATACATGAGTAGTGCTTGATTGTTTTGGATTTTGTATTTTGAGATCTGTGCCTCGGAATACATGTACTCTCTCAAGTCACATCACATATATGTATGTATAGTGATGGCTTAGCCATAAGCACGGTCACCAAATACAATTTAAACTACTACTATTTTGTGTTAATATATTTTTTTATGAAACACAAGTAATACACTATTTTTTATTTTTAACGTAGAACTAGCGAGAGAGGGAAGCAGGTCGCTACTCCGTGCCATTTAATAAGACACAACAGCTACATTATCTGTTCAATCTATGTTTTCTTATTCTTGTTTGTACCAAAATATAAGGTTTTCTGGGGCCTATATTACAGGACGAAGGGAGTATTTCTTAAGTTTACATCAGGGTATCTGTAAAATACAAGCTCATTTTTCTTTCTTTGAGTTCAAATGTAAACATGTATATAGAATGCATCATTCATGTTCATCTTGACAAAACTATTTTCATTTGTGCAATAATTTTTCAATGGTCCTAACAAACAAACAACAACTTAAAATTTCAAAACCAAGGTTCCAAAAGAATTCTAGCAATGACCGCTAAGTAGTAGGGCAGTACTAGACAAACGATTCTTGTAGTCCCCAAGATTTTCCAGAGATAGTTGTGTTGGGATAGAAGGGCGAAAAGAGTGCATAATTAATCCCTCATCTTGTGATACCATCAGATCAGCAATGGAATTCACAGTCACATGCACAATAGACACAGTGATTTATATGGAAAACCCCCTCAAGGTTAGCAGTAAAATCCACGGGACCAATCGGTCCACTCCAAGCTTCTACTAAGGAGTTTTCTCTAAAGCATCTAGAGGATTACACACGCAGCAACGCATTCATCAAGTTACAAACTTAGCATCAACTACAACAACAACCTTCTAACAAGATGATAGAAGCCAAACAGAGAATTTATAGATTATGTCTCCCTAGGTAATCAGTTCATATCTTACAAACTACAGCTCTGCTGTGCACGAATTTTGGTAAGCATGTAGATCCAAGAGTCTCCTAACTACTAAGCAAATTTTAGCTCAATCAGTTGCACTACCCAAGTAAACCATCTACAAAAACTGCTCTATCCTGAAATTACAGTAACCCGAACTGACAAAACCCCTCTCAAATATGGTGATCTACTTATTAACCAATCCTCAAACCAACTTGACAGATCAAAGTACTCTAAGTGAGGAACGAGCTCATCAAGTTTGTTGCCAATCAAACCATGTTTAGCCTCCAATCACCGGCTTGAAGATGACCAATTCAGAGCCACGCCAATCTACACAGATTTCCCCTTCTCCTTCTTCTTCCTCTCTTCTCACGTTGTGTGTGCGTGCTCTGCTCTCACCTCCCTCTTCCACAACAGTAGCAGCAGCTCAAGAGGCATTGGAGGCTAGGGTTTGCTTTCTATCCTTCTTAATAAGCAATATCAACCGTTGATTTAGACACCAAATCAACGATGCACGAACACTAGGCTTGTCGGCTATTTCGCTAAGCTCAAATGCCTCCTCCATGTGGAGGGATAGCCCAACAAACTCGCCCTCTCAACATCATGGAGGGTCTCACTGCCTTTCGACAGTCATGCCAGTGAGCCTGCAACATATCTCAAGCTTTTCTCTTGTAATCACCTTAGTCAACGTATCTGCACTGTGGTCATTGGTATGGACTTTCTCAATCTGCATTTGCATAGAATTCAACATATCCCAAATCCAATGATAATGAACATCAATATGTATTGACCTTGAGTGAAAACTTGCATTTTTAAGTGAATAGCACTTTGGTTGTCACAAAACAACACATATTTGTCTTGATCAACCCAAGTTCACTAACAAACTTTTTCAGCCATAATAGATCTTTGCTTGCCTCTGTCGCTGCAATGAATTTAGCTTCAGCTGTGGACAATGCAACACATTTCATTAACTTCCTTTGCCATGACACAACTCCCCCTGCATAGGTGATCAATACCCTAAATAGATTTCCTACTATCCACATCCCTAGCCGTATCTGCATTTGTGTATGCAACCAATATAGGATCACATTTTCCAAAACAAAGTTTCAAATTAGTACTGCCCCAGAGGTACCTCAAAATCCACTTCACGGCTTCCCAATGTGGTCTCCTGGTTTGGACATAAATTTGATCAGAGTACTATCCTTATAAGCAATGTCAGGCCTTGTACACACCATAGCATACATTAGGATTCCAACTGCTAAGGCATAGGAACGTGCTACATTTCCTTCTTCATTTCATCAGTAGAAGGGAATTGCTTGGTGCTTAACTTGAAATGAGCTACAAGTGGACAGCTCACAGTGTTTGCATTGTCCATCCTGAATCTACAAAGTACTTTCTCAGTATACTTCTCTTGAGACAAGTACAACTTGTTGGAGCTTCTGCCACTCTCAATTCTCATCTAAAGAATTTGCTTCACAGGCCCCAAGTCCCTCATAGTAAAGGACTTGCTCAACTCTTTCTTTAGCTCTGCAACTATAGAGACATTCTTGCCAAGAATCAACATATCGTCAACATAGAGTAACAAGATGATAAAATCATCACCTAGGAACCTCTTCATGAACACACAATGGTCTAAGCTACTCCTTTTGTAGCCTCTTGCTCCCCCATAACTGAATCAAACTTCAAATACCATTGTTTTGGTGCTTATTTCAAGCCATAGAGACTTGTTTTCAAACTACACACAATAGTCATCTTTGCTTTTCACAAGAAACCCCTGAGACTGCTCCATGTAGATCTCATCCTACAAATCACCATGGACAAAGGTCTTCACATCCATTTGTTCAATCTCGAAGTTTAGACTAGTTGCCAAGCCAAAGATCACTCGGATTGATGTCATCTTTACCACCGAAGAAAAGATCTCATCAAATTCAACATCTTTTCTCTGGCCAAATCCTTTCACAACAAGCCTGGCCTTGAACCTTGGATGTGGAGTGTACTCTTCTTGCTTGATTCTATAGACCCACTTGTTTTTCAAAGCTTTCTAGCCCTTGAGAAACTTCACCAACTCATATGTCTGATTCTTATGCACGGAATCCGTCTCTTCTTGCATAGCTTTCATCCACTCCTTGTACTAATCTTCCATTGCATCTGCAAAACACTCTTGTTTTAAACCATCAAGTAGTAACACCACATACTGATCTAAGGGATACCTGGTGGAAGGAACTCAATCCCTACTAGATCTTCTGAGTGGAATTGTTGGTGGATCTTCTGGTACTGGTGGCTGTAGATCCGGATCATCAATTTCAATATCAAACTCATGTGTTGGGAGCATTCTCATCACCTATACCATGCACATCATCATGTGCATCATCTGTAACATCACCTTTAGCTTATTGTGGAGCTAGAGCTACAGGAACTGGGTCTAAACCATCTAATGGCTCTTGCTGAGGAACCTGCACCTTTGTCTTCATAATATCCTCAATTGTTTGATCTTCATCAAATACAACATCATGGATTTTCACAACCTTCTTCGCAATTGGATCAAAGAGCTTATACCTGAACTCATCTAATCCATAGCCAAGGAAGATGTCGTGTCTTTGCATCAATCTTTAGCCTTTCATCTTGAAGAATATGAACAAAGCCCTTGCACACAAACACTTTTAGGTGATCATAAGAGACTTCCTTGTTATACCAAATCCTATTAGGAACATCTCCCTACAAAGAATAACATGGTGAGAGATTAATAAGATAAAATTGCAGTCATCAAACACCCTAAAATTTCTTAGGTATCTTTGTATGTGACAGCAAGCATCTCAATCTCTCCACAATTGTCCTGTTCATCCTCTAAGCAACACCATTCAACTGTGGTGCCTTTGGAGGTGCGAATTGGTGCCTAATTCCTTGTTCTTTGCAGTATGCATCAAACAGCCCAATGTATTCTTCGCCATTTGTCAGTGTGAATGCACTTGATATTCTTCTCAGCTTCTCTCTCAACTGAGGCTTAGAATTGCTTGAACACACTTAGCACTTGATCTTTAGACTTTAAAGAAAAGCCCAAACTTTCCTAGAGATGTCATCAATGAAAGTGACAAAGTACTTAGCACCAACAATTGATCTTACTGACATTTTACAAACATCATAATGCACCAAATCTAGTAGCTTTGGCAACTTGTGATGAGGTAGACCCTTGAAAACAACTTTATGGTGCTTCCCTGCTAGTTAATCTGTATACTTTTCAAATGCACACCTTTCACCCCTTTTAGGAGATTTTTTTCACTAGCACTGCCATCCCCTTCTCACTGATGTGACCAAGTCTCTGTGCCATAGAACACAAGAATCTCCTTTCTCTAATGCATTGACAGAAACACTAGAGAGGTTAGCAACAACATGGTGCAAAAGTGAAACTTGGTTACCTTTTGCAACTACCATGTTGCCCTTGGTGAGATTGTATTACCCATCTCAAAATCTATTCTCAAGTTCCCATCTTTATCAAGCAAACCAACTGAAATTATGTTGAGCCAAAGAGCCTCAACATGCCTCACAAACTTGAGGACCAATTTGGTACCATTTGCAATCTCCAAATGCACATCTCCCTTTTCAATGATTGTTTCCCTATCATTATTGCCCATCTTCACAACACCAAAATCACCTATTGTGTAGTTTGTGAAGTACTCTCTGTGAGATGTAGCAAGTATGGTAGCACTAGTGTCCAGTATCCAAATCATCTCATCACCATTCACATGGTTGATGGTTGCATCATCAAAAAATATAGTTATTCTCAACCATTATTACCTTCACTTTTATCTGCAGTGACAATCCTAATCTCCTCAACTGCTAAAGTAATACGGCTAACATCACTATCACTATCACTGTCTGATTTCTGTGCTTTGCTGTTTCTTTTTACCATTTTCTTTTTTTCCACTTGCGGTATTGCCACTTCTTGTGTCCCTTATCATGGCAGTGGTAGCACTCAATATCAACATTTCTACCTCTTGACTTGCTTCTACTTTTAGCTATACTTTTCTTCGGGCCTTAGCTCTTGCTTCTCCCCTGTGACTCCATGACCAACACCTCAAATTTAGAGGAGGATTAACTATCCTTTTCAGCAACCCTTCTAGTTTCCTCATTTATCACCATGGTTTTGACAAGGTTCCAAGTGACAATACCTTCAGGAGTTGAATTGCACAAAGTGATTTTCAAAGTCTCCTAGGTGTCCGGCAATGAGCCAAGTAGAAGCAAGGCTCCAACCTCGTCTTATGGGATTCCCATGGAAAAAAGCTTATTAATAATGCCATGGAATGCATTCACATGATCAACCATAGGATCAGCCTCTTAGTACCTCAAATTCATCAACAGTTTGATCAAGAACATCTAGTTTGCACATTCCTTTTGAGCATACAACTCCTCTAACTTCTTCCATAATGAATGTGCATGTGTTTCCTCACTGATATGGTTCAAAACATTGTCGTCAACCCATTGTCAAATGAATCCACAAGCTTGACTATGAAGAACACATCATTCATCATCAGATTTGTCATTTGGCTTTCCTTTAGCAAATACTGGCTCTCAATACACTTTCACATAAAGTAAATCCTCAATCTAATCTTTCCAAGCTTGATAATTTGTCATTCAATGAGATCATTCTGCTAGTATGTTGGGCCCCTATTTTAGGGTCCTTTGTGCATTATGTATCAGTCCCTGGATCAGTAGTTGATACGCACAATTCGAACAAGATTGATATCAAAAACCATACTTTTATTGCTAGCGGGGAAAACACATTACAAAGTTCATATTTACATAGCTGGTCCATAGGCCTATATATATATATATATATATATATATATATATATATATATATATATATATATATATATATATATATATATATATATATATATATATATATATATATATATAGCGGTCCTAAGTCATCGTGGCTCCATTCCTACAGGCAACTTGGAGTGCGGACGTAACCCTAGACTTATTTCCATATCTTGATCCTAGCATAATTCCTTTGGCATAGTCATACGGCTCTGTCTTCAGGTGCACTTCTATTGTCCTATTCCTTGAGTAGCTTGGATAGTTCCATCCTCGTATATATACTCACGTAGCTTACTTCCTAAAAACATAGAATGGGGAGGATTGAGTACATAAAGTACTCAGCAAGCCCTAACTTTGGGGTAAGGTGGAGTGGATGGCAGAGGCTATATGTGGTGGTGGTTTATAGTGGTGGAGGTGGTTTATGGTGGCGGAGTGGTATATGTTAGGAGTAGAGTTATAAGTAAATTTAGAAGTTTGGGCCCTAGGAGAGTATTAACCCTTCTCACCAGTTCCCGGGGTTTGTTGTATTTACCAAGTTGATAGGTTCCAACTTACCAGATTATCACAATTTACTTTTATAAAACATCTAATCATTTGTGACCTCATCCCAGCGATTGCCCATTCTAAGGACGTAGCTATTCGAATAGATTCAATACACTCTACAGAGGTTGTACAAATTCCCCACATGATAGGCATAGTCGACACCAGGGCCAGTGGTGCAACAGGCCTAACGAGACCCCGTACAAAAAAGTACGCGACCTTAGATGTCCATACAATTCTACCACGGCTTCTCAGGGGTTGGAAAAACTTCGGATGATACCACATCATCCATATCAATAATTTGGATGATACCACATCATCCATTTCAATAACCCGGATGATACCACATCATCCGGTCAATAAAAGGGGGCTCGAACATGGCCAATCAAGGGGCTTAACGTGGAAGATCACTTAGCAACCATGCCAACCGAACCATGGAAGATCACTCAGCAACTGGGTCTTCTCGTGATATTCCACTGCCAACACCGGTCTCCTAGTAGAAATTATACTTCTATCTAATGGGGTGTGGGATCAAGTCTACCCATATAGACATGTGGCTGTACGAGATATCTAGCTAGGCGAGATGGCAAATGAACCGGTCTTATATGACCGAAGCGAGTATCCCCCAATAGGAACCCTCACTAGGCGATCCTGCCAAGGTAATCCACACCACGTGAATTACCCCTCACTCGCTCCTGTCAAAAATAGGTTTTAGTTTACCAGTTTCCATTAACCACAAGGTTCATGTTCTTTGCTCATCATATCGTAAGGTTCATATCATATCACAAATACTCATTGTCATATATCATATATGCTCATTTCATAATTATTCATCACATATCACATATGCTCTCAGTATTGATTCTCATAAGAATATCATGAATTGTGTTTATTAAATATTTAATGGAAAGTGGGAGGTGGTTGGTTTTAAGGTGGAGGTGGTGGAATATGATATTGGTGGAAAGGTGGAAGGGAGAAGTGTGTGGGTATGGTAATTTATGTGGAGGGGATGGGATAGGGGGTGTTAGGACTTGCCTCCGCTCGCTGGCGAGTATACCCTTACTCCAAGACTTTGATTCCCATACTTCTTGCTCCTAGGTCTTGTACTTCTGGATCCCATCGTCCTCTATCTATGTTGTCTAACGTTGGCAAACAAAGAGCATTTCAAGTAGCACATAAAAGCAGTCACAATCATTCAAGGGGGTCGGTCCTAGATGGGTTGGCCTTATTTGGTTGATAGGTTTTTATATCTAAGTTATCATTATTATGTCAATTTGAAGTAAGAGTTGGATGAAGAGGTCTCATCCAACAAAATGTGGCTTTTGTAGGTTAGGTTGGAAGGGTGTGGTCTCCTGATGGAAAACCAGACCACAATATTAGGTTTAACTATTATGTGAACCTGAAGAGAAAGCCTAACCAAGTCATCATAAACGACTTGTCTGCCTCCTACAGGTCCACCGAGGTTTAGCGAGGTTATTTAGATGGGTTCATGTATATGTATTGGTATACATCAGAGGCTTGGTTAGTTAGGTACTTTTATATACACATACAGGAGGGTGTAGGCTACGCAGAGGCATAGGGTTAGGTTAAGGTTAGTGGCATATACGCACATGCAAATGTATATGCCTAGAATTAATTTAGATGGAACAGTGAGATGTAGGGGTTAGCCATACATAGGCGTATACCCAGGGTATAGGTGTCACGGGGTACATAAATGTATTCATACTATTGTATGTGATAGTGTGTGGGTATATTCGAGTATGTATGTGACATGTTGTTCACACATACGCGAATATACAGTGATGGGTGCTACTACGTGTTAGTGTTAATAAATATAAGAAAGAAAAAACAAACAAACTAGAATTTAAATGGGCACCAAATAATATAGCAAGGGATAGGAATGGATAGGGTTTGATTTTAGAAGATTTTTGGTGGAAGAATCAAGGGAATTGGATCTAGGATGGAAGAGATATCGATTTTCAAAGGTTTAATAGGGAAAAGATAATTGGAACATACTTTGGGGAATATTTCTGGAAATTAGGATGATGGAAATGGGGTGGAAATGCTTGGGTAGGTTCTGGGGTGTACCTAGTTTATTTAGGAATTTTCTAGGAATTTTTCTATGCTTGGAAAAATGGCTTTTCCACCTCTTTGTGTACACTGCTTCGGTGTACCCAGCATTTTCCCTCCGCTCCAGAGACTGGCGTGCGGTCCAGGGCCAGTGGGGCTCACTGCTGGCACTGTGCGGTGCGCCACGTTCCTCACTGTGCCGTGGACCCAGTCGCCCTCCAACTGGTTCATGTGGACCGAGCTCACAGAGGCCAAGGGGAGAGAGATAGAGTGGCTGACACGTGGGACATCTCCGTCTTAATGGGCGTGGACGCCATTGCGGCTTGGGCCCACGAGGCAAGGAGGGAGTGAGGGACGGCAACGAAGCTCGGCATTAGCACTGCGGCAGGATCCAGGGAAAGGGCACCAGCTCGCCGGACCTGCTTACGTCGGCGGTGTCCTTGGACGGACCTCGGTACTACACGGTGGTCGGTGCTCCCGAGATCATTCTGTAGCACCTGGGGTAGACGGCGGTGACAGTAGATGCTCGAGGCCGCGGTGGTGGCTTGCCAGAGTAGTGATGGCAGTGCGGTGACGTGCTTACCCCGCGCGGGGTGTTTGGGGCGTACGGAGATGTGTGTGGTGTGTAGAGAGCGTGTGGCTCCGCTCGGCCTTGCCTTGCCGACGGCGGGAAGTGCCAATGGCTGC
The DNA here is from genome assembly GCF_019320115.1 of Miscanthus floridulus. NCBI lineage: Eukaryota > Viridiplantae > Streptophyta > Magnoliopsida > Poales > Poaceae > Miscanthus > Miscanthus floridulus. Next base: position 107,913,365 of record NC_089588.1, on the reverse strand, counting down.
TTGGCGGCGGGTGCCACACGGCGGCAGGGCAACACAAGGTGAAAGAGAAGGCTAGAAACGGTAAAGGAGGTAGAGGAGGGGTCCAGGGAGCTCGTTGGCTAACCTAATTGACCTATGATGGACTAGACAGGGACAACTTGGAGCTTGCTCCCATGGCGGACAGGGCGTCCCGATTTGGGGAAAGTCGAGCTAGCGCTCGAAAGTAGAGGGGAGAGAAGGAACTAGGAGGGAGATGGTGTGTCCTATACCTAGGTGGAGCTTGCCGTGCTACTCGTTGAGGCGGGGGCTCGCCGGCCGGGCCTATTTATAGGCCGGCGAGGTCGGTGCGCCGGCGGAGATATTTTCCCACGGCGGCAAGATATTTTGCCTTGGATTCCTCTGCCAAGCACGTGCTCGAGCTCGTCTGGCAGTGAGCTGGCCGGCGGCTGCGCAGCTCGTGCTTATCCGAACTGGCCGAGGGGGAGCCGGAGCCGGAGCATGGCTATGGCGGCGGCAACGGTCGGCTCGCTAGGTTTTGCCGCGTGGCGGAGAGGACAGGGTCGCGAAGGTTCATGGGGTCCGCGGCGATGCTCCTCATCCTTATCCACTCGACCGGGATGAGGCAGTGGCAGTGGGCTCGAGGCGACGGAGGTAGACAACGCGGTACTTGCGTCGTCGTCTTCGGGTAGATCACGATGATGACAAGTGGGCCCCGTTTGTCAGCAGTGAAGAGAGGGAGGGAAACGGTGCGGGCTCGCGTGGTGGTTGGGCCGAGTGGCTGGGCCGGCCCAAGCGAAGGGAAGGAGAGGAGGGGGCAGGCGCGCACGTGCGGGCTCGGCTAGATGGCGGCCGACGCGGAAGGAGAGGAGGAGGAGAAGGAGTGGGCTGTGGTCATGGGCCAGGAGAGGGTGAAGGAGAGAATGAGCCCGGAAGCCATTTTTCCTTTTAGGAAATTCCTTTCTATTTCCCAGAATTAAACTAAGGCACATTTGAATTGGATTCAAGTTTGAATTTATGGAGATATTCAAGGGAAATGATCAAGGAGTTTTGGAGAGAAAGTTAAGGAAGAGTATTTGGTGCCAATAAAAATTCTAGGGCAAACATATCACTCAAACATTCAAACAACATTTCAAGCATTCCAATCATTTCACACATAGATGCACATGATGTGTTTTGATGCAAGACTTTTGAAAAAGGTTTTTCAAAAGGGTTTGTAGAATATGAACTACTCAAGTTTTAATTTGTTGTAAAGTTTTAAAAAGTTCAAATGTTTAGTGAATTTTATCATGATGCAAAACACAGGGTGTTACATAGTATTTGTTTCTATCGTCAACACAAGGCAAATCAGCAAGTAATCAAGGTGAATACAAATTGAACACAATCTAAACCAAAAGCTCTTGAGTCTTGATACCACTCTGTTGGGATAAAAGACAAAAACAATGCACATTTAATCCCTCATATTATGATGAACCATGAGGATAACATCTACAATCAAATCAGTAGCAGAATTAACAATAACATGCACAATAACAACGATTTATGTGGAAAACCTCCTCAAGGTGAGGAGTAAACCCCGGGACCAACCGATCCACTCCAAGCTTCCACTACAATAAAAAAAGGGTACAAGGAGTCTACTCTAGAGAATATAGAGGAATACACCAATAGAAAGACACTCATCAAGTTAAAAACTTAGCATCAATTACAAGCACAACTTCTAACAAAAAGAATGACAACAGCCAAACAAAGAAGTCACAAATTCTGTCTCTCTCCATAATCAGTTCATATCTCACAAACTAAAGCTCTACTGTGCATGAATTTTGGTAGGCATGTAGATACACGAGTCTCCTGACCACTAACCAAATTTTAGCTCAATCCAACATAGATTCACTACCTAAATAAATCATCTAAGTGCTCTATCCTGAAATTGTAGTAACCCGAACTGACAAAACTACTCTCAAATCTGGTGCTCTACTCAACCAATCCTCAAACCAACTTGATAGATTAAATTACTCTTAGTGAGGAATGAGCTCACCAAGTTTGGTGCCAATTCAACCACATTTGAGCTTCCAATCACTGGCTTGAAAATGACAAGTTCAGAGCCACCAATCTGGATATATTTCCCCTTCTTCTTCTTCTTCCTCTCTTCTTGTGTTGTGGTGTGTGTGTTCTGCTCTCACCTCCCGCTCTCACCGCAGAAACAACAACTCAAGAAGCAATGGAGGCTGGGGTTTGCTTTTTATCCTTCCCAAAAAGCAATCTCAACCATTGATTTAAACACCAAATCAACGGTGCACAAGCTTTGGGCTTCTGGGCTGTTTTTCTGGGCTCAAATGCATCCTCCACGTGTAGATAGCCCTACACGTTGTGATTCTATATTATCATTAAAAATTTAATACATGGGCTCAAGTTATGGACCACTCCAGATGATCCATATAGGGCACTCCGAATGGTGGTTGGTGTTGTCATCTGGCAATAGATAATATATTTTTGAAGATGGACTCCTTACAAATTACTTCTAGAGATCAATTTTCAGGAACGGTTTGTATGGCCTTTAAAAATTGATTGTGCGCAAAAAAAAATTCATAACTTTTTCATAGAGTCGGATAAAAAATACTTCATACCTATTTGTCAACGTCAAGATATAAAACCTTGTAGCTGACAATTTAATCATTTGAAATTGTTAGGGGGGCAGAAATATTGGTTTTATGTTTTCATTGTTTTAATTCCAAATTTTCGTATTTTTCAAACAATCTCCAGTGGAGACATGCTCTATACAAAAGTTGTAGTGCTCAATGAGATCAAGACCTTTGTAGTTGACACCTTCTTTTGTCCTAAAAAGTCTCGGGTCACAAATGTGCAGCTTTTTGTAAGGCATGGACTTTCAAGAGAGATTGCAAAGATAAACGAAAGGATCGAAGAAATAAACAAGGTAAAGAAATATTACAATATTCAGAGCACCCCCTCGAAGCACTGGAGTCTGCCGTCCATCGATGTCGTCTGGTATGCATCCAACACCATCCTATTCTTTTTTTATCATTTTATTTGTCTATATATCTGAAGAAATTAGAGCAATCTAGAACTACTACTGCTAATAATAATGTTGTATAATTGGGTGCCTCCTGCAGGCATGTTGATGGCGGCAGTACCGAGTTGAGGCAGCGAGAATTCGAGGCACTCAAGGAGCAAATCCTGAGCGGCGCCATGGAGAAATTGACGGTTCATCCGGGTCTGGCTAACATCTCCGTAATCCATGGAGAAAGTGGCACGGGGAAGACAAGGCTGGCAAGGAAGTTGTATAACTGCAAGGAGATCCGGGAAAAGTTCGAGGTCCTCGCCTGGATTTGTCTTCCTCCTCGTGTCCGGTTCGAGCAGATCGTTGACATGATCCTCGACACGGTCCGCCGTCGCCTACGGGTTAAGCAGGAGGAGCGCCATGGCGACGACAACAGCACTGGCACCACTGCGGCATCGTCGTCGCCGCGACAAGCTGACGTCAAGCTCAAGGTGCTTCTGAAAGGCCGCAAGTACCTGCTAGTGCTGGACGGACTGGTGGACATGAGCAGCTGGAACTGCTTGCTTGACCTGCTGCCTGCACGAAGAGAGAACCCGGACAGCCGAGTCCTCGTCACGACGCACCTCAGCGAGAAGCACATCAAGCACGCTGACGACCCCAGTACGAGGCTGGGCAGTCTCGATACCGTCCAGACCGCCGAGCTGCTCCGTGAGCGAGTGTTGTTCGGAGCTGACGCCTCCGCCTCCGCCGCCGCCCGTGACGGGGACGACGTCTGGAAGCAAGAGTTTTCCGCCGAGAGAGTCCGCGGCGTCACTAGGGGCCTGCCGCTCGCCGTCATCGTGCTCGGCGGCATCCTGCGGACCAAGGCGTACCCGAGCGAGTGGAAGGAGGTGTTTGCCGACAAGCTGGAGACGCCGAGGGGCGAGCCCAGGGCGATGAGGTGCCTTTGGTCGCTTGCCCTGGAGGAGCTCCCGAACCACCTCAAGTCGTGCTTCCTCTACCTGGCGACCGCCTCGGAGAACGTCCTCCTGGACCCAGCTCGCATGGTGCGCCTGTGGATCGCCGAGGGGTTCGTGGCGCCGAGGAAGGGACGAACCCTGGAGGAGGTCGGCCTGAGTTACCTCAGGGAGCTGCTCTGCAGGGGCTTGCTCGAGCTCGCAGAGGAAGACGGGAGGGGAGGCATCAGGAGGGTCACCGCGCATGGCCTGCTCCATTCTTTCGTGCAGGCCGAAGCTCAGGAGTCGAGCTTCCTCGAGATCCACCACGACGCCCATGTCCTCAACCCACACGCTGTGCGCCGCCTTGCGGTCCACAACTTCGTCGACTCGTACGTGGACATCCCCGACGCGTTCCCCAAGCTGCGGTCTCTCTTCTGCGACTTCCTCGAGGAGGAGCAAGACAATAATGGCGACGGAGACGGCGGCGGCGGCGGCGGCGGCTCCGAGCAGCCGCTGTGGCCGTGGCCGTGGCACTGGCACAATCCTGCTGAGTGGCTCATGCGAGCTTGCGGTGGCGGCGGGCACGGCCCAGCTGCTGCTGCTGCCACGAAGAAACTGCATCAGCTCAGCATCATCAAGGGCTCGCGGTTCCTTCGGGTCATTGACCTCTACGGCCTCCTGCTAACGAGAGTGCCTGATGAGATCGGCGCCATCATCCATCTCAGGTACCTTGGCATCAGGAACTGCAAACTGTCTGAACTCCCGGCGTCCATTGCCAAGCTCGAAAACCTCCAGACTTTGGACGTGAGGAAGACGCACGTGAGGAGCGTCACCGATGGATTCTGGGAAATTGCTGAGCTCCGTCACGTGCTCGCCGATGGCCTGCTACTGCCCAAATGTCCAAGCAGGAACCTAAAGCAGCTGCAGACACTCACCGCCGTGGCCGTGGCGCCCACCGCCCCGTCATGGTCGCCGGACGGCTGCTGTCCACTGAACCGCATGCTCTGTCTCCGGTCACTGACAGTTTGCGCCATCCCGGATTCCACAAGTGTCGTACGTGCGCTGTCGTTGGCGCTGAAGAAGATGGAGTTCCTCGTAAGCCTCAGCTTATCCGGTCGGCTTCTGCCGTCCGGCGTCTTCACCAATCCAAGCTCGCGACACCTCGAGGAGCTTGCACTGCACGGGAAGCTGGATCCGCCGCCGAGCGGCCCATTTGTATTACCCAACCTAGGCAAGCTCACGCTGTCCGGAAGTACAGCTAGTCTGGGAAAAGATTTTGTTCAGATGCTTGCTGATCTGCCAAACCTCGCCGAGATGGAGCTGCTTGATGGATCCTACGATGAAAGGGAACTGGTGTTCCACAGAGGTGGATTCCTGAGCCTCACCAAGTTGACGCTCAACAATTTGGCAAAGCTGGAGGTGGTAAACCTAAACCTTGGATCCGTGCCAGAGCTTGTCGTCTTAACCCACTGTGGGTGTGACAAGATGAAGTTATATGACAACCGATCGCATCGGGTTTCGACAGGGCCGAAAGTGATGAAAAGGCCCTCAAGTATGTCCGAGCTTTCCGCCGGACCGCAAGTGATGGAAAGGCCACCAAGCTTGTCACAGAGAATGCATTCGTCAAATAACGTAAACGACGATGAGTCGATCACATGGGATGGTACATGGGTGGATGATGAGGTAACTGTGAAGGAAAAAGGAGATGAGGTAGGCCGCGGGAAAGAGGAATCACAAGAAAACAATCAATGCGTGGAAGGAACCAATGGAGGAGGAACAAGTAATTTGATTGTTAATTGTGAAGAAGATTCTGAGGATGAGGTAGAATTCTATAGGTTCTAGATCTAAATAGTTAAATTAAGTGTTCTAATACAATATCAGTAGGGCCTGATTCTCACTGCTCTCGATCATCAAGCACAACAAATTAAATGAGCAAATATAACTGATCGACACGTGATGTATATGGTGGTGTCCTGTTCTTTGTTCGACAGTAAATCTGAGATACTACATTCCCTTTCTTAGCGGTGGTGGGCTGGTGCTGACAACCAAATTTGACACTCGGTGTCTAGACAAGAATACTCAAAAGTAATACCAATATTCTCTTCGTTTTATGGACTCTGTGCAGAAGTGGATTGTTTCGAGTTCTCCCTTTTGGGCGTGCCCAACATACTACTGGATTTGACTTGGTCTCTCAGGTACTTAGTGTCAACAATAGCCGATAAAGTACGCTTGGGATTAGGTTAAATTGGGTGGTTCTGTTATAGGTACGATGTACCTGAACCAGTATAAACCCATGTCATATGTGTTACCCTTCTGATTCCCCGTGCGTGATAAGCTGATCTTCATTGCCGGAGCCAAAAACTTTCGACAGCAACACACCTAGCAAAACCTTAGTTGCACATCTAGATAGATAATATATTTTGACTAAGTAAAAATTAGAGTCCATAGTTTTAAAAGTAGATTTTAAGTTGCCTCAGCATCACAGTCCCTTCAACCACCATGCCTCTTTCTAGATAGGAGCCCTAATTAAGCTACAAATCTATGGATAAACTTCAAAATACATTAGGGATGGCATAATCTTAATTAATTAGCTCTTAAAACCTACTCAATCAAGGCTTCCAAGGGCAAAATCCTTCCTCCTCTATTGTTGCAATTTTTTCGCTCCAAGTGAGTTCCAAAATGGAGGATTTTGGGATGGGAATGAAAACCCCGATCGAGTAGGAGGAAGGTATATAAGGTGGTTAGTTTTCAGGTGGTTCTTTTTACGAAAACAGCCCGGGCAAACACTTCCCCTTTTCCCCGAATTTCTAGAGGTGACTTTGTTTAGTGAACCACCCTTAAAAATCCATTTATGTAGATGATTGGCTTAAGTGGGTTGCCTGTGCACACGAGGTGATTCAATGTTTGAGGCAGTTAGCAGTTTCAACTGGCCATGAAGAAAAATAGACACACGTAAAAAGCATTTGTGTAGTAGTGCCTTTCGTCGGACCTAGGATCCTCCCAGGTAGGAATCGTATCGTATATAGGAGACCTAAGCTGCAAACCACCGTGGTATCGACTTGCTGCCTAGCTAGCGAGAAACTGGGCTAGCTACCCCTATCTCTCCAAATAGACCTGAGCAAATTAAGCCCCGTCTGGCCCGAGCCTACTGGATTTTGGCCAGCCCATGCAATCCAAAAAAAAAATGATAAGACGGGCTGAACTATATATAGAATAAAATAATAGAGGTGAAAGTTCCATTATATACTTGATCTGAGACGGCATCACACCATCAACACAAGAGCAAATTACAGGAAATGATGAAAATATATTTGATACCTATATTACTTTGTCTGAAGCTTGCTTGGACGTTAGAACGAGGCACCCTCTACCTAGCTGCTCGATCAGTCGCGGAGACACAGCTCGCCTAGCCGCACACGGCATCACTAGCGCAGACGCGCCCAGCAACGCCCGCGCACAGGAACAAGGCCACACCGGCTCACCGTCGCAGGCCAAACCGCCGCCAGTGTCACTGCTGAGCCCACGCCACGCAGGTCGCGAGTCACTTTGGCGTGGCGTGGGCCCGCACTTCCCAGCGTCGTGTCTCGCCGCCTCCCACTGCCCGCCGCCGCACTCACTTGTCACTCAGAATCGGACAATCGAAGGAGTTGGCAGGTGCCTAGTTGGGCTACTAATGGGCCGCTCTGTCTCATCTGTTGGCCCATAATCGAAAGGAAAAATTAGGTCCATAGCACCGAAACATTGCGATTTCCAGAAAATACCATCAAAAGTTTGCCCGTGCGTGAAATAGCACCGAAAGAATGAACCTTTATTTGAAATTAAATACCACTCTATCACGTTTTGAGATAACGCTGTGAACTTCTATCCACCTCCACCCACCTGAGACCTCCATGGCTCCGCCCACCTGTGAGGCTGTGATAGAAAAAAACGCGGCTGCCATGTTCCTCTCGCTCAACCTCCCGTGACGTCAGCGACAACCCCAAGCCGGAGGTGAACGGTGACCTGGTGCTGCTGAACAGTGACTTGCTCGGCCTGGTGAACGGTGACCTGCTGCTGCTGAACGGCGATGCCAAGGGCTACTCGGCCTGGGGCTTTGGACAGCAGCTTGCAGCCAGTTTTGTACTCGCCTCCGTTCACCACGCACAGGTACCATATTGAACCAGTGGCTGCAGGTCTTGTCCGTCACCACGTTCACGGACGAGGGGTAGAGCTACACGGTGATGAGTTGCCGCACTTGCATCCTTGCTGTCTTGCCTGGAATTCCCAACTGCAGCTCCCCATCCGGCCATGGTGGAAGGCCTTAGGATCACCAAGCACGTCGTCGTGGCCGACAATGGTGGGCTGTCCCATCGTGCATGCACCAGATGATGGAGAAGGATGACGCCGATGCGGTGTCACTGTAAGTAGCTGCTATCCACGGCGCCCATGGCCATGTTGCGAATTGCGAGTGAGCCTGTGCGAGAGTCATAGTACGTGCAAGGACGACAATGGCTGGGTTGCGAGCCGCCGAGCAGAAGCTAGCGTGCGTGCTACCCATGCCCATGGCTTGTAGCGTCCCCTCTGCTGTAGGTGAGCACGCCTCCCCTCCGCAGCGAGGGAGCGGGAGCCGTGCCTGGTGGGTTTTTGGCACAGCTCGACGTATGGATGGCCCCAGCACGACGAGCTCGACGTACAGTGCGGCGAGACAAAGCAATGCGCCATAGCCAATGACGAGTGGGACCATCCTCTCTGAGTGAAGTGGAGTGAGCGTGAGGTGGACGCCGTTAACGAGTTAACAGAATGCTAGATTCCGTAACGGATTGATGCTTTCGATGGCATTTTACGTAACGACGAACTTTCAATGGTATTTTACGGATGTCGCGATCTTTCGATGCTATAGAACCAATTTTCCCTAATCGAAAAGTCTCGTCTTTGAATCCTAGTCAGCCCCTTCTTCTACCTCTGAATGCAGCTGTAGCACCTCCTTCCTGTACAACAATGGCAGAAATTTCTATGAGGGCACTACTGGAAACTCGAATACTTCTCTGGGTGATAAATTTTTCTGTGCGTTTTTCTCTATACACGTAATTTTTCTGTGCGTTTCAAAAATCCCGACAGAAATATTCGAAAACCCATAGAAAAATTGCGTGATTTTTTTTGTGCGTGTCAATACACACAGAAAAATTGACATTATTCTGTCGGTTTTTTCAAAACTCACAGAAAACTATATACACGCACAGAAAAACTATATACACGCAAAAAAAAAACTAAACCTATCTCCAGACGCGGCCGCCCATCCCTATCCCAAACGCGCAGCCCGCACCCGGCCGAGACCACGCCCGCACTCCCGTCGCTCCTAGGTCTCGCAGCGGCCACCCCCTGCGCCGCTCCGAGCACTCCGCCCTTCTCTTCCCCAGCGCCCCTCCTCTCCCTTCTTCCCCGCTGGCGCCTGTAACACCCCAGGTGTTTGTCACCAGTTAAGCAATGGGTTTAAGCTCAAACATGGCATGTTAAGTGGTGATGGAGATGTTAGGTCAAACATATGAAAATGAGCCACCACTTAAACTTGGACCATTCACCATTGCTTACCCTGCTGCCCTTTTCTAAAAAGTATGCTTGGGAAATGCTGGGTGTACTTGTTTCATGTGTCTCGCATCAATATCCCTCTATATTGATCCATGGAAAAGTTTCGTGAAGTTTGGAATCCAGAAGTCACATGAAATGACAAGTTATGTCCTTGCTTGAATTATTTTATAAAGTGAATGGAATTCTCGATCGTCAACCAAATCTTGCAACCATGCCCAAATGACTCTAGATGAACTCTACAACAAAAGTCATGAAGGGTTCGTGTTGAGCGGAGGACAAGAAAATACCTCCATCGGTCTAAAACTCGGATTTAAGCTTTACCGTGATGCTACTTTGACCTGCGTTGACCAATCACTTATAGTGCTTGCATGGAGTTGCACCTTAAATCAAAGTTGAAGTTTGAGTAGAGTAGAACAAACTTTGTTTTTGGACGAAGGGCTAAATCAGCTGGGAAGTAAGTCAAACAGAGGCTCAAATATTGAACTCAGTGCTGTTTTGAAGCTCCAAAAATCGGCTAAGTGTTGGAACTACAGTTTTCGGTTCTCAGTTTTCATGAAGCTATATTTGGTGAATTTTAGTTTGCAAACCGTTTTGATTTGGACCAAACTCCTTTAATAAAAGTTGGAGTACTCTTGTAGCTCTACGCAACGGTGCAATCGTTTGAGTAAATAACGAATTGTTTTGAGAGTTATGAAGGGACGAAAATAGTGTTTCAAGCGTATTTTTGAGGTAGTATTTGTCAGCTCCTTAACCGTTTTGAATCACCTGAGCTCGATGTGGCCGACCGGCCGCAGCGCTTCACCGCCGCGTGGAAGACGCTCGCCTGCATGTGCACCACCTCACTCGCCACCTCGCCCAGCTCGCTCAATTTGGAGAAGCCGAGCACCCTCTCGTCTGTCTTGCTTGCTCATTCTCGCCCCTTTCGCTTTGCGCCAGAGCGCGGATGCCGAGCGCCACCATGGCCGCGAGCAGAGCAAGCTCCCACCGTCGGCCATCCTCGCTCCCCTTCTGTGCTCCTCGCCGCGCCTCCAAGCTGCCGCAGCCGGCCGCACCTAGCCCAGCCGGTCACCTCAGACCGCCACGCAAGCGCGGAGCCGGCCGCCATTGCCGGCAAGTCAAGCTCCGCGGCCGCCGTCCTCGCTCGTCCTTTGAGCCTCCTCCATCCCAGCCGACCTCACCCTCGACCTCCCCGCTCGCGCGCTGCCTCCTGTACGCCACCTTTCCGGTCGCGCAGCCACCGGCAGCCGTCGCCGTTGTAATCCGCCGGCTGTCGGGCCGCTGCTCGCGTGGCCGCGCGAACTCGGGCAGCCTCGGGCCGAGCCGAGCTGTCCTCTAGGTGCGCACGGACCCCCCTGGTGCTTCCCCATCACTCCCCCGCCGCCGACAAGCCTCCTCCGGCCGACATCGACAAGCTCCAGTGCCTCCTCTGTTCATGTTCGCGTCAAGGACCTCCTACAGCAATTCGAAGAAGAGCAGGGGTCGTTTTGCGAAGCCGTGACTCAGGTGAATAGTGCCATTAAGGACCTATTTGCTGGAAATCGGCTGAAACTTTAGAAATTCATAGTAAATCGTAGAAAATTCGTAAAATAGTAAATGAGGACTTTTTGGAATCCTTGTGAAATTGTCTATGCATTAGATCTATAATATGGCATGTTTTAGTTTAAATATTTTGCGGTAAAAATAGATTTGTGCAGTAAGGTTGTAATGCTAGTTGAATTTGTTATTTTCCATAACTGCAGATCTAGGGCTCCAAATGAAGTGAAATTTTTGTGGCATGCTACTCATGTGATGTTTGATGTGTGGTAAAAATTTCATGGTCATTGGTTGCTGCTATGAGTGAGTTATTGGTTTATCTTGCTCTCACATGATTTCTTGCTTTATCAACTTGTCCTTTTCATAGAGGTTGCTATACATATTCAAATGGAGTAAAATTTGTACATTAGACTATTGAGAGTATATGTGAGCCACTGTAATTTTTGTAGAAGTTATTGTGCACTTTTGGTATATGTTCATTAAGTCACCTTGTTATCTAAAATAAATTAAGAAATGCATTAAAAGAATTTATTTGGTCATGGACACTAGGTTTTCTGGTGTTCTTTAGTCATGTGTGAAATGTTGGTAAAGTTGGTTTTGCCCAATTATGTATTTGCAACATAAGTTAATAATTATTTTCTTGCCGATGTGGTTTATAGACAGATCTGGGAACTTAGCAAAGTTCTTCATGATAATGTGCTTTGTTGTGAAACTTGTTTATACAAAAGTTGTAGATAATTCATATATCTAGCTTCTATTAAAATTTGGTGTTATTTGGCCAAGTAGTTTAAGAGTTACAGCTGTTTAGAGTTGGGTTACAGAATTGATTGCTCTCTGTCTTGTTTAGACCAGTTTTTGTAAATGGGTATATTTGACTTAGTTAACTTGAGAATCATGCTAAGATTATTAAAGATGAATTGTAGAAAATTTCATAAGCTTTCCAGAATGTCTTGTTGCATGGCTATTGGATTTGTATAACTCTAGTTATGATCCAAACATGAAGCTGTTGTTCCTAGTCCAAAAATAGACATATGCTAGTTGTGGTTGTTTACTCCATGTGTTGCTAAGTGTGGCTTATGCCCCTGTTGATGGTCAAGTTATGATACTTGTGACCTTGTTAAACTTGTGCCATGCTTGATGTGCTTGCTCTCTATAGTTAGTGGTGTGAGGTTAGTTAAATAGCTATTGGTGTCTATGTCTTGCATAATCTTGTGTTTGTCTTGAATGCTTATGTGATGCATCTTGTGTTACAATTCATCACATTCATACACATGCATCTTGCATCTCATTTAGGTACGCTAGATGAACCACGTGAAGGACGGGATGTTGGAGCCGAACCCGGAGACGGTGCAAGCTAACTGAACTGACTTGTGTCGGATCCCAGGCAAGCCCCGGAGCATTCTAAGTCTCCTACTTTATAAAAGCAATTCTTTCTATATATGAGTTATATATTATTGCATTAAGTTGTAGGAGTTGATTGAAACCGTTGATGCATTTATTACTATCCTTACCTACCTTATTACCTTTTTACCCTGTTAGGTCGGGATCGAATAGCTGCTTAGCCTTGCTTAGACCGGTAGCGATCGGTGATTTCCGGTCACCTACATTTATAGGGGGTTACTGGAAGAATTTAGCTATGGAAAGAATGATATCTTGGAATTAACCATGTGTGATGGATAATTGGAGACCGGACGGAAAAAGTTGGAGGCAACCAGACAGGGTTCTGGGGTGCTGTTAGTTTCCGTCTGTGTCGATTAAGGACCGACCGTTGTTGGGCCTCGGGTCATGTTGAATGTATGCCTTACATTTAGCTAGCCGAATAAAGTACCTTTCGACCGCGAAGCTGGGAGATTATTCGGGCCGAGTAGATTGCCCGCAGCGTACAGTACCGGAGCAGGTGTGGTAGGACATGGGGGCGCGATGATAAGACCGAAAGGCAGTCGGTCGGCCCTCGAGTACATGTGGTTCTTGGCAAACTCGAGATTTTTCCTAGATAGTTGACTCGGTGACCGATACCTCACTTTAGCGGGTGAGTGAGGTTTGTGTAAGGAATAAATCACCAGCTGGTTAGGAATCGATTCGAATCGCCATCGCTCCTGGATAGTGAGCACTTGACTCGAGCTACGACATCGTAGTAATTATTATGGAACAATGATGGTTATCTGGATGGTATGGGATATGCTAAATCTAAATTGGTAACTGAATGTTATTGGTTAATCAAGTGATTGCTATAGTACAGGTGCTTACCTAGATGGATAGGTCCTAATAAAGATGATGCAAAGTACTTAAAATGGTTTATTCATGATAGCTTATGCTTTTCGTAAACAAGTCAGCTAGCCCACTAAAGAAAGCCATGCATAATCCTTGGTGTCGCTTTATTTTGGTTTAAGACGGGTAAGTCTGACTGAGTACATTCGAGTACTCAGGGTTTATCCCACCTTGTTGCAGGTGATGTTCTTGACCTGTTGATGATGGTGGCTAACTGCCGGTGGGCTCGATGATTCTATACTTACTTCTCATCTATATGCTTTTGTCGGATGATGTCACTTATGCTAGCAATATATTTGAAACTTATATTAATGTAATCATTTGAAAGCTATGTTGTTTTCACTAAGCGGTTTTGAAACTCAAACTGGTACTTTTATTTATGAACCCATTTGTAATATTATTTCCGCTGCAACCCTGTGTATGTGAGGTGTATTTGCTTAATCACGCGATCTTGGTTGTGATGTTGATTTACCGAGGTCCTTCGTGATACTCGGCGGACTACCAGGTTTGTATAAGTGAAAGTATGCGCGTGTCAACGTGTTAGCGGGGACAGCCATACTTGATCTTGTATAAATTGGGTGATTCTGTCACAGCGCCCCGGTCCCAGCGCCTCTCCTCCCCCGTAGGCGCCCCGCCCCTCCCCCTTCTTCTTCCCCGACGAGCGGCCGCTCCTCCCCTCCCCCTTCTTCACCCAGCCGGATCCGACCCTCCCTCTCCTAGATCCGACTGGTGGCTGCGGTGGTGGTGGTGGTGGTGGCCGGCGGTAGGGCGTGGTGGTGGCGGTGGCCCTCCCCTCCCCCTTCTTCTCCCCCACCGACGCCCCTCCCGTCTCCGTTCTTCTTCCCCGGTGGGTGCCCCTCCCCTCCCCCATCTTCACCCGGCCGGATCTGTCCCTCCCTCTCCCGGATCCGGTCGGTGGCTGTGGTGGTGGCCAGCGGCGGGGCGTGGTGGTGGCGGCGGGCCTCCCCTCTCCCTTCTTCTCCCCCGCTGGCGCCCCTACCCTCCCCCTTCTTCTTCCCCAGCGGGCGCCCCTCCCCTCCCCCTTCTTCACCCGGCCGGATCCGGCCCTCCCTCTCCCGAATCCGGCCAGTGGCTGTGGTGTTGCTGGTGGCCAGCGGCGGGGCATGGTGGGGGCATCGGCCCTTCCCTCCCCCTTCTTCTCCCCCGCCGGTGCCCCTCCCCTCCCCCTTCTTCTTCCCTGGCAGGCGCCCCTCCCCTTCCCCTTCTTCACCTGGCCGGATCCGGCCCTCCCTCTCCCGGATCTGGCCGGTGGCTGCGGTGGTGGTGGTGGTGGCCAGTGGTGGGGCGTGGTGGTGGCGTCGGCCCTCCCCTCCCCCTTCTTCTCCCCCACCGGCCCCCCTCCCCTGCCCCCTTCTTCTTCCTCGGCGGGCGTCCCTCCCCTCCCCCTTCTTCACCCAGCCGAATCAGACTGATTTCTCTATTGCGTGGTTGCAGGCTGTTATTGATGAGCCACGCAGGATGTTGGCTCCTGCTGTCCTGGGAAGCTGTTCTTGACTCCAATGAACGAACGGTTGTCAATTTCCTAGTTGTTGATTTTCTTTACTAGAACTGTGGATATTGTTTGCTGCTCTTGCTTTAGCTGATGGTGTCCTATCTATTTGCATTCTCTAAGCTTTGTAGAATATATTTGAACTGGAGATGCTCAGGTAAGAAGTAAGAAATACACTGCCCAATACCCATGAATCAAAATATTTTTGTTCTAGAATTGTTGCAATCACTTGCTCTTGTAAACCAGATTATGCAGATTGATATTAACTTTTAATCAGATGTATGCCAAGCTGCTAGCTATCTGTATGTGCAGATATTTTTTGTCTATTGAACTCCTAAAGTGAAAAATGACTAAACTTGCTAGAGATGGAACACAGAATTAACTAATCTAGGATTATCTATAAGTAGTCTTGGGCAATGATAGAGCTCTAAAAATTTTCTAGTAACTACTTGATAAAGGTGCAGTCGGCTTGTTGAGAAGTTGTCCAGCTTTTTATTTAGATGACTCTGATCTGCGATGATGTGAGGTCTTGCACTGCTTTCTTTTTTCCTTTCTCTCATGCAAATGACTGCTATGAATTAGCATCATATTTCATTCTTTGCTGGAATTGGACTGCCTAACTTTGTAGAGAATAGGTTGAATATCTTGCATATATCAACCTGATCAATCATTTTGATATGTGATATTTGCGGAGCTGAGATGATATGAAACCCCAGTCTCGTGCCGCGCTGCTCTCCCCTTCCCTAACTATGCCTTGTGACTTTTTTTGTTTTGTACTACTCTTGAGTGGCTGTGATGAATCAAGTTTCCATTAGAGAACTTCTGCACTTTAGCACCTTATGAGCTGGTACTTGGGATATTTTGTTCTGTTTGCTGCTTAACTAGGATGGCTTATACCAGTACAAGCAACCAGTTCTGTGGCCAGTTCAATTCCCATTAGAGAGAGAATTAAATTAAGTTCCAGGTGAAATTAAGTTACAGTTGTCATGCTGATAATGGATAAATCTGAGTCATTTCTCGAGTTCTTTTGCTCTTGTTCTTTTGCTCCAGGTGAAATATATGTAGTTCTTGTGCTTTTGACATACTGCTCTCTAATGGATCTGGAATGACCAATAGTTTCTTTTCTATTAGCTCAGTTCAATAGAGCTCTGTGATTTTTGCATTGCTATTTGTAGAAGAACATGACTTTTTTAATTCAATATATTAGCTAAGCTGACACCTATATCTGAGCTTGTTTTTGTGCTCCGATTGATGCTAAGAGTTAGGACTTGAATGTTTGTTCAGATTGGATCAGGTTTGGCTCCTCTTTCTTGTGTGACAATTTAACTGTCGCCACCTATACATGTGTGCATGACCAACTTTAGTGTTTGCTTGGTGTTCTATACTACTGTACAGTTTATTTTTAGAATTTGTTGCAATACAGTAGGGTATCGGGGACTTGGGTCTGTCAGTTAACCTTGTCCATGGGATAAGTATGTATGCAACTTGAGCCCCGGCTACTGTCAGTTAACCTTGTCCTACACTATATCATATAAGATCTTTAGCTTCTGAGCCCCGGCTACTGTGTCTTTGAGAAAAATTAGATATGCTAATTTGGGCTGCAACTAAGTGCTCTTATTATGATGCATACATCTATCTCCGAATTAAAATGATGAAAATCTTTGCTTTTCAGCCTGTGATAAAAATGACATCATGTAACTTGAGAGTATAGGCTAATGATCTTGCTCAGCTATTACCATAGTTACCATTAAAATTTGCTCAGCTATTACTATATATACCTTCACTCATTGGGACATGTTTGGTTTTAAGCAGGAGCAATTGCCAAGTGAGGACAGTAGGAAGGCTGACAGTGAGGCAACATATAGTCAATTGGATTTACACTTGCATATGTAGTGCAGTAGTTATCAGTAGTGAAATTCATGAACTGTTGAGATGAGATGGTAATGCTTTTGAATGTATTGATGCCGGACCATTTGGACATCATCTATATGTAGCCCAGATGCCATTAATGAATGTGCTAAACATTTGGATCTTTATATGTATGCTATCTATTATGTTGTGATGAAATTACAGTATAGATAGTCCATATTTAATATGTTGTTGCTACTGTTCTGTTTGTATATAATTATTGTATCCAATTTGCTGCATGGTTAAGGGTTTTTTCTGTCGGTAGTCTGTTATTTTTCTGTGCGTTAACCGAGACCGACACAACATTTAAATTTAATCTGGGCTAACGCAATTTTTCTATGCGTGTAACACCCACAGAAAAATCATTTTTCTGTCGGGCTTTTCTTTTTTTCTGTGAGGATCAACGCACACAACATTTAAATTTAATCTGGGCTAACGCAATTTTTCTGTGCGTGTAACACCCACAGAAAAAATTGTTTCTGACGACGAACACACAGAACAATTGAATTTTTCTGTCATTATATTTCTGTGGGTATTTTTCTGAGGATACACCGTCAGAAAAATATTCGCACACACAGAAAAATGCGAGATTCCAGTAGTGGGGGCTTAAGGGGCTCCCTTGTCTCGGCACTGGTAGGGGGGCTCGAGCTCCTCCTGGCTCACCGCTGGATCCACAGCTGCACCCATGAGTCTCAGTGGACAGGGTCTGGGCACATATCCTGCAACCTAGAAAAAAATTCTCAATCCGAGCCAGGGTGGAAATATTTATTTTAGCTATTTTCACTGTAGACTGCACAGACAGGTGCCTAGGCTTAGGTCCGGCCTAAAAATCAAGCCCGGCTTTCCTAATGGGACGGTCATGGACGGGATATTTTCGTCCCAAAACAATCGGACAGTTTTTCAGCCCGACACGAACTAGGTCCAGCCCACAAAATGCACTGGTCTATCTCAAAAAAACATCGGGTGTGGCAAGCGCTCCCGGCCCTTTCTGCTTCGTTAGGTTGCTCCTACTAGTGGCCCCTAGCGGCTAAGCCCGTGTTTAGTTCAAAAACTTTTCCCAAAAAGTGCTATAGCACCCATCACATCGAATCTTGCGATACGTGCATGGAGCATTAAATGTAGACGAAAAAAAACTAATTGCACAGTTTGGTTAGAAATTGCGAGACGAACGTTTTGAGCCTAATTAGTCCATGATTGAACACTAATTGCCAAATAAAAACGAAAGTGCTACAGTAACCCAAATTCCAAAATTTGCCCAACTAAACACGCGCTAATGGTTCAAGTGAGGTTGCAAAATGGAGCAAGATAAAACGAGTGTGGAGCACTGACAAAAAGCTCATTGAGCTGGTTCGCCGACACATTTCAAATTGCTCCGATTGAACCTGTTTTTCAAATCAAAACTAGTTGATTTTGGACTACTTTTAATTTCGTCTTGGCTCATTATGTTGGAATTAATAATGGGCTTGGCCTATTTTATTCAATTAAATCGAATAAATCCTAAGTCCCTATTAATTATTAAATGCTATTTGCATTATAGCTTTAGTCCCATACGAGATTTTGACTGAACGTCAACTCAACTTATATGGGTAGACTATATGTGACAATATTGAGAAGTTGAGAGAATATGAGAGTGTGCCACGCACACGCGCCACCGCCGTGGCGAGGTGAGTCGTGCCGTCCCTTTTTCTAACTCTCGTTTCGTTTTTCTTCTGTATCCTTTTTCATCTTTCCGAGTAAGGTAGTGTTTAGTTGGCGAAATTTTTTGGGAAATGGTACTGTAGCACTTTCGTTGTTATTTGGCAATTAGTATCCAATCATAGTCTAATTAGGCTTAAAAGATTCGTCTCGTGAATTTCGTCTAAACTGTGTAATTAATTTTATTTTTTATTTATATTTAATGCTTCATGCATGCGTCCAAAGATTCGATGTGACAGAAAATCTTGAAAAATTTTGCAAAATTTTGGGAACTAAACAGGCCATAAGACACCCACGCCCCCACGCCTCTGTCCCTTTTGTTTACTACTCCCTTCGTTCGTATATCAGAGGCGTATTGGTTTAAAATAAAGTTTTCTGGTATCACAGGCGTCTAAGGATGAGCATGCATGCAAATTTTCCGGATGAATTAAGGGGCTATTTGGCCGGGCTCTCGCCGGATCCGGCCTACTGTAGACGCACTGTACCTGTACTTTAGCACGCGAGAGCCGGAGCCCAAGAAGCCAGAGAAAACTGGCTCTGACTGCCCCGCTTGTGTCAGCGAGAGAGAAAGGGGGAGAGAGGAAAATGGATTCGGTAAACAGTTTCCTACAGTAGTGATACAGTATTGTAGTCAGGTGGAACCGGAGCAGGCGAACCTGTACCAAACGGGCCCTAGCTCACGCGTGCATGCAGTCCGTTTACTCGCATGCAAGTCATTTACTTCTCTTTCCAGCCGCTGGAGTGGTGGAGCGCGCGCAGTGCATCGCGGGAATCCTGGCATGCAGAGGGTCGCGGACGGTTGGGATGCACCATCCATGATTTGCACAGGAGTAAATTAAGATTCCTTGGTCTTGGTGAAAATTTATTAGACGCCTCTGATATGCAAATGGAGGGAGTACCACAGATGGACTCCCAGTCATGGGTCGGCGTGGCCTGCAAACGGGAACGAGTTTTGATTTTGTCCAGTGGCTGATGCACAATACGGGATAAGGGAGGCTAAAACAATGGAGATGTTGATTTGCATGAAGATTTAATGGTAAAATCAAGCTTTTACTACAGTGATTAGTGGTGAAATCAAGCCATTAGGGGGGCTGGAGCCCCCTAGCCCCCCCTTTGGATCCGCCCCTGATTTTGTCCAAATCTGACCTGGTGCCATCTTTATGCCCATGCATGGGTACCCACAAGCTAACATATGCATGGGGATGGTATGGGCATGCATGCAAAAATGTATGTGTCGGGGACCAATACTGGGGTTCCCGAAGAGGATGAGCTAATAGTCATCAACATTGATTCATCCGAGCAGTCTAGAGCGCGACTACAGCTCCAACCGACCCCCAGATGCGCGGGCTTCGCCTCACCCGACCTCTCGGGGCGGGCTCCGCCTCGCCCAATCTCTTGGGTGTGGGCTCCGTCTCGCCCAATCACAAGGCCGCGGCCTCCGCCTCACCCGACACCTTGGGGGCGGGCTCCATCTCACCCAACCCCAAGGATGTTGGCTCCGTCTCGCCCGACCCCTCGGGTGCGGGCTCCGTCTCCCCCAACCCCAAGGACGCGGGCTCTGTCTCGCCCGACCTCGAGGCCGCGGGCTCCATCTCGCCCGACATCGAGGTCGCGGGCTCCGTCTCACCCAACCCCTTGGGTTCGTGCTCCGTCTCGCCCGACCCCAAGGCCGCAAGCTCCGTCTTGTCCGACTAGGACCCATACCACCGCCAACCACTAAAGAACGAAGCGTATGGGTCTGGTTAAAAACTCTGACACCGGGGAAGGGACTGGCACGCCTTGATGTAACTCGTGGCCATGATGGGCCAGACCTGAGGGTTCACATCAAGAACAACGTTGGGCATGCTGGTGCTGTTCTGCCTAAGCATCGTACGAAAGCTGACAGGCGTGTCAGTTCATCACGACGTCCGCTGGGACGGAATGGAACGCCATGACCTGCAGACGACTCCTGTGCATGGCGTCAGTGACGAACAAGGCTGTGACATGGAGCCGTCCCTGTTGATGTCTACAGGATCGTGTGGGACCCATAAAAAGGAGAAGGACCCAGCGATCCTGGAAGTCTTCTTGTCTCTCTCGTTCTTATCCTTTTCCTTCGTTGTAACATGCGCTTTCCCTTGGCCTATAAAAGGCAAAGCGAGGCACCCCATGAAGGGGATCGACCCATCAAAATCCGATCTAGATCCATACAAGAGCACGACACGAACACACAGCTGAGCAGCGATCGAGCTCTCAGCACCCACTCACTCCTTCTATTAGAGACTTGGAATCCTTTCCCTCTCTCACCCGTTTGTAACCTCTACTGCAAACCAAGTGCCGGTAACACGAGCAGCAGCAAACTAGATGTAGAGACATTCTGCCCGAACCAATATAAACTCTTGTGTCCTCCGAGCACACCATGTGAGCCAGACACGCAAATACAAATTTACTCGTCGGTGGTCCAAAAACATCGACAATTGGCGCACTAGGTAGGGGCCTTTTGCGCGTCTCGACGTCCACACCAGGTCTCAGTTGGCTAGTCATGGCGTAAGCTGGGTCTCGAACGCGCACGTGCGCTTTGGAAACCTGGACTTCATCGTCACGACAGAGGGAGAGTTGGCGTAGGCTCCCGCCGCTGTCCAACCTCTCCACTCTGCTGGCCTCGACGCGATCACTGAGGCGCTTGAGGAGCTACAGCTGCACGCACCGGAGGCCCGCGCCCCCGAGAGCGACTAGCTACTTGGCTTTGATTTTGGGAGGCTAGAGCGCCAGCTCGGCGCTGTCCTAGGACCCCGACCGTCCCGGGAGGACCTAGGCCGCCTCACCTTCTCGTTCACCAATGTCATGACACAGCTTGTCGGAGGAGAGCTGCTCTCCCTGGAATACCTCATCCGGAGCGCTTTGACAGCGCTACCATTCGATCTACACAACGCTGCAGAGACCGTTGGCCACCATGTGGTGCAACACACGCCCTATCCCTTGTGAAAGACAAGTTCGTGGGGATCACCGAATGTGTCGATGATCCTTGCAGGAGAATCAGAGTCGCCCTCCAACTCTGACTCCAGCAGGGGGAGCCATCACCCCTCTCATGAATGTTTCATGGCAGGTACCCCCGAGGGACATATCAAAAGCATCCACAAGG
This sequence comes from Miscanthus floridulus, assembly GCF_019320115.1. Lineage (NCBI taxonomy): Eukaryota > Viridiplantae > Streptophyta > Magnoliopsida > Poales > Poaceae > Miscanthus > Miscanthus floridulus. Next base: position 107,891,838 of record NC_089588.1, on the reverse strand, counting down.
GAGAGGTTACCCAACGAACGATTTCGACGATGAGGTCAAGGGGGATGTAGGGGGCCCGCCTCGCCTGCGGGTTAGATTAGTTGAAGGCCTGGCACCAAGAGCTCGAGGAAGCATGACTCCAGCTCGAGCAGGAAACACGCGAAGCTCGAGTGAGAGATCATGCGCCATGGAGATGGTGGCATGCGCGTGTCGTGGCCTACGACGTGAACTAGAGGATCATCGAGGATGACGAAGCCCTCCCACACTTCACCTGGGCAAGACAGAACATCGCTGCTGTGGTGGCCTTGTTCCGAGGGCTTCTAGGGCCCACGACACCTGAGGATTGTCAGGCCCATCGTGAGATTCGCACGCTACTCGAGCGTGCGGCGGCGCAGCAGGCCGAGAGCTCGCTGTCCTGATGACGTAAGCTCAACGCCAGCCAGTGCACCCCCTCAGAGTGACCCAATAGGGACATGTCGATCCACCAAGCACAACAAGGCAGCAGGCCGCGCACGTAGTCCCGGTGCATGAGCCTCTCGGCCTCCACCATGATGCGCGCGACACCCTCGACGCCCGTAGGCATACCCACGGCGATGTGAGGGAGGAGGATAGCCGCGGCTACCACCCTTATCATGGCGGACGCTACGACAGCGGTGAGGACCGAAGCCTGAGCCCCGACTTGCTGGGACCTTAGGTTTTTGGCCAACACATCCTCAATGCCGCCTTCCCACCACGGTACCGACCGCCGACCAACAACCCATAATACTCTGGGGAAACGAACCCTGGACTATGGCTCGAGCATTATCGGCTTGCTTACCAAGCTGGTGGAGCGGATAATGATGATTTCATTATCCACAACCTTCCATTGTTCCCAGGTGATTCGGCGCGAATGTGGTTGGAACACCTTCCACCCAACAGAATCCATAGTTGGGCGGACCTGAAAGAGATCTTCGTGGAAAACTTCCAGGGCACATATGAGCGTCCTGGGAACCCATGGGATCTCAAAAAATGCCGACAAAAGTCTAGGGAAACCCTTCATGGGTACATCTGGCGCTTCTCCCGGCAGTGCAACGAGCTGCCCAACGTCGCCAACATCGTCGTCATAGGGGCTTTGCTGTCAGGGGCCACCTACGAGCCCCTGGTTCACAAGCTGGGACGTAAGGGCCCGTGAACCACCAATGAGCTCCTCGACGTCGCCACCAGCCATGGCTCAGCCAAGGAGGCGATCGGGGCAATTTTTGACCGCCCAAAGGCAAGGCAAAGTGGGACGAGGACGCCAGCGAAGGCGCCTCCAACCGTCCCAACAAGAAGAAAAACAAGCAGCGACGCAAGGGCTCGCTTGTGGTCGCCGCCGACCGTAAGGGGGGGTCAAAAGCCCACCGAGGGCACCCCAGACCACTTCAAGAAGCTGCTCGAAGGACTATGTCCGAACCATGCTTTCCCTATCAAGCACCTATACAAGGACTATGTCCTCATGAAGCGATTTTTGTTTAGAGGCTCCAACAAGGGGGAGCATAGGAGGGACCCGAAGCCGACCGCAGACGACACCGAGGGGAAGGACGGCAACTTTTCGACACTAGATGGCTGCCTCATGATCTTCGAAGGGTAGGTGGCCTACGACTCCAAGCGCCGCCAGAAGCTTGCACGCTGTGAGGTCTATATGGCCGAGTCGGCCACACCTACCTTCCTCTGATGGTCAGAGTCCGCCATAACCTTTGATCGGACTGACCATTCGGAAAAGCGTCCCACAGCTGGGAAGATATCCGGTCATAGTCGACCCGATCATCGGCACAAAGCGGCTCACTAAGGTACTGATGGATGGGGCAGCGGCCTCAACATCATGTATGTTGAAACGCTCGACGCCATGGGCATCGATCAAGCGCGCATCTAGCCGATCGGGGCACCTTTCCACGGCATCATGCCAGGAAAGTAGGCCATGCCACATGGGCAGATCAACTTGCCCATCACCTTCAGGGATCCGACCAATTACAGGATGGAGACCCTTACCTTCGAGGTGGCCGGGTTCCACAGAACCTACCATGCCATCCTGGGACGTCCATGGTACGTGAAGTTCATGGCCGTCCCCAACTACACCTATCTGAAGTTGAAGATGATGAGTCCATGCAGGGTCATCACCATCGGCACCTCCTTCCAGCGCGCCTTTGAGGTCGAGTGCTGCGAACACACCACAGCAATTGTCGCCTCCAAAGAGCTTGTGGCCATCAGGGAGGAGATCGTCGAAGGAGCACCCGACCACAAGCGGTCGGCCATGTCTTTCGAGCCTATGGAGGGCGCCAAGGAGGTCCTCATAGACCCCAGCGACCCTGAGGGCAAAGTGGTGCGCATTGGCACCACGCTTTCCTCCAAATAGGAAAGCGCGCTCGTCGACTTCCTTGCGTGGAGACCCTAGGACATGCCAGGCATTCCAAGAGAAGTCACCGAGCATGCCTTGAAGATCAGGCCAGGCTCCAAGCCAGTGAAGCAGCGCCTGTGTCGCTTCAACGAGGAGAAACGCAGGGCGATCAGCGAAAGATTGCAAAGCTTTTGGTGGTTGGGTTCATCAAGAAAGTATAGCACCCTGAGTGGTTAGCCAATCCCGTTCTTGTACGAAAGAAGAGTGGGAAATAGAGAATGTGTGTTGACTACATGGGTCTCAACAAAGCGTGTCCAAAGGATCCGTTTCCTTTGCCACACATAGACCAAGTAGTCGACTCGACCTCAGGGTGTGAAACCCTTTGCTTCCTTGATGCGTACTCTGGGTACCATCAAATCACGATGAAAGAGTCCGACCAGCCCACGACATCTTTCATCACCCCATTCGAATCATACTACTACGTCATAATGCCATTTGGTCCAAAGAACATGGGGCGACGTACCAACGTTGCATGCTCAAGTGTTTCGAGGATCTCATCGGAAGGACCGTTGAGGCCTACATGGATGACATCATGGTCAAGTCCAAATGGGCTGACCAGGTCATAGCCGACCTAGAGCAAACCTTCACAAAACTCGGAGCGAATGGCATCAAGCTCAACCCCAAGAAGTGCATTTTCGGAGTCCCAAGGGGTATGCTACTGGGTTTTATTGTCTCTGAGCATGGCATCGAAGCCAACCCAGAGAAGATCTCGGCCACCACGAGGATGGGCCCGATTCAGAACATAGAGGGGGTACAGCTAGTTTCAGGGTGCCTCACCGCGCTCAGCCGCTTTATCCTGTGCCTCGATGAACAAGGTCTCCCCCTCTATCGGCTCCTAAAGAAGGCCGACCATTTTGAATGGATGCCCGAGGCCTAGGAGGCACTCGACATGGTCAAGCAGCTTCTAATGAAGGCACCAATCCTAGTCCCTCCGATCGACGGGGAACCACTTCTGCTCTACATCGCAGCCACCACACAAGTGGTCAGCGCCGCCCTAGTGGTAGAGCGAGAAGAAGAGGGACATGCCCTCAAAGTATAGTGTCCCATGTACTTCATTAGCGAGGTCTTGTCCGATTCTAAGACCCGCTACCCCCAAATCTAGAAACTCCTGTACGCCATCCTTATCGCTAAGAGGAAGTTGCGTCACTCCTTCGAGTCACATTCAGTGAGGGGCGTGATGTCCTTCCCTCTCGGCGAGGTCATCCAAAACCGGGATGCCATAGGAAGAATCATGAAGTGGGCACTCGAGCTGATGGGTCAAGGCATTTCATATGCCCCTCGGACGGCCATCAAGTCCCAAGTGCTGGCTGATTTCGTTACAAAGTGGACCGAGGTCCAAATGCCATCGGCACTCGTCAACGAAGAGTACTAGATGATGTACTTCGATGGATCGCTGATGAAGAAAGGCACTAGTGTGGGGCTGGTCTTTGTTTCGCCCTTCGAGGTACGCATGAGGTACATGGTTCGCATCCATTTCCCCTCCTCCGACAATGTGGCCGAGTATGAGGCACTCATCAATGACCTACGCATCGCCATCGAGTTGGGTATCCGATGGCTCAATGTCCAGGGCGACTCCCAGCTGGTCATCAACCAAGTCATGAAGGAATCAAGCTACCACAATGCCAAGATGGCTGCGTATTGCCGAGAAGTCCGCCAGCTGGTGGACAAGTTCGACGGTCTCGAGCTCAATAACATTCTAAGGCATCTCAACGAGGTGACCGATGCGCTGGCAAAAACGGCATTCGGCCGAGAACCGGTGCCGATAGGCTTCTTCACCAGCGATTTGTACAGGCCCTTTGTCAGCTACGAGGAGCCAGAACAAGCTAGTGATGGGTCGCCTGTCTTGGGCTCGGGAGCTAACCAGCCGTCGGCTCCATCAACCCCAAAGTCATGGAGCTTGAGGAGGATCCAGCGATAGAGCCCGACCCTCTAGCTGACTAGAGGACGCCTTACCTCGACTACCTCCTCCGTGAGGCGCTACCGATGGACAAAACGGAGGCTCAGTGGCTTGCGTGTCACGCCAAGTCCTTTGTCCTTATTAAGGGCGAGCTCTACAGGTGAAGCCACACCAGGATCCTACAGCACTGCATCCCCATCAAACAAGAGAAGTGATTGCTAAGTGATATCCATGGTGGGGTCTACGGTCACCATACCATGCCTAGAACCCTGGTCAGAAACGCGTTCCGACAAGGCTTCTACTGGCCGACCGTAGTAGCCGATGCTGAACAGATTGTGCGCACCTACGAAGGGTTTCAATACTACGCTTGGTAGACCCACCTACCGGCCCAAGCACTTCAAACGATCCCCATCACATGGCCATTCATGGTCTAGGGGCTTGATCTGGTTGGACCTCTCAAGAGGGCACCCAGGGGCTCTACGCACTTGCTTGTCACTGTAGACAAGTTTACAAAGTGGATAGAGGCTAGACCGATCTCCGTGATCAAGTCTGAGCAAGCCATGTAGTTCTTCCTTATCATCGTCCATCGCTTTGGAGTCTCAAACTCCATTATCACGGACAACGGTGCTCAGTTCAATGGAAAGAAGTTCCTCCAATTCTGCGATGAATACCACATCCACGTCGATTGGGCCACCGTGGTGCACCCCGGCAAGAATGGGCAAGTCGAGCACGTGAACGGGCCTTAAGCCTAGGATTTTCAACCGGTTGGACAAGTTTGGTGGACGATGGGTCGCGGAGCTTCCCGCGGTGCTTTGGAGTCTGAGGACAACCCCTAGCCGGGCCACCGGCTACACGCCATTCTTCATGGTCTATGGTTTCGATGCTATCCTCCCGACCGACCTCAACTATGGAGCGCCAAGGGTCAGGGCATACGATGAACAAGGAGCCAAGGCATCCCTCAAGGATGCCATGGACTAGCTAGATGAAGCGCACGACGTTGCCCTCCTCTGCTCGGCCAAGTACCAGCAAATGTTACATCGGTAGCACAGCCGTCGAGTGTGGGGTCGGGCATTTAACGTCGGGGACCTAGTGCTCCACCTTATCCAGAGCAACAAGAACCGCCACAAGCTCTCTCTGCCATGAGAGGGACCATACATCATCACGGAGGTGTTCTGACCAGGCACCTACAAGCTCAGGACCATCGACGGTGAAGTCTTCGTCAACGCTTGGAACATCGAACAGCTATGTCGCTTTTACCCTTAATTTACGCACACTTTCCCTTATTAGTTTCGCTATCAACTCCTCGATCTTTAGTGACACCCGACCCCAGTAGCGGCAGGGGTCGGGCCTCACTCGGGACTGATAAGAGCATATCTATCCGGTGGACATTCTCTATGCCCGACCCCTTCTTACGTTAATACCTAGGAGCGAGGGTCACGGGAAAAAATGCTGAGTAAAACTGGTCGGACTGCAGGAAACCTACGCCCTAGTGGTTACGACATTGTTGCTCACCAGCATGATCAAAGTTTTTTCCTGCACCCTGAGCTTCTTAAGCTTTAACTACAGAAAGAGTCAGAATGCATTTAAGAGTATATCCACCTGACAAACTTTCTCCGTGCCCGACCCCCTCATGTTAAGACCTAGAAGCAAGAGTTGCAGAAACTAACGCTGAGTAAACCTGGTCAGATTGCAAGAAACCTACGCCCCAGCAGCTATGGCATTTTTGCTCACCAGCGTGATCAAAGTTTGTTCACCCGTACCCCGAGCTTTATAGCCTTAACAACAGAAAAGGGTCAAAATGCATTAACCTTTTTATACAAAAGGGGGAGAAGGGCTAAAAATATGTTTGGCCATAATAAAATTTAAGAGCTTGTTCACTTGTTACGAGTTCGTCGCCTGGCTTATCTGCCTTACTAAATTCTTGGGGGGATGATCTCATCCTCTATCTCCACAGGAAAGTGCTATGCTAGTAGGTCACCCAAGTCGATTGGGCTCGGGCCGCTGCCAAGAGACGAGTAAGGAGCAATACGATGCCCCATGTGGGTTATGACGACTCTGTCATGAACAACGGACCCGGATTCCACTCGGACATATCTGGTAAGAGCTTCCCGAACCTATCACTCGAGCCATCAAGGTACGTCCTATGCCAGCAGGTCACCCAAGCTGATCGAATGGCTTGGGTCGCTGCCGAGAAATGGATCACCCTTAATTTACGCATGTTTTTCTCTTATTAGTTTCGCTATTGACTCCACGATCTTTAAGTGACGTCTGACCCCAGCAACCGCAAGGGGTCAGGTCTCACTCGGGGGCTGGTAATAGTGTGTCTATTCTTTAGACATTCTCTATGCCTGACCCTTTATCACGGTAAAAAAACATAAAGGCAAGGTTTGCGGAAATAAACGCTGAGTAAAATAGGTCGGACCGCAAGAAACCTATGCCCCAGTGGCTATGGAGTATTTGCTCACCAGCGTGTTCAAAGTTTGTTGCTTGCACCCTGAGCTTTGGCCTTCGCCTTCCCAGGAAGGGTTTGGAGGAGCCTACTGGCAGAATGTCCATTGAGGAGAGGCCAGCAGGTCACCCAAGTCGATCGAATGGCTCGGGCCGCTGCCGAGAGATGGGTAAGGAGCAGCAGGATGCCCCATACGGGTTAGGCCGACTCCATCACGAACAATGGACCTAGATTCCACTTGAACATATCCGGTAAGAGCTCCCCAAACCCTCACTCGAGCCATCGAGGTAACTTTACCAACCCCCACTTTACTTTCCCAGTGCATGAGGATTCATTCATCCATTCTCATACATCCAAGCATCGCATATGCAATTGTTGCATCACAATGCTTCGCATGGCATCACAAAGCGGTAGTCGTCTCATTCGATATGAGCGGCAACCGACCGAGGTTCGAAGGCCAGCCCATAGTGGGCTTGAGGCCACCTCGTGTCAAGCAGAGCTAGGGGAGAAAATGCAGCTGAGCCCCAACGGCCTTCGCCCGACTCGCTCAGAAGCGAATAGGGTCATCTCAACCATCTCATTCGATCCTAACCTTAAGCCATGCCCATAGAATCTCCATCGAGGGGAGGCCAATGGGCCACCTGAGTCAGTCTTTGGAACGACTTGGGCATCTACCGAGAGGCGGGTTAAGGAGCAGTGGAATGCCACATGAGGGCTATGCCGACCCCGTCATGAACGATGGACCCGGATTCCACTCGGATATGCCCGTTAGCGAGCTCACCGAGCGTGACACTCGAGCCATTGTGGCAAGTGTCATTAGCTCAACCCCTCCAGTTGTGGAAACCAAGGATGGGGTGATGCATAAAACTCGACCAACCCCTATCGAGCCCAACGGGGCTCGGGGGCTCGAGCCTCCTGACCCCGACTCAGGAATCTGACTGGCCGGGGTTCAAAGGCCGGCCCGTGAAGGGCTCGAGTCCACCTCGCGTTGAACAGAGCCAGAGGAGAAAACGCAGATGAACCCCGGTGGCCTTCGCTCGACCCGCTCAAAAGTGGATAGGGTCATCTCGACCTTCTTGTTTTGATCCTAACCTCGAGCCATGCCCATAGAATCTCCAACGAGCCAGCGGGCCGCCTAAATCGGTCTCTAGAATGACTCAGGCATCTGCCGGGAGCGGGTTAAGGAGTAGTGGAATGCCACATGAGGGCTATGCCGACCCTGTTACGAACGATGGACCTAGATTCCACTCAGACATGCCCGTTAGCGAGCTCATCGAGCACGTCACTCGAGCCATTGAGACAAGTGACATTAGCTCAACCCCTCCGGTTAAGAAAACTGCGGATGGGGTGACGATCACAAATATGAGCCGACCCTCGACCGGACCCCCGCTATGTGCGGGGGCTCGAGGAAAGTTGTACTCGCAAGAGACCAAACGCGTGGTCATAGAACGATGGCTCAGATCCTAGGGAGGGGATATGTACAAAAACTAAGAATAATGTCTCTAAAACAAGAGACACTTTCTCCTACTAGTTTCGTTATCGTCTCCTTGATCTTTAGTGAAACCCGACCCCGGCAATGGCAAGGGGTCGGGTCTCACTCGGGGGCTGATAAGGGTATAAATATACCCTTTCTAAAATAGTCACCATGCCCGACCCTTTCTCATGTTAAAAAACTAGAGGCAAGGTTTTGCAGAAACGAATGCCAAGAAAAACTGTTCGAACTGCAAGAAACCTACGCCCCAGCGGCTACAACACTCTTGCTTACCAGCGTGACCAGAGTTTTCTGCCCACACCTCGAGCTCTATGGTCTTAACAACAGGAAGGGTCGGAACGCATTGACCCCTTTTTACACATAAAAAGGGAGAAAGAACAAATTTGTTCAAACAAAATAACAAGCTTGTTTAAACGAAACACAAGGGTTAGAACTTGTCCACTTATTACAAAAATGACCGCCTAGCCTATTTAACTAACTAGCCCCTCTGGGGGAGAACTATGCTTTCTATCCTGTCCGCCAGGTCCTACAAAAGGGGAACCACCTCCATTTCCATCTATTCTAGCTCGTGGACTTCATAATCGGGTGCGTAGCCATGGCTCATCGCCTCTAGATCGATGTTGTCCCCATAATGAGAACAAGCAATCACGAAGGATTGATTGACCCCGGCGCGAAGGGCATTCCTCTCGAGCTGGCGCACCCGAGCTGTGATCTTGATGACATGAGCCGCGAGCGAGCTGGTCCCCTCCAACCACACCACCACAAGGTCATCGTAGACCACTCCAAGGGCATCGCTTAGAATACCAAGCTTGTCACTCTCCACCTAAAGATTTCTCCTCACCTCGGCGAGATCCACAGCGAGGTAGGCAGAAATGCTCTCGACCTCCAGCTTTTGGGTCATCTCCCTTTCGAGCTCGGCCTGGAGGGAGCCAACCTTCTGCTATGCGTTGTTGCGCTCTTAGCAGGCTTGTTCACGCTCTCGGAAAGCCTGGTCATGATCCTTACAAGCTGCGTCATGTTCCGAGCGGAGCCTCTCTGTGGTTTGGATCAGCTCATCCCACTCCTTGCGTAGCCGAGCGACCGTCGTGGCATCCAGGCTCGCCCTTTTCTCTAGGGCTATGAGCTTCTTCTTGGTCCCCAGCTTCAGATCCCTTTCTTTCTCAACCTCGCCCAGACGGTCAAGGATCCGCTAGCAGGTTTTAGTGTCCTTCTAGAGCAACTCATCCTGCTCCTTCCTGACCCCGGCGGCTTCTTCGTCATCCTTCCGTGACCTCGCTGATAGGGCCTCGAATGCCTTCTTAGCCTCATCAGCATCCCGATGGGCCTCGGCCACCTGTGACCGAAGATTGGCCGCCTCCTCGGTGAGAGGAGTCAGCTCGACCACCCTCTGTTGGGCGGCAATGAGCTAAGCTATCGCCTCCCCACGTAGCCGTGCCTCCTCGACGAGGTGGTCGTAGGCTTCCTTCTATTCATGAAGGAATCGAGATTTCTCCTGGCTACGAGCTATAAGGGACTACAGGGAGACGATGGTCAGGATATAAAAAGTATATAGAGGAAGAAAAGGGCAAGAAGTAGGACCAAACAATACTCAACCAGAGGGAACAACAACGTCGCACAATGCGCCCGTGGCATGGTCTAGGGCCTCGAGCACGGACATGATCCCTATGTCGAGGCTCTCCCACTCCATGCTCCGTTCGGCATCATCAAGGATAAAAAGCATCGATGCTGGATCATGCGGATCCGTCCACTAGAGCAGGGGCTCGCCCCACGTGGATGAGCCATGGCCCACTGATGTCAAGGTCAGGGATGACTCCCCACTAGCCCCAAGCGCCGCCGACCCCTCTCGCCGTGATGTCCCCACCGAGACGCCCCCTCCGGCGATGGAAGGGGTCAGCGGTGCAGACACGAACCTCTCTCCCAGCACCATGACACCCAGGGACCCCTCGGTCGTGTCCCCCTCCGTTCGGCCCACGCCAGGCGCCGTCGCTTGGGCCGCCGATGGCATGGGTTGCTCCAATGCCTCAGGCGACGCTGTGGTTACGCTCGGCTATGACCCATCTGTCATGCCCACCGCCACCTCCACCTGCATCGGCGGGGTCACGACCGGCTACGTCGCGCCCTCCATGGTTGTGAAAGGGTTGTCATCAATTACCAAAAAGCGGGAGATTGAAAGCTCTAGTTTGGTTTTGGTTAATTGATGAAACCCTAAGTGCTAACCTAGTTTATCGAAGTAATTATGAGATAGGTAGCACTACTCCAAGTGATGAAGCAATGACGAAGATCATGACGATGGTGATGGCATGGTGATGATCAAATGCTTAAACTTGGAAAAGAAGAAAGAGAAAAACAAAAGGCTCAGGGCAAAGGTATAAATTGTAGGAGCCATTTTGTTTTGGTGATCAAGACACTTAGCGAGTGCGATCACATTTAGGATAGATAGCCGTACTATTAAGAGGAGTGAAACTCGTATCGAAATGTGGTTATCAAAGTGCCACTAGATGCTCTATTCCATTGCATATGCATTTAGGATCTAGTGGAGTACTAACACCCTTGAAAATGTTTGTGAAAATATGCTAACACATGTGCACAAGGTGATACACTTGGTGGTTGGCCCATTTGAGCAAGGGTGAAGGAGATAGAGTCGAAAAGGAGTTAGTCCCGCTGGTTATAGGCTGACCGGACGCGTCCGGTATGGTGACCAGACACGTCCGGTATTTGGCGACGAACTCAGCGACCGGACGCGTCCGGTCGATGTGAATCAGAAAATTTAGTGTTCGGCAGGGCAGTCGATCGGACGCTAGCAGCGTCCAGTCCAGTGTGACCGGACGCGTCCGGTCATCGGTGGGTGCTTACTGTAATCGACCGGACGCTGAGGCTCAACGTCCGGTCAGTTTCTAACAGACGCGTCCGATCGGCCCTGGTGGCTTACTGGACTCAACCGGACTCGGTGGCTTAGCGTCCGGTCAATTGTGTTTGTGCGTCTGGTATAAGCGTCCGATCGTCGGCGAATGGGCAGCAATGGCTAGGCTAGTTTGAACTGGACACATGGCAGTCTAGGAGCTACCGGACATGTCTGGTAGGCTGACCGGACATGTCCGGTATTCACGACCGGAGCGTCCGGTGCATTGTGACCGGAGCGTCCGGTCGGTGCGCAGTCAGCCAAATATTTGAGCCAACGGCTCTATTTCATGGGGGGCTTCTATTTAAGCCCCATGGCCAGCTCAAGCTCACCCTCTTGCACATTTTCATTAACATAGCAACCTTGTGAGCTTAGCCAAAGCCCTCCCACTCATCTCCATCATTGATTCATCATCTTTGTGAGATTGGGAGAGAATCCAAGTGCATTGCTTGAGTGATTGCATCTAAAGGTACTTGGTATTCGTGTTGCGCTGCGGATTTTGCTTGTTACTATTGGTGGTTACCACCACCTAGATGGCTCGGTGCAGCGGTGGAGGATCGGCACGAGTTGGTGATTGTTCGTGGCCGTCTCCGGTGATTGTGAGGGGAGTTGTACCTTTCCCGGCGGAGTGCCAAAAGGTAACTCTAGTAAATTGCTCGTGTCATTGAGTTACCTCACTTGTGGGTAGGTCCTTGCGGTGTCCAATCATGTGGACGAGGTTTGTGAAACACCTCTTAGCCGCCGAACCACCAAGTGTTGGTCGACACAACGGGGACTAGCTTGTTGGCAAGCACGTGAACCTCGGGAGAAAAATTGGTTATCTCTTGTCATTTGCATTCTCCCGGTGATTGGCTTAATCTTCATCTTGTGATTGGTTCATCCCTCTACACGGCGGTATAATCACCCTACCCACTCATTTATATTCTTGCAAACTAGTTGTGGCAAGCTCTTTAGTGTAATTAGAATTGAGAGCTTGCTTTGTTATTTTAAGTTCATCTAGTGGAGCTCTTTAAAGTTGCAAGATTGAGAGCTCTTAGTGAGTAGTAACTTAGCAAGTTGTGTATTTAGTAATCATTGCAACTAGAATTGTTGGATAGGTGGCTTGCAACCCTTGTAGAGCTAGAGCAAGTTTGCTTTTCACTATTTGTCATACTAATCAAATTGCTCTAGTTGATTTGTAGATTTTTAAATAGGCTATTCACCCCCCCCCTCTAGCCACATTAGGACCTTTTAAGTGGTATCAGAGCCATGGTCACCGTTTGATTAAAGGCTTAACAACCTCGGTGTCAAATTATGGCTCAAGTTATGTTCAACCATGTGGGGCCAAACCACCGTTCTTTGATGGCACATGCTATGATTATTGAAAGAGAAAGATGATGATGTATCTTGGTTCAATTAATGATCAAGTATGGGAAGTGACCAAAAATGACTATGCTATCATTGATCCCGATGATACCACCAACCAAGATAAGATCAACAAGCAATGCAATACAATGGCTCTCAACACCATATACAATGCCATTGATTCCAAGGTGTTTGAGCAAATCAAGGATTGTGAAAGAGCAAATGAGGTGTGGAAGAGATTGGAGGAAGAGTGCCAAATTGTATATCCTCAAGGATAAATTGACAAGCTTCAAGATGAAGGAAGATGAGAGCATTCCGAAGATGTTCCATCGTTTGCAAGTGATTGTCAATGATTTGAAGGCATTGGAAGAGAAGATCAAGGATGATAATGTCTCTTATCGGTTCTTGATGTGCCTACCTCCAAGATTTGAGATGTTGAGATTGCTCATCATAAGAGGAGGATTGAAAGAGATTACCCCCAACCAAGTACTAGGTGATGTCATGACCCAAGAGACATACCGTGTGGAAAGGGAGGAGGATGACAAGGATAACAAGAAGGAAGAAGAAGACAAGAAGAAGAAGAGTATAGCATTCAAGGCTAGCTCATCATCATCCAAGAACAAGGGGAAGTCCAAGAAAGAATCAAGTGATGATGATGATCTTAGTGACATTGATGATGAAGCCATGGCTCTATTTGTGCTCAAGATGGGAAAATTTATGAAGAAGAAGGGCTATGGTGCAAGAAAGAGAAGAGATCACACGAAAAGCAAAGAGTATGTGAGAAGATGCTACAATTGCAAGAGCCCCGATCATGTTGTAGCAAATTATCCCTACAATAGTGATAATGATAAAGATGAGAAGAAGTACAAGAAAGATAAGAATGAAAAGAAGGAGAAGAAGGAGAAGAGAATGACCTTCCAAAAGAAGAAGAAGGGTGGAGGCTATGTAGTCACTTGGGATAGTGATGGTTCCTCAGATGGTGATAGCTCTAGTGATGATGACAAGAAATCTATCAAGAGAGCACTAGCAAGTATCGCCATCAACAAGAAGCTCTCCATCTTTGACACTCCATCGACATGTCTTATGGCAAAGCCTACCAAGGTAAAATATGATGAGAGTGATGATGATGAATGTGAAAGTGACTCTTGTAGGAATGATAATGATGATGATGATGATGATGATGATGATGAGGATGAGTACACCAAGGAGGAGCTCTTGGACATGTGTGAGCAAGTGCACGCTTGCAATGAGATGAAGAGAAAGGAGTGCAAAGAATTGTGCAAGAAAGTAAAATTTCTTGAGCAATCCTTTGATGAGCTCAATGCTACTCATGAGAGGCTAATGGAAGCCCATGAGAAGCTTGGCAAAGCTCACTCTAAGCTTGAAAAGGCTCACTCCTCTCTCATTGAGCAAGTCAAAGTGCATGTGATGTGGGACTAACATGTCATCTTATTGATGAATCTAATTTTGTTGCTCCCACTAACACTTCTTATAGCACTACCACTTCTACTTCACCTTTGAATGATGGTCTCACTTGTGAAACCTCACTAATGGTGGAAAATAAGACCCTCAAGAAGGAGGTGAATGAGCTCACTCGTGCCTTAGGCAATGCCTATGGTGGAGAAGCCCGCTTGCTAAAGTGCTTGGGTAGTCAAAGGTTTTCTCTCAACAAAGAGGGATTAGGCTATACCCCCAAGAAAGGCAAGGAGGCCTTTGTCACTCCCAAAGTTAGATTTGTGAAGGGCAATGGTCGGTTTTGCAATAGATGCAAGCAAGTTGGGCATATAGAGCAAAATTGCAAGACTAACAAGAACAAGCTACCTAATGTATCCTCAATTAAATTTGATTCTTGTTACATGCTTTATAAGGGTGCCAACGGTGTGAAGGCTAAGTTCATTGGTACACCAATTGTGGGCCCAAAGAAGAAGGCCATTTGGGTATCAAAGACCTTGGTAACTAACCTTCAAGGACCCAAGCAAGTTTGGGTACCTAAAAGGAATTGATCTTCTTTTGTAGGTCAATTATAAAGCCGGAGGAAGGCATTGGATGCTTGATAGTGGGTGCACACAATACATGATCGGTGATCCAAGAATGTTCAATTCAATCAATGAAAACAAGAGCAATGGGATTGATAGTATCACATTTGGTGACAATGGCAAAGGCAAGGTCAAAGGGCTTGGTAAGATTTCAATATCCAATGACTTGAGCATTTCCAACGTGCTACAAGTAGAGAGCTTGAACTTCAACTTATTGTCGGTAGCTCAATTATGTGATCTTGGTTTCAAGTGCATATTTGGTGTGGATGATGTAGAGATCATAAGTGTAGATGGCTCTAACTTGATATTCAAAGGATTTAGATATGAGAATCTATACTTAGTTGATTTCAATGCTAGAGAAGCTCAATTGACAACATGTTTGATCACTAAGTCTAGCATGGGTTGGTTATGGCATAGAAGGCTTGGTCATGTTGGAATGAAACAATTGAACAAATTGATTAAGCATGACTTAGTTAGAGGCTTGAAAGATGTCACATTTGAGAAGGATAAGCTATGTAGTGCATGTCAAGCCGGAAAGCAAGTTGGTAACACACATCCTAAGAAGAGCATGATGAGCACATCCAAGGCATTTGAGTTGATGCACATGGACTTGTTTGGACCAACCACATACACTAGCATAGGTGGAAACAAATATGGATTTGTGATTATGGATGATTTCACTAGATACACATGGGTGTTCTTTCTTGTTGATAAAAGTGATGTGTTTGCAATATTTAAATCATTTGTCAAGGGCATTCACAATGAGTTTGAAACAACCATCAAGAAAGTGAGAAGTGACAATGGAAGTGAGTTCAAGAACACAAGAATTGATGAGTTGTGTGATGAATTTGGAATTAGACATCAATTCTCGGCCAAGTACACTCCATAATCAAATGGCCTAGTTGAAGAAAGAATAGAACTTTGATTGATATGGCAAGATCAATGTTGAGTGAGTACAATGTGAGTCATTCATTTTGGACTGAAGCAATCAACATAGCTTGCTATTATAGCAACCGACTCTATTGTCACCCCATGATGGAGAAGACACCATATGAGCTTTTGAATGGAAGAAAGCCTAACATAGCATACTTCTGGGTTTTTTGTTGTAAATGCTACATATTGAAGAAAGGCACTAGACTGAGCAAGTTTGAAAAGAAATGTGATGAAGGTTTCTTGCTTAGTTACTCCACTACTAGCAAGGCTTATAGAGTTTGGAATTTGGCTAGTGGTACTCTTGAGGAGGTTCATGATGTGGAATTTGATGAAACAAATGGTTCCCAAGAGGAAGATGAGAATCTAGATGATGTGAAAGGCACTCAATTGGTCAATGCAATGAAGAACATGGACATTGGTGATATAAAGCCTAGAGAGGTGATTGATGTTGAAGATGACAAGAATCAAGTACTCTCTAACTCAAATGTGCAAGCTAGTGGTTCTCATGATCAAATCCAAGCAAGCACTAGTGATGGCAATGTGCAAGATCAACAAATGGCTAGTTCATCATCTCAACCAAGTGATCAATCAAATGCTAGCAATCAAGTGCAAGTGCTTCAACCAACCAATGTTGCAAGAGATCATCTATTGGACACTATCATTGGTGATATTTCAAGATGTGTTCAAACAAGATCAAGATTGGCTTCATTTTGTGAGCATTTCTCATTTGTGTCATCCATTGAACCTAAGAAGATAGATGAAGCTTTGAGGGATGTTGATTGGGTCAATGCTATGCATGAAGAGCTAAACAACTTCACAAGAAACCAAGTATGGGAGTTAGTAGAGAGGCCTAAGGATCATAATGTGATTGGAACCAAGTGGGTCTTTCGAAACAAGCAAGATCAAGATGGGATAGTAATAAGGAACAAAGCAAGATTAGTGGCTCAAGGTTACACTCAAGTTGAAGGTCTTGACTTTGGAGAAACATATGCCCCGGTTGCAAGATTGGAAGCAATTAGGATCTTGTTAGCCTATGCTTGTGCCCACAACATCAAGTTGTACCAAATGGATGTGAAAAGTGCATTTCTCAATGGGTACATCAATGAGCTTGTGTATGTTGAGCAACCTCCCGGTTTTGAAGAAGAAAAGAAACCCAACCATGTTTACAAGTTGAGAAAGGCTTTGTATGGATTGAAGCAAGCACCTAGAGCATGGTATGAGAGATTGAGAGATTTCCTACTCTCTAAGGGATTCAATATGGAAAAGGTTGACACCACTCTCTTCACCAAGAAGCTTGGAAATGACTTGTTTGTAATGCAAATCTATGTTGATGATATCATCTTTGGATCAACAAATCAAGAATTTTGTGAGAAGTTTGGCAAAATGATGGCAAGTGAGTTTGAGATGTCTATGGTTGGAGAGCTTAGTTACTTCCTTGGTCTTCAAATCAAGCAAATGAAGAATGGCATATTTGTGAGTCAAGGCAAGTATATTAAGGACATGCTCAAGAAGTTTGAAATGGATGAGAGTAAAGCTATTAGTACACCAATGGGGACAAGTGGAAACTTGGATAGTGATACTAGTGGCAACATGGTGGATCAAAAGATGTATCGGTCCATGACTGGAAGTCTACTCTATGTGACCGCATCAAGGCCGAATATAATGTTTAGTGTATGCATGTGTGCTAGATTTCAAGCCTCACCAAGAGAAAGTCATTTAAAGGCAACTAAGAGAATACTGAGGTACTTGAAGCATACACAACATGTTGGATTATGGTATCCTAAAGGAGCAAGATTTGAGTTGATTGGATATTCGGACTCCGATTATGCGGGATGCAAAGTTGAGAGAAAGAGCACATCGGGCACATGTCAACTATTGGAAAGATCACTTGTGTCTTGGTCATCAAAGAAGCAAAATAGTGTAGCACTTTCAACCGCCGAAGCGAAGTACATTTCGGCCGGTAGTTGTTGTGCTCAATTACTTTGGATGAAGGCTACTTTGAGTGACTTTGGAATCAAGTTCAAGCAAGTGCCATTGCTATGTGACAATGAAAGTGCCGTAAAGCTCACCAACAATCCGGTTCAACACTCAAGAACAAAGCATATAGATGTCCGTCATCACTTCATAAGAGATCACCAACAAAAAGGGGACATTTGCATAGAGAGTGTGAGCACCGAAGATCAACTTGCCGATATCTTCACCGAGCCACTTGATGAAAAGAGGTTTTGCAAGCTAAGGAATGAATTGAACATACTTGACTTTCTCCAATATGTGTTGATGCACCCCCAATTTATATGACATGCCTCTCCTTCGAGCAATCCAAGGTAAAAGTTGATTGGCATGGCATACATCCTTGCTAAGGACATGATTAGTGCATCTAGACATATTTCACACTTGAATAGGCTCATTCATGAAAATCAAATGAATTTGATGCTTGTATGGTACCACTATTGCTTGTATGTTTGAAATGATCTAGTGGTAGCATATGACATGTTTCTGGGCTTGTAAACCTAGTGTTTGATCTATAAAATGAGCTATAAATGTTTAACTCAACATGGTACAAGATAACCCTTATTTGGAGGTGTGAAGAAGCTTGTCCTTGGATCAAACCGAGTTAAATATCTTTTGCAAGTGATCTAGATTGAACTAAATTGGGAAAATAATCCTCATTTCACATGTTTTCACCCCAACCTATCTATAATTTGAGCTCACATTTTGTGCTAATTGTTGACAAAGGGGAAGAGAAATTCACAAAGATAGTAAGATAGGGGGAGCAAACAAATGAAATAATGAAATGACATTGTAAGGGGATCAATTAAAATTTTGAGCACACAAGTAGGGGGAGCAAGCTCAAAAACTTGTATGTTGCATTTGAATGTGCATTTCATATATTTGCTTGCATGGCACAAGTTTTTAAATTTCAATATCCATGCTTGTGTGGTGTATGCTTGTTGTAGGTTTGAATGATGGAATGAAAAACTAGCATGCATAGGTTATCTAGTGTTTGTATTTCAATGATTCCAAGTGGTATCAAGCTAAAGTTACTAGACCTATGTTCATTCTATGGAAACTAGACCCTTGCTTGTAATATTGATATCATGGGGTATTCTAGTTTTTGTGTATGTCTAGTTACTAATGGTGCTAAGGATGGTATATTGGTGCACTCTGATTGGTATCACGCTTCAAAGGTCCATATTCTATACCATAGCATCATATGGTAGAAATTATCTCCTATATTTCCTATCTAAGCATATGTGCAAGCTACAATCCAAACTCTTAGCACATATGTAGGGGGAGCAATTACTACCATTTGGAGTTCATGAAACTTGTCCATATTCTTTTACACATGGTAAATATGCTTGGACAAGCAACATGGATTCAATTAAATTACAATTCATATCTTTGTGAAAGGGTTGTCATCAATTACCAAAAAGCGGGAGATTGAAAGCTCTAGTTTGGTTTTGGTTAATTGATGAAACCCTAAGTGCTAACCTAGTTTATCGAAGTAATTATGAGATAGGTAGCACTACTCCAAGTGATGAAGCAATGGCGAAGATCATGACGATGGTGATGGCATGGTGATGATCAAATGCTTAAACTTGGAAAAGAAGAAAGAGAAAAACAAAAGGCTCAAGGCAAAGGTATAAATTGTAGGAGCCATTTTGTTTTGGTGATCAAGACACTTAGCGAGTGTGATCACATTTAGGATAGATAGCCATACTATTAAGAGGAGTGAAACTCGTATCGAAATGCAGTTATCAAAGTGCCACTAGATGCTCGATTTCATTGCATATGCATTTAGGATCTAGTGGAGTACTAACACCCTTGAAAATGTTTGTGAAAATATGCTAACACATGTGCACAAGGTGATACACTTGGTGGTTGGCCCATTTGAGCAAGGGTGAAGGAGATAGAGTCGAAAAGGAGTTAGTCGCGCTGGTTACAGGCTGACCGGATACGTCCGGTATTTGGCGACGAACTCAGCGACCGGACGCGTCCGGTCGCCACACCCGATCGGACACTGGCAGTGTCCGGTCCGGTGTGACCGGACGCGTCCGATCATCGGTGGGTGCTTACTGTACTCGACCGGACACTGAGGCTCAGCGTCCGGTCAGTTTCTAACAGACGCGTCCGATCGGCCCTGGTGGCTTACTAGACTCGACCGGACTCAACGGCTCAGCGTCCGGTCAATTGTGTTTGTGCGTCCGGTATAAGCGTCCGGTCGTCGGCGAATGGGCAGCAACAGCTAGGCTAGTTTGAATTAGACACGTGGCAGTCTGGGAGCTACCGGACACATCCGGTAGGCTGACCGGACGCGTCCGATATTCACGACCGGAGCATCCGGTGCTACGTCTGGTGCATTGTGACCGGAGCGTCCGGTCGGTGCGCAGTCAGCCAAATATTTGAGCCAACGGCTCTATTTTGTGGGGGCTTCTATTTAAGCCCCATGGCCGGCTCAAGCTCACCCTCTTGCACATTTTCATTGACATAGCAACCTTGTGAGCTTAGCCAAAGCCCTCCCACTCATCTCCATCATTGATTCATCATCTTTGTGATATTGGGAGAGAATCCAAGTGCATTGCTTGAGTGATTGCATCTAGAGGCACTTGGTATTCGTGTTGCACTGTGGATTTCGCTTGTTACTCTTGGTGGTTGCCACCACCTATACGGCTCGGTGCAGCGGTGGAGGATTGGCATGAGTTGGTGATTGTTCGTGGCCGTCTCCGATGATTGTGAGGGGAGTTGTACCTTCCCCGGCGGAGTGCCGAAAGGTAGCTCTACTAAATTGCTTGTGTCATTGAGTTACCTCACTTGTGGGTAGGTTCTTACGGTGTCCAATCGTGTGGATGAGGTTTGTGAAACACCTCTTAGCCACCGAACCACCAAGTGTTGGTCGACACAACGGGGACTAGCGTGTTGGCAAGCACGTGAACTTCGGGAGAAAAATCGGTTGTCTCTTGTCATTTGCATTCTCCCGGTGATTGGCTTAATCTTCATCTTGTGATTGGTTCATCCCTCTACACGGCGGTATAATCACCCTACTTACTCATTTATATTCTTGCAAACTAGTTGTGGCAAGCTCTTTAGTGTAATTAGAATTGAGAGCTTGCTTTTTTATTTTAAGTTCATCTAGTGGAGCTCTTTAGAGTAGCAAGATTGAGAGCTCTTAGTGAGTAGTAACTTAGCAAGTTGTGTGTTTAGTAATCATTGCAACTAGAATTGTTGGATAGGTGGCTTGCAACCCTTGTAGAGCTAGAGCAAGTTTGCTTTTCGCTATTTGTCATACTAATCAAATTGCTCTAGTTGATTTGTAGATTTTTAAATAGGCTATTCACCCCCCTCTAGCCATATTAGGACCTTTCACGCGGTCGGTAGCCCCGTCCGCCCCGCCGTCAGTAGCAGTATCTCGGTCGTCACTGGCTGCTCCGTGACCTCCAAAGGCGCCCCTTGAACGCCCGTGTCTGCCCGTCCCGCTGAGGGCACAGGCGCCACCATGGGCGGCGCCTGACTAGCTGGCGACACAGGTGTAGCAGAACCGACTAATTTATAAGAGCACAAGTACAATGGTAGCCCGCAAGCAGTCGCACTATCATACTTGAGCCCATATAAACCCTATAGTTCGTCGAGTACCACGAAGGATCTCAATTAACCATCAACATACAACCAAGATCATACATGATTCAACATACATGTCACACGTTACATAAAGTTCAGAAATACAGTTCATCCATCAAAGTATGAATTTAGGTTATTACAAACAAAGTTCAAGTAAAATAGTAGCAGAAGCAAATTAAAGTTTGAAACTAACATTTGTCATCATAGGTCAAATACAGTGCCAGCTCATGATCACACCCACAAAAGCATATGAGAAGGATTAATAAGGTATGCCTACCTAGGGCTCACTCCTCGTCCACGGCGGGACAAAAGCAGTTCTTACAATAGCCTTGATACACTGTACCATCTGTAACAATGGGAATAAAACCCTGAGTACAAGAAGGTACTCAGCTAGACTTACCTATCATAAACCAAAAATAAAGTGATTCCAAGGATTATGCAAGGTTGTATAAGTGGAGCTAGTTTGACACATTTTGCATAAAAAGCTTACCAATTCAAGTATACAGTTATAATTCGGTCATCAAGTTAATTATAACTATTCATCTCTAGTTTAGCAACTAACCTATGCCAAACATGTGATATATCATTTAGTAGCATACAATAGTAACCATAGTCGGTATAATAATTCCATGTTCATAACCATCATTCCATAGTACAGTTACTACGATGTTGGGACTAGCCAAGTTTCTCACTGTCCAGGAGAGATGACGATTCGAATCGATTTCAACCAGCTGGGAATTTATTCCTAACACAAACCTAGGCAGACCAGATCAACGGTCACCTTAGGTCACCTTTGGTACAACTCAGGTCCACATTTCACGGGTTTGCCTAGCGCCGCACAATCAGGGACAACCAGCTGCCAGGACGTTCAGGCCTGGCCTGCCCTTGGGCTCATGTCTGGCTCCCCGCACATGCTTACAACCATCCAGAGTGTGCACTCTAACAGAACGAGGCCCGGCCTGAGTTGAGCTACTCGGCTTTGAAATGAGTTATCTGGCTAGCTAAGTGAGAGGCATGCGTTCAATCTTGTTAGAAGCACCAACAACGGTACGGTCCTTAATCAGCACAGATGGAATCACATGAGTCAATCTACACATAGACTCTGCCTGGCATCCATTTATATTACCCCATGGTTCTTTTCCACGATAGCAAATATAGCCAATCGTGCTTCGGTATCCACCTATATCTCACAGGTGACAGGAAATCACCCAACTTCTATCGGTCTAAGCATGGCTAAGCATATATTCAATCCTAGACCTTCATAGGGTTAAAGGTATAGGTAACTGGATAAGGTAGTTCTATGCATCAAGTGTTTCCAATCAAATCTTATAACCTAATGCATCAAACATAAAGGACTCAAGTGATATTTTGTAAAAGATAGGAGACTTAGAATGCTCTGGGGTTTGCCTTTGAGGAAAGAGGTTGGCCGGTGATCTGGGTACTCTAGGAGGTCCTCGAGAGTTTGCTCCTCTTCTCCTGGAGCTATGGTCTGAGGTGTTTCCTGCTATTCCTCCTCTTCTTCTTCGTTGAACTCCAAAAGGGTTATCCCTTCGGACGATCCTATATGCATGAGCATGAAATAAGATATCACGAATGCATATATGATGACATGTATAATATGATATGATGTGATGAATGCATCCTCATAAGTGTTTTCAACAGCATTGTAATAAGATGATAACAAGTTGCATTTTCTTTTACTGAGTAGGTGCATATCTCTTCTCTAGTAACTTAAACAAACATTTATGTGAATCATTCTCTGGACTACAAGACATCAGACACTTGTTTTGATCATAACTAGAGTTATACATATCAAAATAATATGGTTGTGGATATTCTGGAAAGCTTATGAAATTGCCGACAACTTTCTTTTAATCATATCAAAGTGATTCAGAAGTCATCTAGGTCAAACAATTCAATCTTTCAGATCTGTCCAGAGAGCAAGCATTTCTGACAGCAGACTTCTAACAGCCATAATTCTTAACCATAAGGCTTATGACTATGAAAATTTAACACAAGGTATATAAGTAAGTTATCTATAACTTTATTATTAACCATCTTTATAGAAAAAGATCATTATCATCATAAAATCATCACCACAACAGAAACTATACATGCAGCCAACCTAGTTGAATTATAAGGCAATAATTAACTAGTTGCATACAACCAATTACTTCTAAGCCTAACTAATAACATCAACAGATCATATGCATCACAAGAACCATAGAAAACATCATGGTTAAACATAACTAATTTATTTATATTTATTTATTAAGCTCCTTAGATAATAAGGTGATTTAAAGGATAAATATTTCCAATGCTTAATAAATTCAGAAAAAAATTATAGTATTCTACAAATGACCTTAATAGTCTACTGTATAAATTTCATGCCATTTGAATAAGTGTAGCTACCTCTACAAAAATAACAAGTTACATAGACTTATTTTAGCAAAAATAGTTTGGCATAGTGAAAAGTGCCAAAGAACAGATTTAATATTTTTATTACATTCCTCTAAGCATAAGAATACTGTGTAAAAATTTACATGATCATATGTTATGTATTTTTACCCCAATTAATTTCACTAGGAACTAGCAATTAATTAGGATTAAATAGGAAGACCATATTTCAAGTATGCTTACTGTAGGTTTAGTATTTTCCTAGCTAGAGCATGTGAACACAAGACCAGCAAAATTGGAATCACGATTTTATCACCTTCCTAGATCAAGTTATGCATTTTACAAGATATAAACTACTTTAAAAGCACTTATCTAGCTACATTCAAATACAGGGAGACCAAGACAGGGGACAGCGCTGACCGGTGAGAACTCGCCGACGGCGAGGTCTTTGGCGGTAGAGTCTTCACCGTTGCACTCTTCTCGCCCCTGCGCATCGACTGGTAGGCTTAGTTGGCTCAGTGGCTCGTCGGAGCAAGCTCAATGGCGGCCATGGTGGACTGCGGAGGTCGAGCGGCGGTACGCCGGCCATCTCCAGCTATGGCACACTCTGGTGAGGGTAGCTACTCCATCCTGGCGACCTAGCGAAGCTACACAGTGCAAGTGAGGGCTCGAGGTGGTGTCGGTGAGCTTGGAACGTGCATGGTCGTGCGGCGGCGCACGGAGCACAGCGGTGCTCTCACTGTTCCGGCTAGACGGCGGCGAAAGGTGGGTCTCCGTCATACCACTAGCTAGGTATAGGGTTACTCAACCTAAGACGTGAGAGAAAGAAGGGAGATGGTGAACCAACTTGGCGGTGGCGAGCTCGAGTGCCACGACGGCCATGGTGGCCGCGCGCGGAGCGGTGACTCA
Source organism: Miscanthus floridulus (assembly GCF_019320115.1). Lineage (NCBI taxonomy): Eukaryota > Viridiplantae > Streptophyta > Magnoliopsida > Poales > Poaceae > Miscanthus > Miscanthus floridulus. The sequence continues at coordinate 107,867,474 of NC_089588.1, read as the reverse complement.
TTTCGGTGTAGTCAAGCGGTGGCGTCATTCCTAGATCTGGCCTAAGCATCTAGACTCTAGCATGGTGCTAGACCAGAGAAGATGAAGGCATGCGGTGTGGTGGAACGGGCGGGCCATGGTGAGCCGCGAGCACGGCGGCGCGTCAGTGACGACGGTGGCTACGGTGAGGCTAAATGCTGTAATACCTGGGGTCGATAGGTGATGCTGGTGGCTCACGTAGGTGGAGGTGATGGCGAAGCAGCTATGGCCGAGACAAATTGGTTGGTGAGGCTACGTCGGCGGCGAGCGGTGGCGAGCAGAGCTGCGGTGGCACACAGCGAGCTTGGCGTGGTGCTTTGGCGAGGCAGAGCGAGCGGGAGAAGGCGAGAGCGAGTGAGTGGAGCAAGCGGTGAGTGCGCGGCGCTTATGTGCCCGCTCTAGCCTGATCAGCTGAGCCAACGCCGGTGTATGGCCGCCATGCGGTAGCCATGTCCTGTGGCCGGTCGGCCACTGGCATGCACGTGAACGCCGCCGTCAGGGCAGATTACGATGACTGACAGCGCGTTTTCAACCCCATATATCTCCTAATCCGTTCGTCCATTGCAAAAACTCCATTAAGGAAAGTTGTAGAGCTACATGCCATCTACAACTTTGCTTTAGGGAGTATTCCTCAATTCCCCACGGTTTGTGAGTTAAATCATCCCAAAGTCGGTTACTTGCAAACTAAAATCAGCCCAACACTTGGAAATTTTTCACCAAGTGTAAAACAACATTTTCTTGCTACTTTGGAGCTATTTTTGAACATGTTAGGCACTAAATTAGGTCTTAACCCAAAAATAAAAGTTGTTACCCTAGTCAAGCACTACAACTTTTATTTAGGTCACACAGCTATGCAAACACTCTAAGCTACTATTCAACTTTGATCAAACTAGTATCATGAAAATGGCATTTCAAATGAAACCAACACTTAGAAGCAAAATTGGCCCATGTCATGAATATAAACATTGCTCCATTTACCATCCTAGATGTGTCTAAGGTGTTTTCATGACCTCACAACCATCTCATACATTGGTCATACATGATTGCAAGCATAAGCATATATATAAATCAACATTTCATGTGACAATGTATAAGAATGAGATGAAATTTCATATGCTCATGTTCATGAATGCTTGGATGATGCTTGTGCTCATGAAATGCAGGTGCTAAATGCAAAGCTTAACATAGGGGTGTTACAGCGATCACACTGACGCTACTCTCGCCTAAAACGGGCGCGACACCAGCCGACGGCCACCGCCTCGATTGGAGGGCGATGCTCTACTTCGACGCCAACGCCAAAGGATTCTGATGCCTACCGACGCTGCATCGGACAAAAAACATAAGTCACGATAAAATTTGACTAAAATAGGAAAAAACAGAGGAATTGATAACTCACCTCAGCGCTGTCGGGCGGTAGATGTGTTTGGGGGACGAACCCCCGACCCTTGCTCTGCCTCGTCGAAACGAGGCCGTTTTGAGCTTGCTCCCTGCTCCTGGCAGAGGGGTTCGCCCCTGGCAGCTCCTGGGGCACATTGGCAGGACGCCCCGCTCCCCTTGGCTCTTGGGGCGCGATGGCAGAGCCGCCCGCCTCCGCTAGCACCTTGGGCGCGATGGCAGATCCGCCCGCCTCTGTTGGCTCCTAGGGCAGGCTGACGGGACATCCCGCCTCTGTCGGTTCCTAGGGGGTGTCGTCAGAACGGCCTGCCTCTGTCGGCTCCCTAGATGTGCCCTCCCCTCTATGGAACAGGAAGGGTCCCGATGCCTGCAAGGACGAACCGACTCTTGTCAGCGCATCCTCGTTCTCCAGGTTGTCCCACTCGATATCGTCGGCTATCGTTTCTTCTTCCCCTATCACCTCGTCGTCGTCACCATCGTCATCGTCATCATCGTCGTCAGTGTCCTCCCCCCGTTCCCGTACTCGTAGCTTTCGCTGCTTCTTCCTCTTCTTGTCCTCCTTCGCCTTCCTTGGCTGCTCACCCTCGGCGTGATTCGCCACCCTCACGGCCGAATCCCTCGGCAGTGGTGCCGGGTGATCTATGAGGATGAGGTCCCTCGGCTGGTCCCGCCCCTCTCAAAGTTAGTCTCACAGGGTTGGGAAATCAATTGAAGAGATGGCAAGAGAAAGAAAAACTTAAGAAGACAACGTAGCCTAACTCCGGCCGCATCGAAGGATGCTCCAGCACCTGGTAGACGAAGTCGAGGGCGGCACCCGTGTCATCCCGTAAAGGCTCCATCGCCTTCTTGATGCGTTGCATGATCTCAGAGTTGGGGAGCGTTCCCTCGACGAGCGTCGTTCCGTCAAATGATGCCTTGGGTGCCATCGTGTATAGTGGGAGCACGCGCGTCATCAACGGCACCACCCTCCTCGCGTGGTAAGCCCAGATGATGCCCGACCCATTCAGGCCGTTCTCTTTTAGGATGTGGATGGCGGCGATGTGATCTTGGATCTTCTTCTTGTCCTTCTCCGGGATGCCCACTTCCTCCACTGCTCGGGGGCCTCTTCGATCAGGCACCCGGTGAACTCCGGTAGAAGGGTGGCGGCGTCATTCTTGAGGTAGAACCACCACGAGTGCCACCCCTTGTCAGACGTCGAGAGCCGCATGGATGGGTACTCACCGACCCGATTGTTCCAAAGTTGGATGCCAGCGCACCCCATCGGCATGTGCAGCTCCTGCCTGTCGCCCTTCTCCCTCTTCTTCTAGAGGTTGACGGCGAAGAAATACATCCACAAGTCGAAGTGGGGGCTAATCCCTAGGAATCCTTCGCACAACGCGATGAACGCCGCCATGTGTTGGATCCCATTGGGATTGAGATGCTGCAGCTCAATCTTGTAGAAGTGCAGTAGCCCCCGGAGGAATTTGTGAGCGGGGGTCACGAGCCCATGCTCATGGAAGTGGGCGAACGACACCATGTAGTCATCGAGCGGCGACGGTGAATCCTCGTTGTCGGGCAGCAACCACTCCTCGTCTGAGGTCCGCGCGTGGAGAAGACCACGACGGACGAGGCCCTCCATGCGCTGGAAGGTGATGTTGGAATGGCACCATGGATCCATTCGAGGTGGGGCGGATAGATGCGAGCTCAACGGCGGAGGAGATGCGAAGGCAGGAAACCTAAGCGTTGGCGGCGGCGGCGTGGCTGCGGAGGTAAGGATGCAGGCATGCGTATGAAACATGGAGGGCTAACCCTATCACCACGTCTCGTTGTAGGGCGATAGGTGCGAACAAACCAACCGCCCACCTAGATCTCCATGCCTGCCATGACCTATCACCACGTCTCGTCGTAGGGCATGCGCACGCAACCTATGGCCATCCCTTCAGAAAACGTGCCCGATGTTTTGCCTCCCCGAACAGGCCACGATCCGTCATAGGTAAGAGGGATACGGAGCTGAAGACGCTCCTACGGCCCGTCTAGGCCTAGGAGTTAGAAGGTTGGCCCACCGACGGGTTTGACAACCGCTTCGGGCACCTTTAGAGTGAGGGGTGGAAAGAGATGGGCCCGCTAGCGACCAGTACCTGAGCGCACGAGCACCGCGGGCATCCTAGCCCATGTTCGAGTCTCGATCGGATACCATCCATGGTTTTTCCTCGAAGAAAGGCAAAGAGCCCTTGGGACCAGTCGAACAGATCCGAGAACTATATGAATTGACCGCTGAAAATCTAGAGTCAGTCACAAGCTGACCCAAGCCGGACCCCCATGAACGGGATGCCGGGGCCCCACTCGGACTAGCCCGTTAATAGCTCACCGAGCACCATGATTCGTCCATAGAGGAAAATCATGGCACAGCTCAACTCCTCTGTTTTAATCGAAAAAAATGCTCGAGGGAAGACGATCACAAAGACGAGCCGACCCTCGACCGGACCCCTGCTACGGGCAGGGACTCGAGGAAAGTTGGACTCGCAAAGAGACCGAACGTGCGGTCGCAGAACGACACCCCCCCGTAGGGGTCAGAATCAGGAAAGACCTTTTCCGACCCACCAAATCTCATGGCTATACCCCCGAGGGGTCTGATTACGACGAAAGGGAATCGTCGTTCCCAGGACACGTCGTGGGCGACAAAAGAAGGCCGAGGCCCTCAGAGTCCTCCCATTTAGAAAAGCCTTCGAAGGAGTATTCTACTCCTCCGTAGGCTCGGGGGCTACTGTCGGGGACCAATACTAGGGTACCCAAAAAGGAGGAGCTAATGATCATCAACATTGATTCATTCGAGCAGTCAAGAGCGCGACTACGGCTCCAACCGAACCCCAGGTACGCGGGCTCCGCCTCGCCCGATCCCAAGGCCGTGTGGGTCTCACCCAAGGCCGTGGGCTCCGCCTCGCCGGCCCCTTGGGGACAGGCTCCGTCTCGCCCGACCACAAGGACGTGGTTTTCGCCTCGCCCGACCCATCGGGTGCGGGCTCCGTCTCGCCTGACCCTAAGGACGCGGGCTCTGTCTCGCCCGACCCCTTGGGTGCGGGCTTCGTATCGCCTGATCCTAAGGACACGGGCTCCGTCTCACCCGACCTCGAGGCCGCAGGCTCCGTCTCGCCTGACCCCAAGGTCGCAGGCACCGTCTTGTCCGATGGGGACCCATATCGCTGTCAACCACTCCAGGTCCAAGCGTATGGGTCTGGTTTAAAACTCTGACACCGGGGAAGGGACTGGCACACCTCGATGTAACACGTGGCCATGGAGGGCCATACCTGAGGGTTCACATTAAGAACAGCGTTGGACATGCCGGTGCTGTTCTGCCTAACCATCGTACGAACACTGATAGGCTCGTTAGTTCATCACGACGTCCGCCGGGACGGAATGGAACGCCATGACCGGCAGACGACGCATGCGCATGGCATTAGTGGCGAACAGGGCAGCGACGTGGAGCCATCCCTATTGACGTCTACTGGATCGGCGGGACCCGCATGAAGGAGAAGGACCCGACGATCCTGGAAGCCTTCTTCTCTCTCTCGTTCTTCTCCTTTTCCTCCATTGTAACCCGCGCTTTCCCTTGGTCTATAAAAGAGAAAGCGAGGCGCCCCATGAAGGGGATCGACCCATCGAAATCCGAACCAGATCCGCACAAGAGCACGACACGAACACAGGACTGAGCAGCGATGGAGCTCTCAGCACCCACTCACTCCTTCGACCAGAGACTTAGGATCCTTTCCCTCTCTTACCCGTTTGTAACCCCTACTGCAAACCAAGTGCCGGTAATATGAGCAGTAGCAAACTGGACGTAGGAACATTCTGTCCGAACCAGTATAAACCCTTGTTTCCTCCGAGCACAGCATCCGAGCCAGACGCGCAAATACAAATTTACTCGTCGGTGGTCCGAAACCACCGACAGTATGCGGCCATTTTTTTGCCCATGCCTTATGTTTTTTTTCCATTTTATGTCCTCGATAAAACAAATAATAAATATACTTATCCTTCATTAATAAATAAATATTCCCACCACTATGTCGTTAATATAGTTTTGATTATGAACAAAACTTATTTTTGTTAGAACCCAGATCAAGCAATAATACAATTAATGATGAGCTGAAATTTTGAACACGTTGTACGTAAGTACCAGTGCAATCCTCGAATGGGCTATAACTTAATATTTAACTCTACATACATATAGATATTATCAAATCTAAAATTACGGTGTGCCTTACCATGTGTGAAATATTTCTACCAAACTATTATTTTTGGATATAGATTTAATAGGATATTATTATATTATTACCAATACTAATTTATATTTTGGATTTCATGCTCATCAAAATAAATTTTAAAATTTAAATTTTATGGAAAAGTATATATATATAAAGGGATTTGCTATATTTTAGGTGTCTAAAATATAACATTTTTTTTAGGCGATAGCTAAGAGCCGTCAGATCTACATCCAATACTCAGGATCTGTTGCAGTTGTTTCTATCACCCAATCACTTACCGGGTCCACAAATCAACCCGCCAAACCTTATCGGGCGCATGAACCAACCTGTTAACTGAAGTTGATGCTCATTTGGGCTAAAATGAACTATTGGCCCAATAAAACAAACGTACCAGCATACTATGCAAATAACAAATATGCCACTGCATCCTTCGAGCAAGAAAGAAAGGCACACGTCAATGAATTCTAGAAAGCACGTAAGTGGAGAAAGTGACGAAAATCAGTAAAATTTGCACAGAAAAACACAAATATGAGATGTATATAATTTAGTCACAACGAATATGATGAGATGTTCTCAAAAATATTTAGTCACACATAATGAGATGTTCTCAGTAAACAAATGCACAATGAATATGATCTTCAAAAATTACAAAACACAAATATGAAAATTGCACATTTCAAATAGTGCAACAAGTACTTGTTGTTAATGCAATTACACTATATATGTAAATAATTACAAAATCCGGCTCATGCATGTGGAGCCTGCTGACAGTACAGTTAACTTGTGCTACTGAATAAAGACAAAGGATTGCTAACAGTGGCAGTATCACTTCGACCAGCAATTTGGGCAACATTTCACAAAGACACAAACTTGGACACAACCATACATATTTGAACAGCAATACATTGAAGTATAGCCCTGAATCTGAGCAGCAATACATATGTAATCTTTCTGAATTTGATGCACTCTACAACTCAGCCTACATTTAACTTGACAAATATCAGCAGCAGACCTATTTAGCCCATGTTTAGTTCAAAAAAAAAACTTCCCAAAAAGTGCTACAGTACCCATCACATCGAATCTTGCGACACATGCATGAAGCATTAAATGTAGACGAAAAAAAAAAACTAATTGCACAGTTTGGTTAGAAATCGCGAGACGAACGTTTTGAGCCTAATTAGTCCATGATTGAACACTAATTGCCAAATAAAAACAAAAGTGCTACAGCGACCAAATTCCAAAATTCCCCCTAACTAAACACGGGCTTAGTACTTATTAGCAATTTGAAGAACCATAGTATGACAATGTGTAGGATCCATATCAGCAGCAGACCTATCTAGCAAGGGCATGTGCAATAAACTACATCTGCTCGTGGCCTAGCAGCAGAAATGGAATGAAAAATTTCTGCAGATAAAAAAGGATGTTAGTTGTGGCAGCAGCAAAAGAAGTTGGGCAATTATTGAAGATTTGAAATAAATCACTTCATAATCCAATACAGTGAACAAATTTCTATATAACAGCTGAGTTTTCATTATAACAGCTGAGTTTATAGCAATGAAATATCTACAATGAGTGAACAAATTTCTATATAACAGCTGAGTTTTCATTAACAATGAAAATTTATAGATTGAGTCATAGGATGCAGTTGAGAGTTTGAACTGGGACTTTAGCTTAAGGGACAGGATATCCCATTACCTCTTATGTACTTCTCCTTTGATGGCTGCTCAACATGGTTTATGGCCTTGACAATTGCAATGTCCAGTTCCTGTTATAGGGAAGAATGATAAGTGCACATTGCGTGCAGTGAGAGAGTCTGAGCATGGAGACTTCCCAAATGCAGTACTATTCAGAGGGAACATAAAAATGCCATCACCTTATAATCACTGCTCACTTTTGCCAAGCTCACAGTCGTTGTCCTTGAGGGCACCTAGGTACTTCCTGAGGACCGGTTGAGTTCCACCAACAACCATTCTCCTCAACTCCTAGCTGATATCCTAGTGGGTCTGAACAGTCAAAGAACCAAGCATTGGACAAATGAGACGTCTGCTTGTCTTAAACCGAAATGTTATCTGTCACAATGTCAGTGAGAGAGAGGAAAAACATCCCCTGAATCTTAATCCGTCCAATTACATCAACAGTTGAAACCTACTATACAAGAAATAACTAGCTGAACGGTAGCAGTTGGATGATAAACATATGGAGCCCAAAAAATGTTTCAGCTTTGTCTTAAGAAAAAAGATGGGAGGACGAAAACAACCCCTAATTGCACATCACACTAAGAAACACAACAATCAAATAAAAGACTGATGAATTATTACAAAGAATTTTACTGCAAGAAACTGATCAAAAGACTGACAGATTAATGGCTGAAGAGCACAGAGGGTCAAACCGACAGAGATAGAAGCAACAGCTGTATTTTACTAGAGCAAAAGTGCACAAATATCACTGGATCAAGATGATATTGATCTAAACAAATGGATCCAAATGAGCTAAAAACAGGACGGCACGAAATAGACAAACAAACAACACCCGGAATCTCTGGGTTTGACGAAACAAACAAGACAAACATCTCTGGACGCACTCAACAGACACACTTAACACCGAGAATCTCTGGACACACTCAACACCGGGCATCTCTAGGCTTGACGAACCATAGAAGTATAGCACTGAAATCCTAGTCAAGAGTAGACTAAGAACAAAATACCTTTGGTGGAGCCATTGGATATTCTTCAGGCAAGAATAACTCGAGCTTGAAAACTCCTCCTGTAAGTAGTCCAATCAAAGTTATTAGAGACCATATTAGAAAGCACAAAATGACAAAAACCAGTGCTTTGTTTTGCATTATTTAAACAGGACAGAGAGGATGCATTAGTGGCAGGAAAAAGTCATATGAGACAAAAAAACATATCAGAAGTCTTTTGCTGAAAATTTACTATGGAAAAAACACAAAATATCCTGGGAAATGAAGCAGACATGCACAACACAAGGAAAGCCAGCAAGAATGACTTTTTGTCAGCATTAACAAAGATAGAAAGACAAACTGGGACACAACCACACAAGTATGACAAATATAGAATGACAGCTAGCCATATCTGAAGCTCATTCAAATTTCAAATTAGCTATGCCAATGGCAATGCCTTGGTTTCTTGAGGCCATAGGTACCACGCGCCATCTTCATACTTCAAGTTAACTAGAAGCGCAAGGCAGATTTACAACTTATAATCATCTTAGGTGTGTCTTAATGAAGTTTGTGTACCTATGAACATTACAAACCTGAAATATGGTGGGTGTGGTTAAACTGAACACCTGCATAAAGTGGGTTTCTGGACAAAATCCGGTCCAATAGTTCAGCAACCTCACATAATCTGCAAAAAATAGAAGGTAAGACTTAAGAGTTGGTTCTGTGTATAGGAACATCTGTTTGAAATCGCATGAACATTTATACCATTCTTTGCTACATTTTGGAACAAGGAAGGTCCTAGGTCCTGACTAATGGTGACTGTGGAAGATGACATAATGTTATATTAAGAACTGCATCAAGTTGACAAACACACAACAAGGTCCTAGACACAAATGAACAAATGTGGTGTGTGCCAGCACAAATCACAAAAGACAGACTACTTTTTTTTCTATACAAACACATAGACAAATATATGAAATGTGTTGCCACAAATCACAAGAAACAATTTTTTCTATGAAAGGACAAGGACAAAAATGTGGTGTGTGTTGCCACAAATCACAAAAAAAAGGACAAGATGTGTTAGCACAAATCACAACAAAATAATTTTTTTCTATGAAATGACAAGGACAAAAATGAGGTGTGTGCTGGCACAAATCACAATAAACAAAGGACAAGGTGTGTTAGCACAAATCACAACAAATAATTTTTTTTCTATGAAAGGACAATGACAAAATATGGTGTGTGCTGGCACAAATCACAATAAACAAAGGACAAAGACAAAGCTGTTTTGTGTGTGATGGCACAAATGACAAATCTGTTTAGAGCATAGTCTTCACATAAGTTTCACAAATCAATTTTATCGCAAGTAAAAAAGGTGGATGATACACATGTTGGTTTCTATTATATAAAGTTAACCATGACCACTGGATGCATGAATGACTATGGTGCATGCAAGTGCATGGCAAATACAGCTAGTATAATACCCTCAGACTGAAATGGAAAAATTGGCTGGTCAACTAACCTTAAGAACACCCTTGCCAAGATAATCATATCCTCCATCCCTCAACTCCAAGGCCTCATATATACCTGAGAGGTCAATTGTTCAAAGATAAAAGTGTCAAAATTCTGTGCATATAATGTCAAACATGGAATTAGAGGCAACTACAGAAGGCACACCTATTCAAAAAGTAAAGGTATTTGGACCAAAAAGTGAAATTTTGCAAGAAGACCATTCCAAACAAAATAGCAGATACTAACATCCCACATTTCAAAAAGTGAAGGTGTCTGGACCAAAAATCTAAATTTTTGCAAAAAGTCCATATCCAAACGAATTAGCAGATACTGACATCCCAGAGTACCATATCTGAAAAACATTCTAATTAATATAGTGGGGCAGCATAATAGAAGTTCAAAAGTCAAGGTTGTCTTCTGCTTCATTAATAGATCCACACGGTAAGCAATTTTTAGATCAGCTAACCATATCATGATGGTGATGATTCTACTGACATGTTTCTAAACACTCTTAGGCTCTCTTAGGCTCTGCTTTGAAACGAAACTGATTTTCATAAACCCCCAACATAGAACTTTTTTGACACTGTTTCTGGGTAGCCTGGGTAGCCTGCTCGCTTCCTAAATGAATTATATCACTTTTCTTGTTTCAATCTGATGCATTGAGGTTTCTTTTAGCTGTTTCACTTGTGACAACTGCAATAACCTGCAGGTGCTATTCCTAACACATGATATGTGTAATCTGTCTAGTTCAGCACATCATTCTATACAAGACAGACTGCAGAAAATGCAAAACCAGCAGCCACTTAGATCAGCTAGCAGAAAAAAGACAAAACAACGAGGCAAATGGTTCAACAACAGCATATTGCATATGCCCAGAACTATAATTGCAGTGCCCGATACTTGCAATTTACATTATGGCAGACTGCAATTATGTAACTGAATCTTTAAGTTGTTTGGTTTACATATGCTCAGAAATAGTTCTTTGGCATCACTAAAGTACAACTGGCATAAGCCATAAGTGCTCCTGCAGCAATGTCATTGACAGAAAACCACCTAATAAAACAAGATATAGGTGGAAAATGGTGCCATATCAACCAAAGTATGTGGTGTCAAACTATACACAGAAATCTGGCACTGAAAGACAACTCATCAATCGTACAATTTGACTTATAACAGGATGTAAATGTAACAATCTTAAAGCAGTTCCCTTTTTATGCAATAATACAGAGATGTTGCAGGACCAGATGATTTGCTCACCTTGTTTGAGTCCTTTATGTTAAATAATGCCTAAGATTGTGCACGGTCTTGAGCAGAAACCATAGTAACAGATGCTCTAGCTGGAAGTCCTGTGAGGATCATAGTTAGGAAACAAGTATCAATATCATCGTCCACAAAGACAAAGAAAAAGATGCAGATGGCTTCAACAACTTAATCAAATGATCCACTCAGGGCACGGTCGGATTCAAAAGGAACATCTGTGGAAGCATTGCTGATGAAGAGACCGTAAAGACCCATCCCAAATATCAACATGACTGTTCCATCAAGATACACATCTGCAGAAGATTGTGCACAAGTGTACCGCAAAGCAACAGCTTATTAGCGAGGTGGCAGACTGATATGAATTATCGTAGTGAATAACACTGTTCATGATGCTAATTAACTGAACAGTTGCTTTTCCTGCTTAATCAAATGGAAAATGGTAAACAAAATTGATACTTATAGTTGAGAATAATGGATATTGCACATGTCAAATACCATAATTGCAGTAATTCAAATGTGCAATTTACTACTAATAAATGAGCAATCAGGAATTCGATACTAACCAGTACGATCCAAATCATGAGCTGCATTTTCATCCAATTGATTTTCTTTTGAATGACAGGGAATAGTTTTTGGGTCTGAAACATGCAAATCATGACTACAAACAGTCTGGACATTCTTCACTGCACCTAAGTTCACGTTGTCTTTGGACTGAAAACAAATAGAAAAAATGGTTGTCAGCTATCACATGATCAGAACAAGTACAAAAAATGGTTCTACAGAATACAAACACGAAATTGGTTAACTTGGATCACCTAGAAGATAGAAGAGAACAATAGAGATAGAAGAGAACAATAACACCTAGAGTGCTAAATGACATTGTCTACAGTTTGGGCCAAACCCAAACCATCCACTGGCCAGAATTGGTTAATTTGCATGTGCTACTTGCTTTTTTCCTCAGCTCCAATTACTTAGCTTTGCTGAGTCAATAGTTTTTGTTAGAATAGGCGCCTTATGGGCTGGCCATGGGCCTGGCGCCCAAGCCTATCGTCTGGGCTGCCTCTAGGGATTATGGTAGATGATTATTGGTTAGGCAAGGATCACCGTTGATTGGGTGTTTCTATAAACCCTTCTTGATCCTTGCCTATATATTGTACTCCCTTTACCCATATCAATCCATCACAATTTCCCGAGACCTATTCGCTCTCATGGTATCAGTCGCCTAGGTTTAGGTCTTCCCTTCCACAGCACACCCCTGCGCGCCGGCCTCTGCCATGCAGCACCCGCGCGCCGGCCCTGCCGTGCCGCGCATCATGTCTCCCACTCCCCCGCCCTCCCCCAGGTTAGGGGACGTTACCGCTGACGAGATCGCGGCCCGCCAGGCCAAGGAGAAGGCGAACGCCGCCGCCGCCGCCGCCCAACTTCTCAGCAAGGAGCGCTAGGCCGCCCTGGCTCGCGCTGCCCAGGCCGAGGAGGCGGCTGCAGTCGCCGCCAAAGATCGCGACGCGGCTGCTGCCCACCCCAACGAAGCCCTGGCGCACGCAGCCAAGGAGCGCGCGGCCGCCACCGCCGCCGCTGCCCCTGGTGCACCTGGCGGCGCCTCCTCCAGCACATCTTCACCGTCTCCTCCCGACCTCGCCTCGGCCATGCTCCTCCACGAGGCCATGGCACTGCTGCAACTGCACGCCCAGGCCATCGCCGTCAACAACATCTGGAACAACGTCACCACCGTCCTCGACGTCGACTCCGGCAACTTCAACCGCTGGCGCGATCAGTTCCTGCTCATCCTCAGCAAGTTTTCTCTTTAGGACCACGTCCGCGAGGAACCTCCAGCCCCGATCTCCCCTGACTGGGCTCGGATGGACTGCGTCGTCAAGTCCTGGATCGTCGCCACGCTCACCGACGATCTTGCCGAGATCATCTCCACCCAGGGCTCTACTGCCCGACATGCCTGGCTCGCCGTCAAGTCACAGTTCCTCGGCAACCGAGAGGCTCGCTCCATCCACCTTGAGACGCGGTTTCGCACCTTCGTCCAGGGCGACCTCTCCGTCACCGACTACTGCCGCCGGCGGAAGAAGATGGCTGACGACCTCACGGCTCTTGGCGAAGTGATCACCGACCGCACCCTCATCCTTAACGTGATCCATGGCCTCAACGAGCGCTTCAGCCACGTCGGGGCCCTCCTACGCCGCAGTCGGCCCTTCCCCACCTTCCTGGAGGCTCGTGATGACCTCATCCTCGAGGAACTCAGATTGGAAAACAAGGAGTCCCCTGCCACTGCTCTAGCTGCCTCCACCACAGCAGGCTCCTCCAGTGCTGCCTCACCGACGTCCAACACGGGCTCCGGGGGCGTTGGCGGCCCTAAGTCCTCCAACGGCAATCGCCGCAGCAGGCGCGGCGGCGGTGGAAAGGGGGGCCCTGGTGGCAGCAACATCACTGGAGGCCAGCGCCCTCCCTCTGGCGCCCAGTAGCCTGCCGCCGGTGGTCGCCCTTGGCCCAGCGTCTACAACCCATGGATGGGCTCCATTCAGATGTGGCCAGGGGGTCCTCGTCCTCCCCTGGCACCCATCCCGGTGCCTCCTCATCTGCAGGCACAGCAGCAGGCCCTCCTCGCCCAGCAGCAGTAGGCACTCGTCGCCCACCAGCAGCCTGCTGCCGTCGCTGCCCCTGATGGGCTCAAGACAGTGGGTCGCCCCGGGGTACTACAACCCTGTGGCCGGCCTCCCTTCTTGGGACCCGACGGCCCTCGCCTCCGCCTTCAGCACGACGTCGCTGACCCCTCCTTCGTCCAACGAGTGGTACTTCAACACAGGTGCTACTTCACATATGACATCTCAGTCTTCCTCCCTTTCACATGTTCTATTCCCGCGGTATCCTACTCCATCTATTATTGTCGGTAATGGTTCTATGCTTCCTGTTACTGCCACTGGCTCCACAGAGTTGTCCCATACTTTACGTCTTAATAATGTCCTTGTGTCTGCTACAACTTATTAAGAATCTCATCTCTGTTCGCCAATTCACTATCGACAACAATTGTTCTGTTGAGTTTAACCCCGTTGGTTGTTCTGTGAAGGTTCTTCCATCTCGGACCGAGATCGTCAGGTGCAATAGCTCCGGGCCGCTCTATCCACTGCGCTTACCTCCAGCACACTCCTTTGTCGCTCAGGCTCCCTCCCCACTGTGGCATCGGCGTCTCGACCACCCCGGTCATGAGGCGTTGTCAAAGCTTGCGTCTAGTGTTTCCTGTCACATTCAGGATTCTTTAGATTTATGTCACGCTTGTCAGTTAGGGCGTCATGTTCGTCTGCCCTTTCATACGTCCACCACTCGTGCGTCTAGCAAGTTTGATCTTATTCATTGTGACTTGTGGACATCTCCAGTTGTCAGTGTTTCTGGTTACAAATACTATTTGGTTATACTTGATGATTGCACTCACTACTTGTGGACTTTTCCTTTGCGACTCAAATCTAACACTTTCAATATGCTTGCCCACTTCATCGCCCACGCCTCCACCCAATTTGGCGCCCACGTCAAGGCTGTCCAGTGCGACAACGGGAAAGAGTTTGACAACTCTAGCACCCGTCACTTCTTCCTCACCCAGGGCATCCATCTTCGTATGTCCTGCCCCTACACCTCGCCTCAAAATGGTAAAGCCGAACGCATTATTCGCTCCATCAATAATGTCGTTCACTCACTGCTCTTTCAGGCGTCTATGCCTCCCTCCTACTGGGTGGAGGCCCTCTCCACAACGACTCTTCTGCTTAACATACTGCCCACCAAGACTCTACAGTTCTCCACGCCCCACCTTGCCCTGTACGGCATGCCGCCGGCGTATGATCACCTACGAGTGTTTGGCTGCAAGTGTTATCCAAACATGTCCGCCACCGCTCCTCATAAACTCACTCCTAGGTCTGCCTTGTGCGTCTTCCTAGGCTATTCCGCTCACCACAAAGGATACCACTGCCTTGACCTCTCCTCCAATAGAGTCATCATCTCCCAGCACGTCATCTTCGATGAAACGGCCTTCCCCTTTGCTGAGCGCAATGGCCCTAGTATTCCGGCAGACTTTGAGTTTCTTGATGCTACTGATGTTGTGCCCGCTCCTATTGGACCGTTGCATAAGTTTTTGTCTGCAAGAGCACCATCCAGCACCTCTGGCATCACCAGCGCCCCTGCTGGTCCCTCTGAGACTATGCCTGGGGTGCCCCCGACGCCTCCTGTGGCTGCTGCTGATCCTCCAGCGACCACTGCTGATCCCCCGGCGCCCGCGATCTACATCCCGCCTGCGCTGCGAACACCGGGGACCCTCCCGCACCACGCGCGGCTCAGGACACGCCCAGCACGACTGGAGGCGCTCCACCTCGCCTGTTGTACATCCCGCCAGCGCTTCGCGCGAGCTCGCTGTCTCCAGCACCGACCGCGGGCTCCCCGGCGCCGGTGTCGCCTCCTTAGGCACCCCGCGAGGCCCCGCCCGGGTTCCCGCCTCTTTGTCCAGACCGTGCCTTCACCTACCACTACACGCGCCGGCCTCAACCACCGCCTGCTCCGACTGCTCCTGTCACCGTCGCCCCGGCTGCACCTGCACCAACCGCCCAGGCTGCGCCTGCACCAGCCGCGCCGCTCCCACTACCCAAAGGTGCTGTTGTTGTCCCTCCTATGACCAACCAGCACGCCATGGGCACACGTTCGAAGAGCGGCTTTCGGATGCCTGCTGCGTACCACGCTACATCTATGTCACCGATACCGAAGACCTTCCATAGCGCTCTTGCCGACCCCAATTGGTGAGTTGCAATGGAAGAGGAACACAGTGCCCTGCTGAAGAATCACACTTGGGATCTCATGCCTCGCCCCCCTCGGGCCAACGTTGTCACCGGCAAGTGGATCTTCAAGCACAAGTTTCAGTTTGATGGCTCCCTCGAAAGGCACAAGGCGCGCTAGGTTCTCCATGGCTTTACCCAGCGGCCTGGTGTGGACTTGGATGAGACATTCAGTCCCGTGGTGAAGCCAGCTACTGTTCGCACGGTGCTCTCCCTAGCTCTCTCTCGCCGTTGGCCCATCCACCAGCTTGATGTGAAGAACGCCTTTCTTCATGGCAACCTGACAGAGACAGTTTATTGTCAGCAGCCGTCTGGGTTCGAAGATTCAGCTCATCCGGACTATGTTTGTCACCTGAAGAAGTCACTATATGGCCTCAAGCAGGCCCCTCGTGCTTGGTACAGTCGCATGGCCACACACTTGTTGTCCCTTGGGTTTGTTGAAGCCAAGTCAGACACCTCGCTCTTCGTTTACCAGCGCGGATCAAACACAGCCGACCTGTTGCTCTATGTTGATGACATCGTCCTCACAGCTTCCTCACCTGGCCTTCTTCGGCGGATCATCTCAGCCCTTCAGCGGGAGTTCACTATGAAGGACCTTGGTGAATTGCATTACTTCCTCGGTATGCATGTTCAGCGAAGTGGTGATGGACTTCTTTCTCAGTGACAATATATGTTGGACATTCTTGATCGGGCCGGGATGGCAGAGTGTAAGCCGTGCTCCACTCCAGTTGACACCAATCCGAAGGTTGCTGCAGCAGATGGCACCCCTGTTTCTGGCCCTTCAGACTTTCACAGTCTCGTTGGAGCCTTACAGTACCTAACGTTCACCCGGCCGGATATTGCATATGCTGTGCAGCAAGTCTGTCTTCATATGCACGACCCTCGTGAGCCTCATCTTGCAGCTTTGAAGCGGATTCTGCACTATGTTCGAGGCACTCTCCACCTTGGTCTCCTGCTGCGACCGTCTACTTCGGCTGATCTTATCGTCTACACCGACGCTGATTGGGCTGGTTGTCCAGACACCCGCAAGTCCACCTCGGGCTATGTTGTGTTTCTTGGCGACAATCTTGTCTCGTGGCCCTCCAAGCGCCAGAACAAGGTGTCAAGATCCAGTGCTGAAGCCGAGTATCGCGCGGTGGCCAATGGAGTTGCTGAGGCCACCTGGCTGTGCCAGCTTCTTCTAGAGCTGCATGCCCCTCTCCGACGCGCCACACTGGTGTATTGCGACAACATCAGTGCCGTCTACATGACCTCCAACCCGATTCAGCATCAGCGAACCAAGCACATTGAGATTGATCTTCACTTAGTCCGGGAGCGAGTCGCCATTGGTGATCTTCGTGTTCTGCAAGTTCCCACTTCTTCACAATATGCGGATATCTTCACCAAAGGGCTGCCTTCTTCAGTGTTCACGGAGTTTAGGTCCAGTCTAAACGTGCAGAGTGGCTAACGATTCGACTGCGGGGGCGTGTTAGAATAAGCGCCTTATGGGCTGGCCATGGGCCTGGCGCCCAAGCCTATCGGCTGGGCTGCCTCTAGGGATTATGGTAGATGATTATTGGTTAGGCAAGGATCACCGTTGATTGGGTGTTTCTATAAAACCTTCCTGATCCTTGCCTATATATTGTACTCCATTTACCCATATCAATCCATCGCAATTTCCCGAGACCTATTCGCTCTCAGTGGCGCGCTACATCGGCGCTTCCTTAGTGGCGCGCTACATCGGCGCCCGGGTGTAGTGAAAAATGAGCAAGGGTCTTCGCATCAGAGTCGACGGGTGCGAAGGGTAAGGAAGCTAGTCAAACCAACTAGGATCCGTTTAGGTAGTTGGAATGTAGGGTCACTTACAGGTAAGTTAAGAGAATTAGTTGATACCGCGACTAGGAGGCGTGTAAATATATTATGCGTTCAAGAGACTAAATGGAAGGGTCAGAAGACGAAGGAGGTGGACAATACAGGTTTCAAGCTTTCGTACACAGGGACAGTCGCGAATAGAAATGGAGTAGGAGTTTTGATTGATAAGAGCCTCAAGAATGGTGTGGTGGGAGTGAGAAGGCAAGGAGATAGGATTATCTTAGTCAAGCTTGTCGTTGTTGATATGGTATTGAACGTAATTAGTGCGTATGCCCCCCAAGTAGGCCTCGACGAGAGTGTTAAGAGACAGTTCTGGGAAGACTTAGATGGCCTGGATAGAGCTATACCTAGTAGTGAGAAGCTTTTTATAGGAGGAGATCTTAATGGACATGTAGGTACTACAAGCGCAGGTTTCGAGGCAGTTCATGGAGGTTTTGGGTATGGTAGTAGGAATCAGGAGGGGGAGGAAGTTCTGGACTTCGCGGTAGCTTTTGACCTGATGATAGCCAACACTTTCTTTAGAAAGAGAGAATCTCATCTAGTGACCTTCAGTAGCGGACAACACTGTAGCCAGATTGACTTTGTCCTCACAAGAAGAAAGGACAAACGAGCATGCTTGGATTACAAGGTGATACCAGGGGAGTGTGTTGTTTCTCAACATAAGCTTTTGGTGGCAGATTTTCGTTTTCAGGTGCGTGCCCGTAGGGATAAACAAGCTAAGATTGAAAGAATAAAGTGGTGGAAACTGAAAGGGGAGACGTCAGAGGTATTTAGGGAACGGGTTATCAAAGAGGGCTCTTGGAACAAAGAAGACGACATAAACAATATGTGGGACAAAATGGCAACCAACATTCGGAAGGTAGCCTCAGAGGTATGTGGAGTAACCAAAGGAAGGGGACGCGAGGCTAAAGATACTTAGTGGTGGAACGAGGAAGTTCAAAGGGCTATTAAGGAGAAGAAAGAATGCTATAGACTCTTGTACCATGACAGGAGTGCGGACAACATAGAGAAGTACAAGGTGGCAAAGAAGACTGCAAAGCGAGCTGTAAGTGTGGCAAAGGGTAGAGCGTACGAGGATCTTTACCAACATTTGAGTATGAAGGAAGGAGAGAATAACATTTATAGGATGGCTAGGGTTCGTGAGAGAAAGACACGGGACTTCAACCAAGTTAAGTGCATTAAGGATGAAAGGGAGCATCTCTTGGTAAAGGAGGATGAGATCCGACATCGATGGCAAGAGTATTTTGACAAATTGTTCAATGGTGAGAATATGGACACAACCTTTCAGTTGGATGACTCTTTTGATGACACCAATAGGCGCTTTGTGCGGAGAATCCAAGAATCTGAGGTCAGAGAGACGTTGAAAAGGATGAAAGGAGGTAAGGCGATGGGACCGGATGGTATCCCAATCGAGGTGTGGAGATGCCTCGGGGACATAGCTGTAGTATGGTTAACCAAGCTGTTCAACCATATTTTTCGATCGAACAAGATGCCTGATGAGTGGAGGAGAAGTATATTGGTACCGATCTACAAGAATAAAGGGGATATTCAAAGTTGTACAAATTACCGGGGAATTAAGTTGATGAGCCATACTATGAAGCTATGGGAGAGAGTTATCGAGCATCGCTTGAGAGCAATAACGCGGGTCTCTATGAACCAATTTGGTTTCATGCCCGGAAGGTCAACCATGGAAGCCATTTTCTTAATAAGACAAGTTATGGAGCGGTATAGGGAGAAGAAGAAGGACCTACACATGGTTTTTATTGACTTGGAGAAGGCTTATGATAAAATACCAAGGAATGTTATGTGGTGGGCTTTGGACAAACATAAAGTCCCAACGAAGTATGTCGGGCTCATTAAGGACATGTACAACAATGTTGTGACTAGAGTTCGAACAAGTGATGGAGACACGGATGACTTCCCGATTAGGATAGGACTACATCAAGGGTCAACTTTGAGCCCTTATTTGTTTGCTTTAGTGATGGATGAGGTCACAAGGGACATACAAGGGGACATCCCTTGGTGTATGCTTTTCGCGGACGATGTAGTGCTAGTTGATGAAAGCCGGATAGGAGTGAATCAGAAACTGGAGTTATGGCGGGAGACTTTGGAGTCCAAAGGTTTTAGACTTAGTAGAACTAAAGCCTACCCCAACTTGTTTGGGACTTAAAGGCTTTGTTGTTGTTGTTGTTGTTGTTGTTGTTGTATTCGCTCTCAGTTTTGACTAAATTGGTATGATCAGGCAAGTTTCGATCGAGCGACTGCATATGAACTCTGAAGGTTCATAGGTTCGGGAACACATCTATTATATGGGAAATGCATATACCTTGGCATCATCACTTCTCATAGTTGTATAGCCCATCTTTTTACAGTAGTTACAATCTCCAAATGTATGTGTCCTAGAAATAATGTAATTTTTTTTAAAATTTTTTTCTCGAACAGCGCAGAAGAACTGCGCGTCATTTCGTTAAGGTAGAAAAAGAGTACACGGGTCTAAGAGACCCAACTCACACACCCCACACCCAGGTCACTAAGTTACAGACTCGCAACAGAAAGAACAGAAACGACCAAATGCCTCCGAGCTTTAAGCTCCAGCAGGGAGCGACCTGAACACCGTCCTAGAAATGTAGTTATCTCAACATACAGTAGAATTCTTGCAACTTAACATGATTGCTATACATGTGTCGATATTAAGCAGAAAATGTATGCACCGCTTTGCAGTTCGCTCACATGGGGGTCTCTACTGAACAAACACATTTTCATGCAAATTAAGAGATAATGTTCATTTAAACGTCAAAAATAACCATGCTACTATTGTGTACATTTATGTGTGTCTTTTCTTTCTATTGTTGTCTATTTAATTGTAGCTTCAAAATGTAGGAACTTGATCGCAATTTAGGACGTTGGTACAGCCATACAGGGATAGAGCTCATTTTGATCATATCCCTGATAAGCCTCCCTCCCAGATTTATTGAATACCAGAAGATGCATATGTACCCCTGCTTCACACAACTGTTGTGACACAAAGGTTTTGAGCTCTGAAATTAGATTATTCTACTACAACTACCCTGAATTTTAGTTACCAAAAAACACAAAAAAAAGTCAAGCAGAGGCTCAATAAACTCTATACATCACAATCACAGACTGTAGCTATATGCCTGCCAAACTGCTACTGCTACTAGTACTAGAGGCAACTAAACCTGCAATAACAGTGCATGACAGCTGCAGGCGACAAAAGCTGGCTGCAACTGGCTGCACTACTGCCGCCAAGCTGAACAACAGCAGCCGCTAATGACCAAAACAAGAAAAACATAGGGCAGCCTGCAGCTCAATTTTCAAACAACCAAACAAATCAAATACAAACCTAATAAACCCATGATATCCCAAGGAGGCGATGAGCTAAAGGGTATTCAGCATCCTTCAACTCTTTCTGCAGACTCACCCAACCCACTGATCCAAGCCATCATTCCATCCAATTCCATCCCATTGCTCTCATTGCAGCAATTTGCATCTAGAGTATATGCTAACAATTCATTAATACTGGCCAAATAAATTACAGTTTTAGCATACTGCTGACTGCTAAGTAGAATACAAAGTTACAGTGATGAGATGGGAACATGACAGTGAACAAATGTGACCAAGCCAGAGATGAAGCTGCAGGCTACATAGATTGATAGAGAGAGTAGCAAGATTCCAATGGAAGAAAACAATAGCATGGCAGGGGTAACTAGAGGACGGAAATTAAAAACCGATAATCTAACAACCTCATCCATAATAATATAAAATCACAAATCAGATCCAAACCCCACGAAATCCTGCTGTCAGGTTCCTGTCTGAACATTCACGAAACGAAACCCCACCCCCACGTCCTCACTGAAGCATAATAAACACGGAATGAACTACAAATCCAGCCCAGAAACCAATGAAATACTAAACAAGCAAAACCTAATTAACGGGAACAACTACAACATGAACCACATCATCCAAAACCAGATCTACAGATCGACACCAAACTCATAAAACATCTGTGCCGACCCCTAAAATCAGATGACCAAGCACCACTGCCCAACTTAGCTACGAATCCATTTGTAACAAGCAATCCAAACCGAAACCACTAACAAAATCAAAAAGAAGTTAATCGAATCAACAGGGACATGGGATTTTCAAGCAACAAACCTCGGTGAAGCGCGCACAGAACGCAGCTAGCTGCCGACCTCAAGCTATGGCGGAGACGAGCGAGCCACGGGCGGCATCTGGGAGTCGCGCGGGCGGCATCTTGTGGGCAGCATCTTGAGGTGGGGCGCGGGCGCGGCATCTGAAGCCGGGGTGCTTGTCGTGGAGCGACGCAATCCGAGGCCGGGCGGGTCCTACACGCGGCACGCGCTCGTCCGAGTGACCGAGCGGGCGGCGGTGGCTTCCGAGCGAGAAGATGGGGAGGGGAGAGACTGAGAGAGGGAGATGCCGGCGCGGGCGGCCATGGGCGCTCGCGGCGCTGCCGTGGTGTACTGGTGTGGGATGGGGGTGGCAGTGGGCGCTCGCGGCATCTGGGAGTCGCACAGACGGCATCTTAGCGGGTGCACTCGATCACGTCCGGACCCAATAAGAACCAAACACCGGACCCAATACAAACCATCCCAGCGCACAGATGGCAAACTCATCCAACGGACAGAAGCGTCCCCTGAGAGAGAGAGACAGGTTCCAGGCGACTGCCGTCTAGGAAAAGTGGATACAACTCTGCCTCGTTCGCGTGCACTTAAATCTGACTTATCTGTTTCTTTTTTCATCCGGAACCGTATTTTTCTCTCACAAATTCCTCCAGATTCATCCAAATTCCTCCAGATTTCTCCAAAATTCCTCCGAGCGAACGGGGCCTCTATCTACTATACAACCATATGTTTTGCGTAGTTTTAACGCATAAATTTTTTGCACCATAGGATTAAGATCCAACAGCCTACACCCTTCTTCTACCTCTAGTCTATAGCCTCCACAGATCATAAATCATAATTTTTTTTTTATAAAAGGACAAATCATAGATCCGTTGTCGCCGCCGCCACCGCCACTGCCATTGTCAGCGTGGGCGCGGGCGCTGGGGTAAGCTCGCCATCGTCGGTGCCGGTGCCGGTGGTCACCGGTGAGAAAGAGAGAGATAAAAAAAATTATGTATTTTTTTTTACTAAAACACGTATACGTTGTATAGCATGATATAAAAAAGCACAAATTAGTCGGCACCGCCACGAGTCCACAAGTCTTTTAAAGCCGTGCTAAAAGCCCACTTGGCACAAATTGGACGGGCCGTTGGCTGCCACCGCCTGTCCGCCTCTGAGTCTCTGACGCCGGCGGGAGGCCGGGAACCCGGAGTCCCGGAGTATGATTCTTCCAATACGGTAGCCGATTTCCGGTATTCCACCCACCTCCCCGCTCCTTCACCCCTTCGGTTGTCTTGATCTCGCCGGTGGTCGCGCACGCGAGGTGTTCGACGAATCGCCTGCGTGCTCGCGCCGCCCACTTCGTCGTCCTCCTCGTTTTGCGTTCGGTCTTTTGGTTTGCGGTTTCTCCTCACTCCTGATTCCTGCGCTGTTGTCTTCGCAGCGTCCGCGCATCCGATGGCGCCGCCGCCGTCGTGGTCGGACATCCCGCTGGAGCTGGCCGGCCTGGTCCTCCGCCACCTGCCGGCGCACCTGGACCGCGTCCGCTTCGCCGCCGTGTGCCCCCAGTGGCGCGCCGCCGCGCGGGGAGGTCCCCCTGCCCTCGCCGCTGCCGCTGCTCACGCTCCCAGACGGCACCGTGTACAGCCTCCCTGGGAGCGGGCCGCTTCGCTTCCCCGGCTACACAGGCAGGCACGAAGCCAGCGGTGGGGCCAGGGGGCTCTAGCCCCCCCTACCCATCGTGCGCATGTGGAGCCTCCTTAAGTCCTCTCTTAATGTCTCTATTCTTTTGTTTCAGTCCCTCCTAAATTTTTTTCTGTCTTCGTCACTGTACACAGGCTATGCTGAGGCCTGCCGCAACTGGCTGGCCTTCTCAAACGACGACGGCTCCTTCCTCAGGGACCCGTTCTCCAACGCCACCGTGACACTTGCTCAGCTGTTCCGCGTCCGAGTCCCATGTCGCCTCGGTGAGACACGCGTCTCATGGATTGAAATTGAGGAGCGCCCCGAGAAGCTTACTATGTACAAACCGGTATTTTGCTCCCGTCAACTCATCGCCACATTCATCAGGTTTCAGAACAGCACTAAGGTTGCAGTGTGCCAGCCAGGGGCGGCCTCCTGGTGGTCGGTACATGTGGATCACCCGTTTGAGCTGTCTGATGATATGGCATTCCACCAAGGAAAGCTCTACATCCTCAATGACTACGATCATGGCCTTTTTGCAATGGACATCAGTGTGGACCACAGAACGGGAGATCCATGGGTTTGTCAAGTTCAGCGGGTTATCAGCAGCGTCCTGATTCCTCGTCCATTAATTGTGGGCATATGCCAAAATGTACCCCAGAAGATGCTCTACCTGGTCGAATCCGAATCACATGTCACGTTGCTGATGGTGCACATGAAGACATACGGCAAGGGGATGATAGGACCCAGATGGTTAGTGGCGGACACATTTATCCGATCCGTGTGGGATTTTGAGGTGTTCATGGCGGACTTCCAGCAGTCAAATTGGACCAAGGTAACGACCATGGGCGATGACAAGGTGCTTTTCCTGCGGAGGCGGTGCTCCAGGTTCATTCGCGTCTCTCCGGAGGAGATGCCGGGGGACCGCATCATCTTCCTGGACAAAGACGATGAGGATCATGACTGGTACGAAGATTGGGGCTCTGCCTCTGATTCTTGCAAGGTCTATGACATGAGAGATGGCACTGTCTCGCCCTTTGTACCAAATGTGCATTGGGAGCGTCACTCTGTACCTGCAACGTGGCTCTTCCCTCAGGTCTGAAGTGATGCTGTCACTGAGATTGCCGGCTGTTAAATGCTTTGGTCGGTGCTTATCACTGATCTCAGTAAGCCTGGTGTTTATATTTTCATGCTCAATTTGTCAGTGTCATGGTCGGGCCCTCGCCGGAGAGGACGATGGACCGAGGCTACGAGCTACGTAGCCGAGGGCCAGCTATCCGAGGGTTTGACGCCCTTGACAGTCAGCCTGTTGCTTGAGGGTAGTGATTTCAACTTACTACATGGGTATATCAGTCTGATCTGAAACGTGTTGGATGTTAATTAGGATATATCTATTATGTTATTTTGGGTTGGAAGTGGAATGGTCCATGTGGGAACTGTGGCAAGCTTATATTATAATGCAATCATCTTATGGCTTGGATGCTTTTCTTGTCCATGTAATTAGTCGCATGTTCCTGAAGCAAATGGAATGTATGCGCTTTCTGTGAACTACCATCTGAATCGATTTTGTGATCCGTAATGCATGCCATTGAGCTTCAGATCAACATGCTTTTGTGATCCGTAAGTGTGTTTCCCCTGGAATGATTGCACGCTGTTCAGTCCTCAACTCAACCAAACTCCTGATGGTCTTACGAGTAATCTGATATATCAGTGGGTACTGAAGAGGTGAAAAAAGAATGGGAGTTTGCCATGAATCTGAATGAACTGAAACTCTTTTGCTCGAAAAGAGGTAGTCCACATTTTGTTATTGTACAAAAAAAACAAAATACATGCTTTGTTTTGCGAGAAAACAAAATACATGCTTTTGTGAAGCTAAAATGTTGCAATACTGGGGCAAACTAAAAATTGAAAGGATATGTCAGAGAAAAAAACAAATATTGCAATACTATGATAGGCAAACTCAGAAAAAAAATGAAGAAAAAAACAAATATTGCAATACTATGATAGGCAAACTCAGAAAAAAAATTGTCTGAGCCCAGGTTCGAACTGTGGACATTTAGTGTGTGAGACTAACGTGATAACCAACTACACCACGAAAAGGTCTACTTAGTCCCCCACCTTTCATACTTGGTCTACTTCACCTCCCAACTATGAAACCGTCTGTTTTACCCCCTGAACTTTCTAAAACCGTCTATTTTACCCCCTGGGAGGTTTTTGACAGCGGCTTGCTACAGTAACAGTGAGTCTGCTACAGTGCATTGGTTTTGCTACGGTGCCTGTGGTTTGAATTTTCTATTTTCGGTGACTTTTTGAAAAATCGTAGTAAATCATAGAAAAATCATAAAATGAAAAATCTAATTTTGTTGGACTTCACATGAGTAGATCTACATAGTGAATATATAATACGGTATGCTTTAGTATAAAATTTTTGCTGTAGCTTTAGATTAATTAGAAAATCTAATTTTGTCTGTAATTAATTGGAATAATTCATAGCTGCAGCTTCTATAGTCCAATTGTGGTGAAATTTTTATGGTACGCTAATTATTGTATGCTTGAACTATAGTAAAAATTTCGTACTCATTGGACTATGTATAACTTAGTTATAGATAAATTCTAATTAATTACAGATAAAATTGGATTTTCCAATTAATCTAAAGCTACAAAAAAAATTTATACTAAAGCATACCGTATTATATATTCACTGTGTAGATCTACTCATATGGAGTCCAATAAAATTAGATTTTCTATTTTATGATTTTTCTATGATTTACTATGATTTTTCAAAAATTCATCGAAAATAAATAGAAAAAAAGAAAGTTCAAAACCACCAACACTGTAGCAACCCACCGTTACTCTAGCAGACCCGCTGTTACTGTAGCAAAACCGCTGTCAAAAAACCGCCCAGAGGGTAAAATATACGGTTTTAGAAAGTTCAGGGGGTAAAACAGACGGTTTTATAGGTGGGAGTGAAGTAGACCAAGTATGAAAAGTGGGGGTTAAGTAGACTTTTTCAAACTACACCACCCAGGCAAGTTGTTTATGACATGATTAAAGTATATTTAATACATAATTGTGTTTTGCTTTCTATTTGGTGAGTGAGTGGACTTTCTCCGTTTTGTGACGGAGCGATCCAAGACACCTCGCCACCGGCGGCGGCGACCCATCCGACCCGGGTCCCCGCAATGGGGAAGAGGAAGAAGGAAAGGACGGTCAAGGAACCCCGCGAGAACCACTACCTCAATCCACGTTCTCAGCCCTCCATCTCCACCCCCGAACACAAACGCCGAGGCCCTGCCCCGGGCACCGGCTCCGGCTCCGAGTCCGACCCCTCGCCGCCGTCCACTCCGGACTCCGTTCGCCGTCTGATCGATCCATACTCGAAGCCCCGCCTCATCGCCATCCTCGCGGAGGCGGCCACGGCCAACCCCGCGCTGCGCTCCCGCCTCGGCTCCGCCGCCGCCGCGTCGCCCTCCCACCGCCGGCTCTTCGTCCACAGCCTTCCGCCGCACGCCGACGGCGCCGCGCTCGCGGAGGCGTTCTCCCGCTTCGGGCCCCTCGCGGCCTGCCACGCCTTCGCGGACCGCGCCTCGGGCCGCTGCAAAGGGTACGGCTTCGTGTCCTTCGCCTCCCGCGCCGCCGCGCGCCGCGCGCTTCGGGAGGCCCCGCGCGTCACCGTCGCCGGCCTCCCCATCTCCGTCCAGTTCGCCTCCGCCGGCCCCGACCCGTCTGGCGGTGGCGGGCGGCGGGTGTACGTGACCAACGTCGCGCCGGACGCCAGCGCGGAGCGGCTGCGCGCGTTTTCGGGGAGCTCAGGGCGGGCCGTTCGGCTTCGACGCCGACACCGGGGCGTCCCGCGGGTACGCGCTGTTCGTGTACCAGGCGGCGGCCGGCGCCGCGAAGGCGGTCGAGGAGCCGTACCTTGTGTTCGAGGGGCGCACGCTGCATTGCCAGGTCGCCAACGAACCCGCGCGCAAGATCAAGGCACCCCTGGCGCCTCCACCGGCGGTGGTGACAGCTTCGGCTGCCGGAACGCCACCACCGCGGGTGGTACGGCCACCCGCGCGGCAGCTGGTGCTTGATGCCGCCGCGGCCGCTGGCGTGGTAGACCTTGCAACTTACGCTCGTGACCCAGCACAGGCTGCAGCGTTGCATGGCCAGAATCCTGCTCCCGCATTGACCACTGCATTGGCGTCCGGGTCTGCCGCTGCCATTCCCCCCACTCAGGCAGCTGTGTCTGCCAATGGAATCAGTAGTGGCCTCACCAAAACCGGCGGCTGTTCGACCAAGTGGCGGCCCAGGACTGCTTGGGCCTTACAAACCACCATCCTTGCCAATGGTGTCAGTGTCATCCTCATCAGGGAGGAAAGGGACAAAGATGGGCAGCTGATGGATTTCCACTTTCCAGGATACTTATGGAGTGCTGGTAATTTGTAACCTTCTCTTGCTGCCAAAAATGACCTTTTGGTTATTTTACTTGCGCGAATTGCAATTGGTTTAGTGCCCTTTATATTGATTTAGGCTTGATTTATTCATATCTTGATATTGGTTTGCAGAGATGGACGTACGGACGCTGCAAATCTTAGTTGTGCTCAAGCTCAAGAGGCCTTCAGAAAGTATGTCAATGGCTTCTGTTTTGTAACCCTGAGACTTGGGTGTATTGCAAATCTAGTTGTGTGATCCTCCATTTCATGGAACTGTGTAGCGTTTCACACTTTCACTTGCCTTATAACCGTCTCATCTATCAGAAAATTATAAAATGTATTATCGTTCTTAAACCTGAGCCAGTTTTGCCTGTTAGCAATCACTATCAGCATTTAGCTTCTGCGGTCTCCCAGGGGTCAGAAAATATTGGTTCCTTGCATTGTTTTGACATGGGTTTACTTTAATTGGTGCACTATCTGATAGACTGATGGGCAGTGGGGGTATCAAATTTGTGATGGGATCGTTCTGAAATTGTGATATGCTATGTCCTGGAGTTGAAGGGCATAATTGTGATATGTTGTGCGATTTGTTTCCATTATTCCTTTGGACTCACCAAGGGTGATAGAAAACTTAGATCTCCGAAATGAAGAAACAAAGTTTCTTCCTTAGTGTCTCCTGTCAATTTTAAGTTTAGTGTTTAGTTGATTGGTGTACAAGTTTAGTATCTCCCATTACATTCTTTTCAGTAGATAGATTTTCATGTTTGTTATGTGATGTTCTAAGTTCAATTGGTGCCATCTGGTTGTCGATTTGGTCAAATGATCAATTGTTGCTATTCGAAAGTACTAAAATTTGTTGTGCAATAATGTCTACAAATAATTATTTGTCAGTTCATGAAGCTTTGATACATACCATCTTGCAAGGATAATTATTTGTCAGTTTATGTCGCCCTCCAAACTAGAGGCCCTCCAGGCGCTCTTCGCTCCAGGCTTCGATCCGGTTGCCATGGAGCTGAACCTCACTGGCTTCGAGGATGACGCTCTTTACCCGTTTAGCCGCTGAGCTCAGGGTCTCCGGGGGGCTTGATCCTTCTCTTGGTCGCTAAGTTTTTTCTTTTGTAAATCACAACTGTGTGATCTCTGTCAGTCTTTGACTCGGTAATCAAAATTTCCGTTCCAGCTTTAATTTGTAAAACTCTACTTCTGCTTAATGAATACCGTGGACAAAAAAAAAAAGGATAACCACATCACATTTTTTCTTTCATGCATTCATTTCGGACAGAATAAGCTATTTCGTTTGCCTGCTGTTTATTGATGTAATACAGAACACACCAACCTAAATCTGCAGCATACAAATATAAAACAACCTGGTTTGTATTCAATATATTTAATATGTATCAATTAGTACATGTTGTAGTACATGAGAAAGAACTGATGCGAGGCTGTGATCAATGGCATTGTACACTATGTGGTTCTACTGTTGAAGTAGGAAAATTAACTGAATGAACATGATAGCATTTCCATTTCCATTCATTGCAAAAATAAACTGTTCCTCCTTCAGAAACTGCCTGTATTATGTACAAGGTCACATAACCCGTCCTGCTTAGTAACAGTATTTTCGGTCTTCTATGGTGCTACAAGGAGTCTAGGACTACTTTCTGCTGATGTATTACAGTGCTTCTGTTGATATGCCGATTAAAGCATACAGCACAGCAGGCAGAGTAGCAAATACAGCTGTCTGCATGGTACGGTGTCACGGATGGCATTCGGCATTGCGAATGCCTCTATGGACCATGAAAGCTCAATTCCACCTCTTTGAGTTTTTAAGCGACTTTGATTTTTGTTTGCTTTGTTGGAAGGCCTGCATCTTCTGCTTCTTTCTGACGGCTTTCTCTGCCTGCATTAGAGTTCAGAAAACGAAAAGGATTGTTAGACTGGCACACCAAAGTAAACCAATGATACAGTTCACACCTGAAGTGGCATAAATATTTACCTTGGACATTTTGGACTTAGCTTTTACTTTGGGGGCTTTCTCCTCGAGCTCTTCCTCACGGGCAAGTTCCCTTTCTCTGGCTTCAAGGTTCCTTTCAAGGTAATACTGCAAACATTTGATAAAGAAAAAACTTCATCATTAATGGTTATCTCATCTTCCAATGACCTAGACAATCACATTAATTTGATGCTAATTTATCACTGAATGGCTGGAACCATTATGATTTTGTTTCCCAATTGGGTCATGTCAGATTCAGCATGGGAACTTTTTGACACTAGATAGATTTCTTAGTTCTTCTCTTTCACTGCATAGTTTCTGTCATACTAATCTCGTACATGACCATCTAATAGTTTCATTCAGAATGACAATACAAATCACTTATGCCATGTTAAGCAGAGAACACTCTAGATGGATGCAATCAGTATTAAGGGGAACTATTACATGCAAAGAGTTCAACATATAGGTAATGCAAGTTTCTAAGATCATAGGACAGCTTACATTGTAATCTCCTTGATAGTCTTGGATAGTCTGATCTTTCACTTCAATGACTCTGTTCACAATTTGTTTTATAAAGTACCGGTCATGAGAAACTGTTATTACAGTACCTGTATATTCTGATATTGCCTCCTGTCATGCATGCAAAAAGTTATTAGGACTGCATGCTAGAAAATTTCCTCAATCCCACATGAGAGAGAGAGATGAGGAACTGATAGATCATAAAAAATGATTATTGTATAAAACGAGAACTGTGTCTGACCTCAAGCATTTCTTTAGATGGGATATCAAGATGGTTTGTCGGTTCATCCAAAATGAGTAAAGTAGATGGAGTCACCATGAACTTGCAAAATGCAAGCCTTGCCTAAGAAATCATAAATAAAGGGTGAGCAAATGTAAACAGGCCAGTAATACTGTTCTACAAAAAATCATTGTCAACCACCAATGGAAAACATTAGGCAGAGCTTATAAAGGTGACTTGTGAGGAGTAAAAAACTAAAAAATAAATACTGTACTGAAAACGTGCATTACCTTCTCTCCACCACTTAAAAACTGAACTTTTCTATCCAGCATGTCATCCCTGAAGTTACAACGGCCAAGGAGACCTTTGATATCATCAAGTGTCCAGTCCTCTGCAGCTTCTGCTACAGTGTCTAGCACAGTCTTCTCTAAATCAAGAGCTTCTGCCTGGTAGAACATCATATCCCATTAATCTAATTGGAAAAGGACAACTTTTCTTGTATTTATTCAGTAGGAGTATGACTAATAACCAAGTGCCCCCATGTCTGACATCTTATCTAGACAACCGCAAGAGAAGATAACAAGCAGAGTAACTCTATTTACCGTAACTCTGTTTACCTGATTCTGCTCAAAATAGTTTGGCAACACATTATGGTCCCCAAGAAGCACCTCACCACCTTGTGGCTTCTCCATCCCCAAAATAAGTTTAAGCAATGTGCTCTTTCCACAACCATTGGGCCCAATAATAGCTATCTTTTCACCTCTCTCTACTAAAAGATTAGCATTGTTGAACAAAGTCTGGACAAACAACACAGCAATCAGGATAGATGCAAAAATTTGATGTAGAGAATATCACAGTATACAAATTCAGAAAACTAAAATTTTGGAAGAAATGGCCAATGGGCATTTACACAACGATGCTGACCTTATCCTCAAATCCGAATTGAAGATTGTTTATTGTCAACACAGTTCTCCCACTTCTTCCACGCTCAGGGAATCTGATCTTTAGCTGCTTCCTTTGGAAAGGTTTCTCAACCAACCCTTCCTTTTCAAGCTTCTCCAATTTCTGTTGAAACGAGATAAAAGTTAGCAGTCACACAAAAAATGTGTGGAAATATATGAAAAGAAATAGCAGCTAAAAATACAATTCGGTCACAATGATTTGTTGCAAGCTTCCAATGAGCAATCCATGTAGTTACCTTTTGCTCGCTGGAAGCACGCCCAGCATTAACTCCAGCACCAAGTCTGTTTATCAGCTCCTTTGTCTGTTCAATCTCCTTCTGCTGCTTCTCCCACGCAGCATACTGTGCCTGCACTGCTACTGCCTTCGCTAGAATGTACTCTGAATAGTTACCCTTGTATGTCTTGGACACGCCAAATTCAGTTTCCACTATCTTTGTACACAACTGATCAAGAAACGCCCTGTCATGAGATATAATGACCATCGGCACATCCTGTGTCTTAAGATAGCTCTCCAGCCACTCAACGGTATCCAAATCGACATGATTCGTAGGCTCATCAAGCAAAAGCAAATCAGGGTCCTGCACAAAATCGAATTTACAATGTTATTAACAAATTGGGACACTATGCTTACAACATTTAAAACTAAAAGCAGTTGCTATCAATAACCCAATGACAATCTATCAGAATTAACTGCCAATTCGCCACAATGCAATTCCATTTATAGTCATCACAATTCCTAACATTGTAAGTTTGCAAGGATTATGCATGATGTAAAGGTTAATTAATGTTTATATATACCTGAAGAAGTATCTTGCCAAGAGACATCCTCATTTTCCACCCACCACTGAAGGAGGCGACGAGGCGGTCGGCGTCCTCAGGCATGAATCCGAGCTCTGGCATGAGCTTCTGCACCTTGACGTCCACCATGTCGAGGTCGACGTCCTGGGAGCGGCGCTGCAGCAGGTCGAGCTCATCGAGGAGCCGGCCCATGAGGTCCATGTCCTCGGTGGCGCCCTCGAGCGCCGCCTGCACCTGCTCGAGCCGGCGCTTGACTTCCATCTCCTCCTGGAAGGCGCTGAAGAACTCCTCCCTGACGGTGCGGGAGGCGGAGACCTCGAACTCCTGGCTGAGGAAGGCGATCTTCATGTTGTCCTTGGCCTTGACGACGGCGCCGCCGTCGGCCTGCTCGAGCCCGGCGATGATGCGGAGCTGCGTCGTCTTGCCCGCGCCGTTCACGCCGACGAGCCCCACCTTCTCGCCGCGCTGCACCTCCCAGGACACGTCCTTGAGCACCGTCACGCCCTTGTAGGACTTGGAGATCCCCTCCAGACGCACCCCGGACGGGATGCTAGATGCGCCGCTGCTGCTGCCGCCCGACCGCTTCTTCTTGGTCCCGGCGCCGGCGGCGGAGGGGTCGGAGGAGGTGAGGAGGGAGGAAAGGTCCTGGCTTTTGGCGTCCTCTTTCTCCTCCGTGGTTGTGCTGGTGGAGAGGGAGGATGAGGAGGAGGTGGTGAGGCGGCAGTATAGGGGGGCATGGCGGCGGCGGCGGGATGTGGGGACGGCGCGGGAGGAGGACGGAGCGGAGGGGAGGAGTGAGGAATGGAGGCGGAGGGAGCGTACGAGCTTGCCCGAGAGGAGGTCCATGGCGGCCATGGAGTTCTCCGTCTCTGGGAGCTTGCTCTGTTTTGGGTGGAGGGAGAGCGGCCACACAGCACGGCCCGAACCAGGGGAGAGTGTATGGGTGAGGAAGGAGGAGGGGTACAAGAAGAAAGATTTTACTAAACCAATTTTGGTGCGTAATTTTCAGGTTCTAAACAATGACCTTCAATTTTTTAAATCTCAAAAGTTATCTTTATCATTTGTTTTGCTTTGGGATTTTTAGGATAAATAAAATTCCTTCGTGCAAAAATCTAGCTTTTCACAGGAAAGGGGAGTAATGTATTTCTTTTTCCATTGAGTTTTCTTTCCCCAATTGCTTTAATGTGGTCTCAAAAATCTTTGGGGATAGGGTCTAGAAACTATTGGTGTGTGATATTGACGCGGTAAAAGGATCAGTAATAGTGTTTTGGTTTTATGTCTTGATTTTTTTTTATGAAAGCCTAGTTTCAGATTCTTCTAGAGAGGCAAAGAAGTAATAGTTTTATTTTTCCTTTGAGGTTTCTATTTGTTGATTTCATGTGGTCTAAATGTTTTGGGAGGGTAAAAATAGGTACAAGTTTTCTCCCCATGAATTTCCCACAATTGAGGAGTAGTTATTGGCAAGCAACAGTCACCACAAGGGGTATTTTTGAATGATCTTTCTAAAAAATCATTATGCCCTGTTCGTTTATTTCGGAACGGGCCGTTCCGGGGTCGTTCCGCTTGGAACGAAGCAGCCTGTGTTGAAAACTGGAGTATTCTGGCCAGGATCTAAACCTGGTCTGGCCGTTGTTGAACGAGCCCTAAGAAGGTTCGCTTCGAATACTCTCTCTTCTCTAAACTTGCATCTGAATTCTTGTTCTATTTTTGTTTATGTTAATAGAGTACTCCCTCCGTCCTGGATTAAACGCACTTCTACGTTTCAAAAATTTTCCCACAATAAAAGATCACTATAGGGTCTAGTAGGGTCTGTAGCAGCCTAAAAATGTCAGCTGACTAGCTGCAAGGATCAGCAACAAAATAAAATAATGGACATAGAAAAAAAGGAAAAGTGACAGGGAGTACGTGGAAGCCTTTGGACCACTCGTTCCCTTTCCCTTGCCTGTAGACCGCACAGCAGGCGTGCGCGAAGAGGTGCGGGTCCGCGGGTGATAGGATGTATTTTTACACATAATATTGATATGCGTGCACAATTCTAGACGTGCAAATATAATGGGACGGAGGGAGTATCTCTTTTGCTTTTGTTTAGAAGGAAATGGGAGGCACTCAAGCTTGTTTTTTTCCCCCTTTGACTTTTCCATATGTTGTTCAGTATGCTTGGGTACATTTTTGGAGTGAGCAACCTCGCAATCAAGAAAAGAAAAACCTAGAACTTTCTGCTGAGGATTGAACATCTCTGGTTCAGCGTTTTATGGAACTTCGATGACGAAAATGATGCCCTTTTGTGTTTATGAATGCGTCCCCTGACGATGGGCTGGGAAATTCCTGTGGCCTGTGTTCATTCATGGGTTCCTACGAGGCCGCGGTGGACCGCACTGCCGTCTGCCGGGCCGAGCGGGACCCAGACGTGTGGCCGCGGGAGGAATCGTGTGGAGCTGGAGCTTCGCGGCCACTGGCTGCCACCCACGTGGCGATCGCGAGCGCGCTGGAGATAAGCAGCCATCCGGAATCCGGATCCGGTCCATGGCTCGCGCTGTGGTCCGCTGATGATCACAATTAGCAAGCCAATCATTTGGGTCGATTTTGAGAAAGGAGACGAGGATATTATTATTCTCGCCACAATCTAGGTATTTTATTTTCTTTGAGAATTAGAGTATGTTTGTTACAGGAGCAAATTGGTAACTAGGAAAAAATTGGCTTAAATTAGCTCTAATTCATCCAAAATGGAATACTAATTGGTGGACTAATTTTTCAATAAGTCTTCAACTAGTTGTTAGTCAATTTAATAGCTAACCTCAACTAATTTAAGCTGATATTTAGCCTAACCTCAACCAGTCCTAGGCTCCTAGCTCATCTAAAACAGGCCCTCGGTGTGTGTATGTGAAGGCACGTAGTTCGCATCGCTCACAAACACACACGTAATGTAGATGTGATTATTGTCGCTCTTCTCTCCAAGGGCGTTTTAGCTGATTGCTCCGAGCTTATTTAGAGCAAGGCTAATAATACAGCCGGTTGCTGACTACAAGAATCCTTACAGCATATCGATCTCTCAGTCCACCCATATAGCAGTTAGCTCTTCAGCATTAATATATGATCCACCTGTCTCTCTCACAGAGTTTCTCGATTCCTGTGTCTAAGCCGACTGTAAGCTTACAGTCCGCTTCTTCTCTCTTTTCTCTTCTCTCTCCTCTACGTCAATATTTAGCCTGCTTATAATCTGCTATTATACTTGCTCTTAGCAGCTCCACCTGTAAGCAATGGCTGGAGTAGTTCTGAGCAAATTTTAGTAGAGGCCACGTATATTCGATTTGGGTACCTTATGAACGCATTTAAAGTATTAGACCGATAAATCTTAAAATTGATCAAATCCCAACTAGCGGCCCTCTATTGACAGACACATCTCACTTGCTAATACAGAACTAGTGTTGAGCCAAAAAGATACAAACTCGAGTGGATAAGTTCTAGCTAGCATTAACAACATTCTGGTTTGGAGGCTCGGTTGGTTGATGAAATGGCCGTGTTGTGGACTGCCTGTGGAACGTGGATTGTCCATCAGGATCATCTAAAGCTTTTGACAGGCAGAAGCACGCAATGAAAAAAGCAAGAGCAAAAATGGGAGTATAAGACTATACACCTAAGCAACTCGAACACGAAACGTTAATTGAGTTGGGTCGAATCACGAATGGAAGGCGGCTGCCTACGTGGAGTCGTGGACGCCCATCTCCGCGATCGGTGGGCCATCTCGTGATAAATCGATGAACTAAACTGAGGATTTATTTTTTTTTGCAAAAACCGAGCATCTTCTGAAGGAAAAAGTACATATTACCTTCATCAACTTTCGCGAAAGTTCACTTTTGTCCCTAGACTCCAAAATCGGGCAAAACACCTCACTCAACTTTTAAAACCATTCATCTTACATTCCTGGCCCTGTTATAAGCGGTTTTGAAGATGGTTTTATCTTTTTTTTATTTATTTCAGTTTAATATTTGAAAAATCATAGTAAATCATAGAAAAATCATAAAATAGAAAATCTAATTTTGTTGGACTCCACATGAGCATATCTATACAGTGAATATATAATATGGTATGCTTTAGTATAAAGTTTTTGCTGTAGCTTTAGATCTATGCTTTTCTGTAATTAAATGGAATAATTCATATCTGTAATTTCTATGGTCCAATTGTGGTGGAATTTTTATGAAGGGCTAATTCTTGTATGCTTAAACTATAGTAATAATTTCATACTCATTGGATCATGCATAACTTAGTTATAGATTTTATTTAGATTTATACTTGTTAAATATAAATAAATCTATAACTAAGCTATACATGATCCAATGAGTATGAAATTTTTACTACAGTTCAATCATATAATAAGTAGCTCACCATAAAAAAATTCATCACAAATAGACTATAGAAACTGTAGCTATAAATTATTCCAATTAATTACAGAAAAGCATAGATCTAAAGTCACAGCAAAAAAATATACTAAAACATATCTGTTGACACAAAAATATGGCGATGTGATCAACACACAGCAAGCCAGATGATTTGAGTGGAACGAGACTGATATTTACTTGTCTTCAACATAAAACCAGTCAATTCTGAAAACCCAACGACGTGCCAGTCAATTTAATCTTCAATTGACAAGGAAAGAAAATCTTATCAGTAATTTAAAGTGGAACATGTTGGTGTTGCACGAGACAGTTCTAAATGTATGGCTAGATAGCCGATTCAATAAGGCTATCGACTAAATAGTCGATATCCGACGTATTCATGAAATAAAGATATTTAAATAAAGAATTATTGGCTAATATTAAATGATAATGATATAAAGCAAAATAATCGATGCTCATGTAACATCAGAAAAGCATCATCGGCTAAATGGAACATGATCGATATAAAGCGTCGAGCCGATAAGTTTGATGAAAAGAGTATAACATGCGAACAAATCGACTGTCTAATATAAATGAATCTACAAACAGTTTGAATCTAATCTATTATCATCAACAGTGAGGTTCGATCTGATCGATGCAGCTATGATAATGATAACAAACTAAAGCCAAAGAATATATAAAACCATCTATATGTTGATAGATTCATGAAAATATGTTATATACGTGAGAGTATAGGCAAATCGGCTAAAATAGCCGATGTAGTCATAGCAAACAAACATAGTACATATCTTGACCATGAACAAGACCACTAATCGATAATTTCTAATCCAAAGTCTTACCAGTGAGGTTCGACCAGATCGATGCAGCAATGGTAGTGTCATTAGATTAGATCTTATTAATTAGTGACTTTATTTAAGATTGAAATATGTCTTTGGATGCATACTATGTTTGATTGGAATAGAGATAAAACAACTGATCTAGCGAAATTAAACCATCAATTATAAGATTTAAAGCATGACCAGGTCAAAACACGACCAATTAAGATGATATGATGCCGATCTATCTCTCTCTCAATCGGGTAATTTTATTATAATTAATAAAATATTAATTATAATAAGATCGATAACTGGTGAATTAACCAAAAAACAGCAAGAAAAATCTTACTAATCGTAGCTGATTCGATAACTGGTGATATTGTATTAAACAACAAGTTATTTAACACAAGATCGATAACTTTGATCTATATTATGATTCGTAAGAGATCAATCAGCTGATACAGCCTTACAAACTACGATACAGATCGATAACTAACTTATATTATGACTCATAAAAGATCAATCAGTTGTTGCAGCTTTACAAGCACAATACAAGTCGTGACGGTACTCACAAGCAAGCTAGAGGTCGATCAGTCAATGCAGCCCTATTTGCTGAAGAACTCGTCGAAATCTACAGTACTCCTACTCCTAATGCAATAGCGAAAGCCGAAAAGATTGTATTGATTGTGTTCATTTTTTTACAATAACCAGGGTCTAATATTTATACCCGGGACCTAAATATGAATCCTACTCAAATACGGCTCATTACAATTCTTAGAATAAAAGAAAACTTGCAAACTTAATAATAACTTGGACCCTAATTTTTCTTATTTATAGAGTCCGACACATCTTACTGGCGCCATTCAATTATAGCCCATTGACGCTGTCTGCTGACGTCATTTATAAAATAGCCTATTCTAACATCGCATCTAAATCAGCTGATACCAATTCACATCTAATCGATTCCTTGATGACACAATCCTAGAAGCTTTGAGTTCCCACGTTCTTCTTTCCAAAATTTGGTGTAAACACATACCCCTCAATTTTAGGATAAAAATAATTTTATTCCAAAATTTTCTATTCATCTGCTCACCATGTTACGACTGCTCATTCTAAAATATACGCGTGACTCCTGATTTCTTAGACCAAATTCTATATAATTCCCCAACAGTATCATTTCCAACTTAGTCGACCTGCTTACTTTTCCCTTTTCTCTTGAGCAAGCTTCAACAGTCAAAACCACTCTAGTTGATCTTCTGCTCTACCAAATTGTTGTTCAAACCACCTTTCTACAACCTTCCTCAAATTCAGATCTATTTCGGCTGCAATGGCGACCAGCAATCACGTTCCTGAGGCATGCCTTCAGATTTCTGTCTTTTAAGTATTAGTCGCTACTTTGTATTTTTCTTTTTTCTTAAATTCATCCCAACTGATTTCTAGGAAATGAGGAACAAAATTTTGATTCCATCAGCTATTGTTCCTAATTCCTATTCTCTTGGACCTATGGGCGATCCTAATCCATCTAATTTTATCAATCAAGAAACCAACCGAATCTCCTTCAAACAATCTGTAATAGATTTATCTTCCTAGAACACTAAAACTCCTTTTAGAAACTGGCTCAAAATGCCTAAAGGATGGAGAGATTGCTTATGTAGGGTATCAAAAAAGAAAGCTGGAGATTGAAAAATTTCTGATTTAAACCAATGTTTGACACTCTCACTGTTTGGAATGGAGAGAAATGATTCACTTCTGATCTCTACATCTTATTTTTGGTCCAACATTTTGAATGCTTTCGTTTTTTGTCACGGTCCAATGACCATTACTTTGGCTGACATCTACATGTTAACCAGCCTTAGAATAATAGGATCAATGCAACCTTATGATCTCTTAAGTGCTGGATCCAAAAAATTAGCCAAAATATCGGACTGCACAGGATGGACAAGTTACATTTTAAATCATATTGGGGATGGATCGACTGTTGATGATAGAGAACATATAGCTTTCTTGAATATGTGGCTGGAAAAATTCATCTTTTGTGGGTCATCCTGTGATCCAACCTATAATCATAAATACTTGGCAGAGCGTTTAGCAACCGGTAATAGAATCCCCCTTGGAAAATATCTATTGGGATCTGCTTATTATCTGATGCACCAAGTAGCTGCCCAATTACTAAAAAATGAACCAGTGCATACCATCAATGGCCCTTGGTGGTTGATACAATTATGGCTGAATTTGTACATGCATAAGATTATAAGACCTAATCTCAGGAATCTGAGTTTCCATTCTTCTAGCTTTGCTGAAGATTATAAAAGAAAAGAAGGAAGAACTCGACAGTGTATGAATTATGGTGAAGCTATATCAGCCATAACAATTGCTGTTGATGTAGGCCACCTTTTTAAGAAATTTTATAGAGGTTTGATGCAAACATCTTGGCCTGGTTGCTTTATGATGAAGATGAAGATAATGAGCTAGTTCTAACAGTTAAATTTTGGTTTGAATTAGGCTATTCAGACGAAACAGCTATTGTAATTTTTAATTGCATCATCAAACCATGTGTGCTGCCTACCGAATTTCACCATGGTCGTGGCAAAATGGCTACTGGTGTTTTTCTCCCAGATAATCTCCCAACTTATGAATTCTATAACCCCTCTTTCGTGGCCCGTCAATTCAGCCTTAGTCAACTACCCCCTCAGCTATTCTTTAGGAATACTCTGAAGCCAAGAGAAGGCATCAGTGAAATAATGAAAGCTTCTAGAGTCTTTCAATTAGGGCCAGATCTTCCTTCTCCTTGTTTATATAAATGGACAAGAGCTACCTTCTCTTCAAACCTGTTTGACTCCTGATGGCAAGAATGCACTCTCACCTCTTCTGCAACTCAATTCATCCTAATTGTTTAGCCCTGGATGACGACTTTGCTTCTGATAGTGAGGTAACTCACCACTTTCCTTTTATAAGGATTATCAAGTTCTCCTGTCAGTTCATCTAACATTTTTTTGTGGGATACTGAATTTGATCCCCCAAGTGTAAACAGGAAAGGGCATCCCATAGAATATTATCCATCATGTCCATCCTCAAGAATGGGATCAACTGCACCCACTCTGAAAAAGTTGATGAAAACCCCAACTACCCTAATAATACTCACATATCAATCTTCAGAACGCAAGGCAACCCAAAATGTAACTCAGAAAACCACCACTGGGAAGAGACTTTGCAGAACAAAATCATCAATTGCTTAGGTAAATTAACTTATCTTCCCTCTTAAGATGATATTCAACTTCTAATTCAATTCCTTTCTTATAGTCATTGACTTTTGTATCTCAATCTGGTTTGGGTGCCGAACTGCTATCCCAAGCACTTAAATCAGCATCTGCTAATCTCTCATATGCTCATTTTATCCTTCTATAACAATTATAAACTAAAAAGCTTCTTGATGCCTGCAGACACTAGCATCGAAAACCCAGAGCCGATTCAATCGGATGTTGAAAAGGATGTTGACACATCATCGACTGTTCCTTCTCCTTAGCCAGGGTCTCTTTTAGAAAAGGTATTGTCTTCCTCTCACCATCCATCTCATTGTCAACTCATTTACTATTTCTAATAAGACTCCTTTTGTTCACATATAGGCACTTAACTTTGTAGCTTTGAGCTATTCTTTCAACTTTGAGGAATATATAGATGAAAGCGAGATAAGCTCATCAGCCATTTCTTATCAAGAAATCTTATCAGATGAGACCAAAAATTGGCTAGAAGACATGCTGTCAATGCTTGAGAGGAACATAGCCGATTTGGTCCAGGATGTAGATCCAATGAGAAGAATCTTCTTAGCCATTAAGGATGATCTGCCCCCAAATCTTGTTGAAGCCTTGATACCTCTGCCCAACATCGAAGATCAAGCTCCCAAGGTGAAAAAGGCTCAAAGAAACCTGACTGACCGTAAAGCTTTGATGGCTAAGAAGAACTCTAACAAGCAGAAAGCCAAAGAATTAGCACAATTGATCGATAATCTGAAGAATTCTTCTTCCAAAATTGAACCAAAACTAACTCAGCTAAGAATTAGGCATGCTGAGCTCGAACAGGAACTGGAAAATGTGAAAGCCACCATTGGCCGTCACGAGTCTAACTTGACTCAGATCCCCAATGCCATCAAACAGAAGAAACAAGAGATGCTGACCAAGGTTAAGGAAGGCAAAGCTATTCGCAGCAGTCTTGAGAGCATTCCCAGATCAGCCAAAGAAGACAAACAACAAATTGTAGAAGTTGATGCTATTCGGCTGAAAGCACTAAGAGCAATTCATGATGCTCTTAACTTGTAATTTATGTTCTAGCATTTGTAGTATATATTTTGTGTAAACCTGATGATAACTATACTCTTCCTGTTGGTCTACTGTACTTCTTGGTTCAGCTAGAATAACCGATTTAAATTAGCCGATTCTCGATTTTGACTTTACTCTAACTTAACTGACTTTGAAAATGGTCCTTTTTGCAAAATCCCTTCAAATTCCTTCCCAGTCATCAACGCCCTGTTCCCCTCGTTATTAGCAAAGCGACGCATCCCCTTCCATTAATTGGGATTGCTTTCACACATTCCAAGACATCTACCATCTCGCCTTCATGGCTATAAGTACCAGCCAAGGGCCTCGGCCTCAAACACATCTGTATCTAAAACTATTTGTCATTCTCTCGCGTCTTTCTACCTTCAAGAACCCTGTAGCAGTCTCTTCTTCTTCCCCTCTCAAGATCCAAACCAAAACTCATGGCTGGCGAAGACAACCGCGACAAGAGGTCCTAGAGGAAAATATGCAATGAGCCAGCACCTCCGCCTCATGAGGTCGGATCAAACGCCTTCTATTTATGACAATGAATCATCTTCTAACTTGTTTATAGGTTCATCCTGAATGATAGACTCCAACCTCTTCCTCCCAGGGCCGATGGGCCCTCTAATGCTGCATCTACCGTCGTCCCCACGCTAGACTCGTCGTTGGACTCCTCCGACTTGTACATTGGCGATGACGCCCGATGCTTCCTCCAGGAGTGGA
The DNA here is from genome assembly GCF_019320115.1 of Miscanthus floridulus. Lineage (NCBI taxonomy): Eukaryota > Viridiplantae > Streptophyta > Magnoliopsida > Poales > Poaceae > Miscanthus > Miscanthus floridulus. The sequence continues at coordinate 107,824,720 of NC_089588.1, read as the reverse complement.
GGGCTGCCAAGGACCGTTATTCTGAGGCAACTCAGGAAAACGATCAACTTGAGATCCATCTTGGGCCTCCTAGGCCGCCCTCCTGGCCATAGAGGAGGAAGCCAACACCGCTCGGGCGAGGTTGTCTGAGTCTGATGCAATGGTGGCGGGTAAGCCTAGTTCTAAGAAAACCCTCATTCTTATCTTCACTACCCTTTTCTCGATAATCTTCTTACCTCTTTGATTGCTAGCCCTGACGGTACAATTAGAAAATCTCCAACTAGCAGTGAACGTAGCTATGGCGGCCATCAACGCCTGGGGCCCTCTGCTCATCAACCGCTTGTACGACATCTCAGCGCGCACCTAGGAGATTGCCCTCCATGGCATTCATTGTGGCGCAGCGGTGGCTCTGGCCGCGGCGCAAGTCTAGACCAGGCACGACCTCCGCACCATGGAGCCGGGCTTCTCGATGGCCGATGATCCCGACATGCACAAGGAGCCGATTGAGGACTTCGACGACACCGCGGTGGTCATTGTGGATATCACACCAGCCCAAGATGTTGTGAACAAGGTGTTCGATTAGTTTGTACTAGGAGCAAACGATGAATGAATAAAGTTTTTGCCTTTTCCTTATGAATTCATCTCTGAAACTACCATAATATAAATCATGATTGTCCTTGTGTGTGTTTTTGCTCTATAGGTAATACATATCGTATCGGCTTTTACCCCTTCGGTTTAATTTTTTTTGAACTAAAGGCGATACCCTCCTGGTACCGGCTATTAGAGCCGACAACTAAATAAATCGGCTATCAAGTATTAATCCAAATGCTAGAATAATACTTCTTTAGAAAATTTTCATTGATTGCTCTATCAAACTCCTCTTCCCCTTCTAGCGTTTTCAAAATATAAGCATTGCTAGGCGTACAACGTTTAATCCGATAAGGACCTTCCCAATTAGGCAACCATTTACCAAACCTGCTATCTTTAGACCCAATCGGCAATCTTACTTTCCAAACTAACTCTCCTTCATAAAACTGTTTGTTCTTAACCTTTTTATTATAATGCCTTGCAATCCTTAATTTATTGACCTCAATATTTTCAAGAGCGAGCAGCCGATGACAACTTAAGTCCTCTAAATCATCCATCATAAGGTTTTTATAGACTTCGGCTATCAAATCATTTTGCAATGTAACACGTCTTGATCCAGTCTAAATCTCCCAAGGGAAAACCGCATTATGCCCATATACTAACTCATAAGGTGATGATTAATCGATCCATGACAAGCCATCCTATATGCCCACAATGCTTCATTAAATGTCAGGTACCACCTCCTTGGTTGCACTTTAATTTTCTTCTTAATCAACTTAATCAAAATTTGATTGGATGCCTCTGCCTGGCCATTAGCTTGAGCATAATAAGGAGAAGAATTTAGTAATTTAATTCCCATACAGGCAGCAAAATCTCTGAATTCTTCTGATGTGAACATTGTCCCTTAATCAGTAGTAATGGTTTGAGGAATCTCAAAACGATAAGCAATATGCTCCCTGACAAAATCAACCATATTCTTTAAAGTTACTGTTTTCAAAGGAATCACCTCAACCCACTTGATAAAATAATTTGTTGCTACTAATATAAACTTGTGCCCTCTACTTGAAGGTGGAAAAATCTAGCCAATTAAATCAATTCCCCAGCCTCGGAATAGCCATGGCTTAATTATTAGGTTCATAGCTGATGCAGGTGATTTCTGAACATTACCAAAACGCTGACAATCTTGACACCCCTTGAAATATTCAAAATAATCTTCTAATATTGTTGGCCAGAAATATCTAGACCTGCGAATAACCCATTTCATTTTATGAACCGATTGATGAGCTCCGCATATTCCGTCATGTACTTCTCCCATCAATACTCTTGCTTCGTCTTGACTTAAACATTTAAGCAAAACTCCATCGACTATATTGTAATACAACTGATCATCTAACAAAACATACTTAGTTGATTTATATCTCAATTAACTGGTAAGCTTCTGTGATGGATTCTTGAGGTAATTAGCTATTTCAACTCTCCAATCATTAGCCAAGGTCTCACTACTTAAGATTTCTTGGAACACTCGATAGCCTGACGTATTCTGAGCTAACCGATTGGCCTATTGATTTAGTGCTCTTAGAATATGCTAAAAAGAAGTAAGGGAAAACTCCTCAAGTAACTTTTGACATTCATCATGGTATCCCTTCAGAATATCATCTTTACATTCATACAGGCTGATCAACTGATTAATAACTAGCTGTGAATCTCTAAATATTTCAATTGACTCGGCCTTTACTTCCTAAAGAAGTTGAAGTCCCATAAAAATAACTTCATATTCTGCTTGATTATTGGTGGTCATTGGTTTGGTTTGAAAGGCAAACTCAAAACTTGCCCCCCGAGGTGAAATAATAACAATACCAATGCCACCACCTTGCTTACACGATGATCCATCAAAGAATAATGTCCAAGACATAGTGTGGCAGAACCGCCTAATCTAATGTCTCCCAGGAGTACTTGTCTTTCATTAGACACTAAGTACTCAAGGGAGGACACCAAATTATGCGGTTCCGTCGAGCACACCCAAATTGAGAACCCAAAAATCCACATTTTTTCCATCAAGATCACAAATGAGAGAGTAAAGCTTACATCATTATTAACCATTTCTTACATAACTTTCCATGCAACATCAGATTATAATATTCATTGTTTATAATAGAGGAATATGATCATGTTATCGGAGTTATGAACAATTTAATTTAACAGCGGAATATAAATATGTGAACAGAGTTACAGTGGAAGAAATATCTATTCATGACATGATGAAGCATTGATATGTAAACTATGACAACATATTATAAAACTTTCATTTATAAAAACATTTAGTAAGAGTTATAAATAAAAACTATGATCGCAGCGTAAAGGAATCCTCTCTGAGCCCACCAGGAAGAATCCACACACAAGGATCAGCTCTTGCATCCACCTATCACCTGCAATAGGGGAAAATAAAACCCTGAGTACTCAATTGTACTCAGCAAGGCTTATCCGACAGGAGAAAGGAAAAGACTCTAAGGATATGCAAGGCTATTTGGCTTGTGGGTTTATTGCATCTGTAGGAAGCATTACTAAGCGTGCATCCTTATATTCAATTTTATTAGCAGTCATCATTAGTTTATTAACCAACCATTCTATGTAAGCACCTGTGCTACTTTCAAGCAGGTGGTAAGTAATTAGATTTCCTTTTACCATCTTTCATCTTCCAGTTCTTACTATGATGCTAGAGTTTAGACAAGTCATACCGGAACACTGGCGATTCGTTAATCAATGCCCCCAGCTGGGTACCCCAAAAACACACGCCCCACTTGTACCCTAGGCACAAACAGGACCAACCCACTACCCTCCTGTCATGGGGTCTAGGTCCACATCCAAACTAGGACTCCAAGCCCCCGCCCCTGAGTCCCGGACTCAGTGCGGGGCAAGGACCTCTAATACCCAAAAACTACCCTGACAGTTGGTTCGAAAAGAGCCGGAACCTATGACAAGAGAGTAACAAGTCTTCCTTGCTCTCATACCCAAGTATGTGCTTGGGATAATAAGTCTGTGACTTGCCTAGCGTCCATTGCAATAGCCATTCCTTAACCGACACAGACAGGGAAAATAGTATAGCCAAGCTATGCCCCGTTGGCCGCAGGACACAACCTCTTACACCCACCAATATCCAAACCATATCTCTGCCCCGTCTCCATTTTCCTTTCCACTATTTTATATATTCCAAGTGATAATAATACAGTAATATATTTCCTATCTCTCGCGAGTGACAGACAATCACTCGACTTCTATCGGAGTCCTATAGCATAGCAATCTACATGATCCTGTCATACTAGTAAGACTCATAGGATAAAGATATATATGCAAGTGGGTTTTATTCAACTCCTTAAAACTTAATGCACAAATATAATTTAAAGTGCAGAAAAGTAGGGGTTATGCACTGGGGCTTGCCTAGGAAAGATCAAATCAGAAGTTAGCTTTCCATCATGGTGACACGATGTCCAAAAGCACCATTTCTCCCGCAACTCCCGATGACTCCACGATCCATCGACGTCCCTATTATGATATGCAATGCGATGCAATGCAAAGACATAATTACTCGACTGCAATCGTGATTCGTAAAATACGATTTACGCCACTCAAGCTAACGAGCTAGTTCTAACGACGGCCGTACATAGGCTACGTATCCATGTTGTCAAATAAGGCGTTATTTCCCAACAAATGTTTTAGTTATACAATTCCAAGGTGTTTCTTTATTCCATTCTATCGATTTAATATCTATTCAAAATAGGGCACTATTATCTACCTAGCGAACTAATTATTCTAGAGCTACAAAAATTACAGTAAGCAGCTAATAATATTAGTAATTTACTGTAAAATTTTTAGAGTCAACACTATCACCGATTTATCACGGAAATCCCCCATAAGTTTACATTTTAACAATACTAAACATTTTAAAATAATTAAAGCAACCCTAAAAAAATTTAAAACTAGATGAACTAATTACGCTAATAGACAGATCATGATTTTAGGAGCCTAACAAAATTGGTTTAGTATTTTTATGATTTTTCTATTATTTACTATGAATTTCCAAGCATTCAGCCAATTACTAACATTAACAAAATACTGAAAAAGAAGAAAAGATCCCGGGGCATGAAGCAGCCCAGCTCGCCTAGACCAGGGGCTAAGACAGCCCAGACGGGATAGGTGCGCGCGGCCCAGTCGCGGCGGCCACAGGCCGGCCCAGCGCGTGGGCGTGAGCGGCCCAAGCGCGGCGGCCACAGTCCGGCCCACGGGCGGCCTGTCGAAACCGGCCTAGCGGTTTTGCAAAAATGCCCCCAAATTTCTATCTATTTGGAACGCTACTGTTCATATGAGTCGTAGTTTTCACACCTAGCCCCGCGGACAATCTCGTATTTACATTTCCACGTCCTCACCTTCTCCTCCAGAGCAGAGTACGCGGTGGGGAAGCCATCCGCCAGTCAAGGGGTGGCTCGCCGGCGGCGATACTGTTGCGGGGCGGCGCGGGGAGGTGCGCGGACACGACAGGACCTGGGCCTAGCCGTGGCAAAACCTGAGCCGACCCTCGACAGCTGTCCGCATGAGCCATGGTGGTAGGCATGGCAACTGGACGTGGCTGTGGTAGGGGAGGTGATGCATCGGCCGACGGAGATGGTGGGGCGGCGCGTGGGGCATCGGCGGCTCCGGCCGCACGCGTGGGCGGCCACGGCTCGGCTAGCGTGGCTGCTGGAACAACCGTCACGCGCGCAGCGGCAGTGCGCGGTTGCGGCGCGGCCCGATGGAGAAGCAACGTGGGACTCGGGCGCACCTACGCGTGCGACAACCGGCAGCGGGAGCGGTTCATGGAGTGGAGGAGACGCTTCACCGACTCCAGGAAATAGGTAGGCCAACGCGGATGAGTAGCGCGCGCTCGCGGTTCACCTAGGCGGCGGCGGGGCACCGGCACGCGGGGCACGGGAGGATTCGCTTGCGCTTACGAGAGGGACTGACGGCGGCGGGCACAGCCATGGCGCGATTGAAGGCGGCGTGGTGCTATAGCATGAGCATGCGACGCGAGAAGGGAAAAGGAGGGGCGGCGTTGTGGGGTAGCGAGCATGGCGTGCGCCAGCTCAGTAGAGGCAAACAGAGGGAGGGAAATGAGCAAGCAGTGGCTCGGCGACATCGGCTGCAGCTTGGGCGGCTGCGCAGCAGCGGAGGAGCAGGGAGGGAGGTGGAGTAGCTCGGCGTCGAGCTTTGCTCTGGTGGTAAGGGGCTTTGAGCTGCTCCAGCAGGGTGAAGAAGCAAAGGAGTGGGAGTTGGGGTCCATGCCGTGCATGACGCCAGAAAGACGAGGCACCATGGGATTCTGCTACGCACTGGGAAGAGGAGCAGCTAGGTCTGAGCTGCGTCGGCTAACAATAGAGCAGGGCAGGGAGACGTCCCGTCCTCACTTTGGATCAGTTCGCTCGCTAGTCCATAACTAAACCACGACAGACAGTAGAGGCAGGCAAGACAAGCAATAGAGACAAGCAAGGCAAGCAACAAAGGCAAGACAAGAGGCATTGATGGTGCATACATATTTGCTCTATGCGTTGGTGGCTTCGGCAGCTCGGGTAGATGGAACGAACGGCCGAGAGCAAGCGAGGTGAAGTAGCTGAGGTGGGCGGCCGAGATCGTTCGCTATAGTTGCCGGTTCATGAACAGAGCACCAATGACACGTCCCCAACATGTTTTATACTATTGTCGCTCTATAAAAATCACTTTTCAAATTGACTATTATTTATCGACATAAACTACGAATGGGTTTTCCATTTTTGTTTCTTTTCAAACTAATTTTGAAACTAACAAACATCGCAGCAATACTCAAAACAAATATACTAACACACTCACGACGTTCTTACCTTGCTGATGGCATAATTTTTCTACCCACATTATATATCATTTTAGCTCTCAAATATTTATTTTCCAAGCCGACTATATATATTCAAACACGGCTAAAGCTATTCAAACACGGCTAAAGCACTAAAGTTTGTTACTCGATATTTTAAATGCAACAAAAATCATGTTCCGAATTTTACTTAAGTACTTTATACCAGTCGTATCATATTTTTGTTTATAAAATTTGTTTTTCATGCTTAATCAAATAAACAAGCCATTCGTCCTTTTATTTGCTATCAGACATTTTTAAGCACTAGTCCATTCGTCATACTAACTCATAGAAATAAAATATTTAGGAATTAATTAACCCATTGTTCAATATAATTCGCCAAAATTAACACTTTTAAACATAAGTAAAATTTTAAAATCCGAGAAAATCGTTTCGGTAAATCCTCTTAGGTCTAAACCTCGGTACTAAGCAAGCTCGTAACACCAGAGGTGTTACACATAGGTTCCACATAGCCGATGATTGTTAATTCTGATAATGCAAGAATCCACTTTCTCATTCTCCCATTTAATATCGACATTAACAACATGTGTTTGATCACATCGGCTTTAGACACAACTGTACACTCAGCCGATAATAAATAATGTTGAAATTTAGTGCAGGAGAATTAAGCCATCAATTATAAGATTTACAACAAGTTATTTAACACAAGATCGATTACTTTAATCTATATTATGATTCTAAGAGATCAATCAGCTGATGCAGCCTTACAAACTACCATACAGATCGATAACTAACTTATATTATGTCTCATAAAAGATCAATCAGTTGATGCAGCTTTACAAGCATAATACAAGTCATGACGATACTCATAAGTAAGCTGGAGGTTGATCAGTCGATGCAGCCCTGTTTGCTGAAGAACTCACCGAGATCTACAGTACTCCTACTCTAAATGCGATGGCGAAAGCCAGAAAGATTGTATTGATTGAGTGTTCGTTTTCTTGTACAATAACCAGAGTCTAATATTTATTCCCGGAAAATAAATATGAATCCTACCAAAATACGACTCATTATAATTCTTGGAATTAAAGAAAACTTCCTAACTTAATAATTTGGACCCTAATTTTCCTTATTTGTAGAGTCCGATACATCTTTCTGGCGCCATTCAAGCATAGCACATTGACGTCGTCTACTGACATCATCTATATAATAGCCGATTCTGACATCGCATCTAAATCAGCTGATACCGATTCACATCTAATCGATTCCTTGATGACACAATCCTGGAAGCTTCGAGTTTCTATGTTCTTTTTCCCAAATTTTGGTGTAAACAATATCATATTATATGTTCACTGTGTAGATCGTCTCATGTGGAGTCCAACAAAATTAGATTTTCCATTTTATAATTTTTCTGTGATTTACTATGATTTTTCAATGGTTCGGCCGAAATAAATAAAAAAGAAAAAGACAAAATCGCCTTTAAAACTGCTTATAACAGGGCCAGGGAGGTAAGATGAACGGTTTTAAAAGTTTAGGGAGGTGTTTTGCCTGGTTTTGGAGTTCAGGAAGGAAAAACGGACTTTCGCCAAAGTTGAGAGAGGTAATGTGGATTTTTTTCTCTTCTAAACTAGATAGGGGCCCCTGTTACGGCACATGGGCCGACGGGCGGTACGGAGAGCGGGGCATCCGGAAGATGGGCTTCTGCCTCTTATTCCAGGCTAGGAACGGCCCCCCAACAGCCCAATCAAAGGGTACTCGGCCAGGATCGGTGGATCGAACATTGCAATATATGAAACATATAAAACATTGGGCTGATATCCAATTATAGCAGCAGCGCCACAAGAATACCGACCGCCAATTGCAGTAGCTGCAGCACCCAATTTGTTGTAAGAAGTCACCTCTTAATCACTTGATCAAGAAGGGCAACGACAACGCAAAGGAAATAGTGGATATTAGCGTTTTAACGGGAAAGGAAACTGTGATCACCGCAAACCTGAGTGGATTTCTATTACTGCCCATGATCGAGCGTAATCAGATTTCTGAAGACTCGTATCCGTTGCCCCGGCATAAGATTACACATATATCGAACAAAAGAAAGGGCGTGGCTAGCACACGGACGCCCGGACACTAACCCTTGTCTGGACATGCCTCCCCCATCTATTGTACCCACCCCGCATGTCTGATGAGTCTGACCGCATGTTGCACCTACCGCCGCCTGCCTTGCTTGTCCCACATGCGGCTGCAACTGTGCGGCTGCCCGCTCGTCTTCACATGGTTCTGCACATACGCACGCAAGCCCGTGCCCGTTGCTGCGTGTTTCGCTTCGTTCCGTGCTGCGCACCCGTGCATGCAGGTGAGGACCACCCACGCCCGTGCCCCCCGCATGCTGATGCGCCCCTCACTTCACTTTGCTGCGTGCCCGTGGACGTGCAGTTGGGAACTAGTTCTATATTTGCAACACCAGATGTACTTTTGCAACATTTAGATGAAACACATACAACATTCAGATAAAATATATCAAACATACATATGAAACGCATGAAACATACTCTGCCTACTAATGAAAACACTTGCAACATGAAGCACTTGCTGCAACATACGTCGGAAAAAGGTGAAACATTTGAAATATACGGTTACAACATGCGTGTATAGCCACTGCAAAATATGCAACATCCAAATAAAACGCTTGCAACTTACGTTTGAAACTGATGAAACGTTTGAAACATACAATTGCAACATTCTATATAGCCATTGCAACATATGAAACATACAGATAAAAACACTTGCAACATACGTCTGAAACAGATGTAACATTTGAAACAAACACTTACAACATACGTGTATAGCCGCTGCAACATATGCAATATACATTTGAAACTGATGAAACATTTGAAACATACATTTGCAACATACGTATATAGCCATTGCAACAAATGAAACATAGAAATAAAAATACTTGCAACATACGTCTGAAACAGATGAAACATTTGAAACATACACAGGCAACATACGTGTATAGTCACTGCAACATATGCAACATATAGATGAAACACATACAACACCAGGTGGAACATACATCTGAAACGCATGAAAACATACGGATCGAGCTCGATGCAATGAAGTGACGAAGAAATTTGGACCAACACTCAGCTGCCAAGGTCAACCATCATGGAAGCAGCAAACGGCGCATGCAGATGTGGGCCCGTGCTCCTCTCACAAACAGGCAATCGTCCTGGCCGGCCCTGCAACTGGTAAATCCAATCGACCAGGGCAGCAACGCTGTAGGCAGCATGCGGCAGGGGCAGCTTGGCTTGGTGGCAGACAACACACAGAGAGTAAAAGAGCATGACGGCAAGCAACAGCAGCCTACCGCAATCATAAAAAAAGGAAAATATTTAGGTAAAAAATTAAGACTTTTTTGGAGCTCCTAGGTCCTTCGATTTGGATCAACAAAAACAGCTTAATTGAACTGACAATTATAGAATTCCGAAAAGAATTTAAATAATTTCGAAAGTAATATGATGCTAGATCCAAGCAAAATAGGTTGTGCTTCATTGAAAAGATTGGATTTTTCGAGGTCTCTAGGTTCTCCATTTCGGATTGACAAGAAAAGGTACAGAACTGTCGGACTAAGCAAAACGACAACTCACTTTTTATTGGTCGTGAGTTAGAGTAGGATTCTGACCGGAGTCTGAGGTGTTGTAAGTAGTAATCGAACAGGATTCAGAGGTGTTCTTTGGTATACGTAGTACATGGAACTATATTGCGCGTGGTTTGGTCGTCCGAGGCTCCGAGCAGGGCTGTGCGGGCTGTCAAGGCACGTACTCGATCCATGGAGATCGCAGAAGGCACAAGGAAACGAAGCCGCTCAATCGGCGGAAGCTCGGGTGGCGGCGACCTGGACCGGCTGAGCGCCCTACCGGACTGCCTCTTCCACGTCATCCTGTCCTCCCTCAGGGCCCGACAGGTGGTGAAGACGTGCGTGCTGTCCACACGCTGGAGGCACCTCTGGCGCTCCGTGCCGTGCCTGGACGTCGACATCGTCGAGTTCAGGCGCTCCGGCGGCAGCGGCGGAGGAGGCGACAGCAGCTCATCCGACTCCGACGATGACAGCACCGACTCCGACATCGACACCGACTCCGACTCCGACTCCGACTCCGACTCCGACTCCGACTCCGACTCGGGGTACAGCCGGAGCAAGGGCAAAGGGTAGGACGAATTCGAGGACTTCGCCGTCAACCTCATGCTCCGTTTCAACATCGCGCTGCTGGATTCCTTCAGGCTTGACATCGATCGGGGCAGGAAACCTCAGTTCAATCGCTGGTCCGATGGTGCATCACACGGCAGCTGGACATACAGCGGCCGACAAGCAGCAGCGTGGCTCCGTCGCGCCATGAAATACTGCACGCCAGGTCACGCCATCATCAATTGCCAGCGTCAGGGACTGAATCTGAGCCCCAGCTCATGGCACCTCAGAACGCTGCATCTCTGCCACGTACCTCTGGACGATCGTTTCGCGGAGCATCTCAGCTCAGTGTGCCGCTCTTTGGAGGATATGGAGCTGGACCATTGCGCCTGTGAGATCCGTTCGATCGCCTCCGACTCCCTCAAGAACCTGGTTCTGAAACATTGCACATGGGGCAGATTCTTCTCTGACATTGCATGCCCCAAATTGAAGACCTTGGTGATCAATGGTGGCTCCAATAGATACCGCCACCCGCCGCTGGCTATCTCGGCCCCCATGGTTGGCTATCTACGCCTAGATGTGGATGCTGACCGCTTCCGTGGGGGTATTTCGATAACCAAGACGATGCCATCCCTTGACAGGGCCTCGATTCATTTACGCTGCAACAAATACTGTTTATCCAAGCTTGGAAGTAGATTTGATGGGGATCAATCTGAGCTTCTTTGTAGTGTGTCTAACGCGACAAGTTTGGAGCTGTCAGGTGTTGGGACGACGGTATGCCGTATGCATGCTCTTTGGCATCTTTGTTTTCTCTGCAAGTGTTCCATTTTATTCGTCACTCTGATAATGTGTTGGTGCTATCTATCTACTTCCTTCAAATGTTCTCCAGGTGCTCGGTGAGGAACCCAAATCCCTGGAATTCCAGAACCTGAGGAACTTGCTGTTGGGCGACTGTGATCTCAGTGATGACTTCCGCGTATTGCGGTTCTTTCATCAGGGTTCGCCTAATCTAGAGAAGGTCACTTTGCGGCACTGCAAGGTACTACACTGTAGCTTGGTTTTTACTAGCTTCTCATATGGAACCAATGCAAACATTTATAGTTCATCTTCGATCTCACATCTTATTTTGTGTTACCCACACCGATAGTTCCTAGGTGATTCTGATTCCGAGGACAATGAAGGCAAAACGCGCAAACTCAACAAGACCTCATCTTCTGATTGCTGTGGCCTGGACTTCCTACGTGATGCGAACGTCGAGCTTGAAATCATACATAAAGATGACAACGATGCCTGCCGATTTGCTGACGAGCTTGTGCTCGACCTACCACCAAATCCCAAAGGTACCACTGATGCTGTTCCTGACGATGCTACTGCTGCTACTGAAGATTCGATGCCTCATTCAACTGGAGTTGGGCCCTCGTCGGGGAACTCGGCGCAAGACGACCAGCGTGCGCATCTCGGGACCTGAATGGGAACGAGCCATGTAAACTGTAAAGTGGAGTGTTTATGTTGTGTAGCAAGAGATCTACCATCACCCTTATTCCTATACTCACTTTTCTGTTCCCTGGAGAGGCCACGTCACCTTATTTTCCTACCCCTCCGACTACCATTACCCTTATTCCTATACTCAGTTTTCTGTTCCCTTGAGAGGCCACGTCGCTCACTACCGGATACAGGAGCTTTGCCGAGCACTCGGCAAAGCCCCCAAAACACTCGGCAAACGACACAAGGCAAATGGTTTATCGGCAAACGCTGTTTTGCCGAGTGTTTTTCATTGGGCACTCGGCGAAGACTTTGCCGAGTGCCCCAAAAACACTCGACAAACATTTTTTGAAAAAAAAAGCATCAGCCACCGGAGGAAGAAAGGGTGCCGCCGGATACGGCCACCCCGCTCGCACCGGCGCTGGCCCGCCACCGCCGCCACCGGATCCAGCCTCCCCGCGCCGCGCCACCACCGGAGGGAGAGAGAAGAGAGGGTGCCGCCGGAGGAAGAAAGGGCGCCGCCGGATCCGGCCACCCCGCTTGCACCGGCTCTGGCCCGCCACCGCCGCCACCGGATCCAGCCTCCCCGCGCCGCGCCACCACCGGAGGGAGAGAGAAGAGAGGGTGCCATCGGAGGAAGAAATGGCGCCGCCGGATCCGGCCTCCCCGCGCCGCTCTGCCACCGGATCCGGCCACCCCGCGCCACGCCGCCACCGGATCCTGCCTCCTCGTGTCGCGCCACCATCGGAGGGAGAGAGAAGAGAGGGCGTCGCAGGAGGGAGAAAGGGCACCACCGGATCCGCCCTCCCCGTGCCACGCCGCCGTCGGATCCGGCCTCCCCGCACTGCGCTGCCACCGGGTCCGGCCTCCCTGCGCCACGCCGCCACCGGAGGGAGGAGAGAGGGCGCCGCTAGAGGGAGAGAGACGCCACGCCATGGATCCATGCAGCGCCCGCAACGCCGGGCCACCCCTCCACCACCGCCTAGGGTGCGCCGCCGGGGCCCCTCCCTGGATCTCGCCGTTGGGGGAGGGAGGGAGGGGGCGGCACCGGCAGCCGGATCTCGCCGGTGGGGAGGCCGCGCCGGGGAAGAAGGGAGGGGCGGGGAAGAAGGGAGCAGCCGGGAGAGGAGGGGAGTGTAAGGAAAATGGACCCTAGTCCCATTTACTTTGGATTTTGGTGTTTCATGACCAACACAATCAAATAGGACTAATGAATTTGCAAGTGTTTGTTTTGTAGTCCAACAGGGTGCAAGACGTGACTTGGACGAAGGCGACGTGATGATCCGATGATCAACACCTTAAGCAAGACTTTAGGAGCACAAGAAAAGACCCAAGATATCAAGCAAAGTCCAAGCATGAAGATAAGAACCAAGCCGTACGCAAGATCGTGAAGAAACGAGCTCGCAGAGGCGACCGGACGCTGGACCGGTGGCTCGGCAGACAGGCGACCGGACGCAAGGACCGGACGCTGGCAGCAACCGACCGAACACAGGAACACAGCGTCCGATCGAGTACAGAAAGGTTCCAGAGCGGCATATCTACGACCGGATGCGTCCGGTGGCAGGCGACCGGACGCTGGCCCTTGCGAGGGAATTCCTTGCGAGGGGCTCCAACGAGGACTAGGGGGAAGCTTGCGCACTTCTCGATACCTCGGCAAAAATACCGGAGTCGTCGACGGGAGTTTGCATATCTCTACCTTGCTCTTTAGCTTCCGTATTTACATTGATTTCTTTACTACATTTGCGGTAGAGATAGCAACACACTAGCAAAACCATAGTTGCACATCTACATAGTTTATCTATTGCATAGGTTTTGCTAGGGTTAGAAAAAGAGGCCATAGTTTTGAGTTAGTATTTTAAGTTGCCTAATTCACCCCCCTCTTAGGCATCATGGTCCCTTCAATTGGTATCAGAGCCGGTTGGCTCATATTTGGACCTTTGGCTTAACCGCCGTTGAGCCGACGCTATTGTAGAGTGGTTGGGATGGATACCGCTAGGCCTCCACAATTTGATGGCACTAACTTCCTCTACTATAAGGCTAGAATGCCTTGCCACCTTGAGGCGGTTGATTTAGGTGTATGGAGAGTCACTCGTGACGGGATGAAACCCATTAAGAATCCCGAAAAGCCCACAAAGAGTGACGAAAAAGAAATATATTTTAATGCTAGAGCTAAGAATTGCTTGTTTGAATCATTTAGCATGGATGTGTTTAACCAAGTGTTCACCTTAAATACGGCACATGAAATTTGGTTAAAACTCCAAGAGCTCCATGAAGGCACAAGTAATGTCCGTGAGCAAAAACATTGTCTAGCTAAGCAACATTATGATTCCTTTACTATAAATGATGATGAGCTTGTTCGTGATATGTATTCTCGATTGAATCTAATTATCAATGAGCTCCATTCGATAGGATTATTAAAGCTAGATGACGCGGACATCGTGAGGAAGATCATCTCCGTTCTACCACAAAAGAAATATGCAAGCATCATCACCATCCTTCACAACATGGAGAACTTGAGCACCATGACCCCGGGCATTGTCATTGGCAAGCTAGTGGCATTTGAAATGTCATGTAAGATGGGTCAAGGAGAAGCATCTTCATCAAGCAAAGGCAAAGCTCTCGCTTGTAGCGAAAATAAAAAGATGAAGGGCAAGAAAGTTGAGTCAAGCTCAAGCTCAAGCTCCTCAAGTGAAGAAGAAGAAGATGAGGATGATGATGATGATGAACAAGAATCAAGTGATGATGATCAATCTTCCTCGTCCACCTCCGACCTTGATGAAGAATCAATCAAACTTATCAAAAAGGTGGAGAAGATGATCGTAAGGCTCAATGTCAAGGGTGTGCCCATCCAAATTCAAGACCTCGTTTTCACTAATCAAAGAAACGAGCAAAGAAAGAGAGGATGCTATGGATGCGGCGAGTTGGGGCACTTTGTGGAAGTTTGTCCAAACAAGCCCACACCCAAGGCAAAGAAGAAGGCGTGCAAGAACAAAGCCCTCACATCAATAAGGTCATGGGATGATTCTTCAAGTGAAGAAGATTATCACAAGAGGCAAGGGCGCAAGCACTTATCATCAAGCTCTTCTCGTGTGTGCCTTATGGCATGAGGTAATGAAAGCTCATCCTCTAGTGAGAGCGATAGTGATGATGATTTGCCTTCTTATAATACAATTGTGCAACAAAATCTTAAATATGCTAAAGTTTGCACTAGTCAACAAAAGAAGCTCAAAAATTTAAAAGAAGAGCTAGGTAGTTCACAAGAAGCATACAAAAATTTGCTTGAACAATATGAAAACTTTGCAAATCTCAATGTTGAACTATCTACTAAAATTGAGCAACTTGAGGCTAGTGCAACAACAAATGCATGCACAATCAATGATGAGCAACTTTTAAAGAAAAATGAAAAATTAAAAGAAAAGTTAGCTAGCAAGTTGTTACGTATGCCACAAGGAAGGTCACAAGTCCTATGAGTGCAAGGTGAAGAATTGGGGAGGAGCAAAGAAGAAGGAGAAAAAGCAAACAAGCAAGTTCTCCAACACCTACACCAACATGGTGGACAAGAAGACCTCCACACCTTATCTCTTGAAGAAGAAGAAAAATGACAAAGTGGTGGCCATCAAGGTGAACAAGCAAGCCAACAATGGGGTCAAACGCTTTTGGGTGCCAAAGGAGATCATCTCAAACATGAATAGCACCAAGAAGGTTTGGATCCCGAAAGGGAAGTGAGGAGTCCGTTGGAAATCGGGGAATTTGGAGACTTGGCAAAGTTTGGGTGCATTTCATGGGGTGCATCATGATGGACAAAGTCATTGCCAAGTGGGTTAGTGAATACTATGGACCCAAATTCCCCTTCCCATGTTAGGTAACTAGATGTCATTACTTTCAGTTAGTTTTCATTTCAATTGGTATTGTTTTTCAATTGATTTACTCTTAAAGCATCTAGTTATCTTTCATACCTATGTTTGCATCTACATGCTTAAATCTTTTGTCATGCATTCAATAGGTATATCATATGGTAGGCTTGCTCGGATTCATGATCAACCCTTGGAGCAAACCTACATGGTTTAAAATTGTTTAGGAGCATGGCACATAGCTTGTTTTACAATTATTTATCTAATATGTGCCAAAGTCCAAATTGTAGAGAATCTCTCCCAAATATCATCCTTCAAATGGTATTTTGATACTTAAATCAATGTGCACAAATTTTACAAGTATTCAACACTTGTGTGCACAAATTTAGGGGGAGCTTAATCTGCAAGTTGGATGCCTTGAGACTAACACCTTTTTAAGCTTATCTTGTGTGTAGTGGTCTCATTGCAAGGAAAATGGAGTCCCCGGAGGAAAGCATTATACTTCAATTGGTAGAAATCAAATTGATTTTCACATGTGGTATTTCTAAACCAATATCACCATGTTGATCTCTCTTTGATATTTATTTGCTTTCTCCATGCATTATATAGATTAACCTCTCTTGTGCAATAAATTGCTAATTATGCATATGCTTTGCTTTCTACCATATGTATGCATATATTTAGGGGGAGCTTAGTCTATATAATGTGAGAGTCAAATTTTGTGATCCATTTCACTCTCTACACAAAGGATCACAAAATTTGACCCTTCCTTGTACTACTAATGTATTCCTTTTCGGTGTTTGATGCCAAAGGGGGAGAATTTGAAGGACCAAAGGCAAGCATCAAGTTGATGTCTACAAGTGGTAATTGTCTGAAAAAGGGAGAAAAGTGAATTATGGGTTAGTCTAAGTAATGGGAGAATTTTTTTAGAAAGCTAGGCCTTAATCAATAATATCACATGGGGACATTTGCAAGGGCAAGACAAGCTTTTAAGTAAAGTTTTAATTGGTATCTGTCAATTAGTATCATATAACCTTGCCCTTCGCATTGTATCCTAGCAAGTAGGTAGTTTTTAACTTCCAAATTCTTATTATTTGCTTGCTTTGGTCGTGTTGTCATCAATCACCAAAAAGGGGGAGATTGTAAGGAAAATGGACCCTAGGCCCATTTACTTTGGATTTTTGGTGTCTGATGACCAACACAACCAAATAGGACTAATGAATTTGCAAGTGTTTGTTTTGTAGTCCAACAGGGTGCAAGACGTGACTTGGACGAAAGCGACGTGATGATCCGATGATCAACACCTTAAGCAAGACTTTAGGAGCACAAGAAAAGACCCAAGATATCAAGCAAAGTCCAAGCATGAAGATAGAAACCAAGCCGTACGCAAGATCGCGAAGAAACGAGCTCGTAGAGGCGACCGAATGCTGGACCGCACGCTGGAAGCACGACCGGACGCTGGACCGGTGGCTCGGTAGACAGGCGACCGGACGCAAGGACCGGACGCTGGCGGCAACCGACCGGACGCAGGAACACAGCGTCCGATCGAGTACAGAAAGGTTCTAGAGCGGCATATCTGCGACTGGACGAGTCTGGTGGCAGGCGACCGGACGCTGGCCAGCGTCCGATCAGCACATTGCCGGCTCAACGGTCAAGACGACCGGACGTGTCCGATCAGGACGATTTAGCGTCCGGTCAGTAGCAGTTTCGCAGGAATTCGACCCCAACGGCTACTTTCTCAGGGGGGGCTTATAAATACAACCCCCAACCGGCCATTTGAGGTTAGTGGAGCTGAGGGAACATACCAAGGGTGTTGATACACCATTTTAGTGATCTCCACTTGCATAGTGCTTAGTGTTTCATCAGGTGATTAGCGTAGGTGCTTTGTGAAGTGCTTAGGTTGATTAGACCACCGCTTATGCGCTTGCTCTAGGTTTAGGCCTAGTGTTTAGTGAGGTTTGCATACCTCTTGCCACCCCATGCTTGCGAGCACAAGTGTTGTACATCGGAGGGGCTTGAAGTCTTGCGAGATCACACCAACCGCGTTTGTGGTGTGGCCGCCACCGTGTACCGGAGGGAACAAGGCCCGCGGCATTTTGGCTGGAAGCTTGATAGTGAAGACGGCGGGGAGCATCCAGGAGAGGCTTGCCGAAAGGTACATCGGAGACCCACTTGCGCGTGGGGAAGGCCCGAGGCTATCCACAGAGTTACCCGACTAGGAGCTTGGCCCTTGCGAGGGAATTCCTTGCGAGGGGCTCCAACGAGGACTAGGGGGAAGCTTGCGCGCTTCTCGATACCTCGGTAAAAATACCGGAGTCGTCGACGGGAGTTTGCATATCTCTACCTTGCTCTTTAGCTTCCGCATTTACATTGATTTCTTTACTACGTTTGCGGTAGAGATAGCAACACACTAGCAAAACCATAGTTGCACATCTAGATAGCTTATTTATTGCATAGGTTTTGCTAGGGTTAGAAAAAGAGGCCATAGTTTTGAGTTAGTATTTTTAGTTGCCTAATTCACCCCCTCTTAGGCGTCACGGTCCCTTCAATTGGTATCAGAGCCGGTTGACTCATATTTGGACCTTTGGATTAACCGCCGTTGAGCCGACGCTATTGTAGAGTGGTTGGGATGGATACCGCTAGGCCTCCACAATTTGATGGCACTAACTTCCTCTACTATAAGGCTAGAATGGCTTGCCACCTTGAGACGGTTGATTTAGGTGTATGGAGAGTCACTCGTGATGGGATGAAACCTATTAAGAATCCCGAAAAGCCCACAAAGAGTGACTAAAAAGAAATGCATTTTAATGCTAGAGCTAAGAATTGCTTGTTTGAATTATTTAGCATGGATGTGTTTAACCAAGTGTTCACCTTAAATACGGCACATGAAATTTGGTTAAAACTCTAAGAGCTCCATGACGGCACAAGTAATGTCCGTGAGCAAAAACATTGTCTAGCTAAGCAATATTATGATTCCTTTACTATAAATGATGATGAGCTTGTTCGTGATATGTATTCTCGATTGAATCTAATTATCAATGGGCTCCATTCAATAGGATTATTAAAGCTAGATGACGCGGACATCGTGAGGAAGATCATCTCCGTTCTACCACAAAAGAAATATGCAGGCATCATCACCATCCTTCACAACATGGAGAACTTGAGCACCATGACCCTGGGCATTGTCATTGGCAAGCTAGTGGCATTTGAAATGTCATATAAGATGGGTCAAGGAGAAGCATCTTCATCAAGCAAAGGCAAAGCTCTCACTTGTAGCGAAAACAAAAAGATGAAGGGCAAGAAAGTTGAGTCAAGCTCAAGCTCAAGCTCCTCAAGTGAAGAAGAAGAAGATGAGGATGATGATGACGATGAACAAGAATCAAGTGATGATGATCAATCTTCCTCGTCCACCTCTGACCTTGATGAAGAATCAATCAAACTTATCAAAAAGGTGGAGAAGATGATCGTAAGGCTCAATGTCGAGGGTGTGCCCATCCAAATTCAAGACCTCGTTTTCACTAATCAAAGAAACGAGCAAAGAAAGAGAGGATGCTATGGATGCGGCGAGTTGGGGCACTTTGTGGAAGTTTGTCCAAACAAGCCCACACCCAAGGCAAAGAAGAAGGCGTGCAAGAACAAAGCCCTCACATCAATAAGGTCATGGGATGATTCTTCAAGTGAAGAAGATTATCACAAGAGGCAAGGGCGCAAGCACTCATCATCAAGCTCTTCTCGTGTGTGCCTTATGGCATGAGGTAATGAAAGCTCATCCTCTAGTGAGAGCGATAGTGATGATGATTTGCCTTCTTATAATACAATTGTGCAACAAAATCTTAAATATGCTAAAGTTTGCACTAGTCAACAAAAGAAGCTCAAAAATTTAAAAGAAGAGCTAGGTAGTTCACAAGAAGCATACAAAAATTTGCTTGAACAATATGAAAACTTTGCAAATCTCAATGTTGAACTATCTACTAAAATTGAGCAACTTGAGGCTAGTGCAACAACAAATGCATGCACAATCAATGATGAGCAACTTTTAAAGAAAAATGAAAAATTAAAAGAAAAGTTAGCTAGCTCACAAAATGATTATCAAAGTTTGCTTTCTAAATTAGAAATCATGTGCAAACATTGTGATGAGCTAACTATTAAAGTTGCTAATCTTGAAGCCGTCAAAAATACCCCCACCAAGGCATCTAAAAAGAAAAGTTCTATCATTAAAAAGGATGTCTCTACTTCTTGCAATGATTTATGTTTAGACTCACCTTTGTGCAACCAAGTTTGTGTTGAGAAAATTGTTGTAGATACATGCACACAAGAGGTTGCAAAGGAAAATGAGCAACTCAAGCAAGAAGTAGCTCGCCTCACCAAGGACTTGACTCAAGTGAAAGGCAAGGCGAAGCAAACCCAACTTCATCAAGATAACACCATCAAGGGAGTGAAGAAGCTTGATGAAGGACAAACCGTGGTTTGTTACGTATGCCACAAGGAAGGTCACAAGTCCTATGAGTGCAAGGTGAAGAATGGGGGAGGAGCAAAGAAGAAGGAGAAAAAGCAAACAAGCAAGTTCTCCAACACCTACACCAACATGGTGGACAAGAAGGCCTCCACACCTTATCTCTTGAAGAAGAAGAAAAATGACAAAGTGGTGGCCATCAAGGTGAACAAGCAAGCCAACAATGGGGTCAAACGCTTTTGGGTGCCAAAGGAGATCATCTCAAACATGAAGAGCACCAAGAAGGTTTGGATCCCGAAAGGGAAGTGAGGAGTCCGTTGGAAATCGGGGAATTTGGAGACTTGGCAAAGTTTGGGTGCATTTCATGGGGTGCATCATGATGGACAAAGTCATTGCCAAGTGGGTTAGTGAATACTATGGACCCAAATTCCCCTTCCCATGTTAGGTAACTAGATGTCATTACTTTCAATTAGTTTTCATTTCAATTGGTATTGTTTTTCAATTGATTTACTCTTAAAGCATCTAGTTATCTTTCATACCTATGTTTGCATCTACATGCTTAAATCTTTTGTCATGCATTCAATAGGTATATCATATGGTAGGCTTGCTCGGTTTCATGATCAACCCTTGGAGCAAACCTACATGGTTTAAAATTGTTTAGGAGCACGGCACATAGCTTGTTTTACAATTATTTATCTAATATGTGCCAAAGTCCAAATTGTAGATGTGCCAAAGTCCAAATTGTAGAGAATCTCTCTCAAATATCATCCTTCAAATGGTATTTTGATACTTAAATCAATGTGCACAAATTTTACAAGTATTCAACACTTGTGTGCACAAATTTAGGGGGAGCTTAATCTGCAAGTTGGATGCCTTGAGACTAACATCTTTTAAGCTTATCTTGTGTGTAGTGGTCTCATTGCAAGGAAAATGGAGTCCCCGGAGGAAAGCATTATACTTCAATTGGTAGAAATCAAATTGATTTTCACATGTGGTATTTCTAAACCAATATCACCATGTTGATCTCTCTTTGATATTTATTTGCTTTCTCCATGCATTATATAGATTAACCTCTCTTGTGCAATAAATTGCTAATTATGCATATGCTTTGCTTTCTACCATATGTATGCATATATTTAGGGGGAGCTTAGTCTATATAATGTGAGAGTCAAATTTTGTGATCCATTTCACTCTCTACACAAAGGATCACAAAATTTGACCCTTCCTTGTACTACTAATGTCTTCCTTTTCGGTGTTTGATGCCAAAGGGGGAGAATTTGAAGGACCAAAGACAAGCATCAAGTTGATGTCTACAAGTGGTAATTGTCTGAAAAAGGGAGAAAAGTGAATTATGGGTTAGTCTAAGTAATGGAAGGATTTCTTTAGAAAGCTAGGCCTTAATCCATAATATCACATGGGGACATTTGCAAGGGCAAGACAAGCTTTTAAGTAAAGTTTTAATTGGTATCTGTCAATTAGTATCATATAACCTTGCCCTTCGCATTGTATCCTAGCAAGTAGGTAGTTTTTAACTTCCAAATTCTTATTATTTGCTTGCTTTGGTCGTGTTGTCATCAACCACCAAAAATAGGGAGATTGTAAGGAAAATGGACCCTAGGCCCATTTACTTTGGATTTTTGGTGTCTGATGACCAACACAACTAAATAGGACTAATGAATTTGCAAGTGTTTGTTTTGTAGTCCAACAGGGTGCAAGACGTGACTTGGACGAAGGCGACGTGATGATCCGATGATCAACACCTTAAGCAAGACTTTAGGAGCACAAGAAAAGACCCAAGATATCAAGCAAAGTCCAAGCATGAAGATAGGAACCAAGCCGTACGCAAAATCGCAAAGAAACGAGCTCGCAGAGGCGACCGGATGCTGGACCGGACGCTGGAAGCGCGACCGAACGCTGGACCGGTGGCTCGGTAGACAGGCGACCGGACGCAAGGACCGGATGCTGGCGGCAACCGACCGGACGCAGGATCACAGTGTCCGATCGAGTACAGAAAGGTTCCAGAGCGGCATATCTGCAACCGGACGCATCCGGTGGCAGGCGACCGGACGCTGGCCAGCGTCCGATCAGCACATTGCTGGCTCAACGGTCGAGACGACCGGACGCGTCCGGTCAGGATGATGCAGCGTCCGGTCAGTAGCAGTTTCGCGGGAATTCGACCCCAACGGCTACTTTCTCAGGGGGGCTTATAAATACAACCCCCAACCAGCCATTTGAGGTCAGTGGAGCTGAGGGAACATACCAAGGGTGTTGATACACCATTTTAGTGATCTCCACTTGCATAGTACTTAGTGTTTCATTGGGTGATTAGCGTAGGTGCTTTGCGAAGTGCTTAGGTTGATTAGACCACCGCTTATGCGCTTGCTCTAGGTTTAGGCCTAGTGTTTAGTGAGGTTTGCATACCTCTTGCCACCCCGTGCTTGCGAGCACAAGTGTTGTATATCGGAGGGGCTTGAAGTCTTGCGAGATCACAACAACCGCGTTTATGGTGTGGTAGCCACCGTATACCGGAGGGAACAAGGCCCGCGGCGTTTTGGCCGAAAGCTTGATAGTGAAGACGGCGGGGAGCATCCGGGAGAGGCTTGCCGGAAGGCACATCGGAGACCCACTTGCGTGTGGGGAAGGCTCGAGGCTATCCACGGAGTTACCCGACCGGGAGCTTGGCCCTTGCGAGGGGCTCCAACGAGGACTAGGGGGAAGCTTGCGCGCTTCTCGATACCTCGGTAAAAATACCGGAGTCGTCGACGGGAGTTTGCATATCTCTACCTTGCTCTTTAGCTTCCGCATTTACATTGATTTCTTTACTACGTTTGCGGTAGAGATAGCAACACACTAGCAAAACCATAGTTGCACATCTAGATAGCTTATCTATTGCATAGGTTTTGCTAGGGTTAGAAAAAGAGGCCATAGTTTTGAGTTAGTATTTTTAGTTGCCTAATTCACCCCCCTCTTAGGCGTCACGGTCCCTTCAGGGAGGGAGGCGGCGCCGTCGGGAGGAGAGGGGGCGCTGGGGCCAGGCGGAGAGAGAAGGGGTGGGGATGGGAGGGCGCGGGTGGGGTGCTGGGGACACGGTTTGGTTAAGTAGTTTTTTTTGTTTGCCGAGTGTCCCAGATGGGGCACTTGGCAAAGTTTTTTTTTTAATTTCTTTTTCTCCTACTTTTTTTGCCGAGTGTTTTAGATCTGAGCACTCGACAAAGTTTTTTTATTATTTTTTTTCTTCTCCTTCCTTTTCAGAAAAAATATTTTTATTTCTTTGTCGAGTGTATTTTTTTAACACTCGGCAAATAACCTCTTTGCCGAGTGTTTTTGTTTTGACACTTGGCAAAACACCGTGTTTGCCAAGTGTTTTTTTTGCCGAGTGTTTTTAGCGCGACACTCAGCAAAGATCTTATTCGCTGAGTGCCCGAGAAAATACACTCGGCAAACATAAAAACACTCGGCAAATTTGAGAATTCCGGTAGTGGCCTTATTTTCCTACCCCTCCGATTCCCGATCGACGCACACCAGAGCACCGCCTGGCACCTTCCACAACATTCTGGCCTCATCTACCCCAGCCCCTCACGCTGCCACGGCAAAACTGGGCTGCTCGGACGCATGCCGCGGCGCCGCGCTGCCCTTCCTCCGCCACCACAGCAAACGCAGTGAGCTTCTCTCTGCCTCTCTCCCTCGTATATATAGGTGACTGTCCGAGGGAGAGAACAAGAAATGTATGAACTAATCAGGCCAAATTCTAGTTTAATCTGCCGGTACTCCTCGTCCGGCTGAACCCATCTCTGTTCTTGTTCTACCTTCCTGTACTCGTAATCTCGCTCTAATTCTAGTACATAGCGACAAATGGCGAGTGTAGATTAATTGGACCATTAGATGTAGTCGGCATGTGACTTCTTAGCTTCCTCTCCTACTCTCTCGAGTTTCCTTTCCCCATGCTACAGTAGATCGCTGGCGACTCCGTCCTGGCGCCAGATTCGCCGGTTTCCCCACGCCGTCGGTGTCCTTCTGGGCGCCGATGTACAGGGGAGGTGCAGATCCCGCGGCTGGTGCCTATTTCCCTTCCTATTAGGTTAGTTTTTGTTGGTTTAGGGTTGGATTTCATCCCAGTGAGGCTTTGTTTGGCTGCACACAAATCCACCCCAATCCACGTGTTTTGGGAGGGATTGTGGTGGAATTTAGTTTAAGTTCCACCTTAAGCCCTCCTAAACCATGTGGATTAGGGTGGATTTGTTAAACAAGCCCTGAGGAAATCGCTGGTTTCCTTTTGCTTCCTTCCGAGCTTCTTAGGCATGGGCTTCGTCGGTGGTGTACTGGTCCCGGAGGTGTGTGTTGTGCGTGTGGAGCTTGCTGATGGTGTCATATGCAGGGATTTGGAAACCAATGATGATTTCTTTGTTGTGTTTCTATACGTCGGTTTTTGAATCTTCTGTGGATCTATTTGTGCTGTCAGCATCCATGTAGTTTGCGTCGCCGCCAGCTTCGTAACCCATGACTTGGCTGCTGCTGCTTGGAGGAGACTCGGTGGCTGTACCGGTGGCTATGGCAAGTTGTTTGCCGGTGTTTTGATCCACCTTCTCGTTTCTCCAAGTTGGTGTACTTTGACCCCTCTTGTGGGTTTGCTGTTCATCGTCTGGGGTTGGCCGGTGAGGCGACCAGTGTCAGATTCCGGCGACGAAGAAGAGACGGCATGTTGCCATTTGCCGGAGCGTTCAATGGATCAAAAGCATGCTTTGTGCGTGTTACTGATGGGTCTTTTAAAATTTCAAGACTCTTCGTCGATTCGGGTGTCGGCCGTGAGCTTCATCCTGGGTCGTCTTCATTGAGGGAGATGGAGAAGGACCGGGCTGCGGCAATGTTGGTCGGCAACGACGAAGCCCATTGGGTACTCCTTTACAGGAATTCGTCCCGTTCGCTTGGCTGATAAGCCATGGCTGAAAGTATTGTTGATTGATTCGTTGGAAGAGAAAAATATTGTTTGTTCGCTGCAAAAGTACGAATTATAAGACAAACGAACAGGGCGATTATCTGTAATCTTTCTTGTGTTCAGGGGTGCCCTTTTGGGGGATGCTGGATGTAAATGTACGGTTACCCTATTAACAAAATCCAACCATTTTCTTAAAAAAAAAACTTCCTAAACCGACCATTGCGACTTGGCCGACAACATCTGAATGGACATGACCGCTTCCATTTTCGTTGTTGCCGTTGTAGGTTGGCACATGCACCCATAGCACATGATTCAACAAGAGGACAATTTGGACAGGCGCGGGATGTTGGACTTTATGTGTTTCCACTATAGATTACGGTGCTAGCTCAGAAAAATATAGGTCACGATTCTAGTAAACAAATATATAAAGCTGGTTTCATATTTTTCTATGTTGAAACAAATTTTCTATTATTTTCTAATATTATCAAAATCTAGTATTTCTAAATACAAACTTATTCTAGAAAGTATTTAGATAATTTTTTTAAAAAAAACATATGTTTATAAGTGTTTTAGAAGCTTGATTTTTACGACAGGATATGAAACATGTTTCGTATTTTTCTGAGTTAAACAAATTTTCTATATTTTTAAATATTAAATTAGGTTTTAGTATTTTTAAGTGCATATTTATTTTAGAAAAATATTTGGATATTTTTGTGAAAAATATTTGGATATTTTAGTATGGGATTTGCTAAATTTTAGGTGCCTGAATTTTAGTTTTATTTCAAGCGATGGTTATTGTATATATTTTATATTAAAATGGTAGTTTTAGTTCGTTGCAATTTCTGTAGAGACAACCTGCAATTTTTGCTTCTGAGAATAAAAGACCCGTTGGACAAAACCACAAACCTGACAGAATCGTGTTAGCACAAAGATAATTTAATACAAAGATAATTTAATAATTTACAATTATTTCTATTTCTATTTGTCGGGTTCATAAATCCGGGGTCCCTCATGGACCGGCTTAACCAGCAAAAGCTTGGCCCAGCAGACGACGTTGCGAACAATACACAACTCCCGAGCCAGCCCAAATACCAAAACGACAGGCCAGAAGGGCGATCCAATCTCCGACCCGAAGGCCTGGCCGAGGAAGAACGGCGCCCGCTTCCGACTCCGGCCCGCCTCTCCGACCGGAAGGCCTGGTCAAACACCACTTCTGACTCCGACCTACGTCTCCGACCAGGGATGCACCAAACCCCTGCTTACAGTTCTTCTCCGACTGACGTGGTCAGAGCCGACTGGGACCAACCGACCGGGGATGCCCACTCGGTGAGGACCAAGAAGCGGATGGAGAGAGTAAGGCAGGGCACTCAAAGTTAAACCGCAATACCGAGGACCGTACCTGTACACCTACAGGACAGTACCAACAGGGCATGTCAGAAGGGTACCCTGCACCCTTCCTGGCATATCAGAACCCAAGCAGTGTTGTGGGCGCTGACATTTGCCCTACGATGTTGTGAGCGGCATCAACTCCCATACCAGACAAACACGGTAAGGCTCTCTACATGCCTCTAGACATCAATAGTATTGTGGGCGCTGACATATACCCCACCAGGCGAGCACGGTAAAACCCTTGCATACCTCTGGGCATCAACAGTATGGCAGGCACCGACGTGTGCCATATCAGAAGAAGACGACACAACCTCCCACATGCATCTAACACAAACAGTGTTATGGGCGCCTACAACCATCTTGTACCCGACGACATGGGCAACAAGACTTAGCATACGTACACACTCTCTCTCTCTTGTAAGGTCGTCCCCTTCATCAATAAAAGGGGATGCGCTCTCACCCAATAGAAAAAGATCATTTCACTTACATCGATTCACCCTCTGCTAGCTTTTGACACTCAAAAGCTACACAGAGTGCACGCTCGAACACTTAGCACATAGCGGAGCTCCTGTCACTTTTGGCCCTTTAGACTAGAGTCCGACCGAACCTCTTGTACCCACATCTTTCTCCTTCTCGTTTGTAACCCCACTGCAAACTTCGAGCACCTGGGCTCAGGAATAAAGTCACCGACCGACTCAAACTGGACGTAGGGCACATTGCCTCAACCAGTATAAACACTGTGTCATTGAGTGCTAGGCCACATCCGATCACAACATACGGCAAAACTACAGATATTTACACGTTGGTCACTTTCTGCACCGACACTATTGTTAGACAAGGACAAAATTTTGATATGTTATGATACAAAGACAAATAACAAATCTCAAAAGTGACAATTTACCCGTATTAATTGGTAGTACAAGCAGTGTTTTTAATGTGGTAAAGCGAGGCGTGACGATGGACTACCGCCTTACGTTTAGGCAACTAAAGCGTGAGGCGAGGCGACGCCTTAAGAATTTAAGCAAAACGTAAACTATCAGCTTAGAGCAGTAGTTGATGAAGAAAAAAGAAAAGGAAAAAAATAAAAAAAAGGAATAACAAATGGATGGGCCCAGCCCAACAGGTAGCCCATGCCCCTCCCCTCCTGGGTCCTGTCCTGGCGTGGTGGTGGCTCCCCTCTCTCTCACAGAGGAGCTACGACAATGGCGGCAGAACCAGCCACCACATGCGCTGGCGCGCTCGGTGCAGCACGTTGCGCCCCATGCGCGTAACCCGGCGAGCGGCGCCCAAGGTCGCGCCCGCCAGGTCTAGCGTGACATCATGGATGAGGGGAACGACCCCCACAGTTTGCTCAGGATAGCCAGAACATCGCCGCTGCGGCAATGCTTCTGCGCGGCGTTCTCGAGCCCGTCGACCCCCGGGAGCGGGCGATCCACCGGAACCTCTGGGCGTTGGTGGAAGCCGTCGTCGTTCAACAAGCAGAAAGCTCCGCATCGTGACTCTGACTCACGCCCTCTCTCCCCACCAGGGGAGTGGGGACGCACTAGATGGATCACTCCATCCGCTCACCGCTACAGCTGCCAAGTGAGGCACAGGAGGCCATAGCTGCTCTGCGGTCCGACCTGGCACCTGCTCCACATCGACCGCCGGTACGCGAACATCTCGGCCTGAGCCGAGATGCTCGCAGCATCATCAGGATCTGGCATCAGGCCCGGCGTGATGATGACGTCCATCGGGCAGCGGTGAGGGCAGGCAACATGGGCCCTGGCTGGACCATTGAAGGGAGCGGTGAAACGCGCCCCAGACATGGTTGCCGGCCAGACGACCGGAGTCCCAGCCAGGATGGCTCGGGACCATGGGCCTTTGGCCGACGCATCGAGAGAGCGTAGTTCCCACAGTGCTTCCGACCACCCACCAATATCTCCAAGTACACCGAGGAGGCAAACCTTGGTATATGGCTCAAAGATTTCTGGCTCACCTACCGAGTCGGAGGGGTGGATGATGACCATTTCATCATTCAATATCTCCCCATCTATGTAGGGGAACATGTTCGAGCATGGCTCGAATTCCTCCTGCACGACAGCATCCGCGACTGGGCGGACCTCAAGAGGATCTCTGTTGGAAATTTCCAGGGGACGTATGTCCGCCCTGGTAACTCCTGAGACCTCAAGAGCTGCCAGTAGGAGCCCAGTGAGTCCCTATGGGATTACATCCATAGGTTCTCCCAATGATGCAACTCCCTCCCTGATGTCGTCGACGCGGACGTCATCAGCGCATTCCTCTCTAGGACAACCTGTGAGTCCTTGATCCACAAGCTTAGCTGTTTGAAGCCCCGTACCACTGGAGACCTGCTCGACGTCATCACAAACCACGCCTCCAGCGAGGAGGCGGTCGGAGCGATCTTCAACGAAGGCCGAGACAAAGGCAAGGCCAAGCATGAGGACCAAGACGAGGGCCCCTCCACACGAAGGGGTAAGAAGAACAAGAAGGATCGGCGCCGATCAGACAACACCGCGTTGGTCGCCGTAGCTGTTCGCATGGGCAAGCAACCCCAGTAGGGCCTGCCTAACCACTTCAACAAACTCATGGATAGCCCATGCACCAACCACGCCTACCCCATCAAACATCTCTACAAGGACTACGAGCTCCTCAAACGTTTCCTATGACAGGCCGGCGGGCCGAAAGAAGGAGACGACAAAGAGGTGGCAGCCAAGAAGGGAGGCGTAATGGGCAAGGACATGGACAGCTTCCTTGACCCGGAGGAATGCATCATGATCTTTGGGGGATTTGACGCCATCTGCTCCAAGCGCTAGCACAAGGTATGCTACCGAGAGGCATGCGCTGTAGAGATGGCCATCCCCTCCTTCCTTAGCTAGTCGGAATCTCTGATCACCTTCGATCAGAGGGACCATCCCTCCCATGTCGCTAGACCGGGACACTACCCGCTCGTCGTCGACCCCATCATCCACAAGAAGCACCTCACCAAGGTGCTGATGGACGGAGGTAGCGGCCTCAACATCCTCTACATCGACACCCTCGATGCCATGCACATCCCCTGGTCGAAACTCCGCCCGGTGGGCTCTCCCTTCCACGACGTGATCTCGGGAGCGCAGGCGTCCCCGCTCGGGCAGATCGACCTGCCCAACATGTTTTGCAACCGAGCCAACTTCAACTCGGAGGTTCTCACCTTCAAGGTGGTGGACTTCTCAGGGTCCTACCACGCCATCCTGGGGCGATCGTGCTATGCCAAGTTCATAGCTATCCCCAACTACACCTACCTCAAGCTGAAGATGCTGGGACCAAACGGCGTCATCACTGTGGGTAGCGCCTTCTTGCACGCCTTCACGTGCGACCGTGAGCATTTTGAGCTCGCCACTGCAGTCGTCAACTCGTCCGAGCTCCCGTGGCTCAGGGAGTTGTCGACCCCAGCAGTCCCGGACTACAACAAACCAACCTCCTCGATGGCCTTCTGCCCACTAGAGGAAACCAAGGCGGTGGGAATCGACCCCACTGACCCCATCAAGACGGTGCGGATCGGGACCCAGCTCCTAGCTAAATAGGAATGCGAGCTTGTCAACTTCCTACGCGTCAATCGCGATGTCTTCACATGGCAGCCTTCTGACATGCCAGGCATATCACGGGAGGTCACCAAGCATGTGCTACGCCTCATCCTAGGCTCGAAGCTCGCCAAGCAGCTCCTGCGTCACTTCGACAATGAGAGGCGCAGGGCCATAGGTGAAGAGATCACTAAAATCCTGGCAGCCAGATTCATCAGAGAGGTATTCCACTCTGACTGGCTTGCCAATCCTGTTCTTGTTAAAAGGAAGACCAGGAAATGGAGAATGTGCGTTGATTATACTGGTCTTAATAAAGCGTGTCCAAAGGATCACTTTCCCCTGCCACACATAGACCAGATAATCGACTCCTCCTCGGGATGCAAGATCCTCTCCTTTCTAGATGCCTACTCAGGCTATCAACAGATTGTGATGAGAGAGTCTAATCAACTCACAACCTCATTCATCACCCTGTATAGCTCGTACTGTTACGTAACCATGCCTTTCGGTCGAAAGAACGCTGGCGCCACCTATCAAAGGTGCATGCAGCAATGCTTCGTCGACCAAATCGACCTGCTCGATCAGCCTGATCAAGCCGAGCGGCCGAAACCAACAATCACCATCTATGTTGATGACATAGTAGTCAAAACAACTCAAGCTTGCGACCTAATTGCAAACTTGGCCGCAATGTTTGCGAACCTTCGAAGGTTCAACATCAAATTGAATCCCGAGAAATGTGTTTTTGGGGTTTCGAAGGGGAAGCTGCTTGGATACATTATGTCCAAACGCGGCATTGAGACCAACCCCAAAAAGATCATGGCCATCTCCAATATGGGCCCTATACGCAACGTCAAGGGCGTATAAAGGCTCACCGGCTATCTGGCCACCCTAAGCCGATTCATCTCCTGGCTCGGCGAGCGAGGGATGCCACTCTACAAGCTCCTCAAAAAGACGGATGCCTTTGTCTAGACTAAGGAAGCTCAATAGGCTCTAGAGAGCCTCAAAGCGTCACTAACATTGGCCCCAATCCTCATCGCTCCCGAATGGGGAGAACCCCTCCTCCTCTATGTCGCAGCAAGCAACCAAGTGGTGAGCGCTGCCCTAGTCATCGAAAGGGAGGAGCCAGGACACCACCTCAAGGTCCAGCGACTAGTATACTTTGTCAGGGAGGTACTCACTGACCCCAAGGTCCAGTACCCCTAGGTGTAGAAACTCCTGTACACCATGCTAATGGAGACCCGGAAGCTCCTGCACTACGTCACCGACCACGAAGTCGCGGTTGTCACTTCATACCCGCTCGGAGACATCATTCGCAACTATGACACTGCGGGATGGATCTCCAAGTGGGCACTCAAACTCATGGGCCACGACATCAGGTATATCCCTCGTACCGCTATTAAGTCTTAGGCTCTCGCAGATTTTGTCGCTGAATGGACGGAGGTCTAGCTACCGACCCTGGACGTCACCCACGAGTACTGGACAATGTACTTCGATGGGTCCATCATGGCGCCTGGCTCAGGGGCTGGAGTGGTTCTAATCTTCCTAGATGGGAGTAGGCTCCGCTACGCCATCCGCCTCCACTTTTCAGCCTCAAACAACGCCGTGGAAGTACGAGGCCCTCATCAATGGACTATGCATCGCCATCGAGCTTGGTGCTACGCGACTCTACGTTCACGACGATTCAGAGCTGGTCATCGATCAGGTCATGAAGGAGTCCTCCTGCAAAAGCCTCCTCATGATAGCATACTGCCAAGAGGTGCGCAAGCTCGAGGACAAATTCTAGGGGATTGAGCAGCATCACGTCCCCCGAAAGGTCAACAATGCCACCGATTTTCTTGCAAAATTGGCCGCCAGGCAGGATCCATCTCCAAGTGGGGTCTTCATCAACGACGTCCATGAGCCGTCCACCCGCATCTTGGAAGGTTCAATCTAGACACACCCCAATGCCAAGTCGGTGCTCGGGGGCTCTAACCCCGACGCCAAGCCAGCGCTCGGGGGCTCCGACCCTAGTACCTCCATGACGATGTCGCCCGCTAACTTCGCCGTGTTGGCACTCAATCAAACCGACTAGCGAGCGCCGCTACTTGCCTACCTCCTCGAGGAGGTTCTCCCGCCCGAAAGGACTGAAGCCCGATGGATCGCTCGACGCACCAAGACTTTTGTCGCGCTCGGTGACGAACTCTACAAACGGAGTCCATCGGGGGTGCTCATGAAGTGCTTCCCTACCAACCAGGGGAAGCAGCTCCTCCTCGAGGTCCATGCCAGGATCTATGGACATCACGCGGCCCCAAGGTCACTAGCCGAGAAAGCCTTTCACCAAGGTTTTTACTGGCCCACCGCACTACGAGATGCAGAGGAGGTCGTCCACTGGTGTGAGGGATGCCAATTCTATGCTCGGCAAACTCATTTGCCCGCACAGGAGCTTCAAACCATCCCCATCACCTGGCCATTCATGGTCTAGGGCCTTGACATGGTAGGACCCCTCAAAAAGGGCCCGGGTGGCTTCACTCACCTGCTCGTAGCGGTCGACAAGTTCACCAAATGGATAGAGTCCAAACCCATCACCAACATCCGCTCGGAGGAGGCGGTCAAATTCTTCATCGACATCATCTACCGGTTCGGTGTTCCTAACTGTATCATCACTGACCACGGGACTAACTTCACCAAGAAGAAGTTCCTGGACTTTAGTGATGGATACGGCATTAGGATCAACTGGGCCTCAATCGGACATCCACGTACTAACGGTCAGGTCGAGCATGCCAATGGCATGGTCCTCCAAGGACTTAAGCCACGCATCTTCGACCGACTCAACAAGTACGCTGGGCGATGGGTTGCAGAGGTCCCAGCGATCCTCTAGAGCCTAAGAACGACCCTGAACTAATCCACAGGGTTCACACCCTTCTTCTTGGCCTATGGAGCTAAAGCAGTGCACCCTCCGACCTCGACCATGGTGCCCCAAGAGTGAAGGCTTTCGACTGTGACTGGGCGATGAAGGCTCAGCAAGATGCTATCGACCTGCTCGAGGAGGCCCACGAGACAATCGTCATCCGCTCCACTCACTACCAGCAAACTCTCCGTAGGTACCACAAAAGGAAGATCAGGGGGAGGATCCTCGAAGTCGGTGATCTCGTACTCCGGAGGACCCAATCAACGAAGGAGAAGCACAAACTCTCTCCACCATGGGAAGGTCCCTATACGGTGACCGAGATGATCTGGCCGGGTGCCTACCGACTAAAGGACGACAACGGCAACATTCTCACCAACACTTGGAACATTGAACAGCTACGTTATTTTTCCCCTAAATTCGATCTTACCGCTTTTATTCAACACTTGCTCTTGTAAAGCACCCCAGCCTGAACACTTTCAGTCCGGGTCGCTCGGGGGCACCATGAGGGTACTACCTCCCTTTTTTACTCTCTATTTTACTATCCATGAGGGTAATACCTCCCTTTTTTACTATCTGTTTTACTATCACAAGGTAGAAACTTTTTGCCCAAAACGAAAGGGCATTCCATTCCTTTGATTACCCTATGTGACTTTGTTTTTACTCCCGAATGAGCGCACCCCGCCACGACCTATGGTTACAAGTAGCCGAGCCTCGCGGGCCACGCCCGGGCTCTTAAAGTTGCAGCCTACGGAATAAACGGGCAGGTGCGAAAAAGAAAGGATAAAAACAAAGCTATGCTAGGATAAAAAACAAGGAATGGATAGTGATTCTATCACAAAGTAGAACTGATGTATTCATTGATACAAAAACTATTCAACATGGGGGCTCCCCCACGAACTTAATGACTACATTTGTTGCCTACTTCTACTCCAAATGCTACTGTGGCCGCTCGGCGGCATCAGCTGATGACAAAGGTAAGGCCACAGCACATGCCGCCAGAAATAAACACCACCGCAAGGGCCTCGCCCGGTTCCGCTCCCTTGACTTCGGCGAGCGCAACGGGTACCTCAAGGGCATCGCACCCGTAGATGCTCAGCAGAAGAGCATGGAGCTACTGAACTTCTCATGCAGCTGAGGCAGCTCTTGAACAAGGATGCTGCCCACCAAGGTATGGCCGCCTTGGCTGGAGGATGTCTCATCAAACTCTATGAACTGGCCGACCTGAGCAGCTGTAGGAACGAAACCCTCCGCTAGCGTGGTCCTAGGCAACTTCCCCTCTGACAAGGCTCGCTCGATGAAGATCCACCAGAAAGAGTCTACGTATGGCCCCATCCCAAAGAAGGCCTCATAGACGCGCACCACCTCCTTCGGCGGAAGCCGCCCCTTCTCGGCGAAGGCGGCCAGCACTGCCTTGGGTAGCCTCTAGCTCAACATTGCACTCTAGATTCATGAACAGATCTGTGAGTCCTCCCCCTCGCTTACCCTCTCTCTCTCTCTCTTAGGAACCGTCATAGCACACATGCACTCTTGGTGAGAAGGAGGAAGGAGGAGAGGCAACAGTTGGAGAATATGTAAAGGATTGCAGCGAGAAGCCCCCTCCCTTTCCCTATTTAAGGAGAAGGCGCAACAGTTGGGGAAATGCGAGGGATTGGGGCGAGAAACCCTCTCCCTTCCCCCATTCAATGTGGATGGAAAACGATGGGGCGCGCCCTGACCGATGGGATGCACCCTGCTTGACAGAACGGTGCCTGGTCAGACGGGACGTGGCCTGGGTATGGCCCACCACTATCGCACGCCGGGCGTGAGAAACAAAGCACCACCATGCGTAGGTGGCCTATGGCAGAACCTCCTAAGAAATCAGGCCCACGTGCATCTATCGTTGTCTCAACAGACCTCTGATAGTGTACACAAGTTCCCAACAACTTAATAGGTCTGTTGGGTGTCCTCGGGAAACCCGAATCATCCATGAATCTTTTCCGAACAAGATCCCAATCACAGACATTGCAGATTACAATAATTTTCAATATCCATACCAGAGATTATAAAGCGGAAGATTTAAGTTTTAATATTACAAACCAGTTGTTTCAAACTAACATAACCATAAGTGTCATACAACCATAGTAGCGGGATAATATTACATTAACATTATTTATCATACAAACTAGTGCCTTGTCCAAAGGCCATTCATCATTCCTCATCGTCATTGACTTCGAACACAGACATGCAGCAGGGACCAAAACAAGCCTGCGCATGCGACTCACCTGCAACAAGGGTTAACAAACCCTGAGTACAAAAGTACTCAATAAGACTGACCCGACGTAAAAGGGGTGAAAGACTTTAGAGATGCAGGTGTTGGGACAAGGTAAGGATGCAGCAAGATTCAAAAGTTCTTTGCCAAAAGCTTACTATTCATGATCCTATTTTCAAGTTCTTCCCTTAAGTCTTCTTGGTTCATTATCTCAAACTAAGTGTTTATATCCCATGTTCCAATCCTTCTCATTCCATTCCTTTTCTCAAGTTTTAGTAATTCACCAGTCCTGCATTGCTTCTGTAATGAAATGAGTCTCCATATCCTTGGAGCACCGGCAATTCAAATTGATTCAAGTCCCAGCTGGGGATTCCTTATCACACGACATAGGTAGAACTTAATCTTGCATATATCAACCTCGCTACCGGATCCTCCTATACTAAGTCGTCTCCACGCCACCCGAGAGCACAGCACACCTCAAATCCGACCACATTCCGGCCACGAGGGTACACGCTACTCCCACCATCTCTCCACTCCCAGTGCGTGGGCATTCGTCTTAGTATCGGATTAGCCGAAGTAGGCTTACCAGAGTATGTGACCAGTACTACAAAGTGTCTCGTTCAGAAGATCCACAATGAGTGGCCTTTAAGCGACATAGTCGGCAATATTACCCAACATTCAAGATAAGTCACCCGACTAGTCTCTAGTTCATTCTATCTTCTTTCTTTCTTTGGCTAGTATGCCATCTTTGATTGTATCAAAACTTTTACTTTGAAAGTCTACCATAAAGCATACTAAGCGTTCTACGCCTTTGTAAATGAAAACATCTTCAAGGATGGTAAACAATTAACAAGGTAGGCAATGCATCAAGTAGGTAACATTTGAATAAATCAACTTAATGCAATAGGTAACATAGGTGATAAACTTTTCAAAGTAAACAAGGTAATGGTTTAATGCATAAACCAGGGCTTGCCTTCGTTGATGATCTCGGGTTCCGGATCAGTACCACAAATATCGAATCTCGAGACAACCGGGGATTCTTCCACAACTTGCTCAACTAGGATCGATTCACTCTCGGATTCTACATGAAATAATAACATATGCTTCAACATGATGATAATGTAAACATGATGCTTTCATGGTGCATGAAATATAATAACACCTTGAGTACCACTTTCCTTCACGGTACAATTGCAAGCCAACAAAACCAACTTGCAATTCTACCATCAAGGACCACACAAGTGACTTGACCAAATTGACCATGAAACCCTACTGGTCACAAAACATGACCAAAACAAAAATCAAACTCTAACCTAACACTTAGGGTTTGCTTTTATTCATTTTTGAATTAATTTGGAAATAAGCCCAAAATGAACTTGTTCCAAATTACCTCAAAATTTTATGTAAGCTTCCTCATGACAAATTAGTGTAACAAAACAAATTTCATAATTTTTGGAATTATACAGTGTCCTACAAAAATCATGGAAATTACATTTATCAATTAATTGAGCAATTTTCATCACATTCAAAAATTTCTGTAAATCAATATTTCATATTTTTCCAAAATATTATTCATCACAGAGAGGTCACACAAAAAATTTCATAATTTTTGGAGCTCTAAATAAATCTACACAAACATAACAAAAATCGACACTATTCATCCATTTCTGAAAATAGAAAAATTCCATTTGAACTACACAGTCGCTGACATACGTGACCACTTGTCATCCCTAACCTCCGGCTTTGACCGCGATGACGGTGGCGCTGACCGACGCTAACTCGCCGACGGTGAGCCCAATGGCGACGGCCAATGTACCAAAACGTTCACAACGACTTGGCGCATCGATCTGTGGCATTACAGAGGTTGATTATGACACGAAACAAGGCTGACGCCGGCCATGGCGGATGTGGCAGCATGGCAATGCTATGCCAGCGGAACAAGGCCGGTAGAGATCAAACAAAAGGCTTAGAAAGGATCAGCAACTCACCCCAAACGTGTTGAAGCAAAGAACGAGACCAGAGAAGCAACGGTAACGCGGGTCGACGGTGACAGCGGTCACGGCGGAGCAGGCTTCGACGGCGACGGAGTTCTAGCGACTACAGTGGGCAAAACGACCAACCAAGAATGGATTAAGCACCACAGCATCGAGATGAAGTTGTAGAGACAACAAGCAAGGACAACGGCTCACCGGATGACGCTGGCCGCGGTGACACGGAGCTTCGGGTAAGGTCGCCGCCCGCGAGGAAGAAGGGTCACTAGCGGCGGTTCTCGGTGGACTCAGACAACCACAGTTGGTGGGATGGGTTCGCAAGGAGGAGACAGAGCTGGAACACTGCTTTGCCGAGGCTGGCTTGCGCTCGGGAGGCGAGGGGAGCTCGCTGGAGCTGAGGCGGCGGCGTCGGGAAACAGAGGAGAGAAAGAAAAGCAGATAACGTCGTCGGAGCTTTATAGCGTGGCCAGATGAGTGAGGGAACGACACTCAGTGAGCATCCCATGCCAACGCGAAGCCAAGGGCGGCCACGGGCATGTCTAGAAGG
Organism: Miscanthus floridulus; assembly: GCF_019320115.1. Classification (NCBI taxonomy): domain Eukaryota; kingdom Viridiplantae; phylum Streptophyta; class Magnoliopsida; order Poales; family Poaceae; genus Miscanthus; species Miscanthus floridulus. The sequence continues at coordinate 107,786,763 of NC_089588.1, read as the reverse complement.
CTGGAGAAAGGACGCCGGCGGTGGGGCGGTGGTCGTGCTACTGTTCACAAGAATTATAGAATTGCCACTGAGTTCATTTTACAAATTGCTCCCAAATTTGTATAACAACTCAAAAATCTCCAAAAATAAAAGTTGTTCAAAATTCAAAGTTCTACAACTTTGCTTAAATGAACATTTTCAAATTCTGCTTCCATTTTGAAATTTGAATTTGGGGTGCATTTGAGCATTTGAATCATTTCAAAATTACTCCAAATCTTATAGGTAAACTTTAAAAACTTTGAATACCAAAGTTGATCCTTATAAAATAAGCTTCAACTTTGCTTTTTGTCCCACCCCTAAATTCCAAATGGATTTTGAAATAGGCAGAAGGGGCAAAAAGGACTTTTATGATTTGAATTTGAATTCAAATTTGATTTGTTTACCTTTTTACTTAACTATGATTTTTGACCAATTACATGGCCCATTAGGGTTATTTGAGTCAATTGACACATGGTCTCACATGATCACATGAAATTTGACGCTTGTGGTCATGATCTTTATTTAGAGTTTTGGATCACATACATCACATAAAATAACAACTTATGAAATAAAGCTTATTTAGTGAATGCATTCAAATTTTTCTACTTTATGAATGCTTTGCAATGCATATGATGACATGTCAAGTTTTAGTGCTAGGTCAAAACACCATAGGTGTTACAACCCTTCCCCCTTAAAGAAATCTTGTCCCGAGATTTAAAACCTAAGGCTAAGTAATGGAAAAGGGAATGTGTCAAACTAACACATCATAACTTTGTTCAAAAAGCTAGTGAGGGGGGTTTGCCATTCTTTTGACAAAAGAGACAAGTTACAACATAGACAAGATATTGGAACTAAATAGAAGCGAAGAAGTCAGGAAAGTTTTCTTCTAAGTAATCCTCGAACTCCCAAGTAGCTTCATCTTCAGTGTGTTGATTCCATTGTACTTTGTAGAACTTGATTGTACGTCTTCGAGTGACTCGACCTTTCGAATCTAAGACTCTAATGGGGTACTCGGCATAAGTCAAATCAGGTTCTAGTTCTACAACACCAAAGTCGATCACTTGGTCAGGTACTTGAAGACACTTCTTTAACTGGGATACATGGAAGATATCATGCACCGCTGACATGTGATCTGGTAGCTTGACGCGATAGGCGACCGGTCCACATCGTTGTTGGATTTGAAAAGGACCGACATAACTATAACAACCCAAAAATCCATACACTAAAAATACCAACTACAAAATTTTTCTTAGAACTCCCATGTGATGATGAGTGTCATGTATAGAAACCCAACCTAAGAGATGCATTAGGTCTAACCCCAACCCAAGTCAATACATAAGCATGACATGTCATTAGTTAATTGTGTTTATTTAAATTCTAACAAATAAAGTATTGCATACATTGTTAATTCAAAATGTGATTTGGATTTCCATTTGAGTTATGATATGCTTAACAACTCCAATAAAGTAATAAACCATAAAATAATTAATACTCAAACCAAAGAATAAAGGTTTAAAGAGAAAAACTAATTCTATTTTTGTATAACAAAACCACACCTATTTTTGCTATACAAAGTAGCTAAATAAATTCCTAATATTTATATAATAATGTTGTGGGCCTCATATCTAAAAACTCCAATGAATAAGGTGCACCAAATTGGAATTCAAATTTTAAAACCAAATTTGAATTCAAAACAAAGGAGAAGAAAAACAAAATAGAAAAAGAAAAAGAAGAAAGAAGCCTCACAGCAGCCCGGCTTGCTCGGCTTCGCGGCCCAGCCAACCCAACTACGCCCGCCATCCACCCAGCGCGCGCGCACGTGGCCCACGAGCTGGCCCAACACGCCGCGCATGCCCACGCGCCCTCCGCTTCGCCTGCTGTCGCTGCCTGCCGAGGCCCACCTGTCAGCCTTCCCTGTTCATCTTCTCCATGCCACGCCTCAACTGCCGCGCGACTGGAGGCCGACAGCGATGGCAGGGGTGGGCCAGGGGGTCACGCCCGAGGCATGGCCTTGTCTCCTTGGCGCCACGCCCACGCAACCACTCGCGGTCGTTGGATGTAGCCCGCGCCTCCGATCGCCCTTGATCCCCATCCGCCGATCACTGGGCTCCACCGTTCCCCGCTCAGCTATAAGAGCCCTGGCCCCGGTTGCCCTAGCGCATTCCCATGCCCGCCGCCACCTTGCGGCCACCCCCTGCACACCTGAGCCAAGAGAGAGAGCCAAGAGAGTAGAGGGAGAAGAGGAAGAAGAAGGGGGAGTGCCGAAGCCGTGCGACACCGCCGGTGTCGCCGGAGTAGGAGACGATGCCACGACGCCGCGCTGCACTGCTTCCGGAGCTATACGGCCGCAACTCGTCACTGCGTCACCATCCAATCTTCCACAACACCAATGGTGAGCCCCCCCCAGTCATTCCCCTGCTCGCCACCGGACCTCACCACGTCGGGAGCGTGTAGGCCAGGGCCATCTCCGGCCTCTGGGTACACACGCACTCACACGCACGACCATGCCGTAGGCCCCTCCTAGCCCCATGGATGCCGGAGCAAAGCATGCGCACCCCGCGCTCATGATGCCGCCGCCATGGCGCGGCCACCGCTGGTGCACCCGGCCGCCTTGCCGCACTGGAACGTAGCTGTAGAGCATCACCGTGACGTCTAGACGATAGCCGTGTAGACCGTAACCCCGTTAGCCGACCACAGCGCCCTGACCATGAGCACCGGACCTCGGCCGGAGCTCCGCCGTGCACCGCCACCGTGGCCAGCCAACTAGAGCCGTCCAGCCACCTTGCTAGCTTCACCAGGGCACCCGCCAAGGTAAGGATGAGCTGTTGCCCACCTTAGTTGAACACCCGCGCCACTGAAAGGGGCTCGCCGACGAGCACCGCCATGCCGAGCCACCGACCACCGTGGCCAAAGCCGTAGGAAGCCCTGGCAAGCACCTAGACCCCACCAATGTGTTTGCCACAGCCTGGTGAAGCATTCCCCCACCTTGATTGGACGCCAGCGCCTACGGCAAGGCTCGCCGACGAGGCACGCCGCCGGCGGGAGCACAGCCGCAGGAGAAACAGGGGAAATTTCCCCTCGCCGGCCACCCGCGCATGAACCCGGTGCTCATAGACTGTGCCCGAGGAAAGAGAGGTAGGCTTGGTCCACCATGCACCCTGCCTTAGGTCCATAGACCAGTGCCTCTTGGTCCACCATGAGCCACGCTCACGCCCACAGCCGTAGACCACAGCCCAGTGGAGGCCCAAGGTCGTGACATGGCTGCATCTCAGCATGCCACGTGTTCGACTCGGCCCGACCCGGACCGGCCCAACCTAAGCCCACCAGAGCCCGTTTGAAACTCGGCCCATGTTGCCCGTTGACCGGTCAACATTGATCGTTGACCTGGCCCCACATGTCAGTGGCACGGACACTCTGGACCCACACGTCAGATGTTGACGTCATGCTGATGTCACACGGGACCCACACGTCAGAAGCCAACACAGCCAAGGTGACGTCATGCTGACGTCACGATGACATCATCTGCTGACGTCAGTAGCCCTGGCCCCACACGTCGGTGACCCTGACCTTTGACCGTTGACTCGCCCATTGACTGACGTTGACTTTGACCGGACCCACATGTCAGTGACCCGAGAGCCCTTGGACCCACCTGTCAGAACTGATGACGTTGCTGACGTCATGCTGACGTCAGCTGGACCCCACCTGTCAGCTTAGAACCGAGATGATGATGTCATGCTGACGTCAGCATGCCACGTGGACCAGTCACAGCGTGACATGTGTCAGCCCAGGATTAATTCAGCCTTTTTCCATTTTTAGAAATGATTTAAACTTCGGAAATTCAAAACTAATTCATATGACCTCAAAAAAATACGAAACTAGGACCAAAATTCATCTAAAATCAAGCTCTATGCAATGAACCCATGTTTGAGTGCATTTGACTCTTTTGAATTTTCATTGCTTCTTTGTGCTATTCTATAGATGTCGCTAACATGACTATAATGCGATCATTTACAGACTCGTAGGAGAACCGGACGGACGAGGATCATGAGTACCGTGAGGAGTACGGAGATGACTACACCGAAGGTGCAACATCCCACCCAATCTCGTAGCACCTATTACGTATGGCTAAAATAGAAATGATAGTGATATACTTTATTGTTATGATCACACTATGATAGGACTTGCATGGTAGTATGCTTTCTTGATGACCTTTACCTTGACGCAACCTTACCCCTGCTCACCCTACTGTTAGGCTAGTCACACGCTTGCTACTATATTTCATTGCTTATTACTTCTACTACGCTTGCATTACATTGATGCGTGGTGGAAACTGGTGTTATCTGGACTATGGGGAGAGTGCTGCGTGTGTGACTTGGGTGCGTGGAGGGTGAGGGTTGAGTCGACCAAGTTGGAGTACACGACAAGCCTAGGCCAAGTCTTGCCATGGGGTGCTACCTGGGCACCCTTGGAAATGGATACCTATGGTGGGTAAATGGTATATGAAGTGGTCCTGGGTGTGAACCTATGATGGGAGGAGCCCAGGATGGAGGTGCTGTGGTGGCACGGTAAATTGAAACCCTGATGAAGACATTCTGGCTTGGTCATCCCTAAGGACTTACTAGTACTCAGATTCACCGGGAAGCCTTACGTACCACTCACCCTATATGGTGCGGGACGGCCGGACTACTTGTTAGGATATTGTCACTACTGCTAGGTTGATAGCGGATAGTGTAAGGAGGTACAGGGCGTGGAGGATTTCCCCCACACCCTTCCGAGACTTCATGGAGACCTTGTGGACCCGGCTCATGACTCACAGTTTCAGCCACCCCAGACTAGACTTGGGGTGTACCAGGGCTGAATGGTAGAGTGGCATTATCCTAGGCTAGCAAGCGGCTGGAATCAGCCCAGTTGACGATGGTCAGCGAGGAAGGCAGATCTTGTGGTTATGTAAAACCTCTGCAGAGTGTATGGTTGATCGATCGATACATGTGCTGACTTGTCGGCTATGGACCTTTCCTAGGTTTTGCTTAAACTAGATAGTGAGATGAGTCCTTCTCTTCTTCCCCCATGAGAGAGTGTCGGTCGTAGCAAGGGGCTACGGGCCTTGAGACAGTACCGAGAGGGAGTTGGCCTATTGACTGAGTGATGGTATTGTAATGGTGTGGAGATGGTGGTATATCGATCCTAGGATCAAAACCTGGCTCTGGGAAGGGAATGGGGTGGAATGTGTGTGGGAATGGTGTTAAAACTTGACTATACTATTATTATATACTCGATATGTTAATGCATAGGAAACCCTAGCCTTATAGGTTCCTTTTGATTATATCCAACTTGCATCCAATTTCCCCAAAGCAATGCTTATAGGGTGGGAGTGGCCAGTACAAATCGTACTCATAAATTTTGGCACACAGGTTGTGCTGAGGAGTATAGCTCCGAGGAGTTTGATGGTTGAGGGGTTCGTGCCTACGCTCGAGTTTGGCGATCTTATCTTCAAGCTATTCTGAATGAATGCTACTTTTGATTCCGCCAATGCGGCGATGTAATAAATTATGTAATTCCGCACTATTTTTACTCTGATATTATCGTTGTATGGATGTGGTATTCGACTGGAAATTTGGGTAATATGATCTACAACGATCTTATTACACTCCGACTCTGTGGATTTCCCTTTGCGGAAATCAGGGTCGTTTCAGTTGGTATCAGAGGCATACTTGACTATAGGATGAAACCCTTAGGAATGGACAATATAATAGGACATGAATAGCCCTTCTTTCGGTTATATACCAACCCTGCATTTACTTTTATGCAAGGCTTATCTATTATTGACCTGCTAACACCTGATTCCTTAAAACATGCAGATGGCAACGAACGTCGACTGGCCGCCTCTAGGACCGCTACCTCTAGACCACGCTTAGCTTACCTTCGACCTACGTGAGCTCGGGGGTTTTGCATAGACCCTCTGCCAAGTTCTCGTCACGTTAGGTGTCCCCGATGAGCTTGTCAAGGTCACCTACACCGGGAAGCCAACTCAGGAAGGAGGAATTGAAGGACCGATTGTCACCTTAGTTGAGTTCCCAGCTAGCACTACCTTACCTTCTGTCCCAGCTTTCACCGAGTTGACTATAGAGGGCACAGTCGAGGAGGGACTGCGAGCTATCTCACACAAGGCACTTCGCCGAGTGATGAGGGACCACTATGAGCATCTGAAGACGACAGAGTTCTGTCTACTTCCCCAGGCCCTCGACCTCAGCCTTACCCCTAGTGAGCAGAGCTTTGCAGCCGGCAAAGTTATCTTTGCCGAGGAGGACAGATGCCTTCGTGTCTTAGCTATCCACCTACTGGAGCAGGACAGGTACATGACCCAGCTAGAGCAGAGGAGACGTCAGGACCAGGCCCTTCAGTGGGAGTACCAGGAGCGAGACTCACAGGGAGGATAGGAGCGAGCTAGCCTACTAGAGACCGTTGCCAAGCTATAGGACGAACTCAACCGTCGTGAAGAAGTCCACAGAACCGAGGTCGCAGACTTATAGGACAAAGTCGATGACCTAGGCAACAGGAACTGCTACCTCGACAGCAAGGTCTTGGAGTTGTAGAGAGAGTTGGACGACAAGAAGGCTGAGTTCAACCACAGAGGAGACAGAGAGAGATCCAAGGGGATTGATATGCTGAAGATCCAATCTCGGAACAAGACCATGACTCAAGAGCTAGAGGAGTTCAGGAGGAAGGCCATTCGCAACCAGGGTCACCTGATCGAGGCACTTAGGCAGACCGAGTACCTACAGGACAAGTGTGAGAGGACATGGTAGGCTTGGCAGAAGTCTGATAGGAAGCGCCTCAGGGAGATGAAGGGTATGTGGGATCAGCTACCCAAGGAGATTTGCAGCAAGACAAAGCCTAGGATAGAGGAGTTTGAGTTAGCCCCGACTTGCCTTAACCTAGACGCCTGCCCTACCCTACCTAGAGCCAAGCCTACTGAGGAGCTTGCCGAGGCCTTGAAGTACGTATCCTGACTTCCCAAGTCTGACGAGGAGATTGAGATCGAGAACAGCCGTATCCCAGCTGCGGTGTACGAGTTAGAGTAGGATGACCCTACGTGGTCATGAGTCATGTCAGTAGCTTCCGTAAGTTGTACCCCTTATGAGATGTGTTATACATTGTGCGTAGTATAATTCTCGCACGTCTTCAAGTGTAGCTACTGGAGATGATGCTATGTAATAAAACCCACGTGATGAATGTTTTGGATCTTACTGCATTTTATGGACCTTATTGCTTCTTTGTGATGAGTGTTGGATAGAATAAATGTTTTTCTTTAAATCGTCTAAATCATGTAATCATATCAAATCATAAGCACTAATGGCACAAACACTAAAATTCTTATGATTCGTGTTGCAGATGCCGAACTGCCGATCTAATCGCCTAATGAACCATGGACGTGCGCCCACCCCCGAACCAGTCGAACCAAATGGGGGGCGTGGTGGCAACAACCATGGCCGTGGCCGTGGCCGTGGACGTGGAGGGATACCTTTCCACCTAGAGAATACCCTGCCGCCTGAGGAGAACATTCCACCACCACCACCACCGAACCTGGCAGAAGTGATGGCACAATAGACCCAGCTTCTTGCAGCTCTTGTTGAAGGAGCAAACCGTCGCCAGGGAGGTCAGCAGAATGACTTCCAAAGGAAGCTAGAGGGATTTCTGAAGCTAAGGCCACCTACCTATGATGGCACCGACCCTGACCCGCTTGTAGCCGATGACTGGCTCAAGGAGATGGAGAAGAAGCTTGACCTCACTACTTTCACCGACGATGAGTGTGTTGGAGCAGCCGCACACCAGCTCACAGGTGCAGCACGCGCCTAGTGGGATAGTTTCAATGATTCCCATGAGGACCCTGCCAGCATCTCATGGGATGAGTTCGCTAAAGCATTCACTGAGTATCACATTCCCAAGGGTGTCATGGAGGCCAAAGCTGAGGAGTTCCGCAACATCAAGATGGGAAAGGACAGGGTGACTAAGTACACTACTCATTTCACCAACCTTCTATGCTATGCACCTTCCTATGTTGTGAACTCTAAGAAGGAGAAGCTGTACTATTACCGCAAGGGACTTAACCCACACATCAAGCTGAAGTTTGGCGGTATTGAGAGTAACACGTTGCGTGCTCTGGTGGATCGCTGCATCTAGATCGAGAAAGATCGTGCTGAAGCTAGAGAAGAGTACAGGGAGAGGAAGCGTATGCCTAAGGAGTCCTTCTGTGGCCGTGATCATAAGAGGTTCCATAGAGATGCACCACCCAGGGAACGCTCTCGCCACAACAGGGATGACAACCCTGGATCAAGTAGGGGTAGTGGAGGCTACACCGCCAAATACTCCCGCCCTGTTCAAGATCGTTACACCCAGGACCGTTATGCTCAGGACCGCAACACTCAGGATTGTTTCAACCGTCCCCGCTCAGCGAATGAATGCCCAGCACAGAACCGCCCTGCACCAAGCACTAGAAACTAGAAGGCACTCGCGCCAACCCCTACAGGCAGTACGCCTTTCACCTGCTTTGCTTGTGGCCAACCAGGTCACAAAGCCGCTGAGTGCCCTCAGAACTCAGCTACTCAGAAGTCTCAGTTCAAGGGATCTGCTACTCGTGGACGTCTCAACCATCTAGACACTGAGGAAGCATAGGCTGCCCCTGACGTGGTGTACGGTATGTTTTTAGCTAATGGCAATACTGCATCAGTTCTATTTGACTCTGGAGCAACTTGTTCTTACATATCATCCAAGTTTGCACGAGAACGTGACCTGCCTGTAACACCGCGTGAAAAGCCTATCATCACCAGCTCACCTTTAGGAGACCTAAAGTGCACCCACATCTGTAAGGGAGTGAGTCTTACCATTGAGGGTCTTATCTTTAAAGCCGACCTAACCCTATTACCTTCCACAAACCTAGATGTCATCTTAGGCATGGATTGGCTAACCCTTCACTGAGGTATCATATCATGTTCACCTAGATACGTCCAAGTGACCCACCCATCAGTCCAAGTCATTAGATGTGAACCCCAGTCCGGAAAGTCCACCTCTATCCTGTGTGCCCTTAAAGCCAGTTCAGAATCATAGAAAGAGGAGAAGACAGTTCATGATGTGCTTGTGGTCAGAGACTATCTCGATGTATTCGCTGAAGAATTACTGGGTATGCCACCAGACCGTGATGTAGAGTTCATCATTGATCTGTTGCCGGGAATAGGACCCATTGCCAAGAGACCCTATCACATGTCAGTTGATGAACTAGTCGAGCTCAAGAAACAGCTTGATGAGCTCATCTCGAAGGGATATATTAGGCCCAGTGCTTCACCCTGGGGATCCCCTGTTCTGTTTGTTAAGAAGAAGGATGGCTCAATGAGAATGTGCATTGATTACCGGAACTTGAACGCAGTCACCATCAAGAATAAGTACCCCCTGCCAAGAATCGATGATTTGCTTGATTAGCTCAGAGGTGCCAAGTATTTCTCCAAGATTGATCTTAGATCTAGCTATTATCAGATGAAGATTCGAGAGAGTGACATCCGGAAGATAGCTTTCGTGACTAGGTATGGGCAGTTTGAGTTCATTATGGTATCCTTTGGACTCACGAATGCTCCCGCATACTTTATGAACATGATGAATAAGGTTTTCATGGATGAACTGGATAAGTTCATGGTAGTATTCATTGATGACATCCTTGTCTATTCACCCACCGCTGAAGAACATGAACATCATCTAAGAACCGTGCTTGAGAAATTAGCCCAACATCAGCTCTACGCAAAGTTTAGCAAATGCGAGTTTTGGCTACAGGAAGTTGCCTTCTTAGGCCATGTACTATCAGTTGAAGGTGTCGCAGTTGATCCAGCCAAGATTGAAGCCGTGAAAGAGTGGGATCAACCCCGCAGTGTGACAGAAGTCAAAAGTTTCTTGGGATTGGCCGGATATTATCGCCGATTCATTGAGAACTTCTCCAAGATAGCCCGTCCAATGATCAACCTTCTGAAGAAGACTAAGGAGTTTGAATGGATGCCCGAGTGCGAACAAAGCTTCCAGGAATTGAAATAGAAGCTTACCACAACTCATGTGCTAGCATTGCCTGATATCAGCAAAGATTTCGTGGTCTATTGTGATGCATCCCGTCAAGGACTTGGTTGTGTACTGATGCAAGATGGGAGAGTGATAGCATATGCGTCTCGACAGTTGAAAGAACACGAGAACCGTTACCTAACCCATGATCTTGAGTTAGCAGCAGTTGTGCATGCCTTGAAGATCTGGAGACACTACTTGATAGGCAACAAGTGTGATATCTATATGAATCACAAGAGCTTGAAGTACTTTTTCACTCAGGAAGATCTAAATATGAGGCAACGCCGATGGCTAGAGTTGATCAAGGATTATGACCTGGAAATTCACTATCATCCAAGAAAAGCTAATGTAGTCGCAGATGCTCTTAGTCACAAGAGTTACTGTCACACCTTGATCACTGAATCCGTACCACCTGAGCTCAAGGAAGAGATTGATGATTTCCAACTAGAGATACTACCGCATGGCTTGTTGAATGAGCTTCGCATACAGTATGATCTCACAGATCGCATCCGTCAAGCTCAGAAAAGTTGCGAAGAGATCGAATATCTCCGTGGTCTGATGAAACTAGGCTACAAGACTAACCACCAAGAAGATGAACAAGGAACCATCTGGTTCAAGAACAGAATCTGTGTTCCATCTGACCCAGTACTACGAGAGGAAATTCTATCAGAAGCTCATGATTCCAAGTACTATATTCACCCTGGAGGTTCAAAGATGTACCAAGACTTGAAGAAACACTTCTGGTGGAAGGGCATGAAGACAGACATTGCAGGACATGTGGCATGTTGTGACACCTAATAGAGTCAAGGCTGAACATCAAATGCCTGCAGGTTTGCTAAAGCCTCTTGACGTTCCCGAGTGGAAGTGGGAGAGCATATCCATGGATTTCATAGTTGGATTGCCCCGTTCACAGAAAGGCAATGATTCCATCTGGGTGATTGTTGATCGTTTGACCAAGATTGCTCACTTTGTACCAGTAAAGGCCAAGACCAATGCGGAAAAATTAGCAGATCTATATGTTGAGCATATTCTCAAACTGCATGGAGCTCCTTCTAGTATTGTATCTGATCGTGGTCCTCAGTTTGTGTCCTGATTCTGGGAAGCTCTGCACAAGTCCATTGGAACCAAACTTGATTTCAGTACCGCTTATCACCCACAGACAAACGGACAGATGGAATGAGTAAATCAGATCTTAGAAGACATGCTTCGCGCTAGTGTACTGAATTATAGCTCCGATTGGGAGAAATGCCTACCCCATGCAGAGTTCTCTTACAACAACAGCTACCAAGCCAGTATCAAGATGTCGCCATTTGAAGCTCTGTATGGCAGACCTTGTAAGACACCTTTGATGTGGTCCCAACTGGGAGAAAGATCGTTCTTTGACTCCGCTAAGATCCAAGATGCAGAAGAAGGAGTTGCGCAAGTGAAGGAGAATTTGAGAATTGCCCAAAGCCGATACAAGAGTTATGCTGACAAAAGGAGAAGAGAACTTGAGTTCAATGTGGGAGATTTCGTCTATCTCAAGGTATCCCCGCTACGTGGAACTGTCAGATTCCATGTGAAAGGAAAGCTTGCCCCTAGATTTATTGGCCCATACAAGATTTGCAAGAGGATTGGAAAGCTCGCCTACAAACTTGAGCTACCTGAGGAATTGATGGGTGTACATCCCGTATTCCATGTCTCACAGCTACACAAGTGTTTGAGAGTGCCCGATGAAGTAGTTCTAACTGATACACTTGACATTCAAGATACACTCGAGTATAAAGAACATCCTATCAGAATTCTAGGCAGAGATACCAAAGAGACCCGAAGCAAGACTATTCCTATGTGCAAGATCCAATGGAGCAATCACACAGAGAGAGAAGCAACATGGGAGAAAGAGTCTGACCTCTGGCTACACTATCCTTATCTTTTCGAAGAGTATGTTACGCTTTAATCTCGAGGACGACATTCTGTTAAGGGGGTAGGACTGTAACAACCCAAAAATCCATACACTAAAAATACCAACTACAAAATTTTTCTTAGAACTCCCATGTGATGATGAGTGTCATGTATAGAAACCCAACCTAAGAGATGCATTAGGTCTAACCCCAACCCAAGTCAATACATAAGCATGGCATGTCATTAGTTAATTGTGTTTATTTAAAGTCTAACAAATAAAGTATTGCATACATTGTTAATTCAAAATGTGATTTGGATTTCCATTTGAGTTATGATATGCTTAACAACTCCAATAAAGTAATAAACAATAAAATAATTAATACTCAAACCAAAGAATAAAGGTTTAAAGAGAAAAACTAATTCTATTTTTGTATAACAAAACCACACCTATTTTTGCTATACAAAGTAGCTAAATAAATTCCTAATATTTATATAATAATGTTGTGGGCCTCATATCTAAAAACTCCAATGAATAAGGTGCACCAAATTGGAATTCAAATTTTAAAACCAAATTTGAATTCAAAACAAAGGAGAAGAAAAACAAAATAGAAAAAGAAAAGGAAGAAAGAAGCCTCACAGCAGCCCGGCCTGCTCGGCTTCGCGGCCCAGCCAACCCAACCACGCCCGCCATCCACCCAGCGCGCATGCACGTGGCCCACGAGCCGGCCCAACACGCCGCGCACGCCCGCGCGCCCTCCGCTTCACCTGCTGTTGCTGCTTGCCGAGCCCCACCTGTCATCCTTCCCTATTCATCTTCTCCACGCCACGCCTCAACCGCCGCGTGACCGGAGGCCGACAGCGATGGCAGGGGTGGGCCAGGGGGTCACGCCCGGGGCATGGCCTTGTCTCCTTGGCGCCACACCCACGCAACCACTCATGGCCGTTGGATGTAGCCCACGCCTCCGATCACCCTTGATCCCCATCCGCCGATCACCAGGCTCCGCTGTTCCCCACTCGGCTATAAGAGCCCCGGCCCCGGTTGCCCTAGCGCATTCCCATGCCCGCCGCCACCTTGCGGCCACCCCATGCATGCCCGAGCCAAGAGAGAGAGCCAAGAGAGCAGAGGGAGAAGAGGAAGAAGAAGGGGGAGTGCCAAAGCCGTGCGACGCCGCCGGTGTCGCCGGAGCAGGAGACGACGCCATGACGCCGCGCTGCACTGCTTCTGGAGCTACACGGCCGCAACTCGTCACTGCATCACCATCCAATCTTCCACAACACCAACGGTGAGCCCCCCCCCAATCATTCCCCTGCTCGCCACTGGAACTCACCACGTCGGCCATGGCGCTCCACGCCGGGAGCACGTAGGCCAGGGCCATCTCCGGCCTCTAGGTACACACACACTCACACGCACGACCACGCCGTAGGCCCCTCCTAGCCCCCACAGACGTCGGAGCAGAGCATGCGCACCCCGCGCTCACGACGCCGCCGCCATGGCGCGGCCACTGCTGGTGCACCCGACCGCCTTGCCGCACTGGAACATAGCTGTAGAGCATCACCGTGACGTCTGGACGATAGCCGTGTAGACCATAACCCCATTAGCGGACCACAGCGCCCTGGCCACGAGCACCGGACCTCGACCGGAGCTCCGCCGTGCACCGCCACCACGGCCAGCCAACTGGAGCCATCCAGCCACCTTGCTAGCTTCACCAGGGCACCCACCAAGGTAAGGCCGAGCTGTTGCCCACCTTAGTTGAACACCCGCGCCGCTGGAAGGGGCTCGCCGACGAGCACCGCCACGCCGAGCCGCCGACCACTATGGCCAAAGCCATAGGAAGCCCTGGCAATCACCTAGACCCCACCACTATGTTCGCCGAAGCCTGGTGAAGCGTTCCCCCACCTTGATTGGACGCCAGCACCTACAGCAAGGCTCGCCGATGAGGCACGCTGCCGGTGGGAGCACAGCCGCAGGAGAAACAGGGGAAAACTCCCCTCGTCGGCCACCCGCACATGAACCTGGTGCTCATAGACCGTGCCCGAGGAAAGAGAGGTAGGGTTAGTCCACCATGCACCCTGCCTTAGGTCCATAGACCAGCGCCTCTTGGTCCACCGTGAGCCACGCTCACGCCCACAGCCGTAGACCACAGCCTAGTGGAGGCCCAAGGTCATGACGTGGCTACGTCTCAGCATGCCACGTGTCCAGCCCGGCCCGACCCGGACTGGCCCAACCAGAGCCCGTTTGAAACCCGGCCCATGTGGACCGTTGATCGGTCAACGTTGACCATTGACCTGGCCCCACATGTCAGTGGCACGGACACTCTGGACCCACACGTCAGATGTTGACGTCATGCTGACGTCACACGGGACCCACACGTCAGAAGCCAACACAGCCAAGCTAACGTCATGATGACATCATCTGCTGACATCAGTAGCCCTGGCCCCACACGTCAGTGACCCTGACCTTTGACCATTGACTCGTCCATTGACTGACGTTGACTTTGACCGGACCCACAAGTCAGTGACCCAAGAGCCCCAGGACCCACCTGTCAGAACTGATGACGTTGCTGATGTCATGCTGACGTCAGCTAGACCCCACCTGCCAGCTCGGAACCGAGATGATGACGTCATGCTGATGTCAGCATGCCACGTGGACTAGTCATAGCGTGACACGTGTCAGCCCAGGATTAATTCAGCCTTTTTCCATTTTCAGAAATGATTTAAACTTCGGAAATTCATAACTAATTCATATGACCTCAGAAAAATATGAAACCAGGACCAAAATTCATCTAAAATCAAGCTCTACGCAATGAACCCATGTTTGAGTGCATTTGGCTCTTTTGAATTTTCATTGCTTCTTTGTGCTATTCTATAGATGTCGCTAACACGACTATAATGCGATCGTTTGCAGGCTCGGAGGAGAACTGGACGGACGAGGATCCTGAGTACCGTGAGGAGTACGGAGACGATGACACCAAAGGTGCCACATCCCACCCAATCTCGTAGCACCTATTACACATGGCTAAAATAGAAATGCTAGTGCTATACTTTATTGTTATGATCACACTATGATAGGACTTGCATGGTAGTATGCTTTCTTGATGACCTT